>NW_022900949.1:62735428-62801653 GCF_012274545.1 Fukomys damarensis
AACCGGGGAAAAAAAAAAAAAAAAAAAAAAAAAAAAAAGCTAGAATGTAGCTCAACACAAAGGCTCTGGGTTCAATCCCAACTACTGCAAAAACAAAACAAAATAAAAACCAAACATTTCACTCTGAATTTTGAAAACAGTTGGAAAAAAGAACAAAGATCCAAATGGTTTCTGTCTTCACTTTAAAAGAAAATTCAGGCATGATTTTAGCCAATGTCAATAGTGCTTACATGTAAAGGAAACAGCAGCCAGAGAAGAAAATTATAGAGGAGAGAAAAGAGCTCCTTAGGAAATGAAAAATAAAGGGGAAAATTGGAGGCAGAGCGAGAGGGTGAAAGGTGACTGGAAACTGCTTCAACTGTACTCTTCCCTTCTCATTAAAAGGTACCTGAGTGAGGGCCGGAGTTTAGCTCAGTGGTGCCTCAACCTGCCTGGCAAGCACAAGGTACCGAGTTCAATGCCAGGACAAAAACACAAAAAACCACCAACAAAAAAAGTCCGATCCCCGGTACCAAAAAAAAAAAAAAGATACTTGAGATATATATAGGGGACTTTGCTGTGACCTCTGTGACCTCTAGAGTTTTTATTTTAAGGGAAGTAGTTATGAGTTGATTTTCCAACATGGCATCAGGCCTAGGCAGGCAGGGCGGCTTCTGTTGCAGCTGGTTCATGCTGGCTGGAACATGGCATAAGTGCTCTGCTTCCGAGTTCTCTCCGTTTGCTTTTCTTCCATTTCCTTCCAAACAACCTCAGAAGGCTACATTTGATGTCTCCTCTAAACTGATGACCATTTCTGTTATTCAACCTAGTTGAGAGTTCAGGAGCCGCACAACTGTGTCAGTAAAATGGGGGAAATAGCAGCTCTGTATACCTGCGTATCAGGATGAAGTCCTCAGGTGGTTTCTCTAAGGTCTCTCAGTGTAGACGAAAGATAGCGACACCCAAGGAAAGACATTCTGGGGTAGTGCAGAGATCAGGGGGCTGGCTGAATACAGAGAGAAATTTTGGAGGGTCCAGAGGAAAAGCACAGCTCCCTCTAAATACTAATTTCCTCCCAGCCTTCCCCTCCCTCCTACCTTTCTTTCCTCTTTTTTTTCCTCTTCCCTCCCTTCCCTTCCTCTCCCCTTCCTTCCTTTCCTTATTTCCTTCCTTCTCTCTCTCTCCCTCCCTCTCTCTCTCTCTCTCTCTCCCTCTCTCTCTCTCCCTCTCTCCCTCTCTTCTTGGTGTATGGTACTGGGACTTGAACTCATGGCCTTCACACTAGGCTGTATCTCCAGTCCTCCTTAAATTAAAAAAAAATTTTTTTTTTTGAAACAGGATTTTGCTTAGTCATTAAATTTCCTGGGCTGGGCCCAAACTTGGGTCCTCTGCCTCAACCTCCAGAGAGTGCTGAGATTACCAGTGTGTGTCAACATACAGAGCTATAGAGAGACTTATTAAAGATGGGTACCATGAGGGGAAGCTCCCTTCCCTGAATCCAAAGGTGGCCCAAACCCTTAGACACATGCTTCCTGGGGGATCATATCCATTTATGATGATTCTGTTACAATACTGAATTTAGGTTGATGACTATCACAGTTACTTTTTCAGACCACAGCCCTCCGAGCTTCAGGCCCAGGTACCTACTTCTGTGTTGTATAGCCCCACTTGGATGTCATCCAGATTTTACAAACTTATGTGTCCAAAAAATGGAACTCTTATTTTTCCCCCTCAAGACCTGTTCTTCTGAACCACCACCTTTTCCAACTACTCAGGCTAAAAACCTGACAAATTCTGTTTCTCAGTTTCGTAAACCCAACTCACCATCAAGAAAAGTCAGCTGCCTCTCAACAGTATCTTGATTTTAGGGCTGGGGATTTGGCTCAGTGGTTCCGTGGCCTACTTTGCAAGCACAAGGGCCTGAGTTCAATTCCCGATACCAATAAATAAACAAACAAATAAAAATTTAGCAAAACACTATCTTGACTTTAACCATTGCTCTGAATCCCCTGCCACTATTGCAGCCTGGCCTAGACTTCTGTAATGACTCCTGTCTGCCCTGTACCAAGCCCTTTGCCTGAGCCTAGTTCTTTCTCAGAGCGTGACCTCTCCACACGCAGTCTCGCTGTCTGGATGCTCTCGTTCAACCCCTCAGTTTTAGGTTCAAGCTTAATTGTCATTGCCTCCAAAAGACCACTCTATCTTGAAGATAGGTCTCTTTTCATGAATTTCCAACACAGCCACTTATTTTGTGTTTTTTTCCTTCATTCCTCTCATCACATCCTAAATTATTATAGCACTGTGCCTATTTTTGTCTGTGGGTACTTAGAAAAAAGGGACTGTGTGTCCTGTCCTTCCTGATTTTCCTGTCTGATCTTTGTTAGATGATTTTTATGTATTTCCTGAATTAAAAAAAAAGATGAAGGCTATAGAAGAATACTGTAACCAGTCCCTCTGTTTCGGATTTCATTGGCTTGATTCTGCCAGATCCATGCTGTGCACATTTAAAGAATTTCCCATGGAAATCTTACCTGAAGCACAAAGTTAGCTTAAAGCAAATTTTGAGAAAATGTGACGATCACAATTGGAAGTTCTAGAAAATAATGTCTGAAAGAAAAATGCCACTCAGAAATGATGGATGAGCTCTCCCAATCAGCTGTCATGGGAGTCTATGAAACACTTGAAGGCTGGAAATTTCCAGATTCTTTAAATGCTTTAATTTTCCCTTCACAGAGGCAACAAAATGCTGTAAGAGATGCCTTTCTTTGTAGTATGTGCGAACTGGTGGGTGAGTTTCTTTTGATATGAAGCTGAGCAAAGACCCAGGTTGCATCAATGGTGAATCCCTGAGACAAAGACAGAGGGATATCTTCACAGTCTTAAGCGTCACAGAGGTTCAAGATCAGAAAGGCGGTTTCTCAAAACAGTAGAATAGTCTCCAATTCCCCGTCAGGGCTCATTCCCAGGGGCGAGACGTGCATTTTCAGCTATGTTAAATGTAACCCGTCATCTCCTCTCTGCAGGGATTATTTCAGTACAGGGTCACTCGTTTTTCTTGTCCTTTCAGTTTTCTTTGTCATATCCTAAATACTGATCATACTTTTCTCTTGGTACTTGCAGCTAAACTTTTACTTTCTTATTGTTTCTTAAACAGATTAAAATTTCTGCTCTTTTAAACTCACGAGTGAAATATAAATAAATAAATATATATATTTAATCTTTTAGAGTTATTCCTTTAGATATTTTTGCCATGTACTCTTGTAAGCAAATGTACTCTGAAAAGAAAATATCATTCACCAATTGCCCATACCTTCGTAAGAAACCCGGGTTTATTCTATCACCCTAATTGCTCTACTTATAAGTTTTTAGGACAATAGCATGCTGATAAGACCAAAACTGGATGAGCAAGATGTTAGAAAAATTTCTGCTAAAAACTAATTTGCTGAATTAATATAAGGGCTATAACTGAAAAAATATGTTTCTACAACATTACTTAACTCAGCATTTTTTCCTAGCTTCCTTCATATTTGACTACTTAAATTTTTGATAATTATTATAGCTAGCTTTGATTGATCCCTATTATGAATAAAATAATTCACATGTACTATTTAATTTAATCCTCACACCAATGGCAACGCTTATTATTCCTGTTTTTAGAAAAGACAGCTGAAGCTTACCAAGGTTTCTTCTCATCATAGAGCATTTAAGAGATGGTATTTAAATTTGAATTGAAATCTTAGCCAACAACATATTCCATGCCCTTTTCTACCAGGCATCACTCTCCTTGGTGCATCATAGCCTTTCTGTATTTGTCTAGAAACAGGATGTTCCTGATCATTCATTTCTCTCTTCATGGACTGTAATGTGGCCATACTTGTCATAGACCACATACACCTTAGCACTGTGCACATAGAAACTACATTATTTCCTCTGAGCTTTTCTCCTGTCAGTTCAAAAACAATGAAATTTAGAGCATAAAGTATGGTTGATCTGCTTTATTTCCCTTTAGGTATCTGGTGTAAGAGATTTTTTGCTAGTACCTACTCCAGACAATATAATCAACTTTGTGGAAATAAGCTTATGCATCAGACCATGACAGGCATGAATCCACTATTATTTCAAGTAAAGGTTTAGTGGTCACTTAATTTAAGCTTCTTTTCCTTTTGTCCCTTCAGAACACTGAGATGGCTCCAAAAATTAGATTTATTTCAATTCAGTTAAGTCTGTAGTAGAAGCATGGCATAAGCCACCTCATCAGTTTAATGTTTCCTTCTCTATTCTTCCTCATCCTGTTCTTCCATCTTTATCTTCATTATTCTTTTCTCAGTTTCTAATTCAAATTAGGCTTTTTGGAAAAATATTCAAACATAGTGCTTCCATATCTTTGGTGAAGAGTACCAACCTCCTCAAACTTTCCCTACCTGTCCCAACTGAAGTTTAGTTCCCACACTGATTCCTGGTGGTCCTCACTCTTCTGCAGCTAAAGGGCTAATGCCCTGCTCCAACAGCAGCACCAACTTTTCATCCCTGCTTCCAGTTGAATTTGTGCTGGCAAAATGTAATAATACAAACAACTTTTTACATTCCTATTGCCTTCAAGGTTCTCAAGCAGAACGTTCTCAAACTAAAATGTACTTATTTTTTTAGGCCATCGTGAAACATGAACCATGGAGATGGATACGAAGCTACAAATCTATAAACTTGGCTTATATTCAAATTTTATAACCTGAAATTCTAGGCTATGTGAGGTTTAGCAAATTTGTATTTTCCCTTGTATTAAGATTATACCTGAATAGATATTCCTTTATTTTAATTATATGATAAACTTACAGCATCTAGGACCATAAAAAAAAGTAACTGCAGTAAACTATAACCCTAAAGCTGCATTTTATTCTTAAGACAGCAATCCATTTCTTTCACATAATCAGTGTAGAGATCAGTGTTTCATCTTTGTCATTAGGACAAGAATTATAAAGCCTTCTGAATCTGATCCACTGCCTACTGAACACAGCATGTCATTAAAGAATGAATGCATAAAACAAATTTTGCTATTATCTAGTTATACTTCTCATTCCAAGAAAGAATTTAAGCAGCTTATGGTTTATTATGGGGGAGAACTCTCAGATCAACTTGATTTCATTTTGCCTGTTTAGGACCTGAGCTCTGGGGTGAAGAGTCTTTCCTTTAGGGTATCATGCCCATGCTAGCGGGGTGCCCGAGAGGGAGAGTTTCCATTTTCCTGCAGATAGGACATGATGGGATGTCAGTACCTCAGTGCATAAACTTATAAACTGATCGTATTTAGTTGTATGCTATCCCTCATGTATTTTTTTCTTCCATGTCATTTATTTTTAGCTTATATTTTTCAAAGTGTAGTCTCTAGATCTTCTTGCACTCAGAATCATCTCAGACCCGCTGAAGCGGAATCTCTGGGGTTACCTTGTTATCTGGTGTTAGAGGGACTTCTATCTCCCGATGAATTCTTAGGCATAGGAGTTTAAGAGTCGTGACTCTGGTCTTCAGGAAAGACTTTTGAAAAAAAATACAGATCGAGCAGTTCTTTGCCATAAGTTCCCCACTTTTTCCTTAGAAAGGACCTTTGCGGGGCCAAGTTTGGTTTTATTTAGGGATATGATTGCTGTCACGGTTTGTGTTTAGATGTCCCCCCAAAGCCTCTTACAAATGAGGTGGGACTGTCTTTTTCAGAGGTAGCTGAATCTGGAATGTGTGATGCTGGGGTTAAGGGCCTGTGATTACTAAACCACTACATGTTACTGACTAGTTTGGCACAACCCTAATCCGGGTGGTCTGAATAAGATAAAATGGGCAGAAAGATGCTGTTAAACTCTCTTGTTACCTTTGCCGCCTGTGCTCACCATGTTTCTCCTCTGTGATGCTTGTTTGCTGTCCAGCCTGCTGATTATGTACCGAAACCTCTACAAACTGTAAACCAAATAAACCCCTTCCCCTCCAATGTTGGGCGTCAGCTATTTCGTCTCAGCAACAGGAAAAAAGTAAGTAACACAACTGTCCCCTTTACACTCCTAATAGTGAAAGCCTTCTAGAAATTAACCAGAAAGAGCTAAAGTCCAATGATGGTGGTATAGAGCCGCCTAATAAGAAGAAATTTGGGTTGCTTATTTTTCTGACCAAGAAAGCCCTGTTGAAAGAATGGAGAGGAAGGAGGGACTGTGTCCCAAAGAAAGCTTTTTCAGGCCATTCTAAGAAGAGGGCTGGTTGATTCTCAGAGAAGAGGATATAGGCTCAAAATACCGGTTTTAGCAAATTACTGAGAAGGAAAATAATAATGCAGTAGCCTAACCAGTACTAGCTGTGAAAAAACATTTCAGAAGAAGTTGAATGTGTCCAATCAGATCTCTATATTCTAGTAAGAATTGGCAGGATACATTTTTCCACTTAAAAGTTCTTTGTTTTCATTGGCTTCCTGATATTTCTTGATTTATATATTTACATAAATTAACCATCATAGTATTACTATAAGTAAATAGACTTTGCATAGTCATCTGCAGTTTTTCCTCAGCCATATTAAACTCTCTAATCTTAAAGATATTGGTTCCTAAACCATAACATTTTTGATATTTTCAAAGTCAAATTCAAAGTCAATTAGCAAAGGGGAGGCAAAGAAAGACGATCTCAAAATGGATACATACTGAGGATATACTCTTAAGTGAAATAAATAGGTCATACGTGTAAATACTGAATAGTTTCTCTGGTGTGAATAAACTATAATAGTACACAAGATCCTAACAGGATAATTAATAATGTGAAATAGGAAGAAAAGGGCTAAAGGTGTAGGGAAAGTGGGAAGGGAAGAGGAAAGGGAATAAGGGAAAAGAAAAAAATATGAGAAAACGAAAAAATGGAAATAAAGTGTTTGTAAATGGGGAGGGGAGGAGGGGTGAAGGGAGGGAAGGGACAAGGGGAAAAATGAGAACCAAGACCTGTCATGTAAAGGTACAAGATCCCAGTGATGAATGTAACTGTACTGCATACCTAAAATGTACCAATAAACTCAATAAAAACAACAACAACAACAAAAAAAAAAAGAAAGAAAAAGAAAAGAAAGAAAGAAGATCTCAGCTAAACTGAGAACTATGTAGGGCCTTTGTGACAAGCTCCATACTCTTCCATAAGCTGAGAAGGCTCAAAAGTCCTTGACTTTGGAGACCATTTTGCCGAGCAAAACTTCTCTGTAACCACAGAGCCTTCCCTCTCCTTAGAGCCTAGGTCTCTGAGCACACTCTGTGCGACCAACACACATACTCACAGGGCTTCCCACCTGCTCCTAGCACTTGTGGAGGAGATCCCTGGTAAGAAACTGAGCTGCTGTTGGGCGTGTACTGCAGAGTCCACACCCACGGTCTTGTGAGGAGCACAACCTCACAGCTCTACCAATTCGATAACTGCACTTTAAGAATAATTGTGGAGTGCATGTTCAAATTCAAGAAACGCTGGGCAAAGAAAGGTATGGAGCAAAAAGCTTCAACAGCTGGAAAGATCTATGATTCAAGTCCCTTTGATGCAGGAAAATGTATATTCACATCCTTGGAGGCAGAGATTGAACGAGAGGGTGGAAGTAAGAAGGCCGATGTAATTCTTTACAAAGACAAAAGGGGTCCGTGCGGATTATGTGACATATAAAAGCCTTCTTCCGTAATGCATATGTAAGCCTCCCTGGCTAACAATTTATCTCTGTGAGAAGTGTGTATTTGTATATTCGATCCTACAATTTTACTCACATGACTGAGAGGAATTTTCCCCATATACCTTGAGTGGCGGAGCATCTTAAAATAGGCTAATCACCTACCTCCACTTCCAGTTTCCTTAGGAAGCTCCTCAATCCTGTCAATCAATTCCAGGGTTCCTCAGCCCTGATATTCACTAAAATCCACCTGGAGAGCTTTCAAAAATTCCAGCGCTCAGGCCCTATCTGAAACAGGTAAGTGTGAATCTCTGGGCATGAGACCTTGGGCATTAAAAAAACAGAACAAAAAACCATACAGCCCAGGCTAACTTGGAACTGGTAAGTGAGCAGGTGTCACAGAGGTGACAGGGAAGAGTGAAGGTGGAATTTAGATGTGTTCTAGAGCAACACCAGGGGATGTAAAAATACTGCAAACAGGGTGATTAGTTATCAAAGATGCGGAACTTGGGGACAGGGGCCTGGGGCTGGATGTGGGGGTTCTGAGACCCCGTGTGAAGAGCTTGACTTCCTCTGTGCTTCCCTTGAATTAAGAGGGCAACTGAAGAAGCTATGGTGATAAACTTTTCTACTCGAACATTTCAGTTCCTGTCAGGTCCCTTCCACCCTGAGATAGGGTGCATGTTGGGCACCGTGCTTTACTCACATTCACACTTAATTTGCAGTTGTGTGTCGGTGACAGGATGTGAATGAGGTGACGGTGGCCAGGCATCGCTTGTGGTGTCCATAGGGAAGCCAGGGGTGGCACAAGCTCTGCTGGGAGCATGAAAATGGTGTGGGGATTGGGGGCAGCTTGGCGGGGGCTGTGGTTCCAGCATGGGACGGACCTTGTCAGATATAAATAGGTAGCATTTTTTCAGTTGACAGTTCTGACCCATTTGTTGTTCATAAAATGTATCTTTTTGCTTTTGGTACTGGGGATCAAACTCAGGACCTTGTGCTTGAGAGGCAAGCGGTGGAACCATTGAGCTAAATCCCGGGCCCCGTAAAATTTTGTCTTAAAGGGCATGTCCAATATTTTTTTAAATTTAAATTGAATTTATTGGTACATTCTAGGTAGACAGTACAGTTACATTCATTACTCATGTCCAGTATTTTTAAGCAAGATTAAATGGCATGACATGGAAAGAATAGAAAATATTAGAGGCTGGGGATTTAGCTCAGTGGTTCTGTCACCTGCCTCGCAAGCACAAGGACCCGAGTTTGATTCCCGGTTCTAAAACAAACAACAAACAACAAACAAAAAACAACCAAAAGAAAATATTAGAGCTCAAAGAATATCCCATATTTAAGCATAATTATTGTTTTATGAGACTTTGATGTATGGTATGACAGATGTATGTACTGAGTCACAGTGAATACTGTATCATTCTATGGTTATGGGAAAATTATTTAAGACCTACCGGATCGCATGTATTTACAGCAGGATAAGGAATAAATATGATCAGACATGGTCTATGAGTGCCTCACTGGAAAGATAAGCCCCAAGCTTTGTCTCACCCTAACAAAGCTCGGGGACGACTGAGGCTGAGAACACCACCAGAAAGAGGAAGGCAGGTGTGATAGCATGTGAACAAGTCTGAAAAGGTATGGACCAGGACTTAGAGGCAAAGCCCTACAAATTCACAGGAATATAAAGCCATTGACAGTGGTTAAGGTGCTTAGAACTGAGTTGACCACCGTTGCTTTTTCTTGGTCCCGAACTGAACTCAGAAGGCAGTCTGTTAACTTCACTGCCTCAAAAGAACTAGGCCCATCGCATGGATTTGATTTTTATTTTGTATGGGCCCATGATATGACAGTTGAAGACTTGCGTTTGACTTTGACTGTATGTATGGTATTCTAGGAGAATCTAAGCATATCTATATCTATATATCTGTATCAATAAATGAAGACAACATTAAAAATAAGCTTTTCTATTTATTGTACCATGTCTAGTCTCAAAGTATATTTCAAATGGTTGTTTGCCATAAATTATGTGGAATTGTAAAAATGTGCTAGATTTTCCAAACTAGTGTCTTGCATAAGTGAAGGAATATCCCTTTTCTTTGATAACCACTGGATAAAAGCAGTGAAACTAGCAGTGGTGCCTGTTATCCTTGAGGGGCTAGTGAGCCCCCTACCCCTCCACTGGGCTGTGCAAAATGTAAGTGTACAAGCACCAGAGAATGCAGTCACGCTGAAGCCCACCCACAGTGTTACTGGGAAACTTAGTATCATGTGCCCTGCTGAGAGCCTGAATAAATAATCAGTAGACAACAGACACAGGTGTCGCTATAACCAAAACGGGCCATGCCATTTTCCTGGACTGAGGCAGACAAGTCATGAAGTTCAAGGCACTGAGGTTCAAATAATACTGGTACTTATTACTTACAAGGCTTTAAGAAAATCACTTTGCCATGGAGTAACTGTCACTATTCAGGGCTGTTGTAGAAATCAGAGATGAACATTGAGCAGCCTCTAAATATTCGAGGATGCTGTGTTATTATTATACTGGGCCCAACTGGGGCACTTACACACTTGGAATACAACCAGTGCCACAAGCTGTATTATAAGAGGCCGATAAACTAGTCCTGATGTTCCAGCATATTAAATAAGGGTGGCTAGGGAGCAAAATGTCCTTAAATATCTGCTAAAATGTAGATGTCATGCATACACACTGGTATCATACTGAGGCCTGTGCTTGTACCCCTTAGGGAAAATTTTACTATCATTTAGTATGGGACAGAATCTCTGGTTGATTCATAGCCCTGACCCATGAGCCAGGTTCCTGCCTGTCCCTCTGGGTCTTAGTTGCCTATCCAACCCTCACTATTCCTCATACTGGAAATCATTTAGCTCCTTCTGGGAAGTTAAGTAAATTCGGACTGGGCTTCTTAAACGTATGTGCTGGTGAGGCTTTGGTGGTATAAGATGGTACCATGGAAGATGATCCAGGAGTATCTGATTCTCACCCTATGACATGCTGCCTGACAATCTCAGCAGCCCTTCCAGGTGCCAAGGGGGATACAGGTGCTCACACTATAATCTCTCTTAGAATTTTAAGAATCACTGAATTTAATCACTGGAAATTTACTAGAATCACAAATTAACGAGCCGGGCGTGGTGGCACATGCCTGTAATCCCAGCCAGGAGGCTGAGGCAGGAGGATTGCTGTGAGTTTGAGACCAGCCTGGGCTACACAGTGAGTTCCAGGTCAGTCTCAACTACATAGTGAGATCCTGTGTCAAAAAACCAAAACAAACAAACAAACAAATTAACAAGTCAATCTTTTTTTAAAATTACTATCAACATCAGCAACCAAATTTCTTTGATCCACGTCATCCTGAACAGGCAAAAATCTGTGAATTATCAGAATTAAACTCCAAATTTTTTTGCTATCCAGAGTTGTGACCTGTAGGTTTAGCTTAAAACAATTTTGATTGTTTTTACCTACAGGCTCCAAAACCAATTCTGGAACAGCCAACAATTTAGCACTGTGGCTAGCAGTATTGTTACTCTTAAACGAACTAGAGTACAAAAATTAAATTAGATAAATAATTATAGTTCATTTGGTTTCCAACAGTGTTTCTGGTGTTTTACTACTAAGTAGGTAACCACAAATCAATCTTACAAGAAGGAAATCACAATGTACAGTGTACAAATTCACGCAGAATGAGGAGGTAGAAAAATGGTGAAGCAAAGAGTGCCGGTGTAATAGTTTCTCTAAGGCAAAGTGCCCAAAGGGGCCAGGAGACCAAAAAAAAAAAAAAAAAAAAAAAAAAAGCGTAGAGGGCACACGAGAACCGCCCCTGAGGAAGCTGACAGAAGAGGAGAAGAAGAAAACAGGATCCACTGCTACAGAAGACACAGATCACTAACACAGATCATAGAACACGTGACTCGGCGGATAGGCTGTGTTCCCGCCTGGCAGGGATCAGCAAAAACAATTGTGCTGCTCATGGAGAAGCACAGAGCGGACCTGGACTGAGAGGGTCTTGTGGTGCAGTCGGAGGCAGCTGTGAAACTGCGAGACGATATTCCCTGACCATCACCCCAGAGGCAACAGCTGGTGAGACGGAACAGTTGGCAAGGGTAGACAGCTGGTGCCCGGGACGCTACTTTGTGCAGAGAGGTTTGCGTATGAACTCCGGTAGCCAAACATGTTTCTTCCAGGATCCCTTTGCTAGCCAGAGACAAAGAAGGGAAAGTCCGTCCAGTCACAGTAGACCGCTGGCAGTTAGTCAGCAGACTGAGGGTATTTATGTTGAGAAGTAGGGACTGGGTCCAGCCAAACTCTGCTCCCAGGACCACCCAGGGCTGTGAAGAGGTTCTGACTGCAAAGGACTAGAGACATGCCCTCTGCTGTGAGACCAGAGATGGGGCCGGCAAGTGGCTTTGGCCAGTGGCAGGAAGGGACACTTGCCCCCTGCACTGTGATAATGGATATAAACCAGCCAGTGACCCTGCCAGCCAGCGGTGGGACAAAGGTGCCTCCCCGTCCAGCAGAGGGGGCCTGGGAGGGGCCTACTGCACACAGACCTGGGAAGAGCCGTGGGCTGACTCCCGCAGAGTGTGCCGCGGAGACTGAGAGAGCTGGGGGAGATATATGGAAGGCTACTGACAGGAGAAGAGCCCCAGCCCTCACCCCCAGAAGTCAGAAACAGCCTGTGTCCAGTACTAATATTACTGAAGACCTGGCGAGGCTGCACAGTGCCTTTACAGGCTCTGTCTCAGACACTAACACAGAACTGTGGACACCAGAGGAATTTTAGTATTTTTATTATCTTTCTTTTTCCTTGTTTGCTTGATTTGTTTTCCTTTTTTGGTCTGGATGGGTTTTTTAAAATTTTTAATTGTTTAGGTTTTGTACATTTATTCTTGTTCTGTTCTGTTCTGTCTTATTTCTCTCTTTCCTCAACCATCTCTCTTACATTTATGATATTTTCATGTGAGGACACAGTGTTTCTTGTCTTTCTGGCCCACTTCAATATTCCTTTGCTTCTTCCTTCATGCTTTCTCTACTGTCCTCTTCTCCAGGACCCTAAATCCTGGGTGCTCATCCTTGACCCTCCAGACCTGCCTCTACTATATTTCTCTGCACTTACCTCTCTGTTTTGTGCCCTATCTCTCTTGAGTTTACCTCCCATAGGATAAAATCATTCTGCCAAAGGGAAACTCAATGCATACAAGCTCCTGGTTTATGTTGGATTTTTTAATACAATAGTAGAGCTTGCTCATACGGTTAAAGGTACCAAACTAATAGGGGCCACAATTTGTCAGTTACTAGGCTGTGGTAGATGCTACTGATACTACTAATTGTACTGCTTTAGCCAGGATATCATACCTGTTGTAATCAGTTGCTTTCCATTGTATGACAACACTGTGATTTTCATATAGCATTGTCTCCACCATTGTCACTACCATAGTTGCTGATCTAAATAGACGGCACCCTTTCATCCTCAATAGGTTGGGAAGGTAGGATGTTGAGACAGAAACAAAGACCAAGAAGCACCTACACCTAGAAGACACAGTCATTTTCTAGAGAAGCCTCAATACCAGCAATAAAGCTATCTATCATAAGAAATCTATGAGCGACAACTCAGAAAAAAATTTAAAAATAGAAAATGTTAAAATATAGAAACAAAATACAACCCCAGACATGCAGCCCACCCAGGGCAAGTACGGGGGATGAAATAGGGAAAACTGGAAGCTTTCTACCTGAACTTTCTGAAATGATAGCTGAAGAAGTAAATAAACAGATAGCAGAGGATATAGGAAAGTAATCTCTTAGGTAAAAAAGAAATGACAATCAAAATGAAGGACATGCTCAACTAATCTAGAGTAGACAAAAAATAGAAGAGCATGGGAAAATGATAGAAATCATGAACACCCAGCACAGGAAAGAAATGGAATCCGTGAAACAGATTCAAACAGATATCCAGGAGATTAAAAACTCCACTGAAAGTGTACATAATCATTTAAACCAAGGTGACAATATAATTTCAGATCTAAAAGACACAACTGCTATTACAGACCATGGAGTTAAAGATATTTTAGGGCAAGAATCCATAAAACTATCAATCCAACAATTGCAATATGATGCAAAGGAAAACACTATAAGATTGATTGGAGTTAATGAAAAAGCAGAAGACACTGCAAATGCCATAGAAGACCTCCTCACAGATGTAATGGCAGAAAACTTCCCAACATGAAGAAACATTTTGACGTACAGATAAGTGATGATGATAAATGTGATCACTATCTTTATTTAAATGGCATCAAAATCAATTAAAGTTGAAAAATGTAAAATGTGCAATAATGGCCAAAAGAGCATCAAGCTGATATTTGCATATCCACATAAAGAATAAAACCATAATATCCCACACTGACAGAACTCTGTTTTTAAATAAAGGATTTGTGCTTTTTCCTAAGCCCAATTTTGATTTGTTAGCTATTGTTTTATAGTGGGTTCATACTATGAAATAAACTAAAATTGAAATGATGACAGTGAACAGAAAAATGAAAGCTCTCTCTTGAGGTATCTTGGTGCTCATTGGAAATGACATGTCACAAAGCCCAGAAATCCTAACAAGTTTATTCCTTACCTGGAGGCCCAAAGTATGTCTGGATATTGAGGGACTGAATCTTTTTTGAAGCAAGACACATTATTGGTATATTTGAGATATACCTAATGATAATATTCATCACAGGAAATCTGTACCTGTACATGATATATCTTGCTTCTTCTGTTATTTCCCACCCCAACCCATTCCCCTCCTTATATACAAAAGCTTTGTTTCCATTTTTTCCTATTTTCTTTGTTTTCCTTGTCCTTACCTTTCCCCCTCCACCCTCTTTTGTTTCCCTTAAACATTCTAGTATTTTACTTTTTAAAAATAATTTTGAGATTTTAGTATGTATGGGGCAATGAGCTCGGAGCAATTAGGGCTATAGCTTTCAACTTCAAGGAATTCACTGTTTGAGGCAGACCAGACACGTACGTGAACAATTTAACATCACGTGAGGAGCGATGGCAATGTCACATGGCAAGGGCCGTAATCCATGAAAGCCACTCTCCTTGGGAGGGGCAGAGGCAAAGGCAGGGGAAGGGGCGGGTAGCAAACACAGAGCAAGGAGGAGGGATTGGAACAGACTCTCAGGAATAAGGAAGGGTCTCCTGGACAGAAGAAGAATAAGAGAGGGAGTGTCCTGGGCTGAAGGAAAAGCAGCAGGAAAGTTGAGGCAAGGACAGGAATGCATCCCCCTGGAGGCCCGTGTGTTAACAGCCTGGTCTCCAGCTTGTGGCATTAACAGGAGAGGGTGGAGCCTCTCAGAGCTGAGGGCTGATTGGAGGAGGTTAGGTTACTGGAGCCATGCCTCTGAGGGAGGTATTAGATCTGCAGCTCCTTCCTCTCTTTTTCTTTCCAGCCTCCATGAGGTGAACAAGCCTCTTCTGCCACACACTCCTGCCGTGACACACCATGTGCCGTGACAGGCCTAAAGCAATGAGGGCAATGGACCACGGACTACAACAGTGAACCAAACAACAGAAACATTCCTTTTTTGAAGTTAGTTATTTTGTCACAGTGATGGAAAGCTGGCCAGGGAATCCATGAGAGACCAAAGCCAGGTACCAGCAAGAGCAGATCACAGATCACAGAGTGCTCATCTGTTGTGCAAAGCCCCTGGGGCTTTATCCTGTAAGCGAGAAAGCAAAAGGATCTGATTTGTTTCTGGAAGCTCAGTGTAGCAGCAGACACTAGCATACATTCAGGGTGGGACAAGGTTGGAGTTAAGGAAATCATCAGTTCAATAATCACCATACTGAAATGAAAACGTTTGGAAGTTGATGAAATCAAAGTATAATTCCAGGTTCAAAGTTAAAGGTACACATTCAGGAGCACATGGCTTCACAGTGGATTCTGGTGGGTATAGAGAGCAGGGTCAAAGGACCAGAAAAGAGTTGGTGGAATTGTGAAAAAGGCGGTCAAAATGAAGGCTAAGGACCACGATTTCTCACTAGGTTAATTTACATTTACATGAGAAAAAAAGGCAATTGAGAATTAAGCTCATACTTATAGGGTAACTTTTAGATACTGGGCACGGTGCCAGGAAATATCTATCTTTTCACATTTAACTCAGTAACAGCTGAAAATGTTGGAACTGCTGTCTTCACTTTCACAGGTGCAGAAATTTAGAGGCTCAGATCAAATATCATGGCAGCCACCAGAGTAAGTGGGGTTTCCCCAGGTCTGAGTGACTCTGAAGTCCATGCTTTACATAAGGTCGAATAGGAAGGCGAAAGCTCTTTCAAGGCAGCTCCCTTATCCATCAAGTCATTGGTATGAAGGGAACCACAGCATCTTCCATCACCCCATCAGTCATGCGAGGTGGGTTCACTGCAGACTTACTGACGGAGCTTATCCACTTGGCTCTGTGTTTCTGGTTCGTTGACTCTGCGCTGACGCAATCGGGAAGGTTCTTTTTCTTTTAAAATAAAGGTAGGGACACACTACACTAGAATAAATTCCACATTAGGAATTTAAATGTAAAAAGATGAAACCATAAACATTTTACAAGGAAAATTGGGATTAAAAGATTCTAGAAAGCCTTGTAAAGCACGGCACAGACCCTACAGCTTGCTACATTTGACTGCTTACATAAAAACGAAATGCTTGTGGGGAAATGCTGTCTGTATTCCACCTGACATTAATATAGATGATTTTTTTATGTCCCCAGTAGGAAAAGATCAACAAATCAATAGAAAAATAAACACATTCACAGACAGCTGAGAGATAAACAGTGAATTTTAAATTCACAAAAAAGGAAGCAAATTAAAACATCCTTGATATCCTACTTTTACCAGTGAGATTAGCAAATATCAAAAAGTTTGATATTGCTATTCATTACTAAGGTATGGGAAATGGGGCTTTTCAAGTATTATCAGCAGGAGTGGATATTGAAACTCTCATTATGGAGCTATTTGGCAATATGTGTGACACTTTAATTGGACATTCCATTTGACACTGCAGTTTTGTTTTGTTTTGTTTGGTACCGGGGATTGAACTCGGGTCCTTGTGCTTGCAAGGTAGGTTACCGAACTGCTGAGCTAAAGCCCCGGCCCAGACACGGCAGTTTTAATTCTAGATATTTCTTCTATGAACATATGCACATCTGTTTATAAAGATTTTGTATTATGTGGTTCAGTGCAGCTAGTGTGTATGTGTATGCATGCAGAGAAGAACTAAGAAAAATTAAATATTCATTTATAGAGACCCTCTAAGCCAATTATAGTATAGCTATACTAATACTATTCCTCTAAAATCAATGAGGCAGAGACATACTGATATGACCTGATTTCCAAGATAAAAAGGAAAAAAGCAAGATGATGAGCAGTTTGTACAGTGCATTACCATTTTAGAAGGGAAAAATGGATGCACAGACTATTAGTTTGTATAGAAAATAGGTTACAGACCACGGTGGAGGAGCCAAGGACAACTAAAAAAATTTACTTGTCACTATTTCCATTTCTGCTGTTCGAATTTTAAATTGTACCTGTACTTATTCCATATTCAAAAATAAAAGGAGTAGTGTAACAGAGGACAGAAGAGTGAAAAATGATGCATAAGAAGGGTAAGATTGCAGAATATCTGGAGACAGATTCTAACTCCACTCCCATTCCGTCTGAGACCAGCTTCAAGGTTCTTTGCAGTTAGCACCAGAAAGTTAGTGAAGGGATCACATAAAAGATAAAGAATTTTGAAAGCTGTTTTACATCTATGCTTCTGACCAAAGTTGGTTCTGGAAACTAGAAAATGAACAATTACCTAATGAGATAATTGACGATGTGAAATAGGAAGAAAAGGACTAAATTAGGTGGAGGGAAAGTGGGAAGGGTAGGGGAAAGGTAACAAGGGAGAAGAAAAAAATATAAGAAAATGAAAAAATGGAAATAAAATGTTTATAAATGGGGAGGGGAGGAGGGGGTGAAGGGAGGGCAGGGACAAGGGGAAAAAATGAGAACCAAGACCTGTCATGTAAAGGTACAAGATCCCAATGATGAATGTAACTGTACTGTATACCTAAAATGTACCAATAAACTCAATAAAATAAGAAAATGAACAATTAACCATAAACTCCAAGGACAAAACAGGTCACCTCAGAGGAAGTCACAAATCATATGAGTATTTTTCTTGTAACCTAAGGATAAGGCAGTTTTCATAATGATTAACCACAACATCATTATTATTTTAAAATTTTACCCACTAGGTTTATATCACAATGACCTTATTTTCTGAAAGAAAATTCAGATTTCTTGGTCTGGCTTTGCAAAACTCACTGCATTTCCAAGCAGATGGTTTATTGAACATGGAGGCTTCAGCTCCCTGTGGCAGGCAGGTAGAGACATTCTTCATTGCAGATGCCAGGATTGAGAGGGAAAGCTGAGCTTCTACAGCAAAAGGACTTTGACAGATAGTCTGGAACTCACCCAGACACTAGGGGGAGCACTGTTCTATGATAGACTAAAAGTAACTCAACTTTATGGATAAATTTGGTACCATTCAGAAGGTTAAAGGGACAGGGTATAAAGGATTTTTCACTTTGTGAAGAGAAAGTAGGTGACTAAACATGGTGAAAACAGATTGGTGAGGGAGTGAGATCATCGTGTGAAAGCAAGAAAAAACTTGGCTACAAACTACTTGGCCCTGACCTTTTCACTTGTAATAGCTTTGCTAGTGTTTTATATTTTAAAACACAATTTAAATGTAAGAATGCCCACAATCTTTAATTAAGAATGCAAACACATAAAGCGTAGAAATGAGTAGTCTTTTTTGGTAACCAACTCATTTTTATTTAAAAGCCCACATGTTATCCATGGCTTATTTTTGTATGAAATTTGTCAAGAAGCAAAACCCATTAAGAATATGGTGCTGGGTTAGAGCATGCATTTTCTTGGAATGAACTCGAAGAGGGAGTTTTCAGGGCACTGCTGACTTCTGTGTAGACACTTTTCCCTCTCTTAATGCTAGTCAGGCTCATCCCAGTGGCTTTCCAGCACAAAAGGCTATTTGGAGACATTGACCCTCTGCTGCCAAATCATTTGCGTGGGGAACGCAAGTCTGAATTTCAGGGAGAAGTGAATGTTCTAAAAAGAACATAGAAACTAGACATAAGGTTGCTTTTATTTTGGTAAACTTGTACATTAACAAACATGCAAGCAAAATGCCCACCACTATTAACTATACTTTCATCTTATGCTGTTACAAAAAGGAAAGAAAATACGGTTTTATTTTAAACTTCATATATATGGTCTCATTTATATAAAATTATGTGCGTACCTATATATAAAATATTTTATATATCTTTATAGCTTATGAAAGAATAAAACGGTACTCCTTGTTACACTGAATGCATAGCCTTCAAAAACCCTGACTCCTTGCTCTTATTTTCCCCATCTTCCTTGCCCTGTTAGAATCTTCCTGCACCAGCATGGACCTCTGTGCAGTGGCTGGGTACCAATGTGCACAACACATATTCTTTCCTTTTAACACTTCATCTCTTCTCTAGTGGCCTTTGAATGTCATGCCCAAATAGGGCCAAGTGCCCACCATTAGAATGGCTTTAGGACAAATGCTGCTGTTGGGTGTTCATAAAATCATCATAGGATACATTTGTTGGCAAAGCCAACTCAGTCACTTTAAGGTTCCTAGAAACAGGTTTCCCGTTTCCAAGTTTTGACATGAACAAGCAGCCCCTCTTCAGCTGTGCCGGACCAGACACACATCTTCTACTCACAGGAACATCTTCCTGGGGCGAGGTGAGGGATGCAGAGGAGATTCTGTCTCCCTCCTATGCACACATTTTATCTAAAACAGTAGCTTTAATATGGGATACATGTTAAAACCCTAGAAGAGGAACACCAAAATGGTAACCTAGAAGCAGCAATGCCAGGGGCTTTGCTGCAAGGCCCGAAAGGCCTGGAAACATTGACAGGGCCTGCAGTGTGCCGTGAGAGGACAGAAGGGCAATGGAGGCTTACCCCAAACACCAAAGGACACTAAAAATGGCGCAGGGACCACAGGAGACACGCTGGGGGTGCACTGCTCCTCTCTCGGGGGTTTCCTTTGTAGCTGCCCTGCTTGAGCACTGTCTTAGGGGAGCGAGGAAAGAGTGGTCACACCTTAGGACCGGTGATGCAATGTGGCTGTGACAAGCAGGAGTAGAACTTCCCGGCTGGCCATTTGAGCCCATCTTTCTCCGTGGAGGAAAATAGTCCTGAGGCAAGAACTTCAGACGTGGGTCAAAATGGAACTGAGATCCAGCACAGGGGCCAACAGAGTAAAAGAGCCCTGCAGATGCAAAGAATTCCATTTGGAAAGCTCTTGGTCAACTTCCATGGGCTTAGAGACTCATGCTAGAAACGGTCACAGTTTTGCAAGAAATCATGCTAAACAGCAATGCGCAGAGTGTGCAAACAAGCAAATGCTGCCCCGGTTTTTAAAAGCAGACAGAAGAGATCCATGGAAACTTCACATCAGCAAGGCTGATACTAGTTCCTAGGCCAGGGATTACACTCAGCAGAGAAAGAGGTGATAACTCTTAATTAGCCACCAGCATGGATTTGATAATAAGACATATAAAGTTAGTCCTTTTTTCTCACTTTTCATTGTTTCCCCTTTTAATACAAAAGTGGCAGATGGAATATTTTACATACTTCAGTTTGTAAAAAAAGAAAGTTTTGAAATTTTCTGTAAGGTTCATTTTCAGAAATTTTAATCTAATTATATTTTGGAAAAGTGGTGAATTTCATGATTTCAAAGTTGTTTTGGAATTAAGACTCAGTCTCATTCAGGATTTCTTTCTTTATTCATGCCCTTTCTTTTGGGGTTGACTATAAGCTCTGGGTGCATGCAAATGCAGATGTCAAATGAGGAAAGCATTTGCTTTTACATTTTACTCTATCCTTGTCTGGACTCGTCTGTCTTCATCTGTTAAGAGCCTCTCATCAGTTCCTTTCCCTCTCTCCTCTTGGGTGCTCTATTCCACTTTCTTCTTTGATGCTCCCTCTTGCAACTGTCAGATAGCTCTGCCTTTCAGCTCTTTCTCAGCTACATTCCCACTTTACTTTGGGTGCTGGGAGAGTTCAGCTACTCTCCCCCTTTCTTCTGGGGCCACAGATGAGTCCATGTGGCCCTTTTAGGGCACTTTGTTCAAGAGATCTCTCACAGATATCTGTCCTGTACTATGCCCGCTGCGTGCTACTGGCGTCCAGGCCCCGTGTGCAGGACAGCTCTCTCCCTGAGCTCTGGAGAGCAGTGAGTCTTCAGATCTTTGGACTCTTAGATGTCTAAAAGTAACGAGAGCCCCATCACTTCCATTGTCCTTTTTGACTTGAACTATCACTGTCATGACATGACTTACTCCCTGCTCCAGCACCTAATGCTCATATTTATCCCCACTTTCTCTGTCCTCATCCCTTTTCAGATTATTTTTTATCTTATGCCCACCTAAGGGAATAGAGGGGGAAGATGGAAACTAATTCTGGCTGATTTCAAGACATTTAAATGTCTTGCCCTGCCTCCTGACTTTGATGTGTAAGGCTAAGAATGTCTCAGTTTTCTTTTTTTCTACCTGATTCTAAGCTATACCCACACCACAGAGATATTGAAAATCTCAAGATGACTGGCTAAAGACAAAGTGGTCAGCAGAAAAAGATGGTCTGTTTAAATCTTGCCATAACATCCCACCCAGAAAATAACACCTAGACAATTTGGACACTATAGAAAGGTAGACTCATTTTCTCCTCAGATATGAGGTATTAGGAAAACTGCATTGGTAGACTCAAGAAATGATACAAATATCAAACAACTTCATTCCAACAAGGCAAAGATTTTCCAGAGAGACTGGAGCCAAGTGGATTTGCAGCTGACTGACAACTTACTCAAAACTTATTGAATGATAGATCCTTTTCTTCCCAGAAGGAGATCTTTATTTAACACAGTTCTGTACTGTACTGCATTTTGTTTAACAACTTCATCAGTTATTTTGCTGTGAACAGAAAAGTTGATTATTGCACTTGTATGTGGCCCACTGTCAGGAAGGACAGACTGGTTGCAACAATGGGCTGAGTCGAACTAATGAAACCCAACTGGATAATAATTATGTTCTGCAATTAGTTAGATTTAATACAGTAAAATCATAACCACACAATGGGATTGCCCAGCCAAATGATGAAGGAGCACAGACTTATAGTCTAGAAGATTAACCATAATAGTTATATGTGCCAAGCATGAGACACAACAGTTGGGAAATCGGCTGGATTTTGACTTGTGCTAATAGAAGATCAGAGTCCATAAGGAGTGCTTATCCTATTTTAGTTTGCCCTAGAAAACTACATGTTCTAGCTCCAAACTTCTATTACATTCCACCTCAGAAACATTCCGTAGCTTCTCATTGCCTCCAGAACAAGCCCAAGCCCTGTTTTATGGTGTACCAAGTCCTTTGTGATCTACTTCAACTATCTAGCCTCACTGACCTTTGTCGTCTAAACCACATGCCATCACGCTTTTTTGTGCCTTTGTTTTTCACTTTGTCCTTGCGTCATTTTTCACTTCAGATATATGGTACTGGGAAGAATGGATGGAAAGGAATATTAGCAGTTGGGGATAATTTTGGGGTAGTAGGTTGTGGAGACAAAATGCTAGATGGGTGGATGCTGGAGGAGACGTCGAAGTTATGGAAGGAGTCAGGAATCTCGAACAAGGGAGGTAAATGTAATGGTGGGAACCATCTAGCCGAGACATTTGCTGTGCACCTTTGTTCTTGCTGTGGTACTGGTGCTGGGGATTGAACCCAGGGCCACATCCACGCCAGGCAAGTGCTCCACTACTGTGGCAAGGCAGGGGCTCGCCAGCCCTTTGTGGTCTTAATCATTGCCAGAAACTTTTAGTCTATCTTTTCTACCTCCCCTGACTCGAAAATGGTGCTAAACACTCTCTCTTCTGTACCACCTCTGTACCCTGAGTATTTTTCTTTTAGATCTCATAGAGCCCAGATGTTCAATCATGTGTTTGTATTTCCAATTCCCCACAAGAATGGAATGCATGCTTGATGATAGGGCTGTGACTTAGTCACCTGTGTAAGCCCAGGAACTAGACCAGAGTCTTGCACTTGTATTAGCAATACACTGTGTGGTGCACAATATACATTACACATGTGCTAATAAATTAACAGTATATTTAACTTGTCAGCTATAGCTCAAAATCATATTCTCAAAGTATTGTGCTAATATTAGCATGTAGGAGTCGAGGCATACGGATCTAGCTCATTATGGGAGAATTATCTTTTAAAATATATTATCCAGTAGAAAACACTTTCCTCACATGTTCTGCTAGGTATATCTGCTCTAAGGCCAGGCGCTGGTATCACAGAGCCCTGATATATGAACTCTTGTCTTCGTAGGGCAAGTTTAGGTGAATTGTAGGTATATTTTTGAGAAGGAAATGAAGTATCTGACATTAACACAAAATCCCTCCCGTCTTTCAAGTCTTGAATATGTGAGTGGGCTGAATCTCTACCATAGAAACCTGCTAATTTTTTTTGTTGGTTTTATATTTGCCTTTGCCAGATTTTTAAAAAATATGTTAAATTTGGTGCAGTACATTGTTTTTTGTGTTTGCACTACTGGGGATAAATCCCATGACTCTGCATGCAAAACACATCCTCCTACAGTAGCTATAACTTAGCCTTTGATGGAGGGTTGAAAAGATAACCCTTGTTAGGTGAGGAGAGCTACGTGGACTGGCATTCTTGCCAGTTTTTCTTGACTGCTTTTCAGGGCATGGAGTCTGAGCTACCTCAGAAATGTTCTTTTTACTTTTAATTCTAATCAGTTTTAGTCATTTATTTGTTCTGTAAGTATTTATCGAGCACCCACTATGTGTTGGACACTACTGAAGGTGCTGGGGATTCCTCAAGTAACAGAGCTGGCATCATGTTGCCATCAGGATCTTCTATTCTAATGAGGAAAACTAAAACAACAAATAATTTAATAAATGTACAATATTATACCCAGAAGTGACAGATGCTATAAATAAACAGGAGATAGGAAGAAAAGCAATTACTATTTTAAATAGTATGTCCAGACATGACCTCATGAAAAAGATTCTATTTGAGCAGAGAACTAAAATAAAGGAGTAATGCTAATCGCTGAGTGAAAAGCATTCTAGGAAGAAAAAACAGTATGTGCAAGGGCCCTGAGCTAGAAGTACACTTGCAGTGTTTTAGGAATAGTGAGGCAGATGTAGTATGGTGGATGGGGGAATAATGATCAGAATTGAGATTAGACAGTAGCCAGATGTCAAATCTTGTAGAGGTAGAGAAAAATTTTGAATTTTATCTTTATTGTGATGGGAAGTCATTAGAAGTTTGAGTGGGGGTGTGATGTAACCAAATTTGTACTTAAAAGGTTACTCTGGCTGCTGAGGGAGAGGGAGCAGTATAAGCCCAGATACTTGTAGATGACAAGGAATATGATACAACTGATTGATCCATTGGAGATAGCTTTTTCTCTGCATTTGCACTAGAAAGAGCCTTTTGGTCAGTGGATCTGCCTGCTCAGGTTTCTGCCTTCAGGGAGGATTGGCCTGCAAGACACTCAGGATAGTAGCCATCCACCAAGGAGAAAAGCAGATCCCTCTGTCTTCTTGCCTTTGGATTCCGGCCTGGGACTTCCTCAAGGGACTGTACTACTGTTGCATTTGCTTGAGTTGATGGAAGCCTCTATTTGTTAGGGTAAGAGCTTTTCTGTTAAAACACTTTACAGTTTATGAGAATCTCATTGCTTTACATTTTCCTTCCAAGGAACTCAGTTTATTGAGCCAAAATTCAAGGTGAGAGTGCGTCAGATCTGCTGATTTACTGCTTGTGAAAGAAGGGCAGAAAGGTCAGGTCTGTGGCTCTGGGGGACCTGTGCTGACTCGATGTCCAAACAAGATTCACATGCAGTGCAGAGAGGGCCCCTTTCCACAGGTCCACTCCGTGCTTGGTTGTTTTCCCCAGACCACTCTTTCGATTACTATTTGCAGTATGACCTATAATGATGAAGTGGCCAGTTCCACTTTCTGCAATGGCCAATAAGCCATTATCAGAATTCTTTTTCTAAAGATAACAACTGTCAGCCCTAGACAAAGTACAGGAAAAGAAAACACAACTACGTACAGGCACTAAAGAGCAACTCAAAGAAGCTACATCCTAGAGTGTCAGAAGAAACCATCACTCTAAACCCTGGTGTCGCTGCATTTCTTTAATGAGTATGGCAAGGATATAGAGCCCTAATTGTTTTTTAAACAGGGCCATTACTAAGAGTCAGATTTGCAGTATGAAATCTTTGAAAGGCTCCACTGGGGACAAGAGCAGGATTGTTCATGGCTCATCAAGAAAGCGGTGCATTCCTCAGTCCTGGTGTTCCTCCCCTGTAATACAGGATGCCATGCCTATCCACCTGGGCTGTGGGTCACCCATGTGGGACTTGGGGACAAGGGAGATCAATGGCAGCATGTGGATACTCAGATGACACAAACTCGTTTCTGACCCATGGAATAGTGATAGGTTAATTTATTGGCATGTAAGTAGGGTAAAATCAAATCTCAGGGGAGTCAACATTTCAAAGAAGAAAACAGTGCTCGAGGGAGTCCCTATCTTCATGAATCCTAGCTGATAGAATGTCTCATCCTGTGTCATATGGCAAGACTAGGACTCTGATGTGTACCTTCCATTTTGTCTGGCTTTGAAGAATTGGAAGACAGAGTTCGAGATAACCACAGCCCCTGAAAGGCAAGAGAGAAATCACAGCAACGAGACAGCCAGACAGGATAATAATAAATTGTGGACATAATTTCAGTTCACATTACTGGCTGAGCCCCAAACAACTGTATTTGCAATGCAGACTACAGATGGCCGGGGCAAGACTGAAAGTGTAGAAATAAAATTTCAGCTACTGCCCAGGAGGTTTGCACTATAAATTCAACCAAGGTAATTGCCTTTTATAACAAAAACAACAAGATGTCTTCAGAGAAATATAATAGCATTCAGAGTCATATAACAACATTCACAATGTGCAGAATATAATCTAAAATTACTCAACATACGAAGAACAGGAGAGTGTGACCCATTCTCAAGATTAAAAACCAGCCAATACAGAGTGACCCTGAAATGCCCTAGCTTTTGGAACTGGAAGACAAAGGTTTTGAAGCAGCAATAATGACTCTGCTTAAAAGATAGAAAAGAAAATATGTTCATAAATTGGGATGGGACATTTCAGAGAAAACAGAAGCTGTAAAGAACTAGATGCAAGCACCAGAATTAAATTATACAATGTATGGAAAAAAACTGCAAGACGGGCTTTACTTCAGAATAAAAAGTCAGGGAAAATCCAATAAACTTGAAAGTAGGAGGATAAAAATTGCCCAATTTAAAGAAGAGGAAAAAATGCATTTCTTAAAATTGAGAAGGTCTTAGAAGAGAATATATAAAAGTGTAAAATATATAATTGAACATGCCCAAAATACATTTTAAACATAATGACTTAAATTCCCCAAATTTAGTGAACAGATTAATTTATGAGCGACCTCCTTTTTTTTCTCTCTCTCTCTTTGACAGGGTCTTGTTATGTAGCCCAGGTTGGCTTCAAACTTGCAGTGATCCTCCTGCTTCTGCCTCCCAAGTGCTGGGATTACAGGTGTGTTCTACCACACCCAGCCGTGAATTTATTTAAAGGGGATCATGAATCTCATCACAACTCAATCAAGATAAGTACAAGCAAAACTATCCCTACACATATTATAGGCAAACTGTTGAAAACCAAAGACACAGAAAAACAAACCTTCAAGTCAGGCAGAAAACTAAGGTGCATTATCGATGTAACAATCCCAAACCACTTACTTCTTAGTAGAAACTGAAGGATCCAGAAGACGGGGGAACACTATCTTCTCATCATCATTTGAAAAAAAATTTAACCCAGAATTCTTTATCTTTCAAAAGTAAAGATGAAATAAAAATATTTTCCAGGTAAAAGAAAACCAAGAAAATTTAACACTAGCAATTCTTCAGTAGTATAAAAAATATTAAAGGAAGTATTTCAGTTGGAAAGAAAATCTACTAGATAAGAGATCAAATCCTTAGGAGGAAATGAGGAGCACTAGAATGGTGAGTAAACTGGTAAATAAAAAAAAAAAGATATTTTCCTCTAAATTTCTTTAACATATTTTAACTCAAAAAGCAAAAATTATATATTTTAAACTTTCAAGAGAAAGTAATAATCTGAAAGGTGTTGAGTATCAATGTACCTACATGTTTTCCAAGAATCTAAATTCTATCTGTTGCGTTAAAATATTAGCTCTGAAGAGACTGTAAATGTTAAGGAGGCATATTTCATTCCTTTGGGCAACCATTTTAATATTAAATAGAATGGATAAAAAAAGCATAGATAAACTAAAATGAAATTTTAAAAAATATTCAAATGATCCAAAAGAAAGCAGTAAATAAGAACAAATAATCAAAATAAAAAATAAAAAACCAGAGAGGGCAAACAAAATCCAAACATAAATCCAGCACTATCATCAATGACATTAAATGTTAGTAAACTAAATTCTCCAACTAGAAGATAGATATTGTTAGGATAAGTAAATATCAAGGTCCAAATAACAGTTTGTCTGCAGAAGACCTGTTTTGGTGCTAGGAATGTAGATCAGCAGTAGAGTATTTGCTTCAGTGTGCAAGAGGCCCTGAGTTTGATCCTTAGCCCTGCAAAAATAAACCAATAAAATGAGTCTTTTATATATAGCTTAAAAATATATGGATGTCCACCCATGTTTATAGCAGCACAGTTTGAAATAGCTAAAACTTGGAAACAACCCATTTGCCCATCAATTGGAGAATGGATAAAGAAGATGTGGTTTTTCTGTAACATGGAATACTACTCAGCCATAAAGAATGAGAAGTTAGATTCATTCATAGGAAAATGGATACATATTGAGGATATACTCCTAAGTGAAATGAATAAGTCACACATGTGTAAATACTGAATAGTTTCTCTGGTGTGAAAAGCTATAATAGTAAATAAATTCCTAATGAGATAATTGGCCATGTGAAATAGGAAGGAAAGGTGGAGGGGAAGTGGGAAGGGTAGGGGAAAGGTAATAAGGGGAAATAAAAAAGATACGAGAAAATGAAAAAATGGAAATAAAGTCTTTGTAAATAAGGAAGGGAGGAGGGGGGTGAAGGGAGGGCAGGAACAAGGGGAACAAATGAGAACCAAGACCTGTCATGTAAAGGTACAAGATCTGAATAATGAATGTAACTGTACTGTATCCCTAAAATGTACCAATAAACTCAATGAGAGAGAGAGAAAAAAAGAAAGTATATGGATGGAAAAAGCTATACCACATTGACAATAAGGAGTCCGGAGTGACTGTACTGACATCAGATAAAGCAGATTTAAGAATCTTACCCAGAAATGAAGAGATACGATCAAGGGTTAATAATTAACCAACAACAGCCCCGTCGGACTGGGAAGAGGGCGGTGTAGAGGTGGCACTGCGGAGACCTCCACCCGGGACAGTTCTCCCTCCTGGGGCCTCTCCCCTCCTGTCCTCCAGTGTCCTTGCCTCCAGACCTCTTGTACCGGTATCACGGGGTGAGGTGAGAGCAGCCCGGCGGAGGGTGATGGTGCGGAGGAACCGCGGTCTCTACCGAGGTGATAGAGTCCTGACAACAACTGACTCCCAGAAACGGCTACACCAGCTGGATACCCTGATGGAACAGAAGGCTGGATATCAGCCAAAGGTCTGTGGCTTGAGACTCACTGAATCTGCCTCAGAATGACTGCAAGACGGAGGGACTTTGAAGTGAAAGATCTTAGTCTAATTCAGTTCTTTGGCTTTGATACGGAGACATTTTCTCTAGCTGTGAATTTACTGGACAGATTCCTGTCTAAAATGAAGGTACAGCCTAAGCACCTTGGGTATTTTGGACTGAGTTGCTTTTATTTGGCTGCAAAATCAATAGAAGAGGAAAGAAATGTCCCATTGGCACTGACTTGATCTGAATAAATCAGTGTCGGTTCATGGCTTTGGACTTGATGTGAATAGAAAAGACTATTGGAGAAAGTGTGTTGGAAAGTCAAAGCTACCACTGCCTTTCTATATCTACAATTCAAGATAGCCCACCATTTGAAAGGAAAAACTGCCTAAATTTTGAAAGACTCAGAAGCTCAGTTCATGGTAGGTCACTTCAGGATGATGTTTTCTAAAGCAAAGCCTTATCTCTCATTGCATTGGAGATCCAAGCACAGAAGCATGTCGAGTTAGCAGAAGGAGTAGAATGTCTTCAGAAGCATTCCAAGATAAATGGCAGAGGTCTGACCTTCTGGCAAGAGCTTGCATCCAAGCGTTTAACTGAATATTCATCAAACAAGTGTTCCAAACTGAATGTTCAGAAGTTGAAGTGGGTTGTTTCTGGGCATCCCGCAGGGCAACTGACACATAGTTACTATAGAATAACTCACCTTCCAACAATTCCTGAAATGGTTTCTTAATTGGTAAATTTGGTTGTTATTCTCTATATAGAGAAAATTATATAATTTTCTTCTACAGTTGAAGTATTGAAATATTATCTACAAAGTAAAGCAATTGGACTTGGAATAGCAAAAGGGAAAAGTTGGTATTACCAGTCTAGTCAGCTGACCTTTGAAGGCATTTTTTATATATAAGGTAAAAAATTTAAGGGCCTGGTATGATGGCACACGCCTGTAATCCTAGCACTTGGGAGGCTGAGGCAGGAGGATTGCCATGAGTTTGAGGCCAGTCTGGGCTACATAGTAAGTTAAAGATCAGCCTAAATTACATAGTAAGACCCTGTGTCAAATGCAAACAAACAACCAACCGAAACAAACAAACCACCTTTAGGCGTTTCCAATCTCTGATATATATGTTAAACATTTTATTAAATTAGCATCTTAGAAAACAACATCCTCTTTAACAACCTGAATTTTTAAGATAGTGCTGAAGTAATGTTTTTTTAAATTTTTTATTTTTTGGTTTTTTGAGACAGGGTCTCACTATGTAGTTGAGACTGACCTGGAACTCACTATGTAGCCCAGGCTGGTCTTGAATTCACAGTGATCCTCCTGCCTCAGTCTCCAGAGTGCTGGGATTACAGGCGTGCGCCACCACATCTGACCCGTAATGTTGTTTTTTTTAATTGCACATTTTGCTAAATGTAGCCCTAAGCTCTAGCTCATTTAAAGTTATAATAAGACCAAAAGTTTGATCCATATATGAACTAATTTGAGACTGTTAGCTTTTGCGGGGGAGGATACCGAGGATTGAACTCAGGTCCTTGCGCTTGCAAGGCAGGCCACCAAATTGCTGAGCTAAATCCCCAGCCCAGAGATTATTAGCTTATAAGCAGAATCATTATGAACTCGAACGTTATAGCTAAAAAAAGAAAATATATAAAGCAGATGATCTTTTGGGTTTCCGAAAACTGCCAGTATGTCTCAACATACCGCTATTGCAATTGGAATAATAGAAAGTAATGACATTCATAAAAATACAGATTCATTCACAGCACACATGTATTCCATGTTCTTGTCATCTAAATTGATTTACAGTTAATGATTTATCTTTTCCTACTCAAAACTAAATACTAATATTTAACACATCTACATATGGTTATGAAACGTAGGTATGAAAAATTTATTTTTTTAACAGCTAGTAGTATTTAGATAAACTTTTGATAAGTTGGGGGTTTTTGTTCTTTACATAAATATTATTATAGCAACAAAAATATTTCTTGGAAGCCTTTCTCCACAACCCTGAACTATGGATTCCATGATGTTATAATGGATTTAACTTATGAATCCTCAAAGCATCACAGGTAGAGCTGGGGATTCAGCTCAGTGGTGCTGCCACCTGTCTTGAAAGTGCGAGGTCCTGAGTTCGATCCTTGGTAGCCCCCCCCCAAAAGCACAGCTAGATTAGTATGATGTTCTCCATCTTTGGAGAACTGCCCAATTAATACAATGCTGCAGTAGGAGTGTTTAGATTTGAATTCATCTGTAAAGCTAAATGCATAAGTGTGAAACACTTAATACAAGCCTAAAAAGGTGAACTTCGAATCTTCATTTCTAACATTAATTTAACTTTCTATATTGGATCAATGTATTATATTTAGGTGATATTGAAAATGGTAATGTATTTAATTTAAATGTTACATTTTAAATTATGAAGTTTATGTCAAAAACACGATTTCACATGTGCACTTTTTTACACTTGATCTTAGCCAAAAGGCCGAGAAGCAATACACATGCACTCTTTAAAGGCATAATAAATGTTATATTCTAGGTAATGTAATGGTTTCTTGGCACCCATAATGCATGTAATAGTTCAGAGATGAGAATGTTATTGCTATACGGGAATTATATTTACACTGAAAACACTTTGTATTAATCCAAAATACAGCTCTACTAGATTTGGCATATTCATTGAGCTATTTTTAATATATCTTCTAAAAAACAGGTGACATTTATACCAATGATAAAAATTTCTATGCCAAATATACTTCCTTAGTCTATCTAGATTCATTAAAAATACATTCTATTATACTGAGTCAAAATCAAATTATCACTCTGCAAACTTGCTTCACCCTAAGTTTTGGCTAGATAAAGCACTCCAAGTTTTACTATGGACTATTTCTATAAAACTGCCAGTTTTTTTATAATTAAGGAATACCATATACTTTCACAAATTTCCATGTGTCTTAAGAAAAGTAAGGAGGCACTGCCATAATTATGACATTGCTGAAATAGTGTTTGGAATTCTCCATGTGAGCTAATCAATGTATATCTATCATTAGTGTTGTAAACAGTGCAGCCCGAAGCCTGAGTATCCAGAATGGATGTAACTAATTTTGACATCATGTTATGGATAAATAAGTGTTGAAAAAATAAACCAAAGAACCATGGTATATTCTACCTTTAACTTTTTGTAAACCGTGTTTTGTTGATAACTTCAGTTCTACCATAGGCTGATATATTTTAATATTTTGAAAAGATCACTATTAATTATGAGTTGGCAGAGGTAACCTAACGATTATGTTTGGCACTAAGAGATATACCTTTCAATAAAAGTATTGAAATGCAACAAAAAAAAGACAGAACAGTCATAAATACATACATCCTAGTAACAGAACTTCAAAAAGTATTAAACAGCAATTGAAAAATTAGAAAATTCCACTTTGGCAACTGGTAAAACAAGTAGCAAAAAAAAAAATCAGTAAAAACATTACAGTCTATCTTGAAGTTCACCAATTAACTGTCTATACCAGTATCCTGGGGCATCTCTGAAATTTTTCACAGAAAATAAGTGTTCTGACTGAATTAGACACATCTGTCACGGTGCCAATCATAACTCTTGCTCCTCATGGAAAGTACCCCACTCTTGACTTTTGTTGAAGTACAAAGGAAGCCATGTTTTCCATCACAAGAATCTCGTCATTACTCTTGTGCAGAGTGGGCACTTCCCTCAAGGCCCAAGACGTTCATATGTTCATCAGTGTTCCATGATCTATGGTCAAAAACTCTGCACAGACAGATAATGTTCATAAACTAGGCCTATCTGATGTCTCACAGAAACTTAAGCTAGGATATGATGAGGAAATTAGGTTGTTAGTAGATTGGAGCTGAAACGATGCATAGAGATGCCATAGAAAAGGGAGTAATGAGCTATAAATGAGCTGATTATAGGTAAAGAGACAAGAAAGAAGAAATGAACAAGCAAGTTAGAGATGCAGAAGGAAGCAGACCCCAGTGAGAAACTGAATATGACTGGAGAAGACCCTGAGGGCCAGAGCACTGACTCCTGGTTTTGAGGTTTCTGGCGCTGCCTGGTAGCCTCTCGGGAGAGTTGGCAATTCTATGGTTTTCTCTGAGGCCCTTATCATTCATGGCCCTTTACCTGACAGATACCCAATGGATACAATATTACTTGACACAGTGTGAGGAGGCTTTTATTTTGTGTAATTAAAAACTTAATTAGGCTGAAGTTATTGATAAATTTATGCTCTGCTTAGTATTTATTAACTTTGGAATGTTGTATAATTTTAATTTGGCAGTGTCTATCTCAGTCATGCATGTTTTGACAAAAATTTATATCCTTTAATGTAGATGTACTGCTTCTTAAAAATAAAATTTATATTTGTGCATACATAAAATTCACTTTATGAGAACATTAAGATTTCAAACCAAAGTATGAGGATTTAATTTCTGAATCTTTCTGAAGTGCATCAAACAACAGCATTCACTTCTTCCTCTGTCTATGTATCACATTTGCTTTGGGAGAAACTTGTAAGAGACATATGTTTCTCAACAAGGCATAACAATAAAAATAGTGACCTAGGTATCACAGTTTACAAAATGAGAAAGGATACCACAGCTAGACCCAGAACTTGTGCTAAAGTAATTTTGACTCTACTGCAAGTTTTAAGAACTCACACTAAAGTCAGAAACACTGAGTTTGGCTCTTAGCTTTTCCACTTCTGCCTAAGAGATCTCGGAACAGTTACTTTGAACCATGGTTTCCTCATTTGCAAGTCAGAAATAAATGCAGTGTCTATTTCATATGGTTTTTGTGAGGATTAAATAAGACAATATATGTATAGCGCTTCACACTATATTTAGTCCATAACAAACCCACCGTTAGTGGAAGTTGTTATCTTTTGTGCCATTGACCACTCAAGTAAATAAAGCCCAGTGCCGTGATTACAAGTTCCACAGCTTCACAGTCCCTTGACTGGAAAAGGAAAGGGAGGGGAGAACTGAACACAGGGAAGAGTTTGAAGAACAGGTAAGTGTGAGTGAAGTGGTTCAATAAGAAAGACGGTCCTCTGGGGTCATACTCTGGATTCCAGAAGCATCTGTAATGAGCCTCCTAGAGCAATTACTCTTGTCTGTACACTGCTGAGCCTGGTAGAGGGCACTGCCCAATAAATGCCAAGTGAATGAATGAGCGGTATCATGATGGGGAACCACTGAACAATGAATACGTAAGCGAGACTTTGGGCAGTCAGCTAGCAAAGCCCCAGGAAACAGGGGTGGGCTCTGAGTGCTGGTTCTGAACTTGAGAACGCCATCAACCAGATAAGTGAGTGGCATCCAGGTAGATCCTCAGCACAGAGTAGGTGCTCATTAGTATCTATTTGGGGACTAAGTGCATGAATAAACAAGCCATCCTTTGAAACACCTGTTCACTATAATCATGAAAACGTCAGCCATTCAAGGAAAACACACTGGCAATATTTTCCAAGAGATGGATGGAAATTATAGAGCAAAGTCTTAATAAAATCACTTTGTACTTACCTATTATATTTCTTAATTAAAAAGGGCATCGCAGTAAAGGCTAGTTTGAAAAACACAACTTGACCTACCAAAGGCTTGAGAGAGCTAAGCGGTTGCCAAGGACAGGGTGAACTTGAAATAGTTAAATTCAAACACATGCTTATCCATTCAGCTCAAAGTATGCAGATGTAGCAACATCTAGGTTATAGCTTCAATTTTTAAAATTAATTTTGACTCATCTTTCTGATTGGAGCCCAGAATCACACTCGCTTCTTCATCCATTTTCATAAAACATATGTGTTGTCCCCAGGAAATGAGAAGAAATGCTAAAAAATGCAAAATAAATTTTTCTTAATAATCATTCTCTGTAACTGATATTCATTGTCTTGAAGAAGTAGCAGCAATGCACAAGGGACGGAATTAAAAACAAAGTATTCTACACATTTAAAACACTGTAAAAATCCTGAGAACTTTCTTTCTTTGTAATACGTGATACAAAGCCATTCCCAGAATGGTTGTTTTTTTGGTGTTCTAAAAACAGCATGAGGTAGGAAAAAAGCAGCCTTGGGCTGGGCCTGGAGATGCAAATTCTTGTTATTAGGAAAGCTGGGAAAGGTTGATTGGGCCCAGAAAACTCATATTCTACCCAGGCTGTTTATGACAGAAGCACAATATGGAGTTGCCATGTGCAACATTCCTAATGCTTTTCTCCCAATATTGCACAATAAGCCATTACCATGGCAACTTGACCTAAACCACACACACAAAAAAAACCTCAAATTCTTTCTTCCGAATGACACAGATCTCATACAGATCAAGGGGACTGTTTAAAAAATATTTCTCTAACCCTACTTTTCATGGCGGAAAGATCCACAGGAAATGGGGGTCCAAGTAGAGGCAGACTGAAGATGAACCAAGTGTGTAACTGGCTGAGTTCTATGTTTTTATGGGTTTAAATGGCTTGAAACCCTATTGTAATGAAGTAAATAAATACACTGATTAGAAAATTGAATGGATAGCAATGTTATTTTCCTCCCCAAATACCAATGAAACAGAAATGTTTCTGATGTATACTGCTTTGAAGGATGCTTGCAACCCAGTCCAAGTTGTCATTACCATCTACAATTTTATCTCAAGGATCTTCCTGGCACCCTGGCATCCAGTCACTTAAAGTCATGTCACACACTAGTGTGTGTGTGTGTGTGTGTGTGTGTGTGTAAGGGGTTCATTTGCTACGTAAGCGAGGCCCAAATCATTAAAAAATTAAGACTCAAATGACAAGTGTAAGTCTGCAACTACTAAGGCAAGTGACTGCCAACTAGAAACCCAAGTAGAGGCCTGTGGGAATGTTCCACCAATTGGTACAGATTTGTCTTGGAAAAAACATTTAAGAATATGGACTGTTTCTTGGGACCAAAATCTCATAATTTAAATAGCTTCCTCTACAGGGCAAAGTCTCCTCGGACACATGGAATTTTAAAACTGGAGGCCTGACATGAACTAAACAGTAACACATTCACACTGATGTTTATAGCAGCACAATTCATAAGAACTAAATCTCTGAAGTGGCCCCGTATGTCCACCAACAGATGAATGGATAAAGAAATGTGGTATTTACACACAGTGTGGTACCGCGCTGCCTAAAAGAAAGAAAAGTAAAAAAATGGATGCATCTTGGGACCATAATGTTAAGTGAAATAAATCAGACACACAAGCTTAAATATCTTATGGTACGAGAACCCCAAAGTATAAATGAAAGAACAAAATAAAATGTAGGCAATAGGAAATGAGGGAGATAAGTCTTTACCAAAGGGGAAAGACATCAAGACAGATGGAGCGAAGAAAGGGAAAAGGAATGAGAAAAGGAACTGAGATGTTTTAGGTACTTGTAACAACTCCACACAAGGAATGAACTGAAAATGTGTACTAATAAAGACAATTACCTAAAAGAAAAAAAAAAAAAGGAACAGGCTCATTATAGGAGAGACACCGCAGATGTACTTGGGCAGCTGGTAATTTCCCTGTCCCTTTTAGCAAATTTCTACGGGGAAATCTCCTGGAAACCAGTGATCCAGTGATCCTATTAAATATTGATGTGTACAGAGGCCAGTGACGAAACAAGAATCAGAATATTTTTAGGATGAGTTTAAAAATCATTCTGAGGCCCACGTTTTATACTGGCCTGTTTACTGCGTCTGCTGGTTCTCCCAATCAACAGGTTTCATGGTCACCAACTCGACCAACTTTGGATAGAAAATATTCTCCCCCAAACTGCATTTGTATTGAATGTGTACAGACTTTCTTTCATCATTGTCCAAACAACACAGAATTATTATCCTTGTGTGTATCATTTATATTTTAGTTGGTATTTAAAGTGTTGAAGAGACGATCTGCAGGTGTGTCCGGCCTGCAGTCCATGGCTTCTTGCCCTTTTTATAATAAAAATATCTAAAAGGAAATTCTGTTACTTATATACTATATATATATTGTATGGCCCAAGACAATTTTTTGTAAACTTAATGTGGTCCAGGCAAGACAGAAGGCTGGACACCCACAAAAGTATACAAGAGGACAGGCCTAAGTTATGTACAAATACTATTTCCACTTTATATATTAGGCTCAAGTATCACAGATTTTGGATCTGGTAGGAGGCCTGGAACCAACTCCCACAGATGCCATGAGATAACTGCACATATTTTGAGTTTGTTCACATCAAATGTTCATTTAACATAGTCATATTCAACAAATAACCTCAGAATAGAAAAGAAATTCTGATCATGGTTTCTTTTGTCCAAGAACTTTCTGGTATGGACATGAGCCTGGAGAGTCTGCTGTTTCCTTAGTCAGACCTGGTCCCTTATGATTATTACTGTGCAAGGGTCTCACTGGCTTTCAGGGATCCTAGAGTACAGCCTTGGTCTTCTCTCACAACACAAATGATTACTTCACCTGGCATTCAATGGAGAAATCACAGGGACACGCTGACCTCCAGTGTGGAACCTTCCTGAGGAATTTCCAAGGGTAATGTAGACTACACCTGGTTTTCTTCTTGTGCACTGACTTTGAAACATAATGCTCATGTAAGATGCATCTCTACGATTTTGAATTCTAGGACATTAGATAATCTTGACTTTCTGGAGCCACACTTCCTAGATTCTTTAAAATTCAATTTTAACTACCTGAAATTTAAAATGAAATTCAAGGGGGAAAATCCAGCTTATGAATAAGCTCTGATGCTTGCTCTGGATGTCAACTGCTAGCACACTGCCAAACGTCAGCCATGCTTGAGATGAAAAATTCAGTGACCATAGAAAAATATGCCTATAACCTTGGGGATGCCTGCACCACAATAGTAGGTTGTTTTTAATTATTTTGGGACAAAGTATAGGAACTTTTGGGACAGATATAACTGAGTCAAGTTGTATTTCTACTTTTAGTTTTTTGAGAAATTGCCATACTTATTTCCATAGTGCTTATATGAATTTTCATTCCCACCAACAATGTAAGAGGATTCCTTTTCTCTCCCATCCTCACCAGCAATTTTTTTTTTTTTTTTTTTTTTGTACCAGGGATCAAACTCGGGTCCTTGCCCTTGCAAGGCAGGTGGCAGAACCACTGAGATAAGTCTCTGGCCTGATAATAGCTATTCTGACTGAGGTAAGATAGACTCGCTTGGTTTGATTGCATTTCCCTAATGTCTAAAGATGTTGGACATTTTTAATATATGTATTTATACGTCTTCTTTTGAGAAGTGTCTTTTCAGTTCATTTGCCCATGTTTTGATTGGTTCATTTGGTTTTTGGAGGCTATTTTTTATATATTCTAGATATTAATGAGGCCACTCCACAGGCTTGGATTTTTGGGGCCCTCACCAAAGATAGAACAGATGGGGCTCTTGGGTCTTGGACTTTCAGCCTCCAAAACTGTGGGTTAAATATGCTTTTCTTTATATAAAATATCCATCTTCAGGTATGTTGTTATAGTAATAGAAAACAGACTAATACAAATGGCTAAAGAAAATGGGTTGCACACTAGTGAGAATACCAAGAATCCTCTATGGGCTTGCATTGCTTTTGCAATTTTAAGGAAGGTGTCCTCAGATCAGACATATCAGAAAAACACTTCCTGACCTCTTTCAATTCACTTAAACACATATCAATTGCTTGCATGATTCTTTCATTGACTCATCAATTAATAAATCTTTTGTGGGTAACATTATGCTACCGTCTGATAATACAGAAATATATAAGGCTTTTGGTTGTTTTTTGTTTGAAGAAAAATTGCTGTCCTCAGGAGTTGACAGTTTAAATCAGGGAGAGCAAATAGTCACCTTTGATTAAAGGCAGCTTTATTTACCTTCAGTTACTAAGTTTTGCACTTCATCATAGCTGGGACCCAGCAGCTAAACTTGTGTTTTGCAGATGGTTGTCTGCCCTCCTTGTGCACAACACTGTTTGGTTTCCTGGAGGCTCCTCAGAGAGCACAGCAAGGGAAAATGGTAGCTCTGAAAGCACTTTTCATTTTCCAGGGAGTACTCAACCCTGTTCCTACCCAGAGTGAGCAGGCTTGTCAAGTGCACAAGGATGCTCATGACCTTAGACAGGGCTTTCTGGATCAGCATAAAACTGGATTTCATCGAAGCAGATGGAATCCTCATTTATTTGGAAATTCAGAATATTAACAAGGTACTAGCAATCAAGCCATGTTTCTAAACTTTTTATTTCTTTCCATGTAACTAAGCACCCAATTACTAGGTTACTGGGAACAATTTGAGAAAAGACAGGGTGCAAGAGAGAATATTCAGTGGTGATATGGATGAATACTCAGTTGATTTTCCTTTTACTAGCCTACGTCTAAGAAAATATATGTAGACATAAATCAACACTTTTCATGACTTCAGTCTAATGCTAAGAATGCCTTGCAGGAAAGTGCTGCTTTTGTCAGGACTCCTGAGCTGAGAAAAGCTGTGTGTGATGATCGACAGCAACACGCTCCCGTGTGTCTGGCTCATGCATTCCAAGTATGTGATGCAACGGTGCTTTCCTGCCCCTGTTAAGCAGTGTGTAGCATGTGACTAGAAAGGTCGAATGAAATGTGAGCAGAGGTGGCCAATCACCTCATTGCAGAAGCTTGAAGGACCCGCGTGTCATCTGCCATACTCTCATCGGTCTGCCACAGCAAAGAACAATTTCCCCAGAGGTGGCTGCTCTGTCACCTTGGGTTCTAGAGTAAGAACAATGCTGAGTGGGAATGTACTATGGCTGAGAAATAATCCTTATGCTCAAAGTTGCTGAGCCCTAGGGGTTCTTCTGTGGATTATTCTTACTGACAAAGTATGAGACAGGCTGGCTGGTAAAACTCTCTGTACAGGGCTCTTCCTATATCATAAACTGCTCCAATGCCTCACTGCAATTTCCCTTTAAGTACTTTCAAAGCTCTTTGTTCTCCTTTGATCTCTTATAAAGGCACATTATCTATTGATCTTTTGCTATTGTCGTTGTTGTTGTGTTTGTTTTTTGAAGCAGCAGAGTCCAGTGAAGAAGGAAAGAACCACCACTGGAGAATTAGTAGGTGACAATTACTTAACTGTTTATTGGAACTGCCCTTAAGCATCGACGTGACTCTTGAATAAGTCATGAATGTCGTGAGGGCTCAGTTTCTTTGCCTGTATCGTATGAAACTCAGATTAGATGGCAGGTGGCACGGTAGCCTTCTTAGTGAAGTGCACCTAGTCCTGAGATTTTGTTTGGTCTACACAGAACTGGTTCCCTGCCACTTTTAGTTAAACCACGACAAAACAAAAATCTACTTGTCAACATTAAGATCCAGGAGCATTCACCTAATAAATGCAGCTGCTGGCTTGCTTACTTTCTTGTCTACACAATCATTCAACAGATACTTTTTGAGTGTCTGTTGTGTGTCACAACTCCATTAGGCAGTGGGTCACACTTATAAACAGGTAAAAATCCTCATGAGATTGACTAGAGAATTTCCAGCTTTTCTGCAATAAGTGGAAGCTCTGACATCCTGGGGTCCATATTTCAATAAAACATCAGTTGCGGAGAAGCTGGGGAGCAGCTGCATCCTTGAGAATGGGCATGTGGTCCCTGCCTCGGGGAGGCCCGCACAAGGCACTCCTCATTCTATCTTCCTGGGCCTGTAGACATCTGAGTTAATGATATTTAGACTAAGAGTCTCTCAGAGACTTTCATTTCTAAGGACTATGATTCTAAAAGTACAAGCAATATAAGATGAAAACTAAATATTTTCAAGTGTTACAGATATGTATGATATACAGCTTCTGTCCTCTCTCCATCTTAGCCTTACCATCTTTCACTTGACTAAAGGTTTTCAGAAAGAAAGAAATATACCCCGCATACTGTACGTCTCCTCTGCTTCCTTCCTGTGTTGTTTGTCATTCTCTGTAGCTGCTTTCCCAGCAGCCTTTGAATTCTGGAGATGCTGGTGAGCTTTTTAAATAACCAAAGGTACCTACATCTTAAGTATTTAAATATTTAACTTCCTGTCTAAAATTTCAGTTGTGCCATTGGAGCTTGCCCTTCTTCCCAGTAATACAACAAAACATGTGGGTACAGAATAATGGCTCTGTGTTTCGGCTCCAGTGAGAACTGGTTTTCCAAAAACTATGTGGGATAGAAGGTAATAAAACATTATTTGCAAGGTTATTGTGAGTCATGTGTACGGTAGCCATTCTTTCCCTTTTTTCTTCTTTTCCTGCTCCCTCCCTCAGGTGGGACAGTAGGTGAGTCATCTTTTCGAGTCATTTCCTTTAAAATAGCAAGGGTAATGGTGCTGAGTTAGGGAAGTAGGAAGACAGAAGAGAAAGCTATTACCATGTCTTAGTGGATAGTTTCTGGAGATGCTGGTGAGCTTTTTAAATAACCAAAGGTACCTACATCTTAAGTATTTAAATATTTAACTTCCTGTCTAAAATTTCAGTTGTGCCATTGGAGCTTGCCCTTCTTCCCAGTAATACAACAAAACATGTGGGTACAGAATAATGGCTCTGTGTTTCGGCTCCAGTGAGAACTGGTTTTCCAAAAACTATGTGGGATAGAAGGTAATAAAACATTATTTGCAAGGTTATTGTGAGTCATGTGTACGGTAGCCATTCTTTCCCTTTTTTCTTCTTTTCCTGCTCCCTCCCTCAGGTGGGACAGTAGGTGAGTCATCTTTTCGAGTCATTTCCTTTAAAATAGCAAGGGTAATGGTGCTGAGTTAGGGAAGTAGGAAGACAGAAGAGAAAGCTATTACCATGTCTATTAGTGGATAGATACACACACACACACACACCACCTACACCCACACTGCGTACGTATAATTCCTTTACTCAAATGAAAGACAATTAAAAGGCTGTTTTTCTCTGTAAAATTTTTTTATCTAAAGACGGAGACATAGTAAGCCAATTTCTCCACCAGTACAAAATTTTATAACTAAGTTATAAGTGCTTGAAAATAGCAAAACACAATGGAAACCCTGACACAATCTTAATCACACGGTCACCAGATACAATGTTAAAATGTACATGTAAATGTGCCCGTTTAATCCTAGGAATTGATCATGTAGATGTCTAGAATTATACTTCTAACATCTGACACACCTACCCCACCTCTGAACAGGATAATTATTCTTGGTTCCAGACCAAAGATTCAGTCAAAATTCTAGAAATATCTCTGAAGACAAAAACACCTAACATTAATGGGAATAATCGTAAAAAATAATCATTCAACAACCAACACGTACTGCAGCACGCTATGCCGCGGGCCCTATGCTAGCGCGAAGCCATCCAGAGCAGCCCTGCATGGTCCCCAGGTCACCCGCGCTTCCTCAGGCACATCGGCTCCCGTCTTCTTCACCCTGCTCCGGGCCCCTGGTGCTCACCTCACGGACCTCATCTTCAGGGTTCCCATGCTGTCTGGCTTCTGTCAGTTTCCCAGACTAGGGTAAGAATGATGTCTGGGTGATATTTTTCCTTCTAGGTCCGTCTCTTCGGGCCGCGGGGTGACAGCTCTCTCGGTCAGCCTCGCTCCTCTCCTCGCAGAGGCCTTCTCAGGCCAGTGCGTTCTCCTCAGCTGCCATCATCGCCCCTCCCATCCTTGTGGCTACGGCAGCTGCTTTGCTCTTCCAGGGTGATCACCGTCCTGCGTTGAATGCCCTTAAATTTCTCTACATTCTTCTCATTAGCCCCTTACTACACCCTCTTAATTACTTTGCTTTCCACCCCCCCATTAAGTTTACTGGTACATTTAAAGCAAACAACACAGTTCCATTTATCACTGGGATCTTGTGCCTTTACACGATACGTCTTGGTTCTTATTTTTTCCCGTACCCCTGCCCTCCCTTCACTGCCTTCACCCTCACTCTCAATTACTTTGAATGCATCATCTATTTCCCAGGCCTTGGATAATACAGTTTAATCATCTCCATTTTAGGGATCAAATCATCCTGAGGCTTTGATGCATTATGGAAATTGTCCAAAATTACAAAGCCAGTAAATGTGGAGGCAGGATTTGCATTGAGCTCTTGCCTCAGCCCAGGTCTTAGCCAGTATGGTGTGTGTGTGTATGCGTATGTTTAACGTCTCCATCTTGTTAGTTTTCTGCAGAAGTGTCCGGAAGAGGATCTGGGCTTCCAGCCCCGCAAAGGAGCTAGCTTTACTTTACCACTGCTTGGCTGAGTGACGCTGGCTTTTCACAGCTACTTGGCTTCCCTGTGCTTGGTTTCATCATCTATAAATTGGGGGAAATAATACTGGTTCCACTTTTCTGATCAGGATCAGTGCTCTTGTAGAATAAAAAATGAGATAATAAATTTAAAAGAACCATAAAGGGATGTGAATGCTATGTAGGTTATTTTTCTTTGGGTTATATTATTTGTTTGTTTGTTTGTTTGTTTTGGTACCAGGGATTGAACTCAGGACCTTGTGTTTGCAAGGCAGGCAGCGGAACCACTGAGGTAAATCCCCGGCTCTTGGGTTATATTATTTTGAATACTTTTGAGATGTACATATTTTTTCTTTTCTTTTTATATTAAGTTTATTAGTACATTTTAGGTATACAGTACAGTTCCATTCATCATTGGGATCTTGTACCTTTACACGACTTATCTTGTTCTAAAAGGTCTAAAAGAGTAGAGAAAGTGGGAGGGATAAGGGAAAGATAAAAAGGAAAAACATGGAAACAATGTCTTTGTGAACTGGGAAGGGTGGAGGGAGTGGAAGGAGGGCTGGGGAAGGGGGAAAAATGAGATGTACATATTTGTATATACATGTGTGTATTTGGGTATGTGTGCGTGTGTATATACATGCATGAGATGTATGTTTTATTCATTCTCTAGGTTAAAATATCTTTGTTCTTCTATGATAAAACTTTTTAAAGTGTCTGTTATTATTTTCCCACCATTTAACTTTGCATTTGTTCTAAACATTAAGACCCTACAATTCATATTTAATTATTTTTAAAAGAAAACTTAATTCACCATTGAAAATTTTCTTTGTAACAAGGTAAACCAATAATTTTAGAAAATAAGGTAAAAAGACATAAAAGTATATTATGTAAAAAGATTTTATTCCACACGAAGTAATGGGAACCTTTTTTCTTTCACTGGATCCATTTGAACTACAGTTGAGACATACATATACATTAATTATGGTTGAAATAAAAATCAAGTGAAAGCTTCTATTAATGATAATGAGAAGATGAATTTTACTGTTTCCCACCAGTAAATATTTAAGTAGATATTTGATAATCTGGGCACAGGTTCTCCAAGTGAAAAGCAGTGCTCGAATCTATAAAGCTTTGAGTGGCAAGGAATTCCAGGAGCCTCAGGGAGCGAAGAGCTCCCTGTTGTGGAGGTGATGGACAGGTGGGATCCAGAGAACCTCCAGGATTTAGCCAATAGGATAAGGTCAAGTAGAGGCAAAGCCAGAGACTGTGTGTGTGTGCCCTGCTCTGTGGTCCACTCTGCTTACAAAGCAGTCGATGGTGAATTTCTCCCCCATCCACAGGGCTGGCTGGACATAGGATCAGGAGAGAAAAGCAGACACTTGCACAATCCCGGAGAAACTTCACCACTCTTTGGGCACAATTTTGACACATTCTATGTTACTGGAAATATTTAATTACTCAGTGACTCAATTTTCCAATTGAGAAATCATATACCAATGTCCTGACTATTGCTCACAAGATATTAGATTTTTCAGAGACTAAAAAAATGATGATACAAAACAATGAAGGGCAATCAATTCTTTGTATCTTGAGCTGGAGTCACTAATATATATTTGTCATGTATCCTAAAGTTATGATCCATTTTCAATCAGACAATAGGCATTGGACATTTAGTGTCTTTGGTGTGCAAGATTCTGGGTCAGGCCATGTGGCCTGTTCCTCCCTAAGCCTCAGTTTACTTGCTTATAAAGTGGAGTTAATAACATCAACCTCACAGAGATATGAGGAATTTTAAATGAGAATAAATGTAAATACTAAGTCATGTGCCTGATACACAGTGCATGTTATCTTCTCTTTGTATATTTTAGGACTTAACATATTTTATAATTGTACTCCCACCTCCAGCTATACCTTTCAAGTGCTCTGAACTTCCAAGTGCCTAGTAAATGGCAGGTTCTCGGTAAATATTGGTTAATAAATCGACAGAAAATAGAAAATGGGTTCCCTGCCCTGCAGAAGTTTCTGTTGAGTTGGCACACAGGACACTTATGTACCAGATACTAGTACTTGTGGCTCATGAGTGTTACACACACTTCTAAAGAGATAGGAAAGGAAGGCTACACGGAGAAGGAGGGTGCTGGAACTTAAATCATTACCTCTTCAACCGAACAGAGATCAAAAGTGAATTCTATTCCAACTCTGGTCACTCAAACACTGACGATACTCCCCCACCCCCCGTTTTCTAGGTTTTAACCTGGTGCTATACTAACAGTGATAGGGAGACTTATTGTTTCCTACTGCTGCTGAAACAAATCTACATACACTTAGAGGTTTAAAATGATGTCAAACTTTCTTCCTGACACTTCTGCAGGTGAGACTTCCCAATTCGGCTTCAATGGGCTATCGTCAAGATACAGACAGGATTGGATCCTCTCGGAGGCCTTAGGAGAGAGCCACCTCATTGCCCTTTTCATGCTCTGGAGCTGCATTCCGTGGCACTCGGCCTCTCCCTCCCTCTTCAGAGCCTGCAGCGTGACGTCTCCAAACCTCTCACTGCTGTCAACACATCTCCTTCTGTATTCCAACCTTCCTTGACTTCACTCTTGTAAAGATGCTTGTGATTACACCAAGACCCACCGGGACAACCCAGGATAATCTTTCCATCACAAGACCTTTAATCACATCTACAAAGTCCTTTTTGTCACAAACAGTCACAAGGGCCTGGGTTTATGACCTGGATATCTCAGGGGGCCATTATTCATGCTATCACCATAGCCAATCAAAAGGGGAGGGAGGAAGCACCTCCTGCACACTTGGCGTTTTTCCCAGTCTATATTAATATTGAATCCAGCAAATGCATCAGCGAATTAAATTATTAAGACATATTCCCTTTTCACACTGCATCTACCATTCATCAGAACTTGCTTACATTTTTTCACTGAGTTTCACGGAAGCATACAAACTTGAGCTACTGTTGTGTTCTACTGATGGTGTGAAAGTGTATGATAGACAGTATTTCCTAAGAAATAGAAGGTCAGTCCAAAGATCCAGGCTGGATGGGGTGAAGAGCAAAGGAAACACGGGCAGGGACAGGCATGCTCGAGAAGGCTTATGGCCATTTCTAACGGGACGGAAAAGGAAGAGTACGCGTAGAAGGGGCTTTGAGTTTAAAGGAGGTGTTCATGACATGCTCCCTTCCTTGAGGGAATTTTTCACAAACCTTGGGGACAGGGACAAATGAGCAGTCAGCCCATGGCCCCCGAACTTGCAATCACTGATTTCTTTATGGTAGACTCTGGCCATTCAAACCCACAGAGAAGCAATTTCATTATGATAAGATGCTTGACACTTCCACGATCGGCTTTTGTACATATGCACATTGGAGAAAGCATATTTATTTTAGCATATTAAAAGTTCCTGGTATTCTCAATAGTTCAATTTTTAGGCTATTTTAAATCTTGTCTCCTGCGAGGTAAAAATGTAGCCTTTCTTCCCATCTTCAGTATCCACATCTGTTACCAGAGGAAACGTTCTATATAACTGTGTTCCCAATTCCTGTCACCTACTTTGTGCAACAGTGGCATCCACATTGTCACCCATCACACAAAGCCAATGTAACACTGCAATCTATGTGTTGCGAGGCTCTGCCCATGCTAATAGCTTCAGGTTCCCATAGTTACTAATGCATTGGGAGGGGATGGGGGAAGCACAGAGTTTAAGATTATAGATAGACAACCGCAGAAATAAAAGTAGCACAAGTAAACCGTGAGACAGAAAGGGTGTACAGCACCGATTACCACCTGTAGGAGAGCAAGGTGCCTCGGCTTCTGAGTGGAAAAATGTCAACAGGCTGCAAAGCCTCAAGCTCCCAATCCTCTACCTGGCGAGCACTTTAAATGTTTAAAAGGCAGGGGCTAAATGAACAGATGCACTATTTATAGTCAATAAACGAGGCTAAGGAAAGATGTAGGAGTAACGAGCCAGCGCTGTGCACTGGATCCTGTAGCCCCACACCTGAGGACTGAAGCAGTGTGCCATGGGGTGCTTCTGCCTCTTCTCTCCCCCACACCTCAGCCATCCTCCTAGGCAACCCTCCTGGAAGACCAGTGGCAAAAGCATGTGATGACTCCCGCCATCTCGCTGGGGAGTGACAGTCCTCATCTGGGAGCTTAGGCATCTCCAGAGTGGGCCTGCCATGTGCGAAGCTCTCCATACTCCATGTCCCTGCTCCAGCCAAGGTGGCCCTCTCACCACATGCCATGGGTCACCTGTTCCTCCCCCTTCCCTCACCTGTACCTATGGTTCAAGCCCCACCCTCTTCTCAAAGTCTTCTTGACAACTGGCCCCAACTGATCTTCCCTTTCCTGATTCCCCGTAACACACACTCTTTAACTTTTGGAATATTGGTTTATTTTTCTTACTCACTGCTTTCAATTCCTCCATTGAGCCACTGCCTCTTCCCCCTCCACTGAACGATAGTGTCCATTGAGACTATGTCGGCTCAATTCCATTACTTTCAAGCATTTCCTTTCTTTAAAACATTTTCCAAGACCCAGTCCTGATTCTTTTAAAATGACCTCGTGTTTAATTCACATCTCTCTTTCCATCCTAGCCCTAGCAATGGCACCAATGAGCAGAGAAACAGGAGGGTCTTTTCCCCTCAGACACAATTCCCTCTTTTCCTTGTGCCTTTTTTCTGGTGTTGGTCCAGGAGAACAAGGGAAACAGAGAGAAGCCTCTTTCTGCTCTTCTTATGGAAAGCTCTGGTCCTCATCATGGCTGGGTGTCACCTGTCAATCCGGCTTGTGTTCTTGGAGCTTAGCAGGTAGCTGCTGGTGGATACTTCCCAGGACTTGGGACCCTCTGTGAGATGAGCCTACAGATCTTCAGCTTGTAGCTTCTTCCCAACTCCTCAGATGCCGTCTCCCTTGCACCACGCGGAAGACTGCAGCCTTCCATCTCATCCCTTTGGGTTCAGGGTCTGCCACAGCACCTGGGATCCTGGCTGCACACTCCTCATATTTCACACCCTTGCCCTGGGTCACACCGTCCATTTCTCTCTTGACCTTTGCTCCCCCTTGGCGGCTGCCAGTGGCTGAAAGATATCAAGATGAGATTCTCTTGCCAGTTTTGACATTGAGGATGGTGGGTAGTTACAGCAAGTTTGTAAATGATTCTGTTGGAGCCCTCCTCTTAGCCTACTCTCTCCATAGTGAGACCTCTTATTTCATAGTTGACCTCTCTGTATTAACACAGAGGAGTAGTGATGGAACCTAGCGCCAGAATTAGTTCTGCTGAAATCCCGCCTCGCAGCAAGCCTCGTAGGAAATGGTCGATGCCTTTACTTGGCAGCCATCTGAATAGAGAACACTGCATTAGGCACCCAGCATTTCCTCTAGTTCCTAGAATTTCGAAGCCCTCGTCTTCTGCCTCTGCATTCTCTGGCTTCTAAGACTTGATAGTCAAGTGGCTTACAAAGATGACAGCAGTACTGGGAGCTTCCAGGCTTCCCCTCTCTCCTGCTTTTGTAAATATAGTCCAGCTACCTTCTCTTCTTTGATAATGAGAAAAAGGATTGAGTGAGTTGAGGTCCACAGTTTATAATTTGATGTAATTTTATTGAGCAGTCTGTTTTCCCAAATTTTCCTCAGCTCCTTTAAATGGACCTTCTGTGATGTTATGCACACAACAGATAAGAATTCGATTTGATTTGGGGAACATGAGGCACAACAAGGGCAATCTATGGTGACTGCCTGTCACATGAGAACTGAGGATGGCTGGGACCTCTGTGATACAGAGAATTGTAGCCTCATTCAGCCAAACAGAGCAGTTCCCACGTGACACCCAACATCAGCGCTGTGCATCAAAAACTCACACAGTGCAGATTTAAAGTTCAGACCTCTCATGTCAGGGAAATAGAACATCTGCATAATGAGATGCCTACCTTCTATTAAAAAAATAAACTCATGTACTGATTACAACTCACAATAGAACTAGAGAGAATTAGATATGGCAAGAAAAAAGTAAACGTCTACATAAGTTTCCTGGCGAAATGTTTGCTTTCCAATTTTGAAATTGGCAGTGGCAGGAGAGGTAGATTGCTTTCCTCCTTTGAAATGAAAAATAAATAACGAACCCCTAAATAAAAGAAAAAATAACTTTTAGAGAAAATCTGAAGGCTCATGGTAATGCATTTTCAGCATAGGTTTGTGTGCCTAGTTTTTTATTTTGGCATATCACGTCTTAAATTCAAATGCTCCATCAGTTGAAAATGGCATCATGTACTTAATAATAGCTCTTCAGAATAAAGAGAGATGGTCACAAAAGTCCTAGACATTTATTGTAAGATATATTGTAACATTAACCTGATAAAAATAAAACAGCAAAAATCAATGCTGTGCTGAGCCCTTTATTAATCCTTTTAGCAGCCTATAAGAAGACACTGTCATCATCTACGTTTTACTGATGAAAGCTTGTCCAGCATCGGAGCACAAGTGGCGGCTCAAGGCTAACCACCACGGTGACCAGCCCTAACTGGACACTCCCTGTATAAGAGAACTGCATCGCTGTCACCATGGGCTTGTGTGCTGCTTCTCACCACTTCCCTCCCATCCTGCCCACTTCAACCACCGTCACCCTCACGGATATGACCGCAGCATCCTCCCGACTGACCTCTCAACTTGCTCTCCTGCCCTACAGCCTGCTCCTTACCAGCGTGGCCCAAGCAATCTGAGATCACATCACTCTGCAGCCACACATGCTGCACATCATTCACAATAAAATCTCCATATCATGCTCCGTATCATTCACAATCCAAATCCAAAGTCCTGGCCAGAGCTCATGGGGCCTTTCTAGCTCTTGGCTCCCCATCTTCCTTGGCCCAGTCCAGTCTCACTGTATGCCTCGCTGTTCCACAAAGGCACTAGGAAAAATCAAAGCCTGTGCTCTCAGGATTTTCTCTGCCTGGATTGATCTTCCCCAGATCTCAAAGGCTCACTCTCTTACTTTCTTCCATTCTATGCTTGAAAGTTACCAAGAAATGTCCTTGTATACCCTTTTTAATTGGCCCCCTCTATGACTTTTTACCCTGCACCTCCTGATATGCTAAACATGCATGTGTTTCTCTTTCTCTCCATTCTAATATACAAACTTTCGAATGCAAAGTCTCTACTTTTGTTCACTCCCTTATCTTCACACCAGAACAGGAAATGTTTATTGAATGAATTAATTCATGAAAAATCATATCGGCCTTGATAGTAATAATCCTTATCTATGAGCATGATACTGTTAGGGACTATTTATTCTATAAATTCTTATTGCAGTCTGAATAATCACAATTAAGTATAAGAAGAAGTTATAATAACAATAATTTGATAACAAGCAATATCTGTCCTCCAACCCTGCTATGTCATGGTTAGAATAATGCATGATATTTTAGGAGTAATGTCAGTCAACAGCCTCCCGTTTACCGAGTTGCATGTTCAGAGATGAACTCAGCCAGGTTGGTTTCCTGATCCTCAGAATCAAGATAACAGTACCAGGGTAATTTCAGAGCCTTAATTTTCTCTTTACAGTTGACTCTGAACTGCACACTTAATTTCAATTGTAATAAATTTTGTTGTGTTCTAACCCTCAGGAGAGACTCCATTTCACCAACCTTTTGATGAAACGTGTACTCAGCAGAGGAGCTTTTTAACCAAGTAAATTTTTATTCTTGTGGAAGTGAATCAACAACAAATAGATGGTTTAAAAAATTCCAAATGAAGAAAGCTCCCTATTTTCATAAAAATAACTTCTTCTGTTCTAAAATCAAATCAGGATAGTCTCCGCTTGGCTAAGTCTGGAGGCTCATGTCTCTTTGTAGTACGAAGCATATGTCATCATACTTTGGTTGGCTGGTTTCCCATCTTGAAATGATGCCTGGATTTTCATTCCTACTTTCCTTCTCCAGCTTCCAAAATGTGCATGAAATAAGAAACCTAGGCCAAAATGTCAGGTATTCAAGAAATAGAGAATGCTAACATTTTTCTGTGAATTACCTTAATTTCACTTAACTTTCAGCCAATATTGGTTCCCTCACTGTTTCTCCTATCTTAATGCTACTAGTTTGGGCCAAGATCTGGATCGTATTCTCCCAAGAACCATGGAATTGGAATTCTCTCCATGGCTACTATGTAATGACCCATGATGCCATCCATCTTTGGTCATCTGTCCATGGTTACTATAGAAATAGGCTTTTTCCCGGTCTTTTTCCTGGACTCTGCTTTCAGGTGCCACAGGGGGTTCACAGATTTTAAGAGAGATTGGGAACTCAAGATTTGGGATCCAGCATCTCCACTACTCCCTCTGAGACTATCATGAGTGCTGGTTGCTGCAGGCAACCCACAATCTTTTCCCAGACCTTCCAATCGAAGAATCTCAGTTAATCTGGGAAATATCTTTTGTCTCAAACATGATTTTCTAAAATGGCCTTAGGTATTTGGAAACAAAAATCAAACTTTCTGAAATGAGAAAGTATAAGCTACTTAATCGAGTGCAAAAAAGTGATGAAGGGATCTAGGGAGAAACCTCACCCATTAATGTCTTCAATGATCTCATCATACCTGTCCCATGTTCATACCAGAAGATCCCTTCTCTGCTCAGGGATCTCAGGAGAAAATGGAGCTCTTTGTGGGCTGGAGTGAGTAGTCCTGAGGTTGTGTTTCAAGCCACTCTGCTGCCTGGGTCCTGGGCACATTCAGTCCCTCAGGCTGCTGCAGCAACTGAAAGAAGGCCAAAATGCCTGGATATGCTGCATAGAAAAGCCTCAGTACACTTGGCTGGTTCATCACCTTCTGATCAACACTCAAAATCCAAATCATTGAAGATGATTGTTAGAATCATTACATCATTTTGTTAGTTGATAGAGCCAAATCTGTCAGTAGTATTTATCAGTATAAGTGATATTTATCAAGTAATTTACCCCCAAAGTATAGTTTGCAAGCAAGGTATTCTATTTGTGGCTTGATGCGTGCACTACTTTAGGGAATATAGTTTCATAAACCATTTTGCTTTCATGGTCCCCTCTTTGTAAAGGATCAAGTGATAACTCAGGAATCTTGAGCTTAGGCACATCCACATTCTCAGCAGACCAATGAAGACAGAGACCAGAGCTACCCTGCACAATCCTTCCCCAGGACCCTGCACACAGTTGTACTTTCCCTTTTAGGCCAACACAGTGAACGGGCCAGCAGATCTTTCTCAAGGACACATGCATTCTTTAGTGTTTAAACAACAGGACAAATGTTACAGGCATCATTAATTTCTACCTCTAGACATTTATTTTAATTTTCTCTCGTAATCTATACAATTTTTAGTGATCTTATGTTCTTTCCTGGAACAAGATTGGATGTAAATAGATAAAACAGAAAATGTGAACACTATTAGTTCTAGTCATTATAGCAGATAATTTGAGAGATTGCCAGGACAAATCATTGTCTTTAGCAGTTAAGGTTCAAAACAGACAGGATTCCTATCTCCAAAGGACAAAAAGAGCCATCGTGAATTTGAAGAGGACAAGCCTAGTAGAGAATTAAATCTGTGATGGAAGTCAAGAGAGTTTTGTTGTAATAGTACCCCATGGAAGCCTTTGAAATTAATGAAAATTGGATCATTCATCTATCTAACATCTTTATTGATCACTTACAACATACTAGATGACTGTGCTAGGATGGGGATGATTAAAATAAGAATATTCTGAAGAAAAAATGCTTAAAAAAGAGAGAAAGGAAAAAAACCACTATTGCAAAAATATATGATCAAAGAATCTCATTTCTTCTTGTCCCATTCTTTACTTACATTGATATTAACAACAATTATAATGGAGAAGAGCTGGAACTTTATGCATATTATCTCATGTAATCTTCAAAGCAAACCTGAACCCCCAAAAGAATTACTGGATCCATCATACAGAAAATGCTATTAAAGACAAACCTGGGTAAGTGAATTCTATGGTACCCTTAAGTGCTAGACCAGGCTGCCACTAAGCCGTTCACCTATTCGTCCTCACAGATGTGTGTGAATCTTAAAAACATATACACACTCTTAATATTAGTGATGAAATGCACACTCTGCATATGTGATTAATACTTGCCCAAAATACCTTCAAAATATATTACTTCCACAAGCTAGATATAAATTTGCCTATGAATACCAGAAGAAGACACACTTATCCTTCCTTTGAGGCAGATTTCTAATAGCTCAACCTGTCAACAACAAAACCCCACAATGGCTGTTGAGCTTTCCATCAAACTGTGGATTCTGGGATTAGTTCAGAGCTGCTCAGTACAGGCTCTCTGCACCATGAGACTTCTCTAGTCCTGCTTCTGCCCTGCTCTTCTGGACAGAATAGTGGTGGAGACCCTGCAAACCCGGATCATTCCACTGCCTCATGCCAACAAAGGAAAATAAACCTTGCCCAGAAATGTTATTTGCTAATGTTAGATTTCTTTTAATCCAAAATCTCTACTGGCAGAAACATAATGCCAGTCATAAGACAGACAGTAGGCCAGAAGGCCCTACTAGTGTTGAACCAAAAATCCAGTATTTAGATGTATAATATGTGATTTCATTCTGTTTTTATTCTTTGGGTGTCATAACTAAAAATGGGCATGACACAATTAGCTGCTGCCCTTTAATGACTGAGATAATGTTAATGAAGCTCTTTCAATCTGTTTTAAATATTTACATGAGGCAATCGATATAAAAATTTGATTGGCAAAAAATGTTATTCAGACGTGCTGATAATTAATATTTGTTTGTTTTTATCAAACCTTGCCCCAAAGTATTTCAATCTCAAAATACCAGGCTGATTTCCTTAGCAGGAATAATCAACAAGGAAGATTATAATTTTGCATTCTATGAATACTTCTCTTTCTAAAGCTCATCATTGTTAAAGTAAGGCCAGACATTTTTTGTTCTTGTTATTTTTTTTTTCTATTGTTTTGGTACCAGGGATCAAACTCGGGTCCTTGTACTTGCAAGGCAGGCGGTGGAACCAATGAGCTAAATCCCTGGCCCAAGGCCAGACATTTTGGTAAACGTTATTGTCTTAACACTTTCTGCTAAAAAATGAAATTGAAGGACACTTTTAGAATTCGTTGTATTTGCTTCATTGATAATCATCAGTAGGAATGTAAAAAGAATTCAGGTGTATTATATACAGAGATCAATCCCCCAGGATGAATATAATCATTATGTATTGCAAACATGTGCTAATAAAAAACAAAAACATTAAAAAGCCATCAATGACCTATAATCAGACAGAAGTCATTAGAATACACATGCAATTTCAATTTGTTCTTTTTCCTGTTGTCAACATGAATCAATGCTGTCATTGCTATATTTGCATTAGGCCTCAAAAATTTTTTTTTTAGTTAGAATACAAACTCTGTGGGCAATAATGTGGAAGGAAGAAAAGATAGGTCATGCTCTTCCCTTGTTTACCCTCAGTGCATTATAGAAGGGCCTGGTGGTGTTGACCCTAAATACACAGAGATAATGCTACCAAGTCGTAAATGCATATGAGGTTATCCAGCCCTGCAAGGGGCTCTATAGCAATTAATGGTCTATCATTACTTCCTTCACTGTTACATTTTGACCCATCATAATCAGCAAAGTCCCAAAGGGGTCATCTCCTTATTTCACTTTTTCTTGAGGATTATGTCTCTTACAGCCTCCAGGAAACAATATCTGGTCACAAGAAACTGAATTACAGTCCAAGGTGGGGCTTTGACTCTTGACTTCTCCGATTGCCAATCTGTTTCCTAATCCACTTTGATTCATAGCCACTACTATTTCTCCCCAAATAAGATGCAATGTGGTACATTTTGCTCACAGGCCAAGAGAGGGCACATAGATTTAAATGCTTTGGGATCAAGAGCCTAATCTTCAAAGCCCTATAGTCTATGCAGTGATAAAAGAGCAGCAGGTCTTTGGAAAGGGATGCAAAGAGCTGCGAACAACCACCTTCCTCTTCACAGAGGGAAATTGCATCAGATTTGAGACATGAACATTTGTATCAGTATTTGTAGAAATTTCATTCATAAGAATAAAACTGCTTTGAGATTAAAATAAAATAACCTAATGGCTTCAGTTGAATAAAGATTCATATTTAATAAAGTTTCAGAAAAATAATTTAATATTCCTGCAAGAAACCCCTTCTGCCCTCTTGTACCACAGTGCATGACAACATTAATGAAGCAAGGATGGTACAGATTTTACAGAAGGGTGAGGTCTTGTTATACATGTTCAGAATCTCAAAGACGCATCGTATCAGGGTTAAGGATGTGCTGCTACACTTCCAGGACTCCGTGTGTTAGGAGGAGTTAGGTTCCACACTTCACTGACAGCAGACATTGTATTTTTAGGTGATGGGCATTTTAATTGCAATGATATAGCTTGATCTTTATGGGCATCTATTGGTTTTTCTATAAATGCCCAGAACTACCTATCCATCCTAGTGAGGGGCTGAAGGAAACAGCAAATTCATGTAGGAGACACCATTCTAGTAACTGTCAAGGACAAGATAAAACTATTTGCACTTTACAACACTGGAGCCACACAATGAATGGGAGTTTTTATTTTTGATTCAAAACCCAAAATGTAGCCTTGCAAAAAGGAAATCCTCAGCACCCTACATCTTTAGTGATCCCATTATTCCTTTGGCTGTCTTTCCTCCCTTGAGAAATTCTTCTACAGAAAATGATGGACAAAAAGTACTTGATACTCTTTAACTATACTCTTTAATGCATACCTCTCTTACATGATATATTTGCATGTAAGTATGGCAAGCTATAAAACAGCCTATGAAAGATGTTATATCCTAACCCCTGAAATCTTCGAATATATTACCTTTTATTGTAGAAGGGACTTTGCATGTGGAATTAAGTGAAAGGTCATAAACTGGGGAGATTATTCTGGATTACCCAGGTGGGCCTCTGCTCATCACAGCAGGCTTTATAAGAGGGAGGCAAGAGATCGAAGTGAGAAAAAGGAGATGTGAAGACAAAACCAGAAGCTGGAACAATTTGCTTTGAAGATGAAGGAAGAATCCACAAGCCAAGGAATGCAGGTGGATCTCTATAAGCTGGAAAAGGCAGGGAAACGGATTTCTGCCCTGCAGCCTGAGGAAAAAAACACAACCCTGCTGATCCTTTGATTTTAGATTTCTAACCTGTTGGGTTGTGAAAGAATAAATATGCATTGTTTTAAGATACTAAACTTTGTGGTAATTTTTTATAGCAGCAATAAGAAACTATTATAGTATGGTAGTTCTCACTTAGCTTTTTTAAGAATACTGATTGCCAGGCTTGGGATTTAGCTCAGTGGTGCCATGCCTGCCTCACAAGTGCAAGGTCCTGAGTTCAATACCCAGTATAAAAAAAAAAAATACTGGCTGAGTCTCTGTTAAAATTACTTTCTTTTCCTGACCCAGGACAAGAAAAGAACCTGCTGAAGCCCTCAGGAGATACCTGGTAGAATTTGAAGTCCTCAAGCAAGTATCTACTTGCTTCTCTGATTAAAGAGTTCATCTCATGCTTTTATGGCTTTTATCCAAGCCTCCTTATTTCCAGAAGACTGCTCCTGGAACAATTATATTTGACTGAAAGCAGTGCATACTTAAATTGAAATATAAGCCATTATTGAAGAATAAATTATTGCTATGGCTCGTGTCTAGATGTCCTCCCAAAGCCTCTTGCAGTCACAGGTAGGGCTTTTCAGGGCTGGCTGGATCTGGAGTGTGTGAGGCTGGGATCAAGATCATGTGATTACTAAATCAGTCTGCTGATTAGTTTAGTACAGTACTGGGTAGGATTAAGGGTGTCCTACCCTGGATGTGAGTGCTATATAAGGGACAGAAAGAGGGTCACTCTTGCCATTTGCAGCTCGCTGCCTTCTGCCTGCCATGAACTGTTTCTCTTCTGTGAAGTGCGTCTGCCATGCCACCCTGCCTTGGAGCCAACCCGCTATGAGCTGAAAGTTCTACAAACTCTGAGCCAAATAAACCTGTTCTCCCTTAACTTTGAGAGTTGAGTATTTTTTCTCAACGAAGAGAAAAGTAACTAAGACAGTTATGCTAGGTGAGTTTCCCAACTCCAGCTTCCTATTTGGCTCTCTTTGTGGTAGTAATTTTTTATTTCCTCTTCATTAAAAAAGCATAACAAATATATTTCTAGCAAAGGAAATCCTTTGGAAACAGACTAGTAAGATTTTTCCTGAGCATTTCCAGTTATTTTCAATAAATGCAAAGATGCCAAAATGCAAATGTTATTTGCACATATAAAAGTAGGTTTTTGATCCCCAGCACCAAAAAAAACAAACCAAACCAAAACAAAATAATCCCTCCAAAATAAATAAATAAAGGTAGAACATGGAGTAGTAGTAAGTCAAGAGGTCTATTTTCATCAAAGACTCCAGAGGAAGCCTTTACCAGTCCTTGAGATGAGGAAGAAATAACATTCATTAAAGTCATATTACTTCTGCAGCTTATTTTTATAATGAGCTTGTTTGGTCTCAGACCAAAAACACCAAAAAATTAAATAACAAAAAAAATCTTGTTTAAAGCAGAAACTGCTTGGGTAGGGATGTAGCTCAGCTCATAGAATGCTTGCCTGGCATGCAAAAGGCCCCGAGTTTGATCCCCGACACAGCAGAATAACAACAGAAGAAATAGAATGAAACTAATTCCAAGGAAATGAAAGAGCAAAGAGCTTATTAGCATGTGTTCTTCAGGAAAAGGCTTACTGTTCTTACTAAAAGCTTTCTGGTGTTTGTATATGCAAACTCCATTTCCTTCAGCTGATGGGAGTCTCTTGGAAATGTTAATTATCAGTACAGAAAATATCTCTTCTCAATGCTACCAATCATCAACAGTTGCCTTTATATTTGAAGCTCTAGGTTAAAATAAATAAAAGTTCTCTATAATAAGCAAAATAATATTATAAGCTATGAGCTTTCCTGTCTGGCTACTCAGATACTGTTGACATTTATATGTCAAATTTGACCTTTTCATAGTTTTGTAACTCAAGAGGCTTAGGTTGTTACCATTACAAGCTTTAGAGTGGATAATCTAATAAGAGTGGCTACATGTTACTGCATGGTTACCTTCTGTTATTCCAATAAATATGTTAGAATATTTAAAAATGTTTCACAACAATTTTTCTAAGAATGGCTAAAATATTAAAAAACATTTTTTCTCTTAAAACAGTAAACACAACCAGGGAATGTACACAAAGGTCCAGAGTTTGTGTGTTCTTAGGCAATTTTGCTCTCTCACACCAGAAAGTCCAGACCTTTACTCAGAAGTATATCCAGTCCTGGATGACTTACAGAAGAGGTAGCTAGCCATCATGGTGAAGGTTTAAATGAGAGACACAGTCATGGTTGTGAATCAGAAAATGAAATCTAGGAGGAAAGGAATACAACCATCTTGGAAATCAGGAAGCTGAGTCGTAGTAATAGTTTTCAAGTACTAGAAACCGCGTGAGACAGAAAATTACAACTAGCTTTTTTTTTTCCGTCTTAGTGGTGAACAGGCCAAGAAGCTTTCAGGGCAGCTTTAAAGGAGCCGAAACCATTATAAAAAGGACTTTTGTGTAATGGTGAAATGTTTTGCCTTCTGCATGGTTCAGCTACAGGTCAGGACAGCTGAGTGGTACCGGGACCAGAATGGAAGATGATCCCCCTTCCCAGGTGTCAGCAGGAGATCAAGACCCTCCATGTGCTACCATGTGCCTTTCTTAGGTCACTGCTATGCCCTTGCTTTCTTACTCTTCAACCTTCTATACTGACTTGACTGTTAGGTTCCGGACAAGAGAGAATTCTAAAAGCCTTCACCTATTGCTTCCTGTAAGGACTTCCAAGTTCAATGAATGATTCTGATTCTTAGAAAGAACAGCCAATTTGTTCATGACTGCCATGAAAGAAGATTATACAATATTTCTTCAGAGGCCTTTGTAAGTAGTTTCTGCATGGTGCAAATTGGAAAAACCGGACAGATTTCTCACGAGGGCTGGACCAGATGGCCTGTGCAAGTGCTCTCAGAGTCCTCCCTAGCTGTTGATTCCAAGAAAAAAAGAATCACTGCTGGGCTTCTGTTTTGGTTTCCAATCTGGGTAACAGAAAATCAACCTGCAGTAAGGATTTTTAAATGTTTTTCAATTCTGACTTTTAGGAGCAAGATTTTCAAAATAATCTCTAAGAGCATGGAAGGGAGTCCATCACTCAGTGCCTAGATGAGTACTTCCTATCAGTGTTGATAACGTAGCACCATCTCATCCACTGTGCTCATGGGTTTGCTCATCTCTTTTGATACATCAGTTTTAGCTACTGTGATACTATGCACACCATCATCTGGAAGTTAATTATGCCTTGCTTCAGAGCTGCCATAGGCACCCTTTGGGGTCCATACAGCCCTGCAGGACACAGAGAACTCTGGTGTGGCTCTCTCAGCACACAGCAGGGCTTTGCTGCTTCTTGAGATAAAAGCTTCAGCAGCAATTTTCGCATATGCAGTGAAGGGAATTATCATTTCCAGAAGTATTTCATGCAATGTGCTTCTTTCCTGTGTTGAAAATGGGGCATAAACAAGAGCTAAAGGAACAGAAGGAACCATCATCAGAACCAGGAGACCTGAGTTTAACCTTGACACTGCCATTCACTTCCTGGGTTACTCTGACCACAGAATTGGTGCTCTCTATAAAATAATGCGACTGCCAAAGTCCACATCTGATTCCAAAGGAATGTCAATTGCTAACTCATTTATTTCACATGACCACATCATATTCATTCCCATTACTGAAACGGACATTGAAAAGATTTTCATCATAAATTGTTCTGCCTCAATTATTCTGTTTTCACATTATAAAGAGTAGAAATGGGTCACAAAATTTTTTTAAGCATACAACATGATTAACTTACAACATCTCACCATTTGTCACTATATCTAGTTGCCATTGATCTGAACAGCTTTGAAATTCTCGAAGGAAAAGTGTGAAGCAATGCTTGTGAATTCACTTCTTCTCCTAAGAGGGGTTTCTCTCCTAAAAGAAGCTTTAAAGAATACACGAGGAAATTAAGAGTTCTATGTTTTGATCAGGTTCCCTGAACCCACAACTCCTGAATTGATATATGTAGTAAGGAGAAAACAGTTTGATGAAAGTAATTTGAAAAAAATCAAAGTGAAATTTAGGAATCAGATTTTCTTTTTGAATGTGATGAGATTTTTTTTCTCTCCCCTCAGGAAATTTTGAAATTACCACAAATTGAAATGTTGAACGAATTTTTTAAAGCAAATTTTTCTTGAAAGTGAGGGCATTTCTAAAGAGATCACTTCCAAAGAGTGGACCTGAGATGAAGGACTTCACGTGCAGCAAGCAAACTGAAGAGTACAGATAAGAAACGAGACATCTCTAGAAACTGTATGGACACACCCATGCGCACACACCTATGCACACACTCAAACACAGTCCCCTCCTAGAACTAGAACTAGAACACATTTGCCTAACAACTTCCAGGAGGCTCCCTCCCCTCCTTCCATTTTCTCACCGTCCCATAGATGCCAGACTTCTGGCTGGTGCCTTGCAGAGGTGGAATAAACGCTACAAGATTGACTCAGCAACTAATTTTCAGGAAGCCTTCTCCACCTCCCCATTCTCATCAGTTTTCTCTGGAGAGGAAAGCCCACACCCATGGGTGTCAGTGGAAGTGACGATGGCGATGGCAGTCATTACTAAAGAAATTAAAAACTTGGCATTTTAAATAACCAAATTGCTTTCTCTGGACTATAATCAAGTATTTCTATTTGAAACACAACTACAGAGCTGTAGTTTTCTCTTCCTCCTCCTTAGCCCACCCCTTCCTCCTACTTTTCCTCATATGGATACACACACACACACACACACACACACACGCACTTAGTGCCTCTTACATAATCAGTTGACAACATTGATCTTTTACTTGCATTGCTTTGATTCAAAATCTGCCCACCATTCGTGGGAGGCAGGGAATGGTGGTTGCGATGTATGCTTTACTAAAGAGACTAAAAAGAATGGCATGGGAGAGGCATCTGGTATCTGGCCCAAATCTTTTCTATATAGTATTGCTTTTCTATAGGAAAATAGAGAGCACAGTGAATATAAATTCTCTCATTTGAAACCCATAACTCTTAGATTTTTGGAGAAACAACTGCCAGATTAACACTCGCTTAACTGAACTTTATAACTAGACATCCTGCTCAAAAGCTCCTGTTTCCTCCATTGCTGATGTTCACCTTACATCTAAACAGCTCACCCTGACACCTCTACAGTGCCACAGTTTGACCTCTTGTAAAGCTACAAGATTTTCTCTCCCCACTTGCCTGCACGAATCCTCTGAGGAAACAAGTCCATTCCAAAAGATTATATATTGTAAGGTTCCATTTCTATGATATTTCTTGAAAAAGCAAAATTTTAGAGATGGCTTACAACAGAATGGTAGTTACCTAGGGTTAAGGATTGGGGAAGAGAACAGAAGTGTCTTTAAAGGGATCACATGAAGGAGCCTTGTGATTACAGAAAAATTATGATTCTTCCCTGTCACAGCTACACAAATCTATACATTTGATAAAACTGCGTAGACATATAAACATATGAAAATAAATACATGTATAACTGGTAAAATCTAAATAAATTCTTTGGATTACACCAATGTCAGTTTCTTAGTTTTGATTTCACGCTGCTGTTATGCAAGATGTTACCTTTAGAGACAGATGAAATTAAGCATACACAGAAATTCTTTGTACATTTTCTTGCAAATTCCTCTAAATCTATAATTGCTTCAAAAAATTAGTGCTAAAGTGTGATTAAGCTTTTAAAAAGGAAAAAAATAAAATTTTTTAGTGAAATTCTAAAATTATGATGCAGACAATATTTCTTTTTTATAAAGAATTCTCTTACAGTTATCAAAGCATGTAACTACACAGCCAAGATTACAGTGCCACAGATATGTATGTTTCAAACAAAACCTTTCTCAGTGAAATTTGGCTCATTGATATTCACATTGCTTTGGAATTTAAACTAGGATTTCAGGGCCAGGGATTTAGTTCAGTGGTTTTGCCACTTGCCTTGTAAGCACAAAGTCCCGAGTTCAATCCCCGGTACCAAAAATAAATAAATAAAATAAAAATAAAAATAAAATAAACCAGGATTTCAGAATGAGAGGGGCAGGAACTTATCAATATAAATGTGCTCTATCCTGACATGATAAGTTCTGAAACTATGTCAAACATTAGTACCTGGATCGTTTTTAAAAAATTGTCTAAAAACAAAACAAAAAGTCCAAACAAACAAGCAAAAACAATAAAACCAACCTTATTTAACTTCTGTCCTGAGTGATTTACTCTTAGGATAAAAGGTTCAGGTATACAACTACATTTATCATGTGCAGATCTTTCACATATGATTGCAGAAATTCCATAAAATTAACATGGTATAATTAACTTCGAGACTAAAAACACATGCAAAAGTAAAACAAAAGAATTCTGAAGCATTAACAAGGCACAACTGTGAAAACTCCAAGAACCAGGATAGCCCTGTGGTTTGCATTTAAGACAGTCACCAGGATAAATGTTAGGTGGACTCTTTCTCCCTCCGACTAATAGTAACATTTCAATGGATGAATGTTCTAGTGGATTTTTTTCTGATCTTCAGCCTTGAAACAAGAGTCAATTTAAAACAAGATTATCGTACAATGATGGTGAAAATATAGTAGTGGCTTTGAGCATTGTCCTTGCAGAATTCAGGTGCTTTGCACAAGCATGTATTAATCTTTCTGAATTCCCAATTTCATGGATTCTTGATAAATGGATGATAATCTTAGATGATGATATAAATTACTATTGAAATATCATAAGGCATTATATACAAAAAAGCCATTCTACTTATTTTTCAAAGTTATGATTAGGTCCTCAACTGACAGGTAGCTCCTTGCAGCAGGATTAGCCCTGAACAATGGCCATCAGGATAGCAAAATGGGTGGCAGATATGGACAAATTATTCATGCTGCAAGATGTAGTCATTAACCTTGGAACTAAAGTGGCATTGGCAATCTAAAAATGAACCAATTAAGTTGGTTCAGGAATGGCTTTTCACTACCCAACACATGATCTTCATAAGAATATCTCACAATAGAAAAATTTATTTTATTTGATTTCTTATTTATGGTCTTGAAAGTAAGCCCCAAGCCTCATCTGGCTTCTGTGCGTTGTCTACCAGGTCTACTATAGTTACTGGTACAGGATAGGTGCTCAGCAAGTATTTGTTGGCTAAAGGAGTATCTCTTTGCCTGACAACAGTTTGATGGTTTTTGGACTAGTAGATGCCTTAAATTCTGATGAAAGCTATAAATCCTCTCCCCAGGAAAATGGAAAAACAATACATTTTATTTTCTATTGGGTTGGTGGATCATTCTGAAAGTTCTGCCTATGGAAGCCATCTTCAAGGAAAGAATATCATGGCCACAATTAAGTGCTAACTTCCTTTTCTGGTTCCTCTAGGTATTCTCCAGATTGTTTACCCAAACCTTCCTTATCCCATCGCATTATTTTTATTTTCTACTACACGTTATCATTAATATATAGTCCACATAGGCATATCTTAGGTATCAAAATGTAAAAAGACAATTTAACTAATAAAATATTTCTACCACTTTTTTAATGAAGCATATGGTCTGCCTGTCAACCCTAAGAAAGCATGATATATATTTGGCATTATCTCATAATTTCTTTCACAAAGATCACTCTACATAGAATTTGAAAGAGGGGGTAAATCATATTCATTCATACACATACATATACACACACACACACACACACCACTTGATTGTCACAGAGTGGTTCAAAACAAGAGAAAGAATAAGGAAGAGGCATCTTATTTAGTCACTACAAACAACGGGATATCTTCCATATTACTGGAGACCTTCAGGACTAACTTGTCAAAGAAAAGCTGTCCGCAGTAGCCAATACTGAAAGATACCCAAAAGAATCTTGCTCCCACACTAGGTTTTGGAAAAAAACAGAAACATTTACCAATCTGAGTTGAGTTGTGTTGATAGAAAAACCTAAATAGAAAGCTTCTGACTTCTAAAAGCACTCATAACACCATAGCCTTCCAACAGTTACCCACAAGCAACTATGAAACACGGCCCCAAGAAACAAGGATTGTTACTTTGATTTCCTCTGATTTGTAATAAGAAAGTTTATAGTGCCACAAAATGCTAGATGCTAGAAGCCACCCATTCACACCACTTTCCTTGATCTTCCAGGAAGAGTGTCCCACTCCTGGGTACTCCCAGGGGGGCAACAGCTTGTCTCCTTCACAGCAGTAGAAATGCACAGAGAGAGAGCAGCACCACGTCCACAGGGCAGGGACTGGGGGAGCGCCACAGTGGCAGCACTAGGAAAGTCCAATGCACTAGAGACAGCAGATTCATGTAGAGAATTGTCATTGTGGGGTCCCCCCTCCACCATGGCACTATCAGGAAAAGCAGAGGTGTTGCTAAGGGTCAGAGTGTGCACTGCAGTTGGGCGGAGAGCTTCAGCTACAACTGCTTTGTTTTCATTTATGGGCTTTCTTTCTCAATGGCTCAAAAATACAGCAAAACAACAGTGCTTTACTACTTGCTGTGAGCAGCTTTCCTGGAACTCTGCAAAGAAACTTTTCAAGGACAACTTTGATATAAATAGATTTAAATGCTTATTTCAACAACCCCACACAGAAAGCACAGTCTTAGATGTGGATTATCTTAATTGCATTAAGTTCATCCTATCCGGAAACCTGATTCCTAAAGAGATGAGAGATAGTTAAATGTAAATAAGTAGCAAAACCACACCTGCAACTTAGAGTAACAAAAACATTGGAAGATGTGTCAGTACATTCTCTCCTCTATATCCACTTCTAGAAACTAGAAGCACAGTAGTTTTAAAGAAATAAAGTCAAGAAGGATTGGTGCAAAGCACAAATAATGAGAAGGCAGAAACCACATAATTACATCATGAAAATTTTTACTTATCAAATTTAAGTTATTCTCTATTATAAAAATATCACCTATTACCGTAAGATTTATCTTTAGAAAACAATTTAAAGAAGGTTAAAATTTTGAATAAACGGGTGGTATTGAACTTTTCTCCTTATTTCATGTTTTAGTTCACACAGTAATTTAGATTAAATATGACAGAGTTTAATCTAATTTATAGGCATTTCTTCCACAACAAAACTTCATAAAAACTTTGTGTATGTAGCATCTGATATTCGGTCTTTCAAAGGATAATAAGAGTGCAGCACAAGATGAGCAACTATTTCTGATAGTATAATTGCAGAAACTACATATGTATCCCAAAATAGAAAAAAAAATGCTCCTAAAAACGTTCTGATCTAACTGCCAGTTAACAGCAGTTGTGTGTCTCCTTCAGCAGACTGGAATTTATATAGCTCCTAAGGTGCTCATAACAGTATATTCAAAATGGGCCACAATTTTAAAAACTTACCACACACACACACACACACACCCCACCTTGAACTTTTCCATCCTTCTAAAGAGCTATTTTAAAAACACCTGAGAATTCTAAATTAAGCAACCCACCCTAAATAAGTCACTTTTCAAAAGCGACTCCACTGCCTGCACCTGTGCAGAACACGGACCCCCCCTCCCCCCGGGCAGAAGGAATGTTACATCCATACCTGTATTTCATGCCAGTCTGCTTTGCGGTGGACTCTTTGAGAGAAATGTGATGCTGGGGGGTGAAGGTCCCCAGGCTGCGCGCGATGATAGCGACCGTGCGGAATTTGGCCCGGGCTGCGTTCACCACATTGGGGGCGGTGGAGCTCTGCTTGCTCAGAAGTCGGTCCTCACCATTCCGACTCTTCAGATTGTGCTCAGTGCAGGCTATGGAGACTTGCATTGCTTCCCCGGAAAGCGCACGGTCCCTCTCAGAACCCCACAGCACAGGCAGTCACGAGAGGCTGAGCAGTTGAGGGGGTTCCTGCTCGTCTTTGAACCCCTCCTGGCTCCCCCTTTCTGGGGACCGTCAGAGGAGTCCTGACGGCTGACTCCCGAGCCGAGCAGGCCAGTGGCGAGGGTAGCTGCGGTGCAGGACAGAGTCCGCGGAACCTGCACAAGTAAACAGCCAGCCCCGAAGTTGTCACCGCAGCTGGAGCGCGGATCAAGCTCTGAAATCTTCCCCGGCAGGAATCTCGGCTGATTAAACAGCCAAATCCATGCAGTCGGGAGGCTGTTCCAGCAGCCTAGAGCTGAGCATTCATGGTGACTGCACACAGCCCTGCCGGCAGCCAGTCCGCGGCACCGGAACGCAGCTCGCTTCTGGGCGCTGGCTCACATCAGCGCAGGCAAACCGCAGGACGCGGCCAGCATCCTCGGACCGCAGG
>NW_022900949.1:62801790-62807851 GCF_012274545.1 Fukomys damarensis
ACCGTCAAGCACTTGCAGCTGCGTGGAGGAGCAGGCGGGTCCCTTTAAGGAGCTCCTCGCCTTTGTGTGCGACGGAAGGCGAGGATCACTTTCACCACACTCCTGCTCTAACAAATCAAAAAGCCGTTCTGCCCAGGCAGACCGAATCCAGCGGCAGCACAACAGTTGGGACTCCGGGGAGGCCAACTGGGGTGCTTCTGCCAGGAACCTGCCAGTGCTCTGACACGCGAATACTCTGTGACTGCCTTGCTGAAACACTGCTTGAAATCCCTGCTGTTAGCCTTGTCAAGGTTCATTTGCCCTCTGAACGTTATTTCTTAAGCTGAGAAGTTTGAGGTTCCCCCCCCCAAAAAAAACCCACAGTGCAGACTTTTTGGAGTTAAGTCTTTTAAATTAGAAAACCTGTTCTGAAACCCAGGGGTGCCTCGGGATAGCAGCAGGTGGCAATACCGCCCAGCAAGGTCCAGAGACTGGCAGGAGGCGCGCGCGTGCGCGCGCACACACACACACACGCACGCACACGCACACGCACACACACACACGCACACACACACACCTGCTGACCATCTGTGGCGAGCTGGTGAGGAAAGACCAGTGCAGGGATCTGCAGCAAGACCTCCCTGAGGGCTCAAAACTCCCACCAGGCAGGAAATCAGTCTGGTTCAGGGTCAGAGGTAAAGTAACTGCCAGTGAAGGTGGCCATGCCGAACTGAGCACACAGTGGTAGATAATTTACTTCTCCTTTTGAAACGCACAGAAATCAACCCTATCTCATGGGTAGATTTATTTACACTAAAATTATGGCTCCTACAAAATCAGCTTTCTAAATGTGATTCCCAAAAGACAATGCTGTCCACCAAAAGAGACAGCACTGAAACGAACAATATTTGTGAAAACCATTTCTGCAGAGGCAACAGAGACCCATATGGAGGAGGCAAAGGGAAGCACTGTATCCCTCCTCCAGGGCAGCCGATCTGGGTGCGAAGGACAAAGCATTCAGTCTTAAGGAGGCCAAGTGACAGTGTTGGAAGGCACATTTGCAAATGTCCAAATGAGCGCCCTGGACAGTAAGCTCACCAGAGTGACACAGGGGAGGGATTACAGAAGGCTGGAGGAAGTTCTTCCCTTTGATCCACTCCCTCACTTCCACCGAGGCCCCAACAGGCACCTGTCTCTGCTTGTTGCTGGGGCACAGGCATGGCCAAGACTGGCTGGGCCCTGAAGGAGCTCGGGGAGAACCAGGCTACCGCTCTAGTGGGGTGCACGGGACATGAAGGATGAGTTCATTGGTCATCAGTCATCTCACAGGCTACAGAGGGAGGCCGTCATCCTCAATCTTGGAAAGGACATACGCGATGTGGCTTTGATGATTGATTTAAATTTTTTTTATCTGACCACTTCTTCCCAACAAATACAGTTATAAGAATGAAATTTACAAGTAGAATATACGCCTGAGTTCAGTCGTATTCCCAGACATAAATATAACATATTGGAACCTATAGTTAAGATTTAAACCCCATTATAGAATCTCATTCTTTGCCCTACATTTTCTTCCCACTCTTCACTTAAAAAAATAATTCCATTGGCTAATGCTCAATAATTGGGAAGTAACTTTAGGATGAGTGAGGGTGGCAGAAACAAATGATCTGAAAACCCCTCGTCTGTACCCTTGGCTCCCAAGAGCAACAATGGAAGTGGATCTCTATTCCCTGGAATAGACAACAGAGGGCAGAGAGGAAGTATAGCATGGGAACCTTTATTTTTGCACACTAAGCCGGCTCATCAGAGATGATCAATGTGAATCAGGAAAGGAGTCAAAATGAGAATAGGAAGAAGTGGGAGGAATCAGAAGGAACAGCTCAGAAAAGGGAAGAAAAACGAGGCAGGCTGGGAAGCAAGACAGAGTGAGGTGACAACATCCGGGCAGAGGGGTCAGGAGCCAGCAGCCTCCGCATGGGCACCGGCTGAGATGGAAGAAACATGTGGTTTTCAGATTTGCCAGAGAATTAGCAGAGAAATGGAGGAACACACACCCAAGACCAGAAGAGGGAATAAAGAGGTTATCAGAATAAAACATGAAAGGCACAGAGCCTCTGAGTCACCTGAGTCCCCCACAGGACCACGCAGCGTGCATGGGACATAGTGGGCCTTCGCTTTATGAATAATCAAGAGATGGAGATTTGGAAACAAAGGGTAAAAGCGGGAGAGAAGAAGGAATGAAGCTGGGTGGGGAGAGGCCACACTCGTGGGTAAACTTGATTGCTTAAAAACAAAAATCAGGGCCGGGGATTTAGCTCAGTGGTGCCTCCGCCTGCCTCACAAGAGCAAGGACCTGAGTTCAAACCCCAGTATCCCCTCCCCCCAAAACAGAGAAAATCCTGTGCATTCTACTTTAAGCAAAACCGCTTACTTCAAAGGACTGAATAACTGTCCCACATTCATGTCTGCACCTCCTGTGTGTAGACAAGTGTCCTAGCCATCAAGACATACCTCAAAGAGCATCAAAGGACTGAGGCCAGAGCACCCTGACAGAGCAAGTCTTTTTCTTGCTGCCTGCAGTGCTCCTCTTCAGCTCTGATCCATGTGGGCATTCTGACAGGCAGCCAGCAGCTCCGTGGCTTCCCTGAGCCATGTTCACCTTTCCCACCATGAATGGATCAGACTCAGGAGCCTGAAAATTGGCTAACATTTGGCTATGAGAATGCTCATTCCTGATGAGTTTGCACTAACAGGCCACCTGCTAATTAAGCAGGGAAATGAAACTTGAAATATGTACCCTTTGTTGTCACACAATAGGATCTGGAGGAGTGCTCAATGTTATTTCAGGTTTTCATAAGACTCACACATATGCAGAGACATGTACATGTAGATACGGATATGTGTATGGACCGGACTGTGTTCCTCCAAATGAATGTGCTAAGGCCCTAACTCCCCAGTATCTTCGGAAGGTGACTATATTGGGAACTAAGACCTTTAAAGAAGTGATTGAGATAAAAATGAAGTCCTAACCTAATATCAGAAGTGACTCCTGCCCCAACAAGCTAATCCAGAGACAGGTATAGTTTGTTTTTGTTTTCATTTTTATGTTATTAGTCCTAAGAAAATGCTGGAGTTCACTAAAGAAGATGCTTATCAAAATCATGATTAGATTATGATAACTATTATCTCGATACATTCTAAATCTGATATTACAAATGCACCCCCAAAGACTGCAAATACAAACCCGTGCATTCTTCTCCATAAAGTTGGAACAACTTTATATCGTGACTCTTGACAGAAGTAGTGGTTTTCAAGCACTTTTAGATTTCCCTTGTGTTTAGTAATCTCCTTATTCTACTGTTTTGCCTTTGAAGGGTGTTTTCATATTGCTCTGCCAGAAATCAGCATTCTCAGAGGATCATGAGCGGGCAGAGTCCTACATCGTCAGACCGAGCCCTAGATTCCACATGCAGCTCTGGCCTTTCAGCTGTAAGCTCAGCAAGTCCCCAGAGCTCTCAAAGTCTCTTTTCTCTCAGGGGAATACAATACATTTCTAAGAGTCTTCCCTTATCCAGTAGATGTCATGAAACTTACAAGGAGTCATCAAAATATACAGCGAATGAGAAAATTTATTACAGTGAAAGGCACATTGTGGTTAATTTCCCTCAAAATACTCACTTATGCCATCATTCTTGCCACTGTGGGAAATGGTTCTGGAAGTCCGCTTTTGGGAATGCCTTCACAAGGAACGACAACAACAAATAGGATGGACGCTGCTGCGAAGTGCCAGTCAGTGGCAACACAGGCTCATGAAAGCATTACAGGGTGTGCTCGTCCACCGTATTCACCAGATCTGGCACGAAGTGACTTCTGACTCTTCTGCAAAGTCAAAATGACGGGGAGAGGTAAATGTTCTGAATTGATTGAGGACATCGAGGCAGCCATGACAGCCTAACTAAAGATACTCCTGAAGGAGGACTTCCTGAATTACTTCAGACAATGGCAGGAATGATTGAATAAGGGTGTTTGAAGCAAAACAGAGTACTTTGAGGGGGATTGGTAGTAATGTGACTTTTACTATAATAATCGAAACATTTTTAGCATTTCCATATTTTTTGATCATGCCTCACATTTTAAAGAAGTATGGAAGTTACAACACTGCACAGAGCAAAATGATCACTTACTCTTCACATTTTCACTTGTCGCTGGTTTCCATTCATTACTCGATATTTCAGGTCTTTGGATTTATGTCAGCCACACTGGGTCACAGTGACAGTGCTGTTTAAGAACAGATCACAGCATATAAAACCTGAACCCCAGTGTCTTTTTCTCCTCATGCTCAGCTTCGCAACTTCCTGGCATCTTAGGTGACTTTGGGGCAGATTCGGTTGGAGGAGAGACAGCGTCCTCTGCCTCTTTCTTTACTGTGGCCATTGAGCAGGATGGGAACCTTCCTGAGCCCCTGCATCCTCACAGACAACATGGTGTAAGAGAGTGGCTCTCCACAGAAGAGGCTATCGCTATGAGCTCAGTCTACAGATGAGGAAACTTGACTGCAACAAAGGCAGAGCTAGAACTTAACAAGGGAGCCCACCTCTAGGACTTGGTTCTTAATCCCTGTGCATGTAGCCGTTCACTGGAAGATTCGTGAGAAGGGCTTCAAATGGCGGCATTTTATAAATACAGCTTAAAAAGAAGTCTTATTCTTATTATGAGTGATAGAAATTCAATGTAGAAAGTCTACAAATTTCACAACAATTATATCATACATGGTTTGTAGCTTTGAGTATGTATATATCTTTTACCAATCTTTTAATACTTCATAGTTCTTTAGTCCTACTGCTCAAAAAAAATCCCAATTACCTAGCAAATTTCTGAAAATTCAATTTCTTATTATTAAAGTCAAAAGCATTTTTTAGTAAGTCCTCTTAGGACTTATGATTTGTATTCCATTTGGAAACCACAGCCAGCAGGGGCCAGGAAACATTCAATTATGCAGCCAGGCAAAACCGGATTTATCTAAAACAGAAAAGAATCTGCTAATATTGGAAGAATTTTAAACATGTAAGTATACAGATGGTAAGCCACTTTATGTGCCTATCATTTGTGATTAAAAGAACTGTTAGGGTGAGAGTATGCTATTTATCAGAAACTTAAAATGTTGCTTTGAAGAGTAATTTATTATATTCTGATAAACTGAAGCCATAAAAATTAACAAGGGGTCACATTGACATAGGCACAAGTTTTTGGAATTGCAGAGGAAATAAAATTGAAAAGACAAATTGGAAATCCTGAAGGCTGTGCTGAATAGAAGAAATTTTCAGGTTTCTATGCCCTTACCCCTCTGGAAGAATAAGTCCACCAGGAAACCTGGAGGACACACAACACAAAAGTTTTCACTCACCAGACTCACATCCAGAACCAAAATTCAGTTAATCAAAGGCTACACAAACTTTTTAATAGACATTTAAGCTGTATCAACTGCCACCAATAAATATTTCCTAAATTTGAAAATTCAGACATATCAGAAACATCCATAGGCCTCCAATATTTATCCATCACTTTTTACATTCAAAGCAAGGTGCCACTGCATTCTAGAAAATAGGCATGGAAAAATAAGAACTTCACAATTCAGCTGATTGTATCCAGGTCTCTTCATGGCAGGTGATTTTTCATAAATTTTTCTGGAACATATAGCTGAAAGAAAACAGGGGTCATGGTTTGCTTGGTTTTTATAAGCATTACTTATCTTTCTAATTACTAGCCATTATTATAATTTCTGTCACTGTGTTATATTAGGATAAGAGGATTGGAAGTATTAGCCATGCCTTTGAATAAAAGATTTTCTTAGAATTAAATCACAGAGAATTGTTTTCAAAGATAATTAAAATCATGTTATTTCAACCAATCTAAGATGAAAGCAACCACAAGATAAACCATTATTTCATGTATTAACAGCATTCTTAGAATTGTGGCCAGTTAATTATTCAGCAATGCTTTCTTTCTTTTTTTTTTCAGCTTTAATTGAGTTTATTGGTACATTTTAGGGATACAGTACAGTTACATTCCTTGGGGATCTTGT
>NW_022900949.1:62807980-62863936 GCF_012274545.1 Fukomys damarensis
TTGATTCTCATTTTTTCCCCTTACCTCTGCCCTCCCTTCACCCCCTCCTCCCCTCCCCATCTACAAACACTTTATTTTCATCTTTTCATTCTCTCACATTTTTTTCTTTTCCCTTTTTACTCTTCCCCCACCCATCCCACCTTCCCTATACCTTTAGCTCCTTTCTTCCCATTTGTAAATGTCAGTAATCTTATTAGAATCTTATGCATTGTTGCAGATTTTTTACACCAGGGAAACTATTTGGTATTTACACATGTGTGACTTATTTATTTCACTTAGGAGTATATCTTCAATATGTATCCATTTTCCTATGAATGAATTTATTTTCTCGTTCTTTATGGCTGAGTTTTAATTTGGCATGATCCCCTTTGTTGATTCTTGATATTATTGCTTGTACCACTGGGGTTCTGTTCAGAAAGTCTTTGCCTACCCCTATGTTTTCAAGAGTTTTACCTATTTTATCTTCCAATAGATTGTTTCTGTTTTGGCATTTAGATCTTTGATCCATTTTTATTGAGTTTGACGCATGGTCACATCGCCACACACACATGCTTCTCAGACTGTTTAAATGTTTTAAATTTATAACAGTCTTCCTATTATTATCTTTATAAATTGTGGTAGTGAGTCACTTTCTAACAGTGTGTAACAATATTGTTGTTATCATTGCTTTAGCTCACATTTATGTAGTGTTTAAGTCAACGTGGGTAAGGTCTGGTACATACACATGCCCCTTCACCTCTCCTCCTCCTCTCCCTCTTGGTCTCCTGGACCCCTTCCCATTTGCAAAAGATTTATCTCCCTGCTTTCTTCTATCAGTCTTTTATTTTGCTCTTTTTTATACTTTCCCTTAATGAATGAGAGGTATCACATGGCATTTAAGAGTCTGTCTGATTTATGTCACTTGTATTTTACAGGTACATACATTTTTCTACAAATGTCTTGAATTTGCTGTTCTTTATTGCTAAGTAATATTCCCATATGTACAGATACCACATTTTTTTTATCCATTTGTCTGTTGATGGGTGGAGAGACAGTTTCCAGTATTTAGCTGTTATGAATTGTGCTGCTATAAATATTGGTATGCATGTGTCACTATAACACGATGTCTTTAGTTCTTCACTGAAGGAGACTCGCTGGGTCAAATGGGATTTCTAATTTCAGTTCTTTGAGGAATCTCCATACTGACTTCTATAATGGTTGTGCTGGTTTACATTCCCACCAGGGGTGTAGGAGGGGTCCATGTTCACTGCAGCCACGCCAGAATTTGTTATTATTTGATTTCTTAGTGATGGCCATTCTTTCTGGTGTAAGATGGAATCTTAGTATTGCTTTAATTTGCACTTCTCTATAGCTATTCATTTCACTTACCTATTGATTGACTGGGTCTTTTATTTTGGATAGTCTATACTTTTTAGTTCTTTATATTGTAGATATTAGAATCTGTCTACATAGCTGTCAAGATATTCCTCTGTCTGAGGAATAGATGGCAAAAATATTTTCCATTCTGTAGGTTGTCTCTTCACTCTATTGATTGGTACCTTTGCTATATAATAGCTTTTTAATTTGTTGATTCTTGCTATTATTTCTTATGCAGTTGGAGTTCTATGACTTTATGACTTCAAGAGTTTTACCTACTTTATCCTTTAGCAGGTTTCTGTTTCACTGTTTAGATCTTTGAGTTTAGTTTAGTACGTGGTGAGTGATCTGGGTGCAGCTTCAATCTCCTGCAGGTCAAGAGCCAATTCTCCTCACACCGTTTGTTGGACAGGCCATCTTTCCTCCAGTGTATGTTTTGGGCCTCTTTTTTGAAGATCATATAGCTGAATGTGTCTGGGGATGTTTTGATAATGTGCATGCTATCTGCCAAGATCTTGTGGAGATCCTCCATTCTGTTCCATTGATCCACATGTCTGTTTTTGTGCCGGTACCATGCTATTTTATTGTTTGTTTGTTTGAGACAGAGTCTCATCATGTAGTTCAAGCTGGCTTTGAACTCGCAGTGGTCCTCCTACCTGAACCTCCTGAGTGCTAGAATTACAGGTGTGCACCACCACACCTGGCTTTGTCACTACTGCTTTACAATATAAGTTGAAGTCTGGGATTGTAATGGCTCCTGCTTTGCTCTTGTTGCTCGGGATTGCTTTTGCTATTCTAGGTCTCTTCTGGTTCCAAATGAATTGTAGGATTATTTGCTCCAGTTCTGTGAGGAACCGTGTTGGTATTTGGATTGGGATTGCATTGACTGTATATCAGTTTTGGGTATATGGCCATTTTGTCACTATTGGTCCTACTTATTCAGGATCAGAGGACATCTTTGATTTTCTGATGGCCTCTTTAATCCCCACCCCTTTTTAGAGTACTTTAATTTTCAATTGTAGAAGTCTTTCACTTCCTTGGTTAGGTTAATTCCTAGGCATTTCATTTTTCTTGATGCTATTATAAATGGTATTTATTATTGAGTTCATTTTTGCTAAATACTATTGCTATTATAAATTGTATTGTTCTAATTTCTTTATTATTGAGTTCATTTTTGCTAAATACTACTGATTTTTGTGTGTTTGTTTTGTATCCTGCTACATTGCTGAAACTATTAATTCTGAGAGGTTTTTTGGTGGATTTATTTGTGTCCTCTGTATAGTTTCATGTCATCTGCAAATAATGATAATTTGACTTCTCCCTTTTCCTATACATATTCCTTTATTTCTCTTTATTTCTGATTGCTCTGGCTAATGTTTTAAGTATTATGTTGAACAGAAGTGGTGATGATGGACATCCTTGTCTTTTTCCAGATTTTAGAGGGAAAGCTTTCAGTTTTCCCCATTTGATATGATTTTGACTTTTGGTTTACTATAAATGGCTTTTATCAGATTCAGGTAAAGTCCTTCTATACCTTTTTTTAGGGGGGGTTTAATCATGAAGGGGTGTTGAATTTTGTCAAAAGCTTTTTCAGCATCTATTGATATAATCATGTGATTTTTGTCTTTGCTTCTGTTTATGTGGTGTATTACATTTATTGATTTGAAAATGTTAACTTATCCTTGCATCCCTGGAATGAAATTACTTGGTCATGATATGTGATCCTTTTGATAATGTGCATTCTATCTGCCAAGATCTTGTGGAGAATTTTTGCATCTATGTTCACTAAGGAGATTGGCCTCTTCTTTTTTAGTTGGATCTTTGTCTAATTTGAGATCAGAGTGATGGAGGCTTCCAGAAATGAGTTTGGAAATACTCTTTTCCTTTCAATTTCATTGAAGAATTTGAAGAGTGTTGGTGATATAATTTCCTAAAGGTTTTGTAGAATACATCAGTGAACCTATCAGGTTTTTGGGTTTTTTAATTGGTGTTTTTATTGTTTCCTCAATTTCACTGCTTGCTATTGGACTGTTCAAAATTTTATGTCTTCTTGGTTTAGTTTTGGTAATTTATATGCATTTAGGAATCTTTACTTTTCTTCAAGATTTTCCAATTTGTTGGAATACAGTTTTTCATAGTAGTTATTATCTTCTGGATTGTGACAGTTCTTTCGTGATTTTGCTTTTATCATTTCTAATTGCATTGATGTAGTTCTTTTTCTTTTGGTAAGTTTGGCTACCGTTTATCTATTTTGTTTATTCTTTCAAGGAGCTCTTTGATTCATTGGTTCTTTGTATTCTGATGGAGTTCCCTGTTAGATAAAATGGCTGTAAGCCCACATCCTAAATGGCAGATAATAAATCACTCCAGGGAAACAATGACCCAACTTTCTGCGCAAAGCTCTATTTCTAGTCCTTCCTACCGAGGAATTCAAAGCTGCCAATGGATTTAAACCTCAGGTCAGGCTGCAGCCAAACATCTACCTCCACTATGCCCCCTCCCTGTTATCACCCTTTGCCCATATAAAACCTCACCCAGCCAGCCCCTGCCCCGCTGCTCTTGCCATTGTTTGAGACAGCCCAGCACCCAGTCCTCTACCCCCGTCCCCTATTAAAAGTCCAGCTTTGGGGATTCGTGTCTCCAGCTCAAGTCTCATCGTCTCATATTCTTTTCAGTCTCAATTTTATTAATTTCTATTCTGATCTTAATGTTTCCCACATTTTCGGTTTGGGCGTGGATGGTTGTTTCTTAAGTATCTTGAAGTTCCTTATCAAGTTTTTATTTGAGCTTGCTCTGTTTTTCTAGCATGAACATTGATTACAATAAATTTCCCTTTTAGGACTGCTTTCATTGTGTCCCATAGGTTTTGTTGTGTTGTAATGGGATTGTCATTTGCTTCCAGAAATTGTTTAATTTCTTTGATTTCTTCTGTGACTCACTGATTGTTCATAGGTGTTCATAAGTGTGTTAGTCAGTTTCCAAGATTTCTAAATTTTCTGTGGTTTCTTCTATGGTTAATTTCTAGTTTCATTGCACAATGGTCTGATAATAAATATGGGGTGATTTTAATTCTTTTATATTTATTTAAGCACACTTTGTGGACTAGCATGTGATTTATTTTGGAAAAAGTTTGTGTGCTAGGTACTCAAATGAGCATATTTTGTTTTATATTCCATCCATTTTTGAAGTGCCAGTGTTATAAAATAAGTGGATTCAACATTTTATGAGAATGTTTTTTATGTAAGTCTTTCCCTTTGTCAGATCATAGAGTTAATATAAGAGACCTCCTCAACCTTTCATCACATTTAGAATGAAACTCATCTTGGGAATATAAATGTCAAGCTCTCTATCACTTCATATCCTAATGATGTTAGGATAGCTATTAACAAAAAAGACAGGAGACAATGAGCGTCGGTGAGGATATGGAAACACTCACACACTTGGAACACTTATTAGTAGGAAATTAAATTGGCATAGACATATGGAAAATGGCATGGAGGCTAAATTAAAAATAGAATACCATATGATCCAGCAGTCCCACCTCTGAGTTTATAACCAGCAATAATGAAATCAGTATCTTGACAATATAGCTGTGTAGCATTATTCATGATAGCAAAGACATGAAAACAACCTAAATGTCAGTCAATGTATTAATGAATAAAGTGGTATGTATACATTGAGATATTATTTAGCCTTAAAACTGAAGGAAATTCTGTCATTTACAATAATGTGGTCAAGCTCTGGAGGACATTGTAATAAATGAAATAAACAAGAAACAGAAATAAAAATACTGCATGATCCCATTCATAGGTATAATCTGAAACAGCCAAAGAAGCAGAGAGTGGTAACTGCCAGAGATGTAGGACGTGGAAGAGATGTGGAGACGCTAATCTAAGGGTACAAAGTTTCAACTATTCAAATAGATCTCGAGACCTAATGTACAGCATGGTGAATGTAGTTAACAATACTGTATTGTATACTTACAATTTTCTAAGAGAGTAGATCTTAAGTGTTCTCACCACAAAGAAGGAAGGAAGGAAGTTTATAGCTGTGTGAGATGATAGATATGTTAATTAGCTTGATTATAGTGCTTATTTCATATGTATATGTATCAAATCATTAAATTGTCTGCCTTACATATATGCATTTCTTGTCAATTGTATCTCATAAAGCTGGAAAAAAAAAGAAATCTTAAATAACTCGCTCAATATTACAGAAGTAGTGGCAGCGTCCCAGCCACTATCCAAATAGCCTAACACATAATCAAAGGTCTTTTCCACTACATCACAAAGTTATTTCTATTTAAAAACAAAACCTAGTTCTTTCATTCTACAAATAAATTTCCTAGTTTAAAGAAAAAAAACTCTTACTTTAGGCTCTTTTGAATGTGTCCCCTGAAGTTTTTATCATGCATGTATATTACTTTTGTAAGTCAAATGGAATAAATTTAAAGTTAGTTTTCCTGTTATAAATTTTCACAAGTTCATAACGGAAACTTTCAGAAAGTATAGGTAATTTCTCTTGAGCTGTGAAAACTGGACAAGGAGCTGGGATTACATGGAAATATATTTGGAAAGAAGTAAGGAAAAATATATATGGAAGAAGGAAGAAAATGATGGCATTCTTTAAATAGAATCATTTTGATCAATATTTTCTTGATTTTAGTATTTTTTTATTTTCCATGCCTAATTGTTATTGAAGTCACTCTCATTGTTTCATGCAGTTGAGTATTTTCAGTTTCCCCATGCTAGTATTTTGTACTTACTCATCTTTTTGATTTTCTTATATTGTCTGTCTTCAAGTCATTTATTTGTCATCACTGTCATCTGTGTGCATTTTTGTTGCTCAGCTGAAAATTTCTATACCCCAGTGAGACGAAAAAGTAGTGAGCTCAGCCCCTCTCCACAGAGCCCACTTCCTAGTTTCAGACATTCATGGGTAACCAGCTGCCTTGTCTGTGTATCAAAGCAAATGGTACAGTTGATATACACTTTAAAGTAAGAAGAAGAGATTGCTGTGGACTGGGGTAGATAGAGAATGACAGTGTCAGAAAAGCTCTAGGCAGAAAAGAACCTAGGCGAAGAAAGAGAATAGGTAAGGGTGGTTACTCAGCAGAGTCAACAGCTTCAGTGAAGAAGTTGAGAGAATCTGCTGGGGAATGAGCACGCTACTTTGCTTGAAACTTTATTTTGAAAAGAATGTATGTAATAAGTGATGCAAAGCAAGGTACATAAATCAAATAGAGGTCAGAGAAGACAGTCTGGAATAGAGGGACAGATGTGTTCTCCTCCTGCAGGGAAGGTGAGGGTAGCCAAAGGAAAATGATTCACTGGGGATTCTGGTCAGGGTGAGGATTATATTTTAGACAGGTCAATCTGGAAGCTGGGTATAGTGTATCCTGAAGTGCAAGAGACTCCTGTCTCTAGAAGTGCAGAAAGACTAGCAGGAGACTGCAGGAGTCAACAAGCCCTAAGGTAAAGCCTGCTGAGGGGAGAATGATGTTTCTACTGCTAGTTCTAATAGAAAGATAATGGGAAATGCTTGCTATGCTGCTCATACTGAAAATGCTGCTCACAAAATAAAATGTACTCTATGATCCTATTTTGATGGAAGCAAAAAATACCTATTTCTGTAAAGAAAGGACATGCTATATAGCCAAATATTATTGGTAGTTATTTGGTAGTTACCAAATATTATCGGTAGTGAGGTTATGGGTAAATTTTATTTCATTTATTTTGGTAGTATAGGATGTCCTGCTGTGAATACCTATTACTTTTGCATTACAAAACAAAAAATAGTGATACTCAGAAAAAATAGTGAAGCTTGAAGTAATGGAGAACCTGTTAGTATACATAACCTGGAGAAAAAGCCAACAACATTTTTCTATTTAGTCCACAACATCTAGTAATTTGGGATAAAATTCACCAAGCAAAATCAGTTATACAACCATTAAATTTTGCTGACTGATGTGGGGAAGGAATTAGCAAGTCAAAAACTGCTTATTTGATTCTCCATAGATATGATAAGGATTCCTGCTGGGAAGGATTCCAATAAGATCAAGCAAGGAGTGGTCTGACTCACTGAGAATAGCAACAATTTAGCCATGGAATATTAAAGGAGTTTTAGTAGTAACTACACTATGAATTGACCACACTTATATCTCCCTATATTGGCCTCTTATATAATCGAAAGAGACCCCACAGAAGTCTATAATTGATACAATTAGTGTGAGTTGAGCTCCTTAGGGGAAAAAAGACATGTCTCAATCAAACCACTGTTCAGAAAAGTGCAAAGACACTTTTTATAAATAAATTCTTATTATTAGAGATTAGGATGTAGACATGTATTTTGGGGTCCTAACATCTAGCAGAATACAGCTAGTTTGGGGAAGGCGTGGGGTAAGTGGAAGAAGGGTTGAGAAAAGTTGGGGAGAAAAAAAGGCAATAGACTAGATTGCCTTCTTGGTCTGATAGGAGAAAAACTGAAGGTACAACAAAACAGCCCAAGACTGTACACAGATGTGGCCTAGCCCATAGCATAGATTTGAACTCCCATTGGTTTCTGTGAGTGGTGGAGTAACAGAAAGAGGAAAAATAAAACATTTTTCATAGATCAAATAAGGTCAAGAGGGTCTACCCATAACTCACACAAAGGTTTTTTGCCCAGAATCACCCACATAAAAGGATGTACAAGAAAAGTTTATCAAGCACCACACACATGAAGAACACAATGGCTAAATGAGCTTACTTAGGAGTAGCATGGGCCCAGGAATGGTAATAAAATGGCACATAAACTACTTGAGAAGTAGAAGTAGCAATGACACAAGCAGAATGATAACAGAATAAATTGAAAGGATGCTACAAGAAAAGCAATTTATGAAGAAAATATTAAGCAAAGACAAAACCCCCAAGTAATGGAAAGTTTGTTATTATTTTTATCACTTTCCTACTCAAGAGCATTTCTCCAAGTTTTAAAATGAAAGTCTTGCTTGTTAATGAAGGTTTGAACCATCCTGTTAGCAGAGGCAAAGAATGGAATCTGATAGTGTTAGTATTAAATGGTTCAGCACTACAGAGGCTCAAGTTCACTGGAAAGTAGGTTCTAAGTTCAGATATGAGAACAGAGAATTCCAGTCATAGAACTTATGAGGTTAAAAAAAAAGCCACTAAATCCAGAAAGATTCAGTACTTGCCCTTAAAAAGGAAGTCTGAAATCTGGACAACTTAGCACAGCAGACAAGAGACCAATTCAGCAGAGTGATCACGGAGTCCAAGTGGACTACCTCTGAAGTGGAAGGATAGTTTTGAAAATATTAAAAGTATCCAAAATGAGATTTACAGAGAATCCAAAGTACTTTGGTTTAACATTAAAAGACATAGCATTGTATATATGAGTTACTTTAACATTATGCCATGAAATTATTATTTATACAGATAAATAAAGATGGGGAGCAAATGGAAGTACATTGAAGCAAAGTTTCTACATTTTGCCATAATTAAATAAGTTTTAGTCTGAAATGTTCTAAGGTAAAGTGTATATTGTAATTATTAGAGCAATCACTGCAAAAATAGTTCACAAAAATAGTTTTTTAAAAACAAATAAAGCAATTAAAACATTTATTTAATACAAAATAAGGCAACCAAAAAATAACAGGATAAAAAAAGAAAGACTTTTTAGAAAAAAATAGCAACATAGTAAATGTAAATCAAGCCATATCAATAAATACATTAGACATAAACGGTCTAGGTGAAAGGAAAAGATTGTCAGACTGGGTGAAAAAGCAAGGCCCAGCTACTGCTGTCCCAAAGAGACACACTTTAATTTAAAGAAACAAACAAATTGAATACAAAATGAGGGTAAGTTCACATTAAAAATCAGGAACAAGACAAGGAGGCCCACTATCAACACTCCTATTCAATATAGTTCTGGAAACATTAGCCACAGCAATTAGACAAGAGGAAGAAATTAAAGCAATAAAGATAGGAAAGGAAGAAGTTAAACTGTCATCATTTGCTGATGATATGATACTCTACACTGAAGACCCAAAAAATTCCACCGAAAGACTCCTACACTTAATTGATACTTTTAGCAGAGTACCTGGATACAAGGTCAACACCCCAAAATCAATAGCCTTTTGTACACAAATAACAGACTCACTGAGAGAGAAATCAGGGAAACAATTTCTTTCACAATAGCATCCAAAATAATGAAGTATCTAGGAATCAATCTAAAGAAAGAAGCAAAAGACTTCTACACTGAAAACTATAGCGCTCTGAAAAAAGAGATCGAAGAGGATATAAGAAAATGGAAAGATATCCCCTGCTCCTGGGTAGGAAGAATCAACATAGTGAAAATGGCCATACTAACAAAACTGCTATACAGATTCAATGCAATGCCAATTGAAATTCCCACACTATATTTCACAGAACTAGAAAAATAATCCAAAAATTCATTTGGAACCAGAAGAGACCTAGAATAGCAAAAGCCATCCTAGGCAACAGAGACATAGCAATGGGTATAACAATCCCCAATTTGAAACTACACTACAAACCCACTGTGATAAAAACAGTATGGTACCAGCAAAGAAACAGACCTGAGAATCAGTGGAACAGACTGGAAGATACAAAAACAACTCCACATGTACTCAGCTACCCCATCTTTGACGAAGGAGCCAACCATCCTCACCGGAGGCAAGATAGTCTCTTTAGTAAATGGTGTTGGAAAAACTGGATCTCAACCTGCCAAAGATTAAAACTAGACCCTTATCTTTCACCATGCACTAAATTAAAATCCAAGTGGATTAAAGATCTAAATATTAAAACAGAAATACTAAACTTGCTGGAAGATAAATTAGGCAGAACTCTTGAAGACATTGGCACAGGAAAAGACTTTATGAACAAATCCTCAGTAAAACAGAAACTGGAAGAATCAACAACTGGGATCTCATCTTATTAAAAAGCTTCTGCACTGCAAAAAAACCCAACAGAACTAAGAGACAACCTACAATGTGGGAAGAAATTTTTACCAGCTGCTCCTCAGACAAAGGGCTCTTATCTAGAATATATAAAGAACTCAAAACAATCAGCCCCCCCAAATATAAAGACCCAATTCAAAAATGGACATCTGAAATTAACAGATATTTCTCAGACAAAGAAATAAAAGCAGCAAGTAAATACATGAAAAAAATGTTCCACATCACTGGTCATTCAAGAGATGCAGATGAAAACAACACTGAGATTCCACCTCACCCCACAAAGAATGGCTGCTATCAAGAAATCAACCAATAACAAATGTTGGTGAGGTTGTGGGGAGAAAGGAACCCTTCTCCATTGTTGGTGGGAGTGCAGACTGGTGCAACCACTATGGAAATCAATATGCAGACACCTCAAAGAGCTGGAACTAGAGGTTCCATTTGACTCAGCCATCCCTCTGCTGAGTATCTTTCCAAAAGAATTAAAAAGAATCATATCACAGTGATACATGCACACCTATGTTTATAGCAGCACAGTTTGTAATAGCTAAAACTTGGAAACAGCCCATTTGTCCATCAGTTGGAGACTGGATAAAGAAGATGTGGTTTTTCTATAAAATGGAATACTATTCAGCCATAAAGAATGAGAAAATAGATTCATTCATAGGAAAATGGATACATATTGAGGATATACTCCTAAGTGAAAGGAATAAGTCACATGTGTAAATACCAAATAGTTTCTCTGGTGTGAAAATATAATAGTACAAAAGATCCTAATGAGATAATTAAAAATGTGAAATAGGAAGAAAAGGTCTAAAGGTGCAGGGAAAATGGGAAAGGTAATAAGGGAAAAGAAAAAAATATGAGAAATGAAAAAATGGAAACAAGGTGTTTGTAAATGGGGAGGGGAGGAGGGGGGTGAAGGGAGGGCAGGGACAAGGGGGAAAAATGAGAACCAAGACCTGTCATGTAAAGGCACAAGATCCCAATAATGAATGTAACTGTATTATATAGCTAAAATGTACCAATAAACTCAATGAGAAAAAAAATGAAAGTAAAAGATATGCTATGCAAATAGGATGAGAGAACTATGAGTATAATATCATCAAACTATTCTTATTTTACAAAGATAAAGAAAAAGATGAAATTTTATAAAAATATATAATCTAGTTCGGATAAGAAAATTGTATATGCACTTTATGAGAGAACACTGAAATTTAATGAATATAATTAAGAAAGAAAATAGAAAATTAATACCTGGAGAGTTGAAGATTTAAATATTCCATTCTCAATAAATGATGGGACAAGCAAACCTCCCCCCAGTACAATTAGCTTAATATGTGTCATAACATAGAATTCTGTTCTCGTAACCACAGAATCAGAACAGTACATTTTCTAAAGACTACATAACTAAATTAGAAACCAAGACCAGTAAAGAACTGGAAAATTCTCAAATACCTAGAAATTAAATAGCATTTTTTAAAAAAAACTATTGGTTCAAAGAAGGAATAATTAAGGAAACTTTCAAGAGCTTGAAATGAAAACATCTAAAAATTTCTGGAAAGCAGCTAAAAGGACACATTGAGGGACACATAGCTTTAAACCCTTATGCCAGAAAAAAGACTAAAGTCAATAACCTAAGCTTCCACTTTAAGAAAAAAAAAAGAGGAGTAGGAGTGGAGCCCTATGGAGCTGACCTGCTACCCCCTAACCCCCAGGCCACTGAGCAGCACCAACTGGTGAGGAGAAGTGGAGCCCTGCCTACAGCACACACACCCCAACCCACCCCCACCTCTGGCCTACTGGTTCTGCTGGTACCTGAATCCACACCACAGAAGCACAGGGGGTCATAAAAGGCCACTGTCTTGAGCTCCAAAAGATACAGCAGAAGTGAACAACAGAAAGAGGGCCTCTCTTAGGCTTCTTGATGAAAATTAAAGCCCACAGGAAAAGTGAAGAGAATCTCTGCAATAAAGACACCAGCCCACGGAGCTTGGTAAGTTGGAGGTATTACCACCTCCCGTTGTAACCTCGACCATCTTCAGGAGAAGGGTAACTAGAACCTGCAGCAGAACCTTTCAGAATTCAACCCTGCAGGAGGTCAGGGAGCTCAACCTATGCCTTGCAGCCAGAAATCAGCCTGAATCTCAGGGGTCTGCTGCTGGCTTGCTGAGACTAACTGACTTAGATCTGTACACTGCTGCCCATGTTGTCTATTGTGACAGCAAAGACATACTCTGAAGGAGGCCCTTCATTTTATTTTTTGTTTTTAAAATTATTCTTTTCTTTTCCTCTTATTTTTAATTTTAATTTTTTTCTTTTTCAAATTCTTCTTTTTTTCTTTTCTTTCACTCACTCTCTTGCTCTCCCACAGTGTTCTTCATCTCTCTTTTTGTTCCTGTTCCCGCCCTAATTTGGATTTCTTCTTTCTTTTCCTTTTCTTCTCTCTTCTTCCTTCCTTCATTAGTTTCAAAGGAAAGTGAGTACGGTTTCTAGCTTCCTTATTGGCATTAGGTTGCTCTAGTCTTTGTTCTTTCATTGAGTGTTCTCCTCTTTAATAGTTTCCTAGAGTTTGCGTGATCTTCCTGTGTCCTCTGGCCTCACTTCTAACCACTGCCATCCTCTACCTATCTCTCCCTCTCTCTGCAACTCCTTCTAAATCCCCATGCTGAAGGGTAAAGTTGCTGTATTGAACAGTTTATTCACTATAAACATATTTTAGTCCTCAATTTTGATTTAATTCACATGGTTAAAAGTGATAGATTAATAACTACAAATTGTCATTTTGTAAGCTATGCTTAATGCTATTGTGTTGCTGATTGTATCACTTGGGCTATGGTGTTGTAATTGATCTAATAAGTTGTCCTTCCTGGTATAATGAAAATTAGATTGGCTCAGAGTCATTAGAGACTCAAAACCTAAAGACCAGCTATACCTGGAAGATCAAAGTATTAACCCAGGAATTAAACTAAGGAAAGCACCAACAAAAATGGAAATAAGAAGACATTTATGCAAGGTATAAAAACAGACTTCCAGCTCACCAAAGGCAAATTTTTAGGCAAATGAGGTGGAGAAGTTGGATAATCAACCACCTGGACACACTGAACATCTGTTAGCACAGTAGGTAACAAAACAGATGAATGAATCTCTAAAAAATTCAACACTGAAATAATTGCCCAGATAATTACAGAGATGGTGAGCAGAAATAAAGATATGATTATAGACTCTAGAACAGAAACAGATTAAAAAAAACAAGATGAGCTCAGGACCACAATTGAAGCCCAGCATAGGAAAGAAATGGAAACCATGAATTCTCAATAGAGGAAAGAAATAGAATCCATGAAATAGACTCAAACAGATATCCAGGAGATTAAAAACTCTATTGAAAGTATACATAACAGACTGAACCAATCTGAAGACAAGATATCAGATATAGAAGACAGGATGGAGATCAGTGACCATGAAAAGAAGGATCACTTAAAAATAGTAAGGGACCATGAGAAATCAATCCAACAGCTCCTAGGTGATGCAAACAAGAATAATTTAAGACTGATAGGAGACCATGAAAGACCAGGAGAGAGTAAAATTGACATAAAAAACTGTTCACAGAATTAATGGCAGAAAACTTCCCAAACAGAGCAAAAGAATTTGACATACATATAAGTGAGGCATATAGGATTCCAACTAGACATGATAAAAAAATCTATACCTAGATATATAATAATCAAGATCCCAGAATCCCAACATAAAAGCAAAATACTATAAGCAGTTAGAGCAAAGAAACAAATCACATGCAAAGGAAAGCCTGTCAGAATCACAGCAGACTTTTCAACACAAACCCTCAAGCAAGGAGAGCCTGGACTAAGGTATTTCAAGCCCTAAAAGAAAACAACCTACAACCTAGAATGGTGCAGCCTGCAAAACTATATTTCAAAATTGATGGAGAAATAAGATATTTCCATGACAAAGAACACCGAGAAACTTCATGAATACTACACCAGCACTCCAAACAATTCTAAACAATATCCTAGAAAAAGACAATGGAGGTCACAACTCCATGAGGCCCAACAAAGCAATTCCAGAAGGCAAGGCAAGAAATTAAAGGGAGAGGGGGAAAAAATAAAAAGAGCCAATAACAGGATAATAACATGACAATGATAAGTTGATACATATCAGTTATAACCATTAATGTTAATGGCCTTGGACCAGGGATTTAGCTCAGTGGTTCTCCCTCCTGCCTAGCAAGCACAAGGATCTCAGTTCAATCCCTGATACAAAAACAAACAAACAAACAAACAAACAAAAAACGGGAAAAAAGCATTAATGGCCTCAATTCACCAATCAAAAGAAATAGGCTGGCAGAATGGATTAAGAAGCAAAATCCAACAATATGCTATATACAAGAAACACACCTAGTCCAAAAAGAAACTCATAGACTGAAAGTAAAAGAACTGAATACAGTTCTCTATATGACAGGAACCCAGAAAAAGCAGGGGTAGCTATCTTTCTTGGCAGACAAAGTAAATTTCAAACCAAAACTAATTAAGAGAGACAAAGAAGGTCACTACATCCTTGTAAAGGGAGCAATCCTACAGGAAGAGATGACAATCATAAGTATATATGCACCAAATAATAATGCTCCCAATTATACAAAACAAATATTAAGGGACTTTAAAAAAAACCAAATAAGCACTAATACAATTGTAGTGGGGGACCTCAATACCCCACTGTCACAAATAGATCAGCTAAGCAAACAAATAAAAAATCAACAACAAAATACTAGAACTGAACCAAGTTTTTGAATAAATAGACTTAACAGATGTCTACAGAGTATTCCACACTACAAAATCAGACTATAAATTCCGTTTGGCTGCACATGGGTCATTCTCCAAAATAGACTACATAGTAGCTCATAGAACATGTTTTAGTAAATGCAAAGGCATTGAAGTTATCTCATGTATATTATCAGACCATAGTGCAATTAAGCTGGAGCTGAATTCTACAAAACATATAGAGAAGAACTGTTGCCACTACTCTTTAAACTTTTCAATGAAATTGAAAGGGAAGTAATACTTTCAAATTCATTCCTGGACGCAAGTGTTACTTTGATTCCTAAACCAGGGAAAGACCCAACTAAAAAAAGAGACCTACAGGCCAATCTCCCTAAAGAACATAAATGGAAAAATCCTGAATAAGATACTGGCCAACAGAATACAGAGGGTCATCAAGAAGATCATACACCCCGACCAAGTCGGATTTATTCTAGGGATGCAAGGATGGTTCAACATACATAAATCAATAAATATAATACACTGTGTTAACAGGGTTAAAGACAAAAATCGTATGATCCTCTTGATATATGCAGAAAAGGCATTTGACAAAATTCAACACCCATTCATGATAAATACCCTACAGAAAATTGGAATAGATGGTCTTTATCTCAACTTGATAAAGTCTATCTATGAAAAACCATCAGCCAACATCATACTAAATGGTCAAAAACTGAAAACCTTCACACTAAAATCAGGAACATGACAAGGATGTCTGCTATCACCACTCCTATTCAATATAGTTCTGGAAACATTAGCTACAGCAATTAGACAAGAGAAAGAAATTAAATCAATAAAGATAGGAAAGAAAGAAGTTAAACTGTCATTATTTGCTGATGACATGATACTCTACATAGAAGACCCAAAAAACTCTGAAAAAAGCCTTCTAGACTTAATTCACAGCTTCAGTAGAGTAGCTGTATATAAGGTAAACACTCAAGAATAAAGAGCCTTCTTGTACACAAATAACAGTCTCACTGAGAGAGAAATTAGGGAAACAATTTCTTTCACAGTAGCATCCAAAAATGAAACATCTAGGAATCAATCTAATGGAGAAAGCAAAAGACTTCTACATTGAGAACAACCACACTCTGAAAAAAGAGATCAAAGAGGATATAAGAAAATGGAAATATATCCCTTGTTCCTGGGTAGGAAGAACCAATATAGCGCAAATGGCCATACTTCCAAAACTGCTATACAGATTCAATGCAATCCCAATTGAAATCCTAGCAGTATATTTCACAGAATTTGAGAAAACAATCCAAAAATTCACTTGGAACCAGAGTGGACCTAGAATAGGAAAAGCCATTTTAGGCAAGAGAGAAATGGAAAAAGAAACTGTATTACAAAGCCACTGTGTTAAAAACAGCATCGTACTGGCAAAGAAGCAGACCCGAGGGTCAATGGAATAGGTTAGAAGATGCAGAAATAACACCAGCCATACTCAGCTGCCTCATCTTTGACAAAGGAGCCCACCATCCTCAGTGGAGGAAAGATAGCCTCTTTAATAAATGGTGTTGGAAAAACTGGATTTCAACCTGCCAAACATTAAAGCTAGACCTCTATCTTTCACCATGCACTAAACTAAAATCCAAGTGCATTAGCTATCTAAATATTAAAACAAAAACTAAACTTTCTGGAAGATAACTTAGTACTCTCAAAGACATTGGCATAGGAAAAGACTTTATGTCCAAAACTTTGGTGGTTCAGGAACTAGCACAGTCAACAACTGGGATCTCATCTTATTAAAGCTTCTGCACTGCAACAGAAACCACTAAGAGAGCTAAGAGGCCACCTACAATGTGGGAAAAAAATTTTGCCAGCTGCTCCTCAGACAAAGGTCTAACACCTAGAATATATAAAGAACTTGAAAAAATCAGACCCCCCCCAAATATAAAGATCCAATTAAAAAATGTTCATCTGAAAGAAACAGACATTTCTCAGACAAACAAATAAAAGCAGAAAATAAATATATGAAAAAAATGTTCCACATCACTGGTCATTCAAGAGATGCAGATGAAAACCTCACTGAGATTCCACCTCACCCCAGAAAGAATGGCTGCTATCAAGAAATCAACCAATAACTAATGTTGGCGGGGTTGTGGGGAGAAAGGAGCCCTTCTCCATTGTTGGTGGGAGTGCAGACTGGTGCAACCACAGTGGAAATCATTATGGAGATACCTCAAAGTGGAGATCCTACTTGACCCAGCTCTCCCTTTGCTGGGTATCTTTTCAAAAGAATTAAAAGAATCATACCACAGTGATATATGTGCATCCATGTTTATAGTGGCACAGTGCGTAATAGTAAAACTTGGAAACAGCCCAAATGCCCAGCAACTGGACACTGGGTAAAGAAGATGTGGTGAATTCTCTTTAACATTTTAAGAAGATATAGTAACAATATTTTACAAACTGTTTGGAAAACAGAGGACAGTACAATTCTCACAATTTCTTTAAGGTATTATTTTTATATCAAAGCAATACAATGACATAATAGGAGAAGAAGCTACAGACAATTGACACTCATGAGCATAAATGTAAAAGTCCTCCACAAAACCAGTAGGAAACCATATCCAGCCACATGTAGAAAGGATTATAGGCCACAATCAAGTAATAGGTAGGTTGGTTTTAAATCCAAAACAGAATTAATATAAGGTAGCACATCAACAATATTGAGGAGTAAAAAAATGACCTCTCAGTAGATGCAGAAAACCTATTTAATAAAACTCAGTACCTATGTATGCTTGAAAAACAAAAAAATTCACAGTCAAGATCAAAAAGAGAACTTTTTAAGAATGCATCTATGAAAACTCCAGAACTAACATCATACCAAACAATGAAAAAGTGGGCTTTTGCCCTAAGATGGAGACACTTTTGCTACTCTTATTCACTACTGTAAAGAAAGTTCTAGCTAATACAAAAGAAAAATGAAGGTAAATTAAGGATATTGTGGTTGGAAGCAAAGTAAAACTGCTGTCATTCATAAATGACACAATCTTGTATACAGAAAATCCCAAGACATTCATCAAAAATTTCCTCAACTAACATATGAATTTCACAATATCACAGAATATAAAATCAATATACAAAAATTAATTTTATTCTTTTGTGCTAGTAATGAACTATCCAGAAATGAAATTAAGAATATCACAATATTAAAAATAATAAAATACTTAGAAATAAATTTTACAAAAGAAAGGTAGGCCATGTATACTGAATACTTTAAAACTACCAAAAAAACTAAAGAAGATATAAATAATGTTCATGTTTCTGTATTAGAACAGTCAATATCATTGAGATGGCAATTCTTTCCAAACTGATCTAGAAATTCAATGCAATCCCTATCAAAATCCCAGTAGTCTATTTAAATAAAAAACCTCACAAAATAATTCTGAAATGTATATAGAGATGAAAAGAATTAAAATAGCCAAAATAATTTGTAAAAAAAAGAATAAAGTCAAGAGACATATACTGCCTATTTTTAAAAACTTACCACAATTCTACACTAATCGACATAGTATTGTATTTGCCAATGATAAACTTACAGATAAAAGAGAACGTAACAGTTCAGGAATAAGTCCTTACACTTATAGAACATAAGTTGATTTTAACCAGGATGCCAAGACAATTCAATTGAGAAAGGATAGCTTGTCCAAAACAGTACTGGGACAATTGAATGTCCACATGTAAAATAATTATAATAATAACTTAGGCCTTCACCTCAAACCCCACCCAAAAATAAAATCATACTCAAAGAACTAATTTTGGAGGCAAGTTCTTGTTATGTAGTCCAGGTTGGCCTTGAATTTTCTTAGCATCCAAAGTTCTGGGATTACAAGTGTGTGCCACCATGCCAGGGCTAGACCCAAATTTAGCAGTCAAAACTCTAAAACAACTAAAAAGAAAGCAAGAGAAATCTTTGAGAACTTGGGTTTGGCACAACTCTAACATCCAAAGCCAGCCACAATCCATAAAGGGAAAAATGATAAATTGAACTTCTTAAAAATAATTCTTTTACTTAAAAATATATCACTAAGTAAATAAAAAGATGGACTAGTTTAAAATTTTGGAATTTGTAACCAAGTCTTTAAAGAACACTAATAACTCAATAAAAAAAAAGATACACACTCCAAATGAACAAATGGTTGAAACTTTTTTTTCCTTAAGTGAGTTTATTGGTACATTTTAGGGATACGTACAGTTACATTCATTGTTGGGATCTTGTACCTCTACATGACAGGTCTTGGTTCTCATTTTTTCCTCTTGTCCCTGCCCTCGCTTCACCCCCCACTCCCTTTCCCATTTACAAACACTTTATTTCCATCTTTTCATTATCTCACATTTTTTTCTTTTCCCTTATTAGATTTCCCCTACCCATCCTACCTTTCCTACACCTTTAGCCCCTTTCTTCCCATTTCACAATGTCAGTAATCTTATTAGGATCTTATGTACTATTACAGTTTATTCACACCAGAGAAACTATTTGGTATTTACACATGTGTGACTTATTTATTTCACTTAGGAGTATATCTTCAATATGTATCCATTTTCCTATGAATGAATCTATTTTCTCATTCTTTATGGCTGAGTGATATTCCATTTTATAGAAAAACCACATCTTCTTTATCCAGGTTCCAACTGATGGGCAAATGGGCTGTTTCCAAGTTTTAGCTATTACAAACTGTGTTGCTGTAAACAAGGGTGTGCATACATCACTGTGGTATGATTCTTTTAGTTCTTTTGGAAAGATACCCAGCAGAGGGATGGCTTTTTAATAGATTTTTCTAACAAGAATAGAAGAATGGCTAATCAGTACATAAAAAGAAACTCAAGCTCATTAGGCATTAAGGAAATACAAATTAAAACCATAAGGGGACATCCCTACATACTCACTAGCATGGCTATAACAGAACAACAGCACCATGAGTCAAGATGTGGAGAAACTGGGAACCTCATGCTTGCCGTCACATAAAATGGTACAGCTACTATGGAAAAGAGTTTGGCAATTTCTTTAAAAGTATATCAAAATACATGCTATGTATAAAAATATGACGAATGGATTTCATTTCTAGGTATGAAAACATAAGTCCTCATGAAATGTATATAGTACTTGAGTGTTCACAACAGCATTATTTACAATAACCAAAACTAAAAAATTATTCAAAAGTCCCATCAAATGATAAAGCGTTAAACAAAATATGTTATATTTGTGGAATTTTACTCAACTATAAAAAGGAATGAATTGCTGACACATGCAACACGAATTATCCTAATGCTGTGGTAGGTTAAAGGAGCTAAACAAAAAAGACTACATATTATGTACAGTCAGTGATGGGCCACAAATAAGGTGGTGGTTCCATAATGTTATAACTGAGCTGAAAATTTTCTATTACCTGGTGACATCACAGCTGTCATAACATTGTAGTACAACGTGACTCGTATGTTTTTGGTGATGCTAATGTACACAAATGCATTTGTTGCCAGTATGCATGAAGTGTGACAGAAAGGTATGGCGAATGGCTAAATATAACATTTATTGCAGTAGATGACACAATACCATTAATCTCCCTCAAAATATTCAAAGCCTCTCCCCTTACAAGACTTATCCCATTGTTCTTGGAAATGTGTCTTCTGCTGTTATGTTTTATATTGAAACATTCACTGGATAATGGTCATACACAACTGATACTTGCATATGATTTACTACACTATACTTTTAATCGTTAGAGTGCCCTCCTTCTACTTATTAGAAGAAAGTTTTCTGTAAAGCAGTAATTACCTTACACCGCCAGCAGTGCTACACATCTCACGTTCACTGCATGTCTTGGTTGTGTCAAGAGGCTATGTTGAGTTACAGGTTTGTGTTAGTACATTTTATGGTATCCATACAATGGCAAAATCAACAATGTATCTTAGGCATTAGTGTCACATGCATGACTGTAATTTTTGTATGACATGCCTAGAAAAGACACATTTATAGAGGCACAAAACAAATTAATGATTGCCTGGCAGTAGGAACAAGGGCTAATGGCAAACAGACACGAGGGAACTTTGTTGAGGTTTAGGCATGTTATAAAACAGAATTTTGATGATGGTTATATGATTATATAAATTTACTAAAATCATTGAATTGTACATGCATTCTGGGTGAGTTTTATGGTATATAACTTATACTTCAAGAGCACTGTTTAAAACCCAAGGAAATAAAGCATGACTTTGCTGAGAGGTCTGCATTTTTTTTTTCTTTTGAGACAGGGTCTCACTATGTAGTTGAGGCTGACCTGGAACTCACTATGTAGCCTAGGCTGGTCTCAAGCTCACAGCAATCCTCCTGTGTCAGCATCCCAAGTGCTGGGATTACAGGCGTGTGCCACCACGCCCAGTGAGGTCTGCTTTTTTAGGCTCTGGGACTTCCCTTACAAATCATCACAGAGGTCTGGACACAGCCTTTACTATAAGGCATAGCAGAGAGAGGTCAGGTGAGTGGAAGTCCCTGAAGGACTTCTAAGACACAATTAGAAAGAAAAATGGGCTCAGATGCTGTGGTCCTTCCTCCAGAAGGACCTGTGTATTCTCCATCACACATACCCTAGAACCCTTACTTAGGTTGACAGAGTCCAGGGGCATCCAGAGAAGGGTGATCAGGGCAGGACGCAGGCTCTGGGACAGCGATGGCTGGAGAGGACTGAAGTGGCAGCTTTCTGGTCACCCACGGTGTGGAACAGGTGACAGAACAGCCATGGATCAGCAGGGACTCTAGGGCATCACAGAGGTGACAGAGCACAGAGGTGGTGCAGGCTTGCAGTTGGAGATACTGAGTGCAGCAGAGTGTCCCCAAGACCAGGCAGGACACAGATACGCAGCACCAGGCAGGCAAGGAACAACTCAGAGGAGAGCAGCAGCATCGGGAGATGACACAAAAATCAGCTCTGAGAGGCACATTAACTAGATAAATATTTACCCATAGCTCCTGTTTTGGTAATGGATGAGTTTTCTTTGAACATCAAATATTGGAGCATTTGTTTTTTCCTGCCCTTGGCAGAACTAGAGAACTAAGGGCTTTATTGCAATATGAGGTTAGTCACAAAAATAAATAAACAAACAGCAACAACAACAATGAAACTCTTCCTTTTCTTCCCATTGTTGGACTTTTAATGCAGGCAGTGGAAAGCTCCAGCGAGCCGAGGGATTAATATGACTTTGACTTCAGGCTGAGCAGCCAGGAAAGCATACTGTGCCCCCAAAAGTCAGTCTTTCTGGGCTTCCAGGGATCTTACTTTGTGAATTAGGAAGTCCAGATGGACAAGGTACCCAGACATAATGTCAGGGACACTGGCCTGCTGTCGCTGGGATCTTCTCACTTGGAGCATCAGCCAGTTACATAGCTGCTGGGTTGCTGAGTCAGTGCATCCCAATAGTGCTGTCTGGGTTAAACCCAAGGGTACCTAGTTTCACTTACGGACCAGTGAACTCATTTGTAACTCTAGAAGTGACACTTTAAAGTGAGATACCATTAAACAAGAGCGACTGGAAGCAAAACCCTTCCCTTCCCTCCTAGTCAGACTGGATTATCTGTTATGCTCCCATGCAGAGGGGGATTTGCCATTCCACATCTAATGTCATTATTTAGGCTCACTGCTCCCTCACCCAGCCACGCAGCACATTATTTATAGCAATATGGTTGTTTGTTATAAAAACTTCTGTGTGGAGGAAAGAGGGCAAGGGTATGTGATTTCCTAATGCTTTTGGCTTGGGGCTTTTTCTTTTAATTGAGTAGGAATGAGTTATTTAATATTATGCATAGGTAAATGAAAAAAAATATGTTCCTTCCAGCACATGATTGACTGATTTTAATTTCCCTGTAATCATTTATAATTGTTATCTGTCTTCTGAAATTGAAAAGGCTGTCAAGTGGAGGAGGGAGGACCTTTGAGAGTGCAGTTACACAGGACAAAAACAGGACCAAGGAGAACTGGCAACACACAGGTTGGTGCATAATAAGGTAGGTCCTGCTGATGATGTAGGCGGCTGATCAACACCACAGCCGGCCTACCTGGAGTTGCAGTGAGCTCGCAGCCACTGGGAGCATTCAAATTGAGGCCTTAGGAAGAGAAGGCAATATATAATATAAGATTCTTTATGAAAGATTTGCTTCTTTGAGTGGCAATCATCTTAGCTGGGCCCTTTCTAGTAGTAACAACCTAAAACATGCTAACATGACATGAATCTGCTCTTTCCGGACTGTCCAGACTTCTCCCTTCTGAAAATAGCATCCTGTGCTTCAGATGAAAAAATTCCACTTCCAGGCTGCTGGCATATGCATGTGACCCAGTCCACTCAATGAGTATTTTGTTTTGCAGGTCACAGAGATTGGCTTGGAATGGTCATGTGACCCATACTCATCCAATACTCAATCCTGGGAGTTTTATTGAAAAGAAAAAATAAAAAGAATCTTACTCTTCCGGACTTGAAGCTAATTAACCCTAAAGTCAGCTAGGGCTATTGTAAGGAAAGGACCTGCTTGAGTATGAATATACGTTTTTAAGGTGACCATAGCTCTAGTGTTTTGGTAGCCTCCCTACATAGATGGTGTCTGCTCTTTCCTATGTGATGCTACGGTGATTCACTGGGAGTCTGACCAACTAATTCTTGGAGTATAGACCAACTAACTGTACACCTGCTATTCAAATTCCCCAAGAGAAAGACTCTGACCATTCTCCATGTGATGCATTCCTGCAAACTGTGGCTCTCACATTTGGCTATGGATGACCATTATATCGATCAGCTTTCCTGTCACTGGACAGAATACCTGATACCCACAACTTGAAGGACAGATTAAATTTGGCTCATAGTTTCAGAGGATTTGGTCCATGAACCGCTGACACCATGGCAGAAACATCTTGGCAGAACAGTATGGCGGAGTGAGGCTATTTAGTTCATGGGGCCACAAAGCAGAGCAGGGTAACGGGGTCATAGAGGAAGGAACAAGGGACCGTATATGGCACCCAGGGTCACCCAATCCACACCCCACCCAGACAAGCCCAGGAATGTGCTCTATTAATCCCCTGGGCACTTCTTAATGCAGTCAAGTTAATAAAACACGGTTAACAGTCACAACCAGTGGGAGACTTGGCTGAGGAGTGAGTGGTTAAACTGTGAAGGAGTCTGTGGGGCAAAAGTGTGTGGGAAAATGACAAGGTGTTTTGATTAGTGAGCTATACGGTGTCTGGCCATGTTCTTCTTTCCTGACAAATTATCTAGACTTGAGACAGGTCCTTGCCCAAACTGCTTTTCTTCTGTCTTTTACACCGATATTCTAAATAAACGTCAGAGAGTTCTCGGCTTCAGGGCTGCTTCTGGGAGACTCTCACTGTTTTCTGTGGACACAGTCCCTCTGGTCCTGTCAGTGTTCAGACCAAGTCTCATCACAAGTAACCTCGCCCTCTCCTACCATGGCTGCCTCTGCGACAACAACCATCTTTGTGTCAGGCACCGAATCCAAACCCCAGTCCTTAAGATCATGGAACTACGAAGAACCACTGTGCTCACTTCAGCGAAGATGCACCGCCACGATATGGGAGAGTTTTGCACCTATCGAAGGGAATCTGCTTTGTACTTCTGTTTCCCAAAAGAAGAGATGCTGCCACTGTGGAAGTTGGCTGCAGAACGGGGCTCTGGGAATGGAATGGGCAGACCACTCCAGATCTCCCTCAGACATTTCTCTAGGTCTCTTCCCAAGTTTACGTTCTTATTTTAAAATTCTCTTTCAATTGGTTTGCTTGAATTTGTAGCTGTGTTCAGGTTGATTGGTCGATTTACCGGTAAGTGACGATAAAGGTTTCCAAGCAGCAAGCCTTGTGAATACATTTCTTCCCTCACCTCCTATCTTGTCTTGCTGAGGTTTTGAGCACTATTTTTTTTTAAGATTAGATCAGGCATGCTCAGGGTGGTATGGACATAGACAGCACTAGTTTTTTTATAAGATAGGCATGAATTCTTGGAGACCTAGGGGTGTTTGATATGATACAGTGATTCAATCAAGTCCTAGCAGGAATAGATCATCTGAGGAGAGTTTAATATCGATACTATTGATATGGTTATGATAGGAGCATCCCTAAAGGGAATAAAACCACAAGGGGAAGCCTCAATTCTTCAAGCCTAGTAAGCAGCAAGGTCTCTTCCACCCCTCAGCTTGAAGGTTGCAATTTGGAGGAACAGTTACCAAAATCTACAGAGAGAGGGCTTTGTAGTTAGAACCACCGGACAGAAATTAGGACTTTCAATAGAGGGATATGGCCAGCCCACAAGGAAGGAACTTAGAAAATAAATGTGCTTCTTCCCGCCTCACTGCCATCCAGTCTCTTGCTAACTGGCCTACCCTACTTGCCCTATGCTTGAAAAAGCATAGGGCAGAATCCTGGTGCACAACACAGCGTAGGAAAGAGTTCAGGTAATCGGAGAGGGGAGTTCCCAAGGGTTTTCATTTGAAGAAGAAATCAGAGATACCGGCATGGAGGAGGTGATGTTTGTTCTAGACCTTGAGGAATGAGCAATATAGTTCGAAAATACAGGAATCCATTGTTAGATAAAACAAAGGCACTTCAAGTTAGAACATGAAGAAAACTGTTTTCAAGAAGCATTGGGCACTTTCGGACAGTACCAGGCAGTATGGGACAGTTGTGTGGGATGTTGGGCATACAGAGACAAGATGGAGTAGGAGAAAGGCTTTGGATCAAGGCATGGAGACTCTCAAATGCCTGCTTAGTTAACTCTGGAGGTAAAGGGGACTCTGACGGGTCCACGTCTACTTGGAGTGAATGTTGTATGTGTTCGTTGTCATTTTGTACTGAATGCCATGGCCTATAGCAGTTCTATTGTATGCCGTGTAACTGTGCCCAATTTGTTTCCATGACAGTAACATCCGGAGTGCATTCGTTCATAATGTGCCACATTAAATCACTCCAACATAATAATATAAATGGTCTCAAACTGTAAGTAAGACCTGACTCATACAGATAACGGAAATAGTTTAATACCTACAATTTAGATGAAGGGGATGGAATGAAAGTGGTTTGTGGAATAAAGAATCCTATAAATAGTCACAGGGGGACAGATTTGCCACATTGCTAAAAGGCCCTCCAACGAAAGGGCTGAATGCTCCATAAATCAGCGACAGGGCAGAGGGCCCCCCACCATGTCACTCACGCAGTCAATTAGGCGGCGGGGAAAGGAGTGGGAACTTGCTAATTGATCTCTACATTCAGCCTCTGTAACAAAGCTCACAGTAGTTTCCTCTTTATCTGCGCAATTGGCATTAAAAATGAAAAGGAAAAAAAAAAAAACAGTCTGCTTGCTTTATAGGGTGTGTTACCTAACCTGAAATGCCAAATCAGAAAATGCTTTTAGATTTTGCTGTACCAGAAGATCAGAGGATGAAAGGTTGTGAAATCAGATGACCATTACAAAGTTAAGTCTGACTGAGATGGAAAGGAAGCCACAGTCCCGAGCTGTGCTCATTGCAAGTAACACTTCATCAGCATTAAGGTTCAGTTAAGAAAGCAGAATCAAATGAAAGGTCATATTTTCAATGGTGAGCCTCGTGACTGAATATCAAATATTCAGCTGCCCTTCCACACAGCTGATAGTGAGAGAGTCCCTAAAGCCTGGGAGCACTGAAAATAAACCTCAAGGAAAGTATCCGGGCTCCACAAACCACTCTAGGTCTGAGAAGGGGTCACTGAATGGCTGCTAGCACAAATCACGGCACTCTCCTTGCCGTCACACGGCGACAATCAAACATACTTTGCCACCCCGGGAAAAGAGAAAGAGCATTTGACAGGGAATCTGCTGAAGCAGATGGCCAGGGCCTAACTATGAGGACGCTCCACTGTCCAGTGCTGGGATAATGAGGTGTGGTCCTGCTGAGGACAGGCAGCAGGATAATGTCTCCATTGGCCAGGATATTTCAGTTATTCACATAAACTATGCGTATCCCCTCTCTGCTATTTATTTTTTAACACTTACGTTTTTCAAAGACATAATGACAACTATTTGCCAATCTTCTTTACAAACACATTTTGTTACATAAAATTTTAAGTTCCCTAACTGCAGAAAACATTGGATCTTCATACAGCAATCCCCAGGGGCAAGAGTACAGAAGAACGTATTTGTCTGTTTCTTTTTAAGAAGCCTTAGTTTCCCTCCATATCTCATTGACCATAAATGCGCCACATTCCCCACTCCTAGCTAATCTCATGGCTGAGGACACAAGCCTCTACATCAGGCTTAGACCAGAGGTTCTTAAACTTGTGTGGGCATCAGAATCACCCAAAAGACTCATTAAAGCAGAAGACTAGCCACCATCCCAAGTTCCTGACATAATAAATCTGAGGTGGAGCATAATAATTTGCATTTCTAAAAGTGCCCGCTTAGATATGGATGCTGCTGGTCCACACACGGACAATGTGGCATAGAGAAGTCAAGATTCACTCTTGAGTATGGAGATGAAACCGAGCCTCCCTTAAGCACAGGGCTTCTCAAAAGAAATGGAACAAAATTGGGGTTTTGAGGAGGAGAGAAAAGGATGGATGTGGCTGAAGAATGGACTGTCTTAGTCACTTTCTCCTCACTGGTACACAATACCCAACACCTGAAATTTACAGGAAGGGAGTTTATTTCAGCTCTCATTTTCAGTCCACAGTAAGTTGGTTTCCAGGAAGGAAAGACACGGCGGAAGGATCTGGTGGAGGAAAGCTGCTTACACACGGTGACTCGAAAGCAGAGAGAGAGAAGGGGAGCCGGGGAGGGAGATAAAGCCTGCCAGGCCACACCCCGTGACACATCTCGAACCAGGACTCACCTCCTAACGGAACTCAGTACTGGATGAATTCACTGGTGGGGACAGCACCCCAGATCCAATCACTTTCCTTGAGTCCACCTCTGAGTGCGTGAGAGTTTTCAGGGGCACCTAGATCTACAGCACAACAGATTGGAGGCCCTTAAAGCTGTCTTCACAAACAGGCAATATTTTGTGGTCTACATCCATTTTGACTTCTGCTTACTTGGTTAATAACATTCACCCTCGCTGTTCCTAACAGGCTCAGGATGAGAGCTGAGGCAGAGGTGAGGCCAGAGAAGACCAAAGGCTCATGAGCCCTGCAGCCCAAAAGAGCCTGAAGTAAGAAGACAGTTCCCAAGGGCAATGAGGCCCCGGGAAAGCATTTTTAGTCAACCACACATCTCATTCTAGTTGAGCATCATGGAGAAATACCCCTATTCTCTGAGATAGCACAGCTTAAAAACAAAACAAAACAGAAAAACAGACTGCTCCTTTAAATTGGCCAACTTTGTAAAAGTACCCTGCCTTTTATGTGTCTACTGTGTATATGAAACAACATCCACATATTCAATTACAATTACATTTATAATTAGGCCAAATATTACTGCCCAGTGAGAGCACCAACACTAAGTAATCCCGTTAATTTGGTCTTTTCTTAGCCTCTCCTCGTAAAATAAGCATTGCTTCCAGTGCAGTTTTGATTCTTGTTAGTGAGGGGTTTAATTACAGGGCATGTTAGGAAGAAATGCCACGGGTCGTTTAACAGAATATAGAGGAGAAATTGCTGCAGGGTGAGGTTACTTATTTAGATATCCCCGCATAGCTGATATGGAAATTGCTTGTGTGGAGAAATCCGTTGAATCTCTGCTAGGATAAGCCCTGAGCCAAACTCCTGCACTGAGTCTTCCCTGAGTGCTCGGAGGATCAGGCAGGTGAGCATTATAAGTAATGCATTTGGGGCACTCAGCTTCCCACAGCCACCTTATCACCAGAGCCCTGCGTATTTTCCCCTATATATTTGCAGTGAGCCAAGACGCTACTAGTCTACTTGCAAGTTCTGGAGAACAGTTACTTTGGAGGCAGCTCAGTAACTCTGTGTATTGAAGGAAGAGGAAACATATTGCACAGCATCCTGATACTGTCTTTCAACTAAAAGATATAAGCTGCTTCAAATAGAGTGCCGTCAAAGATAAATCCACTAGCTGTGCCTTTCTCCCATAGACTTGGAATTTAAAACTCCAAAAGAGTAAACATGTTGGTTTATGAAATGTACACAGTATTGCTCTACTTTGCATTCAACAGGCAAACAGGGAGAGAAAAACACACTGGTAAGAAGTTTTTGGTTTTTTTTAAAAAAGACACCACTTTGTATCAAGTGATTTGGTTCCCGTATGAATGACATAGAAGGGTTCCACATAACAGGGAAGAGGTCACATGTGTATCATTTAATGTCTGGACATATTTTTTCCATGTGGAAGATGCCAAGGCCACATCCCAGACTCTGTATCTTTGGCTCTGTGGTCCAACCATGACCTGTTAGGGGAAGTGAGGTGCTTCTTACCTGCCATGCCCAACATAGAAAACCTTTCCATTTCCTGGGGATTACCACAGCCCACAAAAAAGGCCCACCAGCAATACGGAAACTAGAATTGTCAACAGATTGGGCAGGGACAGAGGGACAAGACTGGGTAAGACTGGAAGTCATAGCTACTTTCTCAGGCACTGTCTGAAAACCCGTTGGTTCCCTGGCTATTTGACTGTACACTCATAGTTTAGAACACATGAATAGATTTTTCAGTTACAAATGGGACGGAATCCTCCTCCTACATCATACCCTAATGCCACCCATTCATGGGAATAGACACTCTTTTCAGCCTCAGACCCAGAAATGTGAACAGATGGGCAAAGGTCATAAAGTCTCCTGGAACCCTGACAGCTCCTCTATCCAGCGTCAGGTAAATTTCTAGTATTACAGTACATATTCAAATAGTCCACACATTTTCAGTACTCTTGGAACTTTTTGTCATATGCTGAGTTTAGCCCTGGTATGAATCTGCCTGATCCTTATTATTCATTTGCCCCACCCTGATCCTTCACATGCTGCTTCTCATTATCTCCGATATTGAGGATAATTAGGCAATTATGCATACTTACTTTCGAGTTATTTGTATGCCAGGATTTTGGCTTAAGATTCTTGTTTAGAACTCAGAACATATTTTACCATAGAAATTACTTAAAACCTGTACCTCACACAAGCCTGTTTAAATTTATATTTGTGAACATACTAAGTATCCATGTTCTCTTTGCAGGTTATGTCTCCTAGCACCAGGTTTTTACTTGGTATGTAATAAGTTATTAATCAATAATCCAAACTCTTCAATGAGCTGGACATTCAATTTGGCTTTCTATTTTTCATAACGATTCCCTCTGGATATCTTCTAGCTTCTTAGTTATGCGTCAAAGAATGGTGTGAAACAAAACCTTCTCCAGAAAAACCTGTGCAAATAAAAGAAAATATTAAAAATAAACTAAGCTCACTTACATATTTACAAAATCATTTGTCAAATTTTAGCAAGATAATTAGTCATTAAAGGAACATTCTAGTTAAATGACATGAAAACATCAGTCTGAAGATGGCTCATGTGTGGACAGAGATCTGACTGACATTTGTCATTCACTCATCCCCCGGGTGTTCTAGCTCATCCAACTGAGAAGGCAGAAATGCCCTGCCTACTTGCTCTCCTGAACCCACACATTCATGGAGGAGGATCCTCCTCCTGGACCCAACTCTATGAATGTGAACAGGTAGTCACACCACTTGGCTTGCCTGAGAATCTGAGAGCTGCGCATTCAGGGATAAGCAATGCAATTACTTTTCATGGATGGTAAGAACCGCTCATTCAGATGCTACACCATAAACTTGGGAACATCACATTTTGCAGAGTGGGTGCACAAAAATGCTGTTGAATGAATAAATGGTACCAGCTAGAACTATGGGTTCTAGGAGCAAAGGACCATATGGTATACAATGGTGTGAAATAAAGGAGGAGGAGGAACACGTGGTAGAGGAGAGGAGGAGGAGGAGAAAATTATGAAATTCCTTTTTCCTGAACAAAGATGGCCTTGAGAAAATTTGTAAAATAAAGTTTGAGGTATAATAGATTTGAGTTTTAGCTCCAGCTCTTACATACTCCTTAAACCTGCTTTTCTGCTTGTTAAAAACGATGAACTAGGGCTGGGGATTTAGCTCAGTGGTGCTGACAGCTGTCTTGCAAGTGCAACTTACCAAACAAACAAACAAACAACCCCCACGGAAACATGATGAACTGTACTGAGGGCTAGCCACTCTCCTGAGGCACTGTATTCTGTCTCCTCTTCCTTTCTCAAAGATTTCATTCTTGCCTTTCTCTTACTCTGTCAGGTTCTCCTTCCAAATGTATTAAATCATAATAACATTCAAATATGCTATAGCACTTCCAGTTTTTTTTAAAAAGACCTGCCAGACTCCATAACCTTCTAATAGCACACTATTAACTCATAGGAGTCCTATAAACATTGCCACTCATGCTAATTAGAGTTACCCTTACTCAAACAGCTTTTGTCACGGTCATCAGTGACCTTGATCTTGCCAAATCCAGTGGTCAGTTTTCTCCTCATCTTACTGAGATCTTACTGAACCATATTTTCTCAAAGATGTATGAGCTAAAGATTACATTTCTTGGAGTCCCTCATCAGACTTACAGCTGTGTATATCCATATGATTAATTTTGTCACTGGGCACGGATTATATGTCATATAAGGGATTATACATGGTAAGGAATTTGGATTCTATTCTAAGATTGATAGGCAATTGGGTAGTTTTCAGCAATGTATTTCTCCTCCCTGAAGCTCATTCCTGATCATGTCATCTGCATTTACCTATTCCCTCTTAACACTGATATTTACATGGTCAAAGTTCTGTTTAAACATCTGGCTCTCCAGCCTAGATAGCTCCAGTAACTAGTCTATCCAAACAGCACTCTCCCCATCATCCCTCCTGTTAATTAGAAATTTTTCTCCATAGCATTTGTTGCTGCCTAATATTATATTGTATTTTGGCTTATGGTCTCCAACTTTGTGACTTGCCTGGGCCACATCGAGAGAAGTATCTTAAATTGCACATAGAATGTAAAATATAGTTAATGTACATAAGTAACACACCTTCATATATATATATATAATATATATATTGTCACATTAGAAATACAGATTTCTGACACAAATCTCCAAGAATCCATGTCTTGAATGGTGCCCAGTAATCTGCACTTAACCAGATAATTGGGATCCAAGTGGACCCTACAGGGACTCCTACTCCAGTCAAAGAATGCTCTCTCCAAACGTGGCCACCCGAGAACTGACAGATGCATTTTCAGAGGAGGAGAAATCTCTGTGAAGGGTGAGGTCTTATTACGTGGCACTTTACCTGGCTTAACCAAGAAAAGAGGCATCTGGCTCAGTAGCCTGGTTCTCTGGAATGTTTCTAAAGTAATCTAGCTGCATAAATCCTGTTCCTAAAATCATAATGTCTTTGTGTGATTGGATATGTTACTTTGCCTCTGTATCTTCTATAAAATGTCTGTCCTATAAAATTATATAGAATTAGATGTTATCTCTGGTCTCTCTCAGCACCAGGGATTCTGAATGATAGGCAGTCATTCTGCAATGCCTATACCCTTAAGCAAAAATATGAAACAAGGGGAAAATGCTGAGAAATAGATGTATTTGCTACAAAAAGGCATCTCATCATGGGCCCCAGGAACTATCTAACAACTTCCCACAGCACCAAATTGCTAGTTAAAGAAAAGTGCTTTTAAGAGCAGAGTCTTGCAGAACTACCACAGAGATTGGAACGATTGGCTATAAGTAATTTTTGTGCTTAAAAATGCTAAGATGCTGGCTGCTTAAAACTGCCTGTCCCACAAAATAGACATACAGTAGAGAGCAGCCGCCCCAGACAGAACAATTAAAGCAAAGATGTGACAGTGCAATTAGTCAGCTTCAAAAATGCTCAGAACTTTCACTGCCAAACATAGAGGAATAGTGTATGGTTGTTCCCTTCATTGCCATCTGTCAAATAATGTAAATTTGTTAATATAGTTGATGGAGATTAATGGGGGGGTCATCTTCTTAAGATGATAGCATCAAGACAATGTGGAGGGGACAGAAAACAACTGGAGAAATGGCCATCAACTCATTTAGTCATAAAATATTCACTGGGCAAAGTACTATGCTAGTAACTGGAGAAATAAGATAGTTGGAAATAGTTCTTGTTCTCAAGAAACAGAACTATGAGCAGAGAGAGCTATATAGCCATCAGCAACACAGGGGGAGTATGGTTTAGTCTGCATGGGAAAAGGCCAGAGCAGATTCCCAGAGGTGGTGGTGGTTAAATTGGGACATGAAAGATGAATAAGAATTTTCTGGGTATGTAAGAGAAAAATGCCTAGCAGGTACCAAAAATAGCACATGAAAATATAGATTGTGTTACTTTGTTAGGAATTTTCTCCTAGCCATCAAGATCAGCCTTGAATATGGATTGGCTTTGTTACTCGCTTTGGCCTACGGAATGCCACAGAGGTAATGGCGTGCTGGCTTCCAAACTAGCCCTCATGAGGCTTTGCATAACTTCACCGTGTTAACAAGTCCAAGTTGGCTATGTGAACGGTGAGCAACCACAGGGATGAGAGCCATTCTGAACCAAGAACTCCCCAAACAATCTACCAGCTGACCACAGATATAGGTCCTACTCCAGGCAAGATCAGCCTGCCCTGGCCAAGCCCATACATGTTTCTCCCATTCAGCCGTACACTCAGGAGCAATAAAAAATATCAGCTGCTTTAAACCATCAAATTTTGGGATGGTTTCTTGTGGATCAACAGGTAACAGCTAAAGAGCTCCTTCCCATTTGAGTTTACAAAATTGTAGCTCTCAAGCTCTGAATCAGCCTTGCAGATAGGCTGAAACAAAAGGCTGCAGAGTAAAGAAAAAAATTGTTGTCAAGTATTTATGCCTGCCACCTTCATCACCTCTCCTGTCTCTTTTTGACCAAGTTTAATACATGACACACAATGGCCTCACAAACATACCCTTCAGAGAAACCCACTAAGAAGGAATAGATTTTTTAAAAAGATAGATGTCTTTCATTCGCCTAAATACATTTTGACACAAGGCACAGTACATATAAAGGACTAAACACAGCATACCAGGTTTCTTTGACTGCTTATGCTAACTTTTGGTGACACTTGGTTTTGGTTGTCCCACCCAGCCTCCACCCCTACCTCCTGACTTTGACTACAGATGTACAATCAGATTCTCCACGACTGCATTAGATGAAGTGCAGGTGGCCCACTGAGACAATTTAATCATTTGAGTTTTCTCCTGCTAGGAGTAATTCTAGAAGATTCAAGTACAACTACATGTCCAAAGATACCTCCTCACTGTGTTTCAATTTATTCATCCCACTGACTTGGTGATTTTTACTCCTGCGCAAATCAGAAAATATAATGTTCTCCTCTAAGAAGAGAAAGTAAAAATGTTGTAAATGCTACAAGTTCCATTTGTCCAATGTTAATTAAAATAATCAATTTTAATTCAGTATGGACAAGGATCCTGGTTAAGAGAGAATGTACAATATTTTTTTTTTTTTAAAAAGAAGAGACAGAATATTTGCAACTCAGAGAACTAAGCAAAGAGCTTTGTTAGCTGGCCAACAGTCTATGGGCAAGAATGTAAAGAAAATAAAATTTCACTAAGCTGTAGTGAGGCAGGTACTCAAGCAGTGGTAAACTTGGAGTCCATGATGTTCTTCTACTTCTGGCTCAAAAATATCTAAGGGTATGCTTGATAAGTGTGAAGCTCTGGGTTCCATCCCTATCACCCTCCAAAATCTATATATACATATATGCACATATCTATCACAAAAAATGTGTCACATCTTATAAACATATATAGAATAAGGTGCATACACACAAATGAGTGCATATAAAACTGGTAAAATCTGAATAAGGACAATGTCAATTTTCCATTGTACTATAGTTACACAGAATATTGAGCAAAGGGAGACTGGGCAAATGGTATATGAGATGTATCTGAATTATTTCTTTTAACTACATAAGACTCTAGAATTTTCTTAAAATAAGTAGTTTTATTTAAAAATATAAACACAAAAATTGGGAAAGAAAGAATGGATAACATCACTGAAATTTTGGAAAAGGTCAAGCAAGGTATAAAACAGCTTTCTTGGTTAATTCCAGAAACAAAATTCTGAGACAGCAGTAAGGATTCAGAAGCAATCTGCTTTAAGCCCAGAATCTCTGAAAAGCTGGAAACTGACAGCAACAGGTACCCCAGGAAGGCAATAAAGAGGGAGTGACAGTTAACAGAAGTGGGATCTGATGGAGGCTTCTTAAGAGGCAGTTAGGTGCCTGGAGTTGCAACCATCCCCGGCCCTGGAGATTCTGTTCCTCTCTCCACACACTGCCAGTAACTGCCCATGTTGTATGGAAAACATAAGTCAAAGGACCCCTGTAGGGGGCTCCCACAGCAGGCACAGGAGGGAGAACCAAACTGGAAACAGCAAAAGTCAGTGAGTGGATTGAGGCTGGAATTGGTGGCTCATACTTGTAATCCTAGCTACTCAAGTAACTGAGGCAGGAGGATCTTCAGGTTGAGGCCAGTCTGCAAAACATAGTGAGACCTGGAGGGTGCAGAGAGAGGCAGAGAGGCAAAGAAAGAGAGAGAGAGAGAGAGAGAGAGAGGGAGACAGGAGGATGAAGGAGGAGGAGAGAAAAGACAAAAGAAGAGGGGAGAGAGGAGAGGAGGGGAGGCAAAAAGAAAGGTGCATTGAATTAGTCACATTCCCATATCGGGGGTGAACTATCTGACACCCAAAACTTAAAGTAGGAGAGGTTTATTTTGGCTCATGGTGTTCAGAGGGCTTGATCTGTGGCTGATTGTCTCCAAGGCAGAAATGGCACGGCAGAAAGGTTTGGTGGAGAAAAGCTGCCCAACCATCACAGCCAGGAAGCAGAAAGAGAAGGGAAGACTCAAGAAGGGAGATACACCCTCCCAAAGCGTGCCTCCCGTGACACGCCTCCTCCGACCAGGTGCTCTTAAACGTACATTTAGCTATGAACTCATGGTTCAATCCACTGATGAGTATATTGCTCCTGAGGTCCAAGTGCCTTCCCAAAGCTCCAGCTTTGAACCCACGAGATTTTGAGGGGACATTCTAGATGTATACCATAACAAGCTCCTTACAATTTTACTCTTTGAGATCCTAGACACTTCACAGCATCCTTACTCTCCAGACTGGACACTAGAAGAGTAATTTGGGGAAACATGATTAGCCTGACAGGAAATACATAGAGGTATTAACACTGAGACTGTATCCATTAGGGTTCAGTCAGGAAATCAGAGCCACTCATGATATTAGGGGGCAAGGAGCCAACTCCACAGATCAGAGCTCACAGGAATGTGGGAAGAGCTGAGAAAAGGGAAGTCTGGAGGTCAGGAATTGAAGGGTCAGAGAAAGTCATCCTCCAACATGGTTGCAGTGGCCCCCAAAGTCATTCTCGTGCTCCTCTCCAGCTCCCCTGAATCTGTTACCTTATGAGGCCACAGGGAGTTTCCTGGTGTGATTATTAGGGCTCCTGAGATGAGAAAGTGATCCTGCACTGTCCAGGTGGGCTGATGTTTTCACAGCAGTCCTCCTAGGAGGGACACAGGAGGATTCGAGTGAGAAAAAGGCAATGTGAAGGAGAACTAGAGATTGGGCTGATGTGCTTTGAAGGTGGAGAGAGGACTCAGAACCCAAAAGTGCAGTCACTTTTTAGAAGCTAGAAAAGACAAGAAAGCAGTTTCTCTCCATGGCTTCTAGAACTGTAAGAGGATACATTTGTGTTGTCTTAAGCCACAGTTTGCTGAAATTTCCTACAGCAAGCACAGGAAACAAATATTTAAAGCATAGGCATGGATGGAACACATAGGAGATATAGGGAGAGTATGTATCTGGCTACCCAAGTGAGGAGAGAATGGGAAGCCTCTGGTAGGCCATGGAAACACCGACTTCTGCAGGACCCTTAGCCAAGTATCTGGTGGCTTGAGGCCACTCTTGGTCAGTGGGTTCAGTAGTTGGGATGAGACAGCTTTACGCGTATCCATCAGTGCCTCTGATCTCTGTGACCATGTGAGATTACTGGCTTCAATTTCACCTCTGTTTTTTGAATCTTGAGCAAGTTTCTCTCTTAGCCAAAAGTAATTGCACAAGAAATGGGGTTCTGGAAAAGGCCACTCTCAGCCTTAAATAGCAGCAATAATTCCAAGGTGACAAACACCATATAGCTCTGGGAATTTCTTTACAAAGGGCTCCGATAGATCACCTTCAACAAGCTCAAAGCTAACAAGACCCACACATACGCTTAGAGCTTCCAGTTAAAGTCTTAATTTCTGACTCTTAAAAATAAGCAGACATTCAAGGATTGTTAAACATCTGGGGAAGACTTTGAACAGGAACAATAAAAATCAAAATGTTAGTATCAAAGTTAGTATCAAAGCAGAAAAAAGGAGCTTAAAAAATTAGAGACTGCAGAAAGGAGATAAGTGTAACACAATAGTAACAACTGAAACGAGTGATGTATTTGGACAGTTAAGAGAAAACCGTGACACCCTCGGACAGTCAGAAACTAAAATGATCTCTTAAAAATGTAAGCATCTGAAATAAAAGAAATTAAATGGAAGAACTAAAAGGCACAGCTGAGGAAAGTTTTCAAAAGGAAGAGCTTAAAAAAAGAAAGAGGTGGAAAGAAGGAGAGAAAATGTACGAGGATTAGAGAAACAGAGCAGAAAGACTGTCACTGAGGTGAGTCCCAGAGAGCAGAGAAAATGGAATAAAGGAAGGGAAAATGTACCAGCAAAATAATTTCAGAACATTTCCCATATAGGAGTTTGCTGATTGAAAGGGCCGGCCCACCGAGCCCACATCAAGCCACTTCATCACAAGCTTCAGAATGGCGGAACCAGTGATTTTGTGAGCTTCCAGAGATTTAAAAACAAAATGAACAACCGGACAAATAAAAAGCACTTATGTATGAGAATTGCTTCATACTTCTTAATGAAAACCTGGGAGGATAGAATACAGACATGGCTTCAAAATTCTGAAGATAAATCATTTCCAACATGTAACTCCATCCCGACAACCCATCAATCAAAGAGAAAATAGAAACATTTTTCAGACTTAGAAGGTTTAAGACATTTACTTCTCGAGCACCTTTTCTACGACACTGGGAGGTGACAATAAAGCAAGAAAACTAAAATACAAAAAGTGAAAAAAGAGCTCCTTTAACCAAGGAGAGTCTTGAAGTCCCCTGGAGCGGGGGAGCAACAGCAAGACAGGCAGTGTCCACAGCAGGAGAAGCGCACCCTCCAGGCTTCCGCCCGACAGTTCCCTGAACGGTGCACTGCCCCAAGAAGCAGACAAGAGAAATGCTGGGACCCGGAAATCAGGGAGTCCAGGGCAGAAGACACCCAACATGCCACCCGTGTAGGCCAGGACAGGCCATTACAGGAGATAACAGACACCGCCAGTGACGCTGCCCCCGAAAAAGTTGGAGCTGAAAGATGACTTGATGTAATTAACATTATAAAATATAATGATGAGAAACTATTGGAAGATACGATAATTTACAATAACTACCAAGAACACAAAGTAAAATTTAAAAGGCAGTTTCAAAAGAAAACAAAAAGAATGGAAACATAATGCATACTGGAGTCATAATGCATTATGTAGCTGGGGTTCTTGGCCAGCGTCTGACTGACACGTTTGCATGTCTTTGCACAGGACTTTCCCTCAAGCTTCAGAAGGAATTAACTGCTCCTGGGAGCAACCTTCCAAAAATGACAGATAGGAGCTGGTATAAAAATCTGTTCTCTGCTGCCTTCAGTTGGGATGACTTTAACTGTGTTTCCTTTGGTTCCCCAAATTTCCTTCACTGGATTAAACTCGTTAGTTGAAACTCCTAGAGCGGTACCCATTTGACAACGCACTCTCTGTTAGCCCCTTCCCTTCCTTTACCATTTCCTCCCTCCATTGCTGGTGATACCAGTGCCTCCCAAACAAGCTACTGAATTACTGTTCAGAGTCCAGTCCTGGGGAAACACACATCATTACATTTTCAGCTGTGAATAAAATTTACCCAGGCATTGTAATGTTAACACTGAATGTACACTTAATCAAACTTTGGAGTGTGATCACAGGAGAAGCCGAGGGGATGATAATATAAGGTGTTTAATTCCTCTTCAACCACATCAGAACTCAACAGATTTATCTCTCAAATTGATGAATTAAAAGAGAGCAGTATTCACATTAAATAAAAGCACAGAGATCTATAAATGCCAGAAGAAACAGTTTAAGGAATCAAAAATATTTGTCTTTAGCAAGAGAGAGTCCAGAAAATGAAGAGGTTGGACCAAGGGATTATGTATTTTGATATACCAATGCTTTAATATTAGTTGACATTTAGCAGTACTATTGTTTTAAATAGCATTATTCCTAGCACGTACTATTATGTTATAATTTAAAGGTAGGAAAAAAAGAAACCGAAAAGCACAAATAGGAATAAGGGGATGAAAAAAAAGAGGAGGAAATGGAGGAAGTTTATAAAAAGGAGAAAGCCAAAGGAAGCTAGCACTTAGAAATGTCAAAATGTTTTGCAGTTAAAACTGCCTTTCTTCAGCTGGACTGTAACTCCTTAACCCCAAAGCAAGCGTTAAATCCTAAGCTAAGAGAATATATTTTACAGAACTGTGAAGTCATAAAACATGCAGGAAACATTTTTAGACAATGAAATACATCTGTAATTACTTAAATTGTAAATGACCTCATTGGGGTGTGCACGCATACACACAGAGTGTGTGTGTGTGTGTGTGTGTGTGTGTGTGTGTGTGTGTGTGTGTGATTCTCCCCTCTTTAGCTTTCAAGTTTAAAAAGGCCTCTGGCTCATGAAGCTCTATTCTTCCTTTATCCCTTCAAAGACATTCTTATCCTCTTTCCAAGATGAATACCTTTCAGGAAGGGAGAGATTTGAGTTCTCATTGCTTTGGGGTATGGAGAAGACAAAAGATGAACAAGGTAGAGTTTGTGTATATGAAACCTCCGTCCCGTGGAAGAGATTGATAATCAGTGAACTCACCAAAAAGAGATACTTATACATTATGATAAAGACTGAGGAGGAGATACGGGAAAGTGATCTACAGAAAGTTTGAAAGGACTTTTTTTGGGCGCCAGGACTGAACCCAGGGCCTTTGCACTGAACAAAACCCAGACCCTCATGTATTTCCCTAATATTAAGATATTCTCTTTTATTTATTACTATTAAGATGTCCTTAATGGTCACACAGGAGTACAAGCTACTACCTTTGAGTTCATCTATTTATATATGCATCTAACATGAACCAATGACACATCATATCTGCATATAAAGGCATTACATATCTGAATATAAAGTCACTGTGTATTCTACATGCAATACTCCGTGTACCTCTGACTGCCAGAGAGATCTGAATATTAGATAAAATCTTCTAATTTTATTAGTTTCCGTGAGCAACATTTCTGATTAAAATGCCTGCTCCTCAATTATCTTACCTCTGAAATAGGAGGAATGATAGTCTTTGTTTTCCTAACGGTGTTAAAACTTGGGAAACCTTACATTTTTTTAAATTAAATCATTTCTTACTTGTCTCAAGTCCAGGATTTGGGTGACAAAGTATTATTGTAGACATTTTTCACAGTAATAACCTTGCTGCCAGCTAGCTAGCTTATAGTTTGAACATTCAAGCATCATTTCCTATCTCAACATACTGATCATTTTTCACAACTTTAGATCACAGACAAGGATATTCCATGAACTGAACCAATACCATTGGAAAAATCATTCACATTTTTCCAGAGTCAACGTTTGAAAATTGATGAGTAACCAAAAATTTTCAGTCTAAACAATTAGTCTGAAAGAGACAAGACTATAACTAAAAACAAAGACATTATGAATCTAAAAACTTTAAAGTAATCATATATCCATTAGAAGTCCACTGAATCTTCATTCAGGGACTAAAGAAATTGTTTCAGGTTTTACTATTTGCCATTGTTAATAGCCAAGTAATGCCTTTAAGATTTCTCTGGAACTATGAGAGGTGATCCCATTTCCAACTCCCTGCCCTCATCTGTCTCCCCGACCCCAATCCTCAGCTCACCTTCCCAGCAATGCCTGTGGCTTCTACCTTTCCAGGCTAACAGTTTCATTTACTATGTAACCATTCTTCCAGTTATTTCCTTATTTATTGCACTGCATCCATGAAACAGCTGCTCTGGGGAAATACTGTTCTAGAAAATGAGGATACTGTGGAAAGGACAGAAAGGGCTGGACTCTGATGGGCTTCCACTGTGGTGGGGAGGGCAGACAGATACCAAGTGAACAAACTATGAAGAAAGTGATGTTGGAGGTAAGGACTGACAGATCCCCTTGGGCAGGACCCCTGCCCAAGCAGACCCGCTATCAGCATCCACAGGAGCACAGAGATAACAAAAAGACAGCAGCTGCCCTGCTGCTCTCACCACAGTCCTGTTTATCATCCAGCTCCAGGCCCATTACCTGTGGGACTCTAAAATTTTCCACCCTCTTGACCAGTCCCCCTTTACCTTATCTAATATGCCCCATACCACCCACGAGCACCCACCTCCCAACGCCAATGGCCTTTTTGCCCTTGGCCGATCTGCACCCAGATGGCAATGAACTTATTGCATGTTGCTTAGACTTTGCCTGCCTCATGGTCTCAATCGTGCCTCGATCTGACCTGACAAGGACCAGGAATGACTGCAGACTAAATGATCAGGGAAAGGTTTTGAAGATGTGACATTTGACTTGAGATATGAATGATGAAAAAAAAATAGCCACTTGGAGGCAGGTGTAATAGTCCAGGACATGCAGGTAGTGGAAAGTAAAAGATCGACAGTAGAGCTTAGATGCAAAAATTTCCAATTGTCCAAGTCACTGTTTTTACAAGTTATAAAATAATATCTTCTCATCCCCCTAATCCCTCATTAGAAGTCTGGAAGGCTGCTCCCCAAAATGTCAATAATGATTTCCTGAGTGGTAAAGATTGGAACAACTTTCATTTTCTTCTTTCCATTTCTCGTAAATTCTAGTGCTTCTACAATTAACATCAATTATTTATTGAATTTTTAAAAACCAACTGCTCTAGCCAGGCATGGTGGTACACATCTGTAATTCTGGCACTCTGGGAGGTGAGGCAGGAGTATTGCAAGTTTAAGCCCAGCCTGAGCAACTTGGTGGCTTGTCAAGATCCTGTCTCAAAATAAATATAATTGTTAAGAAGGATGGGGATGTGGTTCAGTGTGAAGTCCCAATGTTAAATCTGCAGTCCTGAAAAGATAAAGCAATGATTCTTTAGAACAATAAAATATAAATTTGGAAAGAAAAAAAATCTCAATTTTATCCACTCAGTCAGCTTCACTTACTTAGACTTTTAAAATTCAAAATCTGAGTTCATTTCAGGCACACTGGACTGAAATTTGCTTTGCTGTCAGCTATGAAAATAAATTACATATTTTGATCAACAGAGTGTTCCACGCAACAACAGAAAACAGTCTTCTCAGCAGGACGTGGAACTTTCCCCAAAATACACCACATACTAGCCAATAAAGCAAGTAAATATAAAAGGATTGAAAATATACCATGCGTATTATCAGGTCATAATGCAATGAAGCTAGAAATCAAGGATGAAAACACAGAAATTATGCAAATACATGGAAATTAAACAATATACTCTTTTTTTTGTACTGGAGATAGAACAATATACTCTTAAAAAAATGAGATACAGAGAAATCAAGGAAGAAATAAAACAATTTCTAGAACTAAATGATAATGCCTGTACACCCTACTGGAACTTCTGGGACACAACGAAAGCAATTCTAAGAGGAGAGTTTATAATGCCTACATCACAAAAACAGAGCAAGACCAAATAAATAACCTAATGACGCACCTCAAGATCCTAGAGAAACAAGAATAACCCAATCCCAAAGCTAGTGCAAGGAAGGAAATTATAAAGCTCAAAGCACAAATCAGTGAAGTTGAAACTAGAAAAAATATACAAAGAATCAATGAAATGAAGAGTTGGCTCCTTGAAAGAATAAACAAAATAGACAAACCCTTAGCTAATCTAACCAAAGAAAAAGAGAGAAAAGACCCAAATCAATGCAATTAGAAATGAAAAAAATGAAGATGTTACAGTTGAGTGGGCCAAAAATAGTCCAAGTTCTTCTATCTGACAAGGAAAGAGTTGCCAAGCATACACCCCATAGTATGTTGTAAGTAGCTATGTTTATTGACAATCGAGGGATGGTACCAGTGAGAACAGGCAGAAGGATGAAGCAGGAAAACAGGGACTGGAGGGTGAAGGAGAAAGAAAGAGACTTGTTAACTCAGACTTCCAGTATTCAAAGGGTCAGACATCCCTGATCCTGCGTGCCTCCCACTGTCTCTCTCACTGATGTCAATAGTCTGTTGCCTTTGGCTTCATGACCTCCTGAATTTAATCCTGGCTAATCATTAGGCTGTGTTTATGGTTGAATAAAGAGAAGGAAGTGGCTCACACAACTTCCCTGTGTCTAACTGTACTACAAACACCCCCACACTGCCAAAACCAAGAAGATTATTGGCAATTACTTTACAAATGTGTACACCAATAAATTGGAGAATTCCAATGAAATGGATAGTCATGAATGAATACCAAACTGAACCAAGAAGAGTTTAAAGCCCTAAATAATCCAATAACAGGCAATAAAATTAATGCATTAACAAAAAATATCAACTAAAAAAAGCCCAGGTCCACATAGACTCACTGCTGAATTTTTCAAAGCCTTCAGGGAAAATTTAACTCCAACACTGTTTAAGCTTTTTAATGAAATTGAAAGGGAGAGTACTCTCAAAGTTGTTCCTAGATTCCAAAACCAGGCAAGGATCCGACCAAAAAGGAGGCCTATGGACCTATCCCTTTCGGGAATATAACTGCAAAATTCTTTATCAAGATACTGGCAAACAAAATGCAACAAATCATCAAAAATATCGTACATCATGACCAGGTGGCTTCATCCCAAGGATCCAAGATAAGCAAATGAATAATAATAATAATGGTTCAAAGTAAGGAAATTAATAAATGTGATACATCACATAAACAGAAGCAAGGACAAAAATATCATGATCACCTCAATAGATACAAAAAAGTCCTTGACAAAATCCAATATTATTTCATGATTTATAAAAAGGTTGAAGAAAATAGTATAGAAAGAACTTATATCAATCTGATGAAAGCCATTCATGATCTACTTCCAACATCATATTAATTGGGGGAAAAACTGAAAGGTTTCTCTCTAAAATCAGGAACAAAACAAAGACATCTATTATTACCACTCATATTCAACATAGTACTCAGAAACATTAGCAAGAACAATGAGGCAAGAGAAAGAAATAAAAGGGATGTGCATAGGAAAGGAAGAAGCCAAATTATCATTATGCAGATGAGAGAAGATCTTTTATATAGAAGACCCAAAATAATACAAAAAAAGACATCTAAAATTAATACTCAAATTCATTTATATAACAGGATACAAAATTAATAACAAAAATCAATAGCATTCATGTACAGCAATAATGAATCACCTGAAAAAGAAATTAAGAAAAAATATCATTTATAATAGCATTAAGAAAAATTAAATACTTAAGAATTAAGCTAAGGAAGTAAGAGACCTCTACAATAAAAATCACAGTACACTGAATATGAAAATTGAAAAGGACAACAGAAAGTGGAAAGATATCCCCTGTTCCTGGATAGGCAAAAACCAATATAATCAAAATGTCCATACTTCCAAAATTATTATAAAGATTTAATGAGATTACTGACATTTAGAAATGGGAAGAAAGGAGCTAAAGGTGTAGGGAAGGTGGGATGGGTAGGGGAAGAGTAAAAAGGGAAAAGAAAAAAATGTGAGAGAATGAAAAGATGAAAATAAAGTGTTTGTAGATGGGGAGGGGAGGAGGGGGTGAAGGGAGGGCAGAGGTAAGGGGAAAAAATGAGAATCAAGACTTGTCATGTAGAGGTACAAGATCCCAACAATGAATGTAACTGTACTGTATCCCTAAAATGTACCAATAAACTCAATGAAAGCTGAAAAAGAAAGACTTAACACCACAAATTTAATTTGTCCCAGCTATTCTCCTTTCAGGTATCTTCCTGAAAGAGTTAAAAATATCATGTTACTGTGATACATGCATACCCATTTTTATAGTAGCATAATTCATAATAGCTGTACCTTGGAAATGGCCTTCGTGTCTAACAACAGATGAATGAATAAAGAAAAGGTAGTACTTACACACAGCAGAGTACTACTCTGCCATAAAGAAAGATGAACTTCAGTCATTTGTAGGAAAATGGATGCACCTTGAAACCATAATGTTCAGTGAAATAGATGAGACACACAAGCTTAACTATCACATGATTTCTCTTATATGAGGAACCCAAGGTAAATATAAAAGATAGAATATGAGAAGGAGGGAGATAGATCTTTTTCAAATGAAAAGGAGATCAAAAGGTGGAGGGGAGAGAAAGGGGAAGAAAAAAGGTATTAAGATGAGTTATATGCATGTAGCAACTCCACACAAGAAAAGTAAACATTATGTATTGAAAACATGTACTATACAAAATAAAATAAATTATTTGGTAGCAATTCAAAGAAGGTAAATAATGTGTCCAAAAAGAACTTTAAAATAATCAGTTTCATGCTTAGGTTTTACTAGGGTTATGATGACAAGCAGTCATGGGTACAAATTCCTTTCTAGTAGCATACCCCTAGGTGGTCACCTCTCAAAAATACAATGACACAAAATTTTCTTTCAATACTCTTATCAGGTCCTACTTGATCTTTGCCACAGTTAGGGAATTCTCAGAGCTCTTCTGTTTTAATTAAATGCAGTGTGTTTAAAACAACCAAGAAACCAGAAAAAAATAATCCAAAAATTCATTTGGAACCAGAAGAGACCTAGAATAGCAAAAGCCATCCTAGGCAAAGGAGACATGGCAGCAGGTATAACAATCCCCAGTTTGAAACTATACTACAAAGCCACTGTTAACAGCAAGGTACTGACAAAGAAACAGACCTAAGGATCAGTGGAAAAGACTGGAAGACACAAAACAACTCCACACATACTCAGCTACCTCATCTTTGACAAAGGAACCAACCTCACTGGAGGCAAGGTAGTCTCCTTAATAAATGCTGTTGGAAAAACTGAATTTCAACCTGCCAAAGATTAAAACTAGAACCTTATCTTTCACCATGCACTAAATTAAAATCCAAGTGGATTAAAAATCTAAATTTTAAAAAGAAACACTAAACTTGCTGGAAGATAAGTTAGGCAGAACTCTTGAAGACATTGGCAGAGGAAAAGACTTTATGAACAAATCCTCAGGAGCATGGGAACCAGCAGAAAGAATCAATAACGGGAATCTCATCTTATTAAAAAGTTTCTGCACTGCAAAAGAAACCATCAACAGAACTAAGAGACAACCTACAATGTGGGAAGAAATTTTTACCAGTTGCTCCTCAGAAAGGGCTCTTATCTAAATATATAAACAATTCAAAACAATCAGCCCCCCAAATATAAAGACCCAATTCAAAAATGGGCATCTGAAATGAACAGACATTTCTCAGGCAAATAAGTAAAAGCAGCAAGTAAATATATGAAAATATGTTCCACATCACTGGTCATTCAAGAGATGCAGATGAAAGCAACACTGAGATTTCACCTCACCCCACAAAGAATGGCTGCTATCAAGAAATCACACAATAACAAATGTTGGCGGGGTTGTGGGGAGAAAGGAACCCTTCTCCATTGTTGGTGGGAGTGCAGACTGGTGCAACCACTGTGGAAATCAATATGGAGATACTTCAAAGAGCTGGGATTAGAGGTTCCATTTGACCCAGCCATCCTTCTGCTGGGTATCTTTCCAAAAGAATTAAAAGAATCATACCACAGTGATATATGCGCACCCATGTTTATAGCAGCACAGTTTGTAATAGCTAAAACTTGGAAACAGCCCATTTGCCCATCAGTTGGAGACTGGATAAAGAAGATGTGGTTTTTCTATAAAATGGAATACTACTCAGCCATAAAGAATGAGAAATTAGATTCATTCATAGGAAAATGGATACATATTGAGGATATACTCCTAAGTGAAATAAATAAGTCACGCATGTGTAAATACTGAATAGTTTCTCTGGTGTGAAAAACTTTAGTAGAATATAAGATCCTAATGAGATAATCGATAGTGTGAAGTAGGAAGAAAAGTGGTAAAGTTGTAAGGAAAGTGGGAAGGGTAGGGAAAAGGTAATAAGAGAAAAGGAAAAAAATATGAGAAAATGAAAAAATGGAAATAAAGTGTTTGTAAATGGTGAGGGTAGGAGGGGGTGAAGGGAGGGCAGGGACAAGGGGAAAAATGAGAACCGAGACCTGTCATGTAAAGGTACAAGATCCCAATGATGAATGTAACTGTACTGTATACCTAAAATGTGCCAATAAACTCCATGAGAAAAAAAGAAAGAAAAAAGAAAATAACCACGAAGCCACGAGTACCTTATTATAATATGGGAATATGGTAATCTTAAAGTACTGTCTATGATTCTATAAAATAAGCACTTCTAGTCTGAGAAAGGTCTGTGCCAGTAACCAGACTCCATAATGACAGCCCCAGACATGACCACCTCAAAAGGCCAGCAGCAGCAATGGTGGACAAACACAAGGGGGCTGGGAGCTGAGCTGGGCAAGGAGGAGATGTGATGAAGGTGCCCTCGGAGAGGTTTCAGGTCAGGATCAGGGCAAAGGCAGTTTGAGGGCGCAGTTCCTCTTCATCGGCTCACAGTTCTGGGTGTTCCCCAGGGGCCGCTGTGGTCTGCAGTTGGGAAGTTCCAGCACGGTCATGGACTTGGGGTTCCAGCCCCGCCTCCTCCTTGCAGTCATATCAGGTCTTCTGGACATAGGATATTCTCCCGGAGACCCCATTCAACTGGTGGGTAGGAACCTCACAATCTGTATTCTTACACAGGTGATACAATCAGATTTGAGAGGCTATCAGGCAGCCAGACATTCCAGAGGTATAACTTCGCAGGAGCTGAGTTAGCCAGCGTCCAGAGTTGCTGTTGACTCCCCGACTACATGAGAAAGTTTCCAGCACCATCTTTATCAAAGGATCCAAAAGGAAAGCTTGGCATAGGGATATTTTCCATTTGCAACGTAGCTGATCATGAGAATTATTGTTATTGTTATTGTTGTTATATCAATAGAGTGTCAGGCCCCACAATAGAGTCTGATTCAGTATGTTTGGGATGAAATCATCAAATCACATTTTAACCATCTCCAGAAGCTGATTTAGGAACAGGGAGACTTGAAAATTATTGCTCCCAGACTAATATTGCTAAAACTTTAGCATATACTCAGACCTATTGGGTGCTACTTACCATCCCAATATCCTAGCCCCACCTCCAGAGATTCTGATTCTATAATCTGGAGAAGGATCCATGCATTTCTATTTTTGACAAACAAACAAAGCAATGATTATTGCAGAGAATTCAGGGACTGCCCTTTCATCAACACTGATACTGAACAATTGCTCACCCATATTCTCTGCTTTGTGCCAGCCACCAAGCTAATGTTAATCTATGTCTCACATGAACTTTTCATTCAAAAGGAGAAAAATAAAATAATTTTCTATTAATATTTCTTCAATATATTGCACACCATGGTAGGTATCAGCTGAGGATTCCTTTTCATAGGCTCTGGGCCAACTTGTCAAAAATACCAAATGCATGCACTGGAGAGTTCAAGGCTTGAAACTACTGAGTAAACTGTCACCCAGTGAAACTGCATATGGATAGAGCTGGAAGAGAAAGTCATTCATACCTGAAAAGGCACAGCTTAGTAGGGTGGCACGAGACTGTGGGCAAGAGATAGATTCATGTCAACGTTAGAGCACAGGAGGAGAGGGCAGGGCACAGAATATACGGCAGGATAAAGAACTGTATGTGTGGACCTTGGGTATCAACAAAAGAAGGCTGCTTGCTGTTTTGCCTTTTGATGTGTAAGGAAGATGACATCCAAGTAGGGCATCTTGATTTAAGAAAGTGGATGACAAGGATGAACTAGAGAGTCTATCGGTGTTTATAAATTTAGCAGTTGTACTTTCCACCAAAAAGTGAGGATGTATCAGTCAGTGCTTAATAGAGAAAGAGATTTAATGCAAGATACACAAAAATATAAGAATCTACAAGATTGGCTCACAATGCCTCCCAAGAGTCAGGTGTGGAAGAGTGCAAACGTTCTCTCAGCACAATGGAGGTCCAAAGAATCCAGTTGTGCAGAGGACCGTAATATCGATCATACCCCAAAGCAGGATCTAAAGAGTTAACCCCACAATTGACTTGTTTATAGAACTGAGTCTGGCTGAAACCTGTGTGTCAAGGTCAGAGTAACTCGCACCCAAGTTTCATTCCCATGACTAAAACCTTCAGACTAGAAGGATGTTCTAATTATAATCATATATTCTATCTACTCTGTTCCTAATCTGAGAATGCTTTATCTTTTCTTTTACGAGCCTTGTTCACATTAATTTCCAGAGAGACCACGTGTCACCTTTACCTCAATTGATTGCCAACAAAAGTTGGTGCCTGGGACTGTCCAGCACCTTTGTTGGTTGCAGCGGCATTGGTCGTCCTGGCACCCCATTTTCTCTCTCTTAGTTCTGTCTCTTAGTGTATTTTTTTTCTCAGGCCTGCACCACACACTGGACAGGTGGGGACTAGAGACTTACTGCAGGGATCTCTGGCACAGTTAAAGGTCTAAAGCTCACTACAGTGTCCCATGCAAGTCCATATCAGGAGGCCAAAGATCTGTGCTGGAGCTTAAGAGCTTAACCAGGTGATGACATCCAAGGTGAAGGTGAAGACTGGAGCTCCTCCAAAGAAACAGAAGCAAACCTTCCTTCTTCAGTTCCCTTTATACCATTTAAGCAGCAAGCCCATTGATTTACACCAGTAAACCCCAGCAAATTTTCAGTAAATCCCCTCAGCCACATCCAGAACTTTGCTGACCCAATTTAGTTGGGCATTTCTTACTCAAGATGACACAATCATTTAACTATCGTAGGGGTTTTTCTGAGGCATGACTCTTAATCTTGCAATCAAGTCTGGTGGATCAGAGTGAAGCATTTAGCTTCTCTATGGGCAGACATATGGCAATATCAGCATGCTGTTCTTACTCACTGCTTTTATGGTGTCAAATAAAAATTACAGGAAGCCATTATTTTATACTAAGCTCCGGCACTAGGACCAACAGACCAGGCTGAAAATCAAAATGGAGTCACTTGTTTTGAAACTCCATTATCACTAAGGTGAAACTAAGCAGTCATATGAACTTCCAAGAAATTGAGGAGAAAGAGATGACAGTCAAATTGCCCAAACAGGTCTGTTCCAACTGGTATGACAGACAGTGATGTTCCCTCTGTCTCAGTTCTTACATTTAAAAAAAAGTAACCCAATGCTAGCTAGTTATTTTTTTATTCTCTCTCTCTCTCCCTCCCCCACCTTACAAGTTACAAGAAAAGTAACTCTGAAATAACCGATCTGATTTATTTTTAGCTTGTTTTCTTCTGCTCCTTTTCCCTCAATAAAACAAACCTCCTCTGTTTAACACATTGGAACCCTTTTGATATTTTATGAACTAAAGTGTTGTCCATTCCTAGGATTGAAAAGAAAACAAATTGAAATCTTTAAACAGAACGTGTGATTTTATCCTTTGACAATGGTAAATATCAAGTGGAGAACTTAAAAACCAGAAAAGATTTAGTGGTACTGATACATATGAAGAGAAAGAGACAAGATAAAAAAGTGTGGTTCATTTCTCATCATGTTAGAAAACTCTAGTATACACTGATATCTCTCATGTGAGTGGGGAGATCACGAGTCTATTTTCAGAGAGAAGTGTTAACTTTATTTGTTTGTTTTGAGACCGGATCCTGCTCAGTCGCCTAGGATGGACTTAAACTTGAAATCCTCCTCCTTATAGTGTCAGATCTCCCTGCTCTACAAAGTTTTTCCTGTAAGATACATAAGACATGTGTGCCCTGAATGGATTCAGAATGCGTATCTTTTGTGATGGTTAATTGATTGTGTCAACTTGAGTAAGAGAAGCTCCACTACACTGGCCCAGCAATTCTACATCCCAGGGTGGGAAGACCCACTAGAGGGTGGCTTGCCCCCGCGATGGTATAAAGGAGACATGGAATCACGGGTCTGCTTCCTGTCTCTCTGGTGCTCCCGTCCTGGCTCTCACCGTGAAGGTGGTCTCCTGGCATCCTGCGCAGGCTCTTTAGCTTCCAGTGCAGGTTCCTCAGCCTTTCATCTCAAACCCATCGGCCTCCAGAAGCGGACTCACACGGAACCCTGCAGTGAGCTCCAGACCTCCGACTGGGCCCTTCAGCCTGCGGTGAGCAGACAGACCCTCTGCGCTCTCCCTCATCCGACTGTGGGTGACCACTGTAAGGTGATCTTGTAAATTCTTACGTAGTTATATATCTTGTATTATATCTGTTCCTCTAGTAAGCATGGACTGATACCTTTCTCATGCTTATCTTGACTGTGGAAAGCCAGAAGGTGCACTGCCACGTCCGCTGAATAAGCGGAATGAGGGCACACCATGAGATTTGTATGAGCCTCCCTTTCCATGGAATAGTATTCAACACAGAAATTACCATTTTTTTTAACATACCCCATAAGACACTCATGAAAGATAATTTCCAGAATCGCTTCAGAACAGTTCTGAATCAATGGGGCATTGTTTCAAAAATTTTAATATAAGCGGGTGAAGGGAGGGCAGGGACAAGGGGAAAAAATGAGAATCAAGACTTGTCATGTAGAGGTACAAGATCCCAACAATGAATGTAACTGTACTGTATCCCTAAAATGTACCAATAAACTCAATTAAAGCTGAAAAAAAATTTTAATACATGTGTTAATTTGATTCATTTATACTACTAGTTTCTCAGTTCATTGAAAAGAAAGTGTTTATAGTAATATCTGTTTCTTCTTTGTAAGAGAATCTTTTTTTTCATGTCTAGTACGCTGACTACTTTTAATTAGCAATAATCATGCCTTGGATAAATTTCATTGGCTATTATGCTGTCACTGGGCAAAGCTTCTAACTACTTTTAAGATAACCATTATTAGTCTCTTAATATTTTATTATGAAATTTTATTTTATATTTTCATAAAAGAAAAAATAATAGGATAAATGTGCTTGAAGTAAAAGGGCAGTATTTTGTGGCAGATTAATGTCAATGTATCTTTTACTGTAACACATTTTAAAATATGAATATTTACCATATATTTTGATCATACCTTGTATTACACTCTATACCCACAAAACAACTCAGTTTACAGGTTACAGAATTATCATCTGGTTACCAATTTTGACTATCAAATAAATAAAGCAACTTGAATTACTTTTTTCACAGCAGAAGATATTTGTTAGATTAAATCAACAAATTCTTAAAATCAAATTACATTAAAACTGCTGTAAGACTCAGAAAAACATATTTGGGAGTTTTAAGAGTCATAAGTACCTTTTTCTAATTGTAATACACTGGAATACCTGAGGGGAAATAATAAACAGGAACATTACTTAAAGTAGCATTTGGCAGTATGCCAACACCATGCTGGCTTCTGTTACTCTTCTGCCGGTTAAGTCCCTGCAAGTTAGCATTCGTGAAAACAAAGAAGCAGGAAATAAGACCACATCAAAATGTTTTGCTTATTGTACTATCTTCCTCGGAGCTCAGATCCATCTACACAGGCCCCTGGGCAGCCATGACATAGTTGAGTAGTTATCTCTATTGTGAAATATTTTTCTGTCTTGGCTTTCTCCATCTTGGTAGGTAGTGGTATCCTCTATCCATTTGCTCAAGCAGTAGCTGAAGCATCACCCTTGGCCCTCCCTCTCTCTTATCGCTCTCACGTCACCCATCAGCAAGCCCTGTGTTTACACCACCACCCGTTTCTCGTTGCCGCTTCCAACCCCTCCTGATCCCATTCTGTCCTCTTTAGACGAGACTGCAGCAAGTGGCTCCTCCTGCATTCATGCTCATCTCCAACCCATTCTCCACACAGCAAGACACCACTTTAAAACATAAATAAACTCATATCCCATCCATTCCTTGAAGGATGGCACATAGGTCTTGAATTTTATTCTCTCTTGAAATCTCACTAAATCTCAGAAAAGAGATTTTTTTTTCAAAAAGACATAAACCAGCAAGGACAAGAAAAAGAGAATAGGATAAAACAATCATAAAATTTTGGAGGTTGGAAAGCAGTAAAAAATGTGAAAGTTGGCAATAGTTCTGAGAAAAGTGAGTAAACTGGGGATGGGAAAGCCAAGAAATAATCTGACTTTGCTATAGATCCTAATTAAGAGAGTCATAAAATCATGGCACTAGGCACCTTCGGGAGTAGTATGGAGAGTACGAATATAAACCAAGAAGCAGAGTCCAAACTGTTAAAGAAGTTCCTCCCTTATACCCCGTGACTGGCAGCTGTTCTCTGTCCCTGACCACTCTGCACCCAATCCCAACAGACACTATAGGTTTACTGTCTAGAAAAGCTAAAATCAGGGGCCCTGGGTTAAGGACCAGCAGATACGACTCAGGGCAAAGTAAATGTAGTAAATGGAGAGGGCATGAAGGCCTGTATGAAACACACTGAGATTACTCAGTCCTATTTTCTAGGCCTTCCTCCTCCAGAGTCAGGCTGGAAGAAACTTATGGGGGAATGTGGCCAGTGAAGAGAAAAGACCTAATTGCCATCATTAGGAATCCTCCCACAACCATTTTATAATAAGGCCCATTTGCATTCTCAAAAGTTTCCAAACAGCATTTTGAATACTGTCTTAGTACAATTCGTGCTGCTGTAACAGAATGCCTGTGACTGAGTAATTCATAAGAGCATAAATGTATTTCTTACAGTTTTGGAGACTGAGAAGTTCAAGGCCATGGGCCCCTCATCTTGTGAAGCCTTCTTACTGTATTAGTCCATCATGGAAGGATAAGACAGCATGCACAATAGGGTGAAAGGAAAAGGGCTAGGGTCATCCTTTTGTCAGGAGCCCATGCCTACAATAACTAAACTACTAGCAGTAGACCAGTAAGAGGCTGAACAGCCCACAGCTGGCCTACAACTAGGGCCCAGGCCGTCCAACCTTGGCAGCAGACCGGTAAGAGGCAGAGCAGTGTAGGTACCTGCAGTACTTCCACAGCGACATCCCAGAGACGTCACCCACCCACACAACTCTGGTCTCCTGGCTGTGCTGTCACCTGGATTCACACCACAGAAGCACAGGGGGGTCATCAAGGCCATTGTCCTGAGCTCTAGCCTCAATTTTGATTTAATTCACACAGTTACAGGTGATGGATTAATAACTACTACAAATTGTCATTTTCTAAGCTGTGCTTCATGCTTTGGTGTTGCTGATTGTATCACTTGGGCTAAGGTGTTGTGATTGATCTAATCAGTTGTCCTTCCTGGTATAATGAAAAAGAGATTGCCTCAGAGTCATTAGACACTCAAAAACTAAAGAAAGGCTGTAACAGAAAGATCAAAGTATTAACCCAGGAATTAAATCAAGGAAAGTATCAACAACAAAAATAAAAACAGGAAGACATTCAAACAAGGCTTAAAAACAAACACAGACTTCCAGCTTACCAAAGGCAAATTCTGGAGGAAGTGAGGTATAAAACTCTGATAATCATCTACCTGGACACCCTGAACTGATAGCACCGGAAGAGACAAAACAAATGAATGAGGCTCTAGAAAAATTCAAGACAGAAAAAACTTCCCCGGTAACTATAGAGACGGTGAGCAGAATGAATGACATTACTAGAGACTCCAGAACACAAACAGATAAAAAAAAAACACACGAGCTCAGGACCATGAGAGAAGCCATGTATGGCCAACATAGGAAAGAAATAGAATCCATGAGACACATTCAAACAGATATCCAGGAAAAAATTAAAAACTCTATTTAAAGTTTACATAACAGACTGAGCCAATCTGAAGACAGGATATCAGATATAGAAGACAGGCTGGAGATCAGTGACCATGAAAAAGAAGGATCTCTTAAAGATAGTAAGGGAACATGAGAAATCAATCCAACAGTTCCAAGATGATACAAAGAAGAATAATACAAGACTTATAGGAGTCCATGAAAAAGCAGGAGAAAGTGCAAATGACATTAATAAAAAAAACTTCACAGAATTAATGGCAGAAAACTTCCCAAACAGAGCAAAAAAAAAATTTTTTTTGACATACAGATAAGTGAGGCATATAGGATTCCAACTAGACATGATAAAAATTCTGCACCTAGACATATAATAATCAAGATCCCATGCAAGGGTGGTTCAACATACGAAAGTCAGTGAATGTAATACATTATATTAACAAAGTCAAGGACAAAAACCATATGATCCTCTCAATAGATGCAGAAAAAGCATTTGATAAAATTCAACACCCATTCATGATAAAAACCCTGCAAAAAATTGGAATAGATGGTCTATACCTCAATTTAATAAAGGCTATTTATGAAAAACCATCAGCCAACATCATATTGAATGGCCAAAAACTGAAAACCTTCATGTTAAAATCAGGAACAAGACAAGGATGCCCACTATCGCCACTTCTCTTCAATATAGTTCTGGAAACATTAGCCACAGCAATTAGACAAGAGAAAGAAATTAAAGCAATAAAGATAGGAAAGGAAGAA
>NW_022900949.1:62865970-62958214 GCF_012274545.1 Fukomys damarensis
AGCCCTAAAAGAAAACAACCTACAACCTAGAATGATGCAGCTTTAAAAATTATATTTCAAAATTGACGGAGAAATAAGATATTTCCATGACAAAGAACACCGAGAAACTTCATGAATACTACACCAGCACTCCAAACAATTCTAAACAATATCCTAGAAAAAGACAATGGAGATCACCTCCATGAGGCCTTTCATGAATACTACACCAGCACTCCAAACAATTCTAAACAATATCCTAGAAAAAGACAATGGAGATCACAACTCCATGAGGCCCAACAGAGCAATTCCAGCAGGCAAGGCAAGAAATTAAAGGAAGAGGGGGGAAAAATAAAAAGAGCCAATAGCAGGATAATAACATGACAATGATAAGTTGATACATATCAGTTATAACCATTAATGTTAATGGCCTTGGACCAGGGATTTAGCTCAGTGGTTCTCCCTCCTGCCTAGCAAGCACAAGGACCTCAGTTCAATCCCTGATACAAAAACAAACAAACAAACAAAAAACGGGAAAAAAGCGTTAATGGCCTCAATTCACCAATCAAAAGAAATAGGCTGGCAGAATGGGTTAAGAAGCAAAATCCAACAATATGCTATATACAAGAAACACAGCTAGTCCAAAAAGAAACTCATAGACTGAAAGTAAAAGAACTGAAAACAGTTCTCTATATGACAGGAACCCAGAAAAAGCAGGGGTAGCTATCTTTCTCGGCAAAGTAAATTTCAAACCAAAACTAATTCAGAGAGACAAAGAAGGTCACTACATCCTTGTAAAGAGAACAATCCTACAGGAAGAGATGACAATCATAAATAAGTATGCACCAAATAATAATGCCCCCAATCATATAAAACAAATATTAAGGGACATTAAAAAAAACCAAATAAGCACTAATACAATTGTAGTGGGGGACCTCAATACTCCACTGTCACAAATAGATCAGCTAAACAAACAAATAAAAAATCAACAACAAAATACTAGAACTGAACCAAATTTTTGAATAAATAGACTTAACAGATGTCTACAGAGTATTCCACACTACAAAATCAGAATATAAATTCCTTTTGGCTGCATATGGGTCATTCTCCAAAATAAACCACATAGTAGCTCATAGGACATGTTTAAGTAAATGCAAAGGAATTGAAGTTATCCCATGTATATTATCAGACCATAGTTCTATTAAGCTGGAGATCCACAGCATAAGAAACCGCAAGAACTTCACAAACACGTGGAAATTCAACAACACTCTCATGAACAACCAGTGGGTCATAGAGGAAATTAAAGAAGAAATTAGACAGTTTTTACAAATAAATGATAATGCCAATACGACATACAGAAATCTATGGGACACAATGAAAGCATTTCTATGAGGGGAATTCATAACAGTGAATGCCCACACTAGGAAAACAGAGCGAGCACAAATAAACAACCTAATGCTGAATCTTAAGCTCCTAGAAAAAGAAGAGCAAGACAAACCCAAAGGTCATACAAGGGAGGAAATTATAAAGATCAGAGGAGAAATCAACACAATAAAGACTAAGAGAATGATACAAAAAAAAAAAAACCAATGAATCGAAGAGTTGGTTTTTCAAGTGAATAAATAAAATCAATAAAATCTTAGCCAACCTTATCAAAAAAGGAAAGAAAAGGTTCAAATCCATGCAATTAGGAAAGAAAAAGGTAAAGTCACAACATATCCAGCAGAAAGCCAAAGGATCATCAATACCTACTTGGAGAACCTGTAGTCTAATAAAGTGGAAAATACAGAAGAAATGGACAGATTTCTAGATACATATGAATTACCAAAGTTCAATGAAGAAGATAAAAAATTCTAAACACTCCAATTACAGTCAGTGAAATTGAAATGTAATTAAAAATTTGCCAACAAAGCAAAGCCCAGGTCCTGATGGCTTCACTGCTAAATTTTAGAAGACATTTAGAAAAGAACTGTTGTCACTACTCTCTAAATGTTTTGAAATTGAAAGGGAAGCAATACTTCTAAATTCATTCCTGGAAGCAAGTGTTACTTTAATTCCAAAACCAGGGAAAGACCCAACCAAAAAACGGGAACTACAGGTCAATCTCCCTAAAGGACATAGATGCAAAAATCCTGAATAAGATACTGGCAAACAGAATACAGAGGGTCATCAAGAAGATCATATACCCCAATCAAGTTGGATTTATCCCAGGGATGCAAGGATGGTTCAACATACATAGATCAATAAATGTAATAACTATATTAACAGAGTCAAAGACAAAAACCATATAATCATCTCAATATATGCAGAAAAAGCATTTGACAAAATTCAACACCCATAGATGATAAAAACCCTACAGAAAAAGCATTGACAAAATTCAACACCCATACATGATAAAAACCCTACAGAAAATTGGAATAGACGGTCTTTATCTCAACTTGATAAAGGCTATCTATAAAAAACCAACAGCCAACATCATACTAAATGGTCAACAACTGAAAACCTTCACACTAAAATGAGAAACATGACAAGGATGTCCACTATCACCACTCCTATTCAATATAGTTCTGGAAACATTAGCCACAGCAATTAGACAAGAGAAAGAAATTAAAGCATTAAAGATAGGAAAGGAAGAAGTTAAACTGTCATTATTTGCTGATGACATGATACTCTACATAGAAGACCCAAAAAACTCTGACAAAAGGCTTCTAGACTTAATTGAAAAATTCAGTAGAGTAGCTGGATACAAAGGTAAACACTCAAAAATAAATAGCTTTCTTGTACACAAATAACAGTCTCTCTGAGAGAGAAATTAGCGAAACAATTCCTTTCACAATTGCATCCCCCAAAAAAAGAATTATCTAGGAATCAATCTAACAAAGAAAGCAAAAGACCTCTACATTGAGAATCACACTCTGAAAAAAAGAGATCAAAGAGGATATAAGAAAATGGAAAGACATCCCTTGTTCCTGTGTAGGAAGAACCAATACAGTGCAAATGGCCATACTTCCAAAACTGCTATACAGATTCAACACAATCCCAATTGAAATCTCAACAGTATATTTCACAGAACTAGAGAAAATAAACCAAAACTTCATTTGGAACCAGAAGAGACCTAGAATAGCAAAAGCCATTCTAGGCAACAGAGATATGGCAGGGGGTATCACATTCCCCAATTTGAAACTATACTACAAAGTCACTGTGTTAAAAATAATATGGTACTAGCAAAGAAATAGACCCAAGGAATAGTGGAATAGATTAGAAGATGTAGAAACAACTCCTGACATACTCATCTATCTCATCTTTGACAAAGGAGCCCACCATCCTCAGTGGAGGAAAGATATCCTCTTTAATAAATGGTGTTGGAAAAACTGGATTTCAACTTGCCAAGGATGAAAACTAGATCCCTATCTTTCACCATGCACTAAACTAAAATCGAAGTGGATTAAAGATCTAAATATTAAAACAGGAACACTTGTTGGAGGATAAGCTAGGTTGAACTCTCAAAGATATAGGCATTGGAAAAGACTTTATGAACAAATCCTCTGCAGCACAGGAACTAGCGCAAAGAACAACTGGGATCTCATCTTTTTAAAAAGCTTTGCACTGCAAGGGAAACCACCAACAGAGCTAAGAGACAACCTACAACGTGTGAAAAAAAATTTTACCAGCTGTTCCGAAGACAAAGGTCTAGTATTTAGAATATATAATGAACAGAAAAAAATCAAGTCCCCCCAATATAAAGATCCAGTTCAAAAATGGGCATCTGAAATGAACAGCATTTCTCAAAGAAGTAAAAGTAGTGAATAAATACACAAAAAAATGGTCAACATCACTAGTCATTCAAGAGATGCAGATGAAAACAACACTGAGATTCCACCTCACCCCAGAAAGAATGGCTGCTATCAAGAAATCAACCAATAACAAATTCTGGCAGGGGTGTGGGGAGAAAGGAACCCTTCTTCATTGTTGGTGGGAGTGCAGACTGGTGTAACCACTGTGAAAATCAATGCGGAGATACCTCAAAGAACTAGGATTAGAAGTCCTGTTTGATCCAGCTCTGGGTATCTTCTTGGAAGAATTAAAAGAATCATACCAAAGTGATATATGCTCACCCATGTTTATAGTGACACAATTTGTAATAGCTAAAACTTGGAAACAGCCCAATTGCTCATCAAGTGGAGAATGGATAAACAAGATGTGTTTTTTTTAATAAAATGGAATAGTACTCAGCCATAAAGACTGAGAAAGTAGAGACTAGCCAAATGAATGCACATCGAGGACATACTCTTAAGTGAAATTAATAGGACACACATGTGTGAATACCATATAGTTTCTCTGGTGTGATAAACTAAAAGTGTACAGGAGGGTCAAATGCATAATTGATATTTTGTGATAGGAAGAAAAGGTCTAAAGGTATTGGGCAAATAGGAGGGGTATGGGAAAGGTAAAAAGGGAAGAGAAAAATAAGAGGAAAGGAAAAAATGGAAACAAAATCTTTATAAATAGGGAAGGGTGGGGTGAAGGAGGGCATAGGGGTATGGGGAAAAACAAGGACCAAGATCTGTCACATAAAGGTACAAGATCCTACTGATGAAGGTAACTGTATCGTATACCTAAAATGTACCAATAAAATATTTTTTAAAAATAACTAACCCACTCCCATGATAACAACTTAAATCCATTCATGAAGGCAGACCCCTCATGACCTAATCATCTTTTAAAGGTTCGACTTCTTGACATATTGTATTGAGCATTGTTTCCTGTGCATGAGTTTTGAGGATACATCTACATCACAGCTTTCATGTACTCTAAAGTGTGAGCACACAGCAGAAGATTAACAATAACTTAAGCAAAGATTCTAAGGAGAAAGAAACAAAGAAATAGATGAAGAATGGGGAGGGAATTAGTTGAATGAAACAGAGAACTGTGTAGAAAGAAGAAAGCTTTTTAAAAAATCTTCTTAATAGCTTTTAGAATAGAAAATGAAGAGAAAAAGGAACAGGGTCCTCTGGAAATTAAAAACAGGATAAGTTAAAAGAAAAACTAAGTGGGACATTTTGAAGATAAAATCAAGGGCATCTCCCAGAGAGATCAGGTAAATAAATAGATACTAAGAAGGAAAAAGCAATGAAAAATTTTAGACGAACCGTTCAAGCAACACTACATTTCAAACATGGGAACGCTAAAGAGAAGAGAAAGCAAACACTGCAGCGAGGGAGTAGTAACTGATAAAATAATGTTGGAAATCTTGCAGGACGGATAAGATTTCCCAGGTAGAAAGGGCTTGCAAAGCTCCCAGCACAGATGACAAAAAATAGATTCTTCACACCACCACACATTCAACAAGAAATTGCAGTTTACTAGAGCAAGGAATAATCTTAAGATCGTCCAGTGAGAAAGGATAAACCAAGTTACACACAAAGCGTAAAGACTCTGAATGTCTCTGAACAGATCACCAGTAACTATGGCAGGTCAAAGACCATGGGCAATGCCTTCAAAATTCTTCAGGCAAATTACCTCCAGCCTCAAAATCCAAATAGCCAAATTCTCGTTCAAATGTGGACAGAGTAAAGATAAATCTGGACAAGTAAAATTTCTTTACCTCTGCCAACCTTTTTTACTAGTAAGAGTAGATATTGGAAGATATGTTTCAGCAAAAAACATGGGATTAAACCTATTTCAAATTCTGGAGTTGAGGGAAACAGGAGCCAGAAGGATGAATACCACTCTTAGCAGGGCATGGTGGTGCATGCCTGTAATCTCAGCACTCAGGAGGCTGAGGCAGGAGGATCACCGTGAAAAGATACATTCATGGGCTAGAGGAAACCAATCCAGTCGGGGCCCCAGGAGATGTATGGGTGTTGTCCTGCAGGCACAGAGACCACCTGCCAGACCAGAGCAGGCCAGAAATGCTAGGGGAGCCTTCTTCAAAAGCGAGCAGTTGAAGTCAGGCCTGATACGTGAAATAGATATCTTCAGAGTTTATGTGGACAATTAGAGGTATGTTTGAGGTCAGAAACAGGTATGTACACAAAAAAACTACTATTTTTAATTTTAAAAGCAGATATTTATTAATTCTAGGAAAAGCAAAAGGTTTTCCAGGAAACGAAAACTAATCATATGTGATTACAAGGAATCACAACTCAGCTGTGGTCATAATAACGCAAGCATTGGATTATGTCAGGCGGATAGGAGGGGTATTACTGAGCAGTGGGGCAGGAGGAAAGAAAGCTAGGTACAGGTGGCACCAGAAGATCTAAGAACAGAGGCAGTTTCCTCCACAGGGGGATTCTGCCCTCTCTGGAGAGAAACTGGAAACTTTCTCCTAACAGACCCGCAGGCTCGCTGCATCTCTATAATGTATGCATGTATTTTTTTTTGTCTTTTATTGTTACATTTTTAAATTTAGACATTCCCTGTATATGGTTATCACACCTTGTATGTTATTCTCTTATTTTACTTTAATTTTTATTAGTATATGTTTACAGAATGAATATTCACCATGGGTATTGGTGATATACATATCACTTCTTGATCCTCTTCACTTCCCCTTCCTGTCTACCTCCCATCTCTGCCCCCAGATCCCCTTCCCATTTTAACCCAACATTTTTCGTTAAGTCACTATTTTAACAGCTATATACTGTGCACACACGATTTCATAATCATATGTAGTTCTCACTAGCACAACATCCCATGTCCACTGCCCAGATCAAGAGATCGACTTCCCTTGCTGAAGAATCCTTCCCTCTCGTCTCATTGTTTGTGTCTCTGTCCCTCCTCCTTTACACCATAGGTATACTCATGCATTTGGATATGGGCTTATTTGATATGTCTATCTTCCTCTCCTACGCGAACTCCACAAGTCATACTCACTGTCTTTACTCACGGCTGCCTACCCACTGCCACTGTATATTATGCTTGTATTGTCTCTGTCTTGATGAATATTGTTAAATGAATCAATAAATAGGTGGCCCTAAATGTTATAAGATGGTACAACTGGTAAAAGCCTTAAAACTGGAAGGGACCTCATTTCAAATTTGTGCCTAGTTTCAAATTTTGGAGTTGAGGAAAGCAGGAGCCAGAAGAATAAATACCACTCTCGATTTGCCCAAGGAATTATAACTTGTGAATGGCAGTGGCTAAAGCCAGACTCGGGCCCTCCTGCTGCCAGACAGAGCTGTCTCTATGACACAAGTCTGCTGCAAGGTGTCTCCTCTCTGGAAGATTAACTTATAATCGTTACACTACTCCATAAGGTCTAACTAAAAATAAAGAGCCCACTCTCAGAGAGAGAAGCTCCGGTGTGCTGTTACACACTATGGTAACTATGGATAATGCTAATGCACTGCGGAAAGGTAGTAGAATGGATTTTGCAAGTCAAGTCTTTACCGTAAAGAAATGATAAATGTTTGAGGAGATATGTATTTTTAACATAATTTGAACTTTAGACAATATATACAGGTATCGAAATATCATGGTATCCCATTAAGATGTATGATATTTATGTTTTCTGGTATGAGTTAAAAATAAATGTAATAGTTAAAAACATTCTTTCTCTTCCCCTCATGCCAGATTTCCTTCTCTGTGTCTATAAATTTAGGTACAAGACTTGTGAAGAATCCTGGTGCCTTTCAGGACTTGCTTTTCGCCTTGTACTCTTGGATGTCAGGTTAGGTCACAAGAAATAGGCCAGTGAAGTCATTTCAAGCTGAACATTTGACACAGTGCCTTAAACATAAATCAGCCACCACTAAATAGTTGTTAAATATTGAATGAAATGTTCTCTGGGTTATAATAGTTCCAACAATTTAGGGCACAAGATCTTCCTACATAACAAAGTTGACTGTGTTTAAAAGATGATACACTTTATAAATTGCAAGGGTAGCAATAGCCTGTCACCTACACAAAGACCCTTGGTATTTACTAACACCCAACTAGAAAAAGAAGCCCAAAATCTCCAATAAAAATGAAGAGTCTTTTAAAACAGCTTCTTTTTTACTGGCACATTTTAGATACACATAATGACAGTATTCATCCTAGGGAATTTGTACCCGTACATGGTCTATCTTCTTCTTTTTTCCCAGCCCTCTCCCCTCCCTTTTAGCCCCTCTCTTTATCTATAAAAGCCTTGTTTCCATTTTTTTCCTTCCATTCTTTTTTCTTGTCACTTTTTTCTCCTTTACCCCTCCACTCACCCTCATTTCCCTTCCCCTTTGCACATTTTCTTCCCCTTTGCCAATACTGGTCCTTATTTACACTTTCAGTTTTGCACACCAGAGGAACCGTATAATATTCACACATGTGTGTCCAATGTATTTCACTTAAAAGGATGGTCTCAAGATGCATGCATTTAATTTGTCTGAACATTTTCTTTGTTTATTTATTTTAGTGGGAATCAAACTCAGGACTTTATGCTTCCAAAGCAGGCGACAGAACCACTCAGCTAAATCCCCAGCCTATCTGAACATTTTTTTTTTTTTTGAGAAGAACTTATTCTGGTGCTAAAAACTTCTAGGTGTTAAAAATATGAGGCAGAGAGCATGGTTCTTGTTGGAAGACAATAGTTAAGATTGTTTTATCAGCATAGACCATGGTTTTTACTAAATTAAACTCTATATTAAGGAAGTACATCACTTTAACTAGTTTTTAGTATATAAAATATATTGATACTGAAAAAAAGGATACATCCAGTTTATCCTTCTTTATGGCAGAGTAGTACACTGTTGTATTTTTTTTAAAAACCCACATCTTATCGCTTCTCGGCCTTTTGGCTACGATCAAGTGTAAAAACCCACATCTTCTTTATCCATTCACCAACTGATGGGCATTTGAATTGTTTCTAAGGTTTGACTATTACAAACTGTGCCACTATAAACAGGGCTGTACATATATCACTGTGGAATGCTCTTAATTCTTTTGGAAAGATACCAAGAAAGGGAATATCTGGGTCAAATGGAACCTCTAATTTTAGTTTGTTTTCTGTTTTGTTTTGTTTTTTTAGGAATCTCCGCACTGATTTCCACAGTGGTTACATCAGTCTACTCTCCCACCAACAGTGGAGATGGCTTCCTTTTTTGCAACAGCCCCACCAGCATTTGTTATCTGAAGAATCTATTGCATTTTTGTCTTCACTGATTCTATTCCTTTTCGGTACCTCTCTTACACCTCTTTATTTCAGACCTGCAGGGCCCTCCTTCTTTGCTCAGCCCCATATCAGATGAGGGAATGGACTTTTGTCATTTCACTTCAGCGGAAAGAAATGCTCATACATATATATGTATACATATACATATATGAAATATATACATACATATGTATATATGTGACATATATATGACATAACAATGCGCTGCCTTTTATCTCCAGCCACATGAGAAATTCAAGCCTTTCCCACAAAAGGGCTGGGTACAGAGTTGACCACCCACCTCCTGCAGCCTCTGCAACTCCCAGAAAGGGAAATAGTGGGGCTCACCATGGTCAATCCCTGAACTCTGACTAGACTCTAGTGCCTTCTGGGGTCCAAGCAGGGTGTAAGGCTCACAGGTGGGCCTTCCAGGAGCTTTGGCATGAGCAAAGGACCAGCTAACTCAAGCAAATGTGGACATGGGCAGAAACTTCTCCTGGTGGAAGGAGAAATGAAGTGGTCAGAAGAGGGCCGTAGAGTGGCTGTCACTGGGTTTTTTTCTGATCCACCTGCCATGGACTCCAGCCTAGGTCAGGGGAAGAAGACCTGGAACTCAGTATGAAGGAGCCGTTCCACTCTCTGTGAGCCATTGGAGCCCCTCCAAGGTGGGATACATGAAGAAAAGGAAGGTGTTCATCTCATTTCCCGCTCTGAGACCTAGCACATCAGAGCTGGCTTCTGGTGGGCATGACAGATCCCAGAAGAGACACGCTGGGGAGAAGGCAGAGTCAGGAGATACTCTGGGAAGCCTGGCCAGGCTTGTTTATGATCACAGAATGACACAGACTCCTGGGACTTCTGAAAATGTTTGAGGGAACTGAAAGGGGCCGGGACACGCCAAGAGTCCAGTGGAAGAAAAGCGCTGCTATGAAGTTCAAAGCACATGTCAGGGCTGGGGACGAGAGATATATGGCTTTTCGTGACTCCCAACGCCCAAGGTCTTGACTACCTCCCCCCTCTCCACCAATACTTGTATCTTTTCTTTTGTCCCCTTCACCTGAGGACTGGGTGCTGCCTAAGAGCAGGGACCTTGTTTGTCTTCCAGCCAACACCATTACCGCCAAGAGTCAGTGCTCAGAAAGATCTGTGGGATGGGTATACGAAGGAAGAGAGGAATGGAATCAGACCACTTTGGCACAGGAAATGATTATACAAAGGCTTAAAACACAGGACACTTCTGCTTAGTTTCAATTTATGAAAATAGAAGGCAAATTTAAAGCTGTATTCTACCAGCCATCTGTCCCTTCTCCTGTGTTGCCAGGTTCCAGTGCTAAAGGTACAGGTGCTCCCCATGACAGGTGTTGACTTGGTGTCTCTTTTAGACCTTGTACCATTGACATTACAGAAGGGGCCAAAGGGAGGAAAACCATAACTAGGCCGAAAAGCTCTGTACTAGAAGGTCTGGCCTTAAGTAAAGCTTGCCAAGAAAGTTCTGAACAGGGATGGCACCCTGAAAAGCTGTTGCTGGAGTTTGGGGTGAGAGCTGACCACGTGCCTGGTGACGAGGGTCCATTCCTCTGACAAAGAGGGAAGGGTCATTTGGTGTCAAAGCAATCTAGCTTCATGATCACTCTTTTCCATCTAATAAGTGCATGACCAGTGCTTACTTCAGTAGCACATGTACTAAAACTGCATTACCAGGAGCAAATCTCTTAACTTCTTTGGCCTCTGCTTGCCTCCTTTGCTAAGATGGGATAAGAATGCCCATTTTATCTATATCACTCATTGTTAAATAGAATGAGAATCATATTCTAAGGTGCATGTAAAAACAAGCAAACAAAAATGTGCACCCACAGGCACAGCGAAGAATACAGTATCATAAGAAAATACAATTCTCTCTGAAGTACAGAGAAAGTCTTTCTAAGTCTCAGAATTGTCACTTTACTGCAACCTTGGTATCGATATATTCCAAACATCATTTTTTCTCTCTAGGTGAAATTTTAGGGCCTATTAAATACCTTTTAGAACAGTGTCCTTTGACATTTTCCTTGAAATTAGTTGCATACTTGGAAATAGCCATATCATGTAAAGGAATAAAAATGAATTTTCTCCTTGCATTAGTTACTGATCAGTGGAATAATTGCCTATGCTTGCTCACACAAAGACCTAATATTGCATTTTTGAACAACATTCCAGCAAGCAGAATTCAGATTTCAGAAACCATTAAATATTATATAATAGAATAACTCAAAAATGTTTGATCAGACCCAAAGCTTCCTTTTATCTATATTTGAATTTCATTCATGTGCTTTCATTTCTATGCAATCTCTACATGCTCCAAGCACTGTACTTTTCTCTTTTAATAAATGTTGTGTCTGTGTCATACAGTTCACCATGGTTTAATTTGCCCCAAAGTCAAAAAACTCTCTTGATCATTGTGCACAGAATTAATCAAGACTGACAGGACTCTTAACGGTGCTTACACAACAGAGGGGATGAATGCTGGGCAGTCACAGCTTGCCTTGGGGTGTAGTTTCTGAATCTAGGAGGAATGATCATCCCTCAAACATGGAAGGTTTTCACAAACTCTGGAAATGAAGTTTGTTGGTTTGTCCTTTGCAGTACTAGTGATTGAAACCCAGAGTCATTACACTGGGCTATATCCTCATATCCTCGGTTTTGTTTTGTTTTGTTCTACACAGATTTTCGCCTTAAAGTGCCAGGATAAGCTCAAACTTCAATCTGCCTGCTTTAGCCACTCAGAGTTCTGGGATTACATGCATCACCATGCCTGGCTTGGAAGTAAAGTTTTTATCACCTGTCCTTGAAGTCTCTGTTCCAGGTAACTGCAAGTATATAACTCCTGTCCAATGCATATCTAATGGGACGTTTCCAGAACCACAGAACCCCTGGAAGGAGTAGTAGGTATGTTAAATGATGAGTTCCTTTACATAGCAGTAATAAATACCAAAGCAGCTCTGGACTTTTACATACTTCAGATGGCAAGAAAAGTCAGCTTTCTGATTTCTATACCGTTGGCACCCAAGCAAGGAAAAAAGTTAGTGTTTTTTTTGTTTGTTTGTTTGTTTGTTTTTTTTTGCTTCTACAAACTATGATGGAAATTCCATGACTTTGCAAAAGAACAAAAACCTTTCAGAGTTGAAGGACTTATTGGGACACATTCTTTTTACTGATGTCTGTAGAAAGTCATTTTTTTAAACTGAGGAAATGACAATGTTTGCCTTTTTTATTCCCATTTCCTGAGTAGAATAACATTTAATCCTATAAGCTTTTTTGTTGCTGCTGCTGTTAACATATTTAGGATAGAAAAACCATCATCTAGTAATCATCAGCAAGTCACTCAAATTAATAGCACAACATCAGAGTTGCAACTTCTACAGAGTCATCAGAACTGGGACCAAATCCACATTATCTCTGCTGACTATAAATAGTATTGTTGTTCTCTGGCTTGGCAGAGCAGTCCCGCTGGAATCTGTCTGACTCGCAGGGATGCTGCAGCACCATTTCCTTGGGTTTGAAATGCGGTTTTCACGCTTTGGACAAATGACAGCCACTTGACCTCAATGCTCTAGTTCTGTTTCTACAGCTCTCCTTGCCGTTATCAACAAACGGCTGCCATTGTACTGCTCAGGTTCCATCCCCGTTGAAAAGAAAATAAGCCCTGCCATAAATAAGCATTTAAGCATTCAGGTTCTTTATTCAAAATCTGAATTCACTTCCTGTTTGGATGTTGATGGAAAGAGCTCAGGCTTTGGACAAACAGATCTGGGCTAAAAGTCTGCTCCACCCTCTCCCTTCGGTAACCAGAAGCAATTTTCTCAGTTTCTCTGGGAGTCAATATCTTCACCTGTTGAACAGGGATAATACCGCCTAAACGGTCTGCAGGTGGGGTGCGCCGAAAGAAAATAAGGAGCCAAAAGTCTGGTGTCCAGCACTAATTAGGTCCTAACAAGTATTACTTCCTCCCCCGGTCTATCTTATTTACCCATAGAGTTTATCCTGACCTGGGTTGCACGGGGTTAATGCTACATGGTCTTTATAAACACTTTTATCATTTGTTACTACTCATTCTGGTTTTGGCTGAAAACTCAAGAATCAGATACACAAATATATGTCTTGTTTCCAACCATATTCCCAGTGTGTACAAATGTTCATGAAATAGACTCTCTGAAAACTTTTGATGAGTGAAGAAATATAAGCATAAACCTCAAACCACCTAAGACTGTTCAGAATCATGGCAGGCCTATAGTCTTGCTGGCTTTCAGTAGCAGTCAACATGAAGCCAGTAGTTCTTACCATCAAGAACCTCTTTAATCTTCACATTTCTCCTCATCCCTAAAGTTATTAGAAATTTCAATGATTTCATCATCAGCAACAACTCAAAGCCTCAGATTATCATGAAGTAGCTAGAGTGCCCATCCCGAGTTAAACAAGTTTCTGCCTAAAATAAATAAAACCGTATTTCATGAACTTGGCTACATTAAGATATTCAGGATAGTCAGGAGACCCCTATAATACTTCTGAGATCCCGGAAGGACCAGGAGATCTCAAATTTATAGGCACACACTACATGCAAAGGTGTTTTCAGAGCCAAAAGCAACATGTCAAAATGTTATTAGGCTTACCCATATGAAATCTTCATCGCTGTAAGTCCAAAGTGGTTACATATCCGCAGTTCCTTGCAGCTCTACCTAGTAAGTCACTGAGCACTGGCTAACAAGGCACAAGAGCTTTATTCTCCTGCAGAAGTGTCATCACACTGCCTCTCTCCTCAACACACACTCCAGTCTCCCGTTCTATATGCACAGAGAGCAGCACTCTCACTCTCAGCCCAGCCTCTTGCCATATGCCTTTTATCCCCTTCCAGGTAACCCCACTGCCAGAGCAGAGTGGCTGTTCTCTGGGTCACCATGTGCTTCTCACCTTGGGGCCTGGGCTTAAACTGCTGCCTCTAAATGGAATTAATCACCTTTATGTCTCCATTGCTGATCAGAGCTTCTGGTCTTTCAAGATGAAACTGAGAGGAAATCACCTGCCTTAAACTTTCCCTAGACCCTTCCTGCATGACCCCCAAATCAGCTTTCACTTCTGGTGCCTCACCTTGGTGCTCTCCTCACCTTCCCCTGGCCTCCACTTTAGCAATGTGTTTGGTTATATTAAGTGGAAATTCAGGTTTAACTTCTCTGATAGCATTTAAACCCAGTCAAGGAATATAATGTGACCATTATATTAAGCATGATACTGCGTGCGTAGGAGGTGGTCATTAAATGTTGATTGAATTGAATAGTGATTGTGGACCAAAAACCAATTCTCCATGATACATGCCTACTTAGTATAAAAGTCAAGAGCGTGGGTTTTGTTTGAGTCTCATCACTGCCATTTAATGCATGAGCTACACTATGCTAGTTATCTAATTTCTATAGCCTCTCCTTTCTCATCTGAAAACTGACCTAAGAGTATTACTTCTTGGACTTGTTTTTAAAGATTAAATGATTATAATATATAGAATAATGTCTATCATAGAGGAAAAACTCAAAAATGAGAATAATTGTAATTTATTATTAATAAAATAATTATGCGTGCTTGTTCAACACTTAAATAATGATAGATTACAGGTTTAAAGAAAGAGTCATGCCAGGGGCAGACAGAACAGACATTTTCAAAGAAACCTGTACTCTGTAAAAGACTGAGATTTTAAGATTCTCCTATGGCAAGCGAAAGCCTAATGTGTTCGATGCAAACACATTCATCCCACTATCTCCAGGTGACAAAAATGAATTTTTCAATCTTTATTTTTCATCCCACTGGGAGGCTAAGACTGAATATGAGCTTTTGAGAAATTAAAGTCTTGGCTTCAACTGAGTTGTGAGAGCCTGTTAAATCATTTCATTCTGTTGCCATTCAAAAATACTTCAAGTCAGTCGGTTTCCTGTTCAGCCTGAAGTTGGACTTGAAGTCATGTAGAAAAGATGCCTGGCCCTGGGTTCACAGCAGGAGATGACCACCTGCTCTAGGTTGATAAATCTCTCTACTGCCCAAAAGGAAGTTTGAAGACTTTGATTTTTAATGAGGCTTCTATTTTTTGTCCTGGGTGACAAAAGAAAGCACTCAGTTTTCCCTACTGCTACCACACGTCTAATATCAATTGTGTGGGTTTTCCACAGCAAGAAAGTCTCCGATTTTCCAAGGATACCAATCGAGTGATGCTAACTGCCCAGAATTAGCATAGGAGCCACAGATTTAGGGCCCAGTGCCACAAGACTGCCCCTAAATCCAGACGCCCATGGCAATGATCACCTCCCCAGGTGACCCACACTTCTGACTTGGCTACAAACTAGAGATTCCCGTCCCTTGCTCAGGTTCAGTAATTTTCTGTAACAGCTCATAAAATTCAGGGAAACGTTGCTTAGATTTGTTAAAGGATACAAACTGACAGTCCGATAAAATGCACAGGGCAACGTCAGGAAAGCTCTCAAGCACAGGAGCTTCTGTCCCTGTCGTGGCGCAAGGATGTGTTCACTTTGGAAGTTCTCCAGATCCTATTTCCCCCCAAATCTTATTATTCGGGGTTTCTTTAAAATCCAGAACTCACTAAGTACGCATGAGGCTGAGAATTTACACTCATTGTCTTTACCACGTCCCCCAAAGAGACAGGAAGTCCCGTGAGCCCCTCCATCACGTGCGGCTTCTGCTCCATTCACACTGCAGCCGTCTCTGAGACCTGTCCCAGTGCCCTTGCGTAACGGGGTCCTTACAACCAGCTGTCAGCTGTGAAATGACTGAAGGAGAAAATAGCAATTTTTCTTTCATTCATTGAAAGTATCTATCCCGTCATCTTTCATTGTGCCTGAAATTATCACTAAAACTTTATCCGTTTATATATGAAAGATTTTCAAGTATTTTATGGAGGTAAATAAGCTAAACACCTCTCTGGCAAAGATTAGAATTCTCTGAACTCTGCACATTCTCTGAATTTTACACATGAATTTCACAAGTGAAGAATACTACGTTAGGCCAGGCGTGGTGGCACACACCTGTAATCCCAGCACTCGGGAGGCTGAGGCAGGAGGATTGCTTTGAGTTCGAGACCAGCTGGCCTACATAGTGAGCTCCAGGTCAGTCTCAACTGCATAGTGAGACCTTCTCTCAAAGAGCAACAACAACAACAACAACAACAAAAAATGCCACCACCTCTTCCATGAAGTCATAGCAGCCTTCATCTTTATTCACATCTGTGGGACAAATTACCAGTAGAATTTCCAATCAAAAAGGTACTTGATTTTATGAACTAACATGATTGGGGGACATAAAGTTCCCTTAAAGATTTCCTCCCACTCCAGCAGAAAGCCTCCCATAGGCTAGATGCCTGAAATCTGCAGATACACCCCACCCCCAACCCCCTGGCCCTGTTTCCTTCAGTTTTGATCTGAGAATTCAACCTTTTCTTCCATTTCTAGCCTAGGTCCTCCTCAGAGCATTTTTCTCTGAACAACTCTGGCTGGACCTGCTACACCGCACATGAGAAGACCCAACGAGACATTTGTTCCACGGGCTCCGACACCATCTCGTGAGGAGGGCTGAGCCTCAGGACGGTCCTTCATCCCCTCCCTACTCACTTTCTCCTCCCTGTGGCCTTTGTCCTCCACAGATTAGATGTAATATCGTAGACTCTGGATGCTACAGCCCCAGAAGACAGTTGCATTGTGCATCTTTCCCCGTTCCCTTCCCGTGCATGCCCAGATCATGAAACAGTCACGCTGTATTCTGTCCACGCCACCTAGGCCACCTAGCACTATTTGCCCCACCTTCTCTTCCCACCCTCCTTCCCTATAAATAAAGTGGGTGGGTCTCTAGGTGGCTATTAGCTCTTATCTGGTCCCAACTCTCAAGAATAGTCTTTGTTTCTTCATTTTTTTTCTTTATCTCCCACCGCTCTCCCCAGCTTTGAACCCTATGCTGTGTGGGTCACAGCAAACTTGGATAGCTGCAGAAACATACATAGATCCCTGAGTACTTTGGAGTCATTCACCTTCTTTGAGTAATCACCACGAATTTATGAGAAGCATCAAGGCAGCCAAGTCTCTTGCCATGGGAAAGTTAAGCTAACTGGTTTCTCCATTACTGCATTATCTACTTTGATCTTCAGGGACATGATATGATTCAGAAGAGCAAACTGCCTTTTGGATGGCTTTTCCTTAGGTTCTTAATTGATGCCTCTGTGTGGCACTGGCAAAGCACCTGGATTGTTAAAACGAGAGAATGATTTTAGGATTGAATCAATTACATCAGGGTTGAAAGACTCTTGTGTCTTTTGACAAAATCCAGAGGAAGCAACAGCTGATTACTTATTGCAATGGTTAAATGTCTAAAAATAATACATGTCTGCATAATATAAATATTAGTCATTGCAGATAATCACTCAAAAAATCATAAAGTAATGCTTTTCTGGAAAGCATTGGCAGTAAGCAAACCTTGAAGACAATTTACAATCAGTAAATTTTGTAACTTGTCTTGTTCTCATTCTTTGATTTATAGTCTTAGAATAAGGTGTTAAAAAGTTCAGTTTTGATTGCCAAAATTTGATTCCTGTTCCTGAATATTCTACACAGTTCTCTTTATACAGATGAGGGACAGACCTCTTTGTACCCTTTTCTCACTGTGCACACAGAGGGCAATTTCAGATCTTTCCTTCCTTGACATCAAATACAGTTGACAGCTAAGATTTTGTTATCATTCAAAGAAGAACTTCACTCTTTTTTTTTCTTCAATCTTTGAAATCTATGCCTTGTGTTTATTCAGTCCTGCTTTCTGGACCTAATCCTGTGGCAAATCATATATTGAGGTATGCACCCACTCATTTCTCTACCTACCCCAGCTCCCTTTGAGCAGACAAAGAGTAAAGAGAATTTGGAAGTGGAAAGGAAGTTTCCAGAAGGGCAGCATACAGCCAGGACAGACTAGAGAGCAGGTTCTAGACATAGGCAGCTTCCTGGGGCCAGTTCACAGCCCACTCCCAGGGGCCCTGTGGGCAGCAGAGAAAGGTCTGGGAGGGATGGTGACCAGTATTAGCACTGATTCCTGAGTCTTAGGACAATCCTTAGACTGGGATTGGGGATGGATAGGGTGTAATTTTAGTTAGCCTTCAGCAGTACCAGGCACATGATGGTGCTCAATAATTGTCTTTTAAAAGAAGGAAATGTTTTATAAATAGTGGGATTTACAACTGCCTGTGGGGAAACAACCTGTACCTCCTGTAGCCCTCCGACCTGCAGCAAACACAAACAGAACCTGGGAGAATCACCCAAATTTTCTGCACCACGAGTATAACCCAGGATTATAATCCAGGATGATATGAAAACTAAGGATGAAATATACATACATTCAGACCTAGACTAAATTCTGTTCCCAAAGCAAAATGTAGGCATAACTGGCTCTGTGAAGCTGGAACAAGCTTTAAAACAAAAGAAGAGAAAGCAGAGGCAGTGCCGGTCAGCAAGCTGCCCACTCACAGAGGAACCAGTTCAATCACTCAACACAACTTGACAGTTGCTCAGTGACCACACATGATTCTGGAAGAAAAGAGAATCAGCATGAGCTACTAATAACCCAGAAGTTTTACAGAGATAACAACGAAGTGATTTTTTTTTTTTTTTTTTTTTTTTTTTTTTTTTTTTTTTTTTTTTTTTTTTTTTTTTTTTTTTTTTTTTTTTTTTTTTTTTTTTTTTTTTTTTTTTTTTTTTTTTTTTTTTTTTTTTTTTTTTTTTTTTTTTTTTTTTTTTTTTTTTTTTTTTTTTTTTTTTTTTTTTTTTTTTTTTTTTTTTTTTTTTTTTTTTGTACCGGGGATCTAACTAGGGTCCTTGCGCTTGGGAGGTAGGCGGTGGCATCACTGAGCTAAATGAAATGATAATTTTAAGAACCTTTTCAATAAATTTTCTCTAATGTAGAATATAGCTGACTAGGTAGAAGTCAGCTCATATGAGTTTTCATCATCTGCTCCAAGCACGTCTCTTTCTGACGTTCCTAAATGAGGTTTACTACTCAATGAACAAGATGCTGAAGGTATTTGACCTGGATAAGGGAATAAACTCTTTCAGATGAATACAGCAGGCTTGAAGACACACTGCTAGTGAATATGTTTGACAGGCGCCACAAGACGTATTTCCGATTTCCTTCTGCCGCGGTGCTATGGTGAAATGTTCAGGGATTTTGTGTTCTGCTCATGCGGGTGACCTGGTATGGGATGTTTACAGACAAAGATTCCAGAAAATAAGAACTGTAACACATGCAGTCTCTATTTTGTCTAAAATGTCAAGGTCATAACATCTGTAACAGTTGTGTAAGAAATATTTGGATGATCTTTTTTCTTGTCAGAGGGTTTTGCATTTATAGTAAGGTTCGTTGACAGGAATGTTGGGTTATCAATTAGCATAAGAGTATCCTGCAGGAGCAGGCACAGGGGCCAACTTATTGCCCTGTTCCCACATGACAGCATTCTCTGCCATTCCGAAGAAACCCCAAACAAAATACCCATCAGCATAAGCACAGCCTCCTTTCCTGCCATGGTAGCATCACGCATGCTATTTACTCTGCCTAGAATGCCCATCCCATTTCAACACAAATTCAGGGCCCACATTCCGTTCCAAGAGCCTTCCCCTTGCTCGTGTTCCTCTTCCCACACAAGCCAGAGACTGTGTCTTTTCTGTGCACCATTAGTATCATACACACTTATCACTTCTACTTCTCCACTTGACTGCTTCTTATAAAATATATTTTGAAGCCATATATGGTGGCACACACCTCTAATCCTAGCATTCGGGAGGCTGAGGCAGGAGGATCATTGTGGTTTTGAGACCAGCCTGGGCTATCCTATCTCCCCCCAAAAAGCTCTGAAGTTTAAAAACCAGAGCCTCATCTTTTTTTTTTTTTGAATTATATATGAATAACAGTGGGGTTTCATCTACTAAAACAGGACTAGAAGGAAATCTGCCTGGCATGCATTTCTTTTACTATGTGTTCTAGAAAACTATACACCTGAAATAAATATCCCATGGCTGAGATTTCTCGTGAAGTCTGATTGTTTGTTACTTCCATTTGACATGAACGTGGTTTCGTAACACAACTGTTGGCCTGCCCTGTGTCTGCAGCATGTTGCTATATAGTAAGAGTGTGGGTTAATTAGTGACCCCTGCAGTACCAGGATAGAGCATAGGCTTCTCTGACAAGCACCAGAATAAAGTTTGTTCTTGTCATTCACAGCATGGAATTCAACTCATCATCTGTACCAGCAAATATAACATAAACCCCCGTAAAACACTCAAGGTTCAACAAAGAAGGACCCCCCGAGTTGTCAGAGATGTTCTCAGCCAGACTGTTACTGACTCAGAAGGGCCCTCGGGAACTTCAAAGCTCTTAAGGAACATGATTTGCCCTCCCACCCTTCTCCCGACTCTCCCAAGAAGTTATTTTTAACTCTACACTGGTACAGCTGCACTTTAAAGGAAGGGAAGACGGAACAGAGGCACAGCCCCTACCACAGTGTGTGAAGAATGATGGTGAGCGAGGAAAACATGGCAAAAAAGGGAGACACGGGAAGAAGGGAGAAATAGGACCAGAAGAAACCCTCGGGAGGGGGAAACCATGATGAGCAAACCATTTCCAAAATGCAGGTGAATGAAGGGAGTACCGAAAAGCCCTGACCAAAGAGCCAGGCCAAAGAACAGCATAGCAAGTCAAAGAGACTGAAAATTGGACAAATGCCACTGGAAGCCACTACATTTTCTGACCTAAACATAACCTCCTTGGCAAAGCTAATTATCCCTTTTTACTCTGAAATGCAACTTTTAGTCTGTAATATTTTAGAACATTCTCACTGAAGGAGAAAATTCCAAGGCCCAAGTAGCTAAGCCGTTTGGAAATTTCTTTTTATCTTTGTGGCTCTTCTAGCTACCACTTTTCAACCAAATAAGGGTCCTTGATTTGCTCTTTTTTTTTTAGACAGGGTCTCACTATGTAGCTGACCTGGAACTCACTGTGTAGCCCAGGCTGGTCTCGAACTCATATCAAATTCTGCCTCAGCCTCCCGAGTGCTGGGATTACAGGCGTGCGCTACCACGCCCAGCTTTTGATTTGCTCTTTCTACTTAGCAAAAAATGATTCTAGCTGTCCAGCTTTCCTGAAATAAAGCTGAAATACCCTGCAGGCAATGCCACTAGGGCTGTGCAATGGGATGACTTGCTAGAATAAAGCTGAGAAAGCCCTTTCGTGTTCCCTTCCCTGATTTGTCTTTTCAGTCATTTTCCTATGGACATAGCTGACATGGGTGCTAGTCCTGACTAATCTTAAAGTACAGTATTTCATATTTCACATTGCAGCAAAAACTGCATTAGTTTCCTATTGTCCCTATTTAATTTTTCTATTTGTGAAATATATATATATGTCATTTGGGCTTCCAGTAGAAAACAGATGGCATACTCAAATTAAGCAGTTGAACAGGTTTGTTTGCGCAAGTGTAGAAGATTTATAAAGGACACTGCAGAAACTCAGGGTAAGTAGCAATAGTCAGAAGACAGTGGTTACCAGAGCCAGGGTAGAGAGCCAGTCACACAGAGAAGGCTGTCATAAATGCATTGCCAAAGACTGAATGCCTTAAGGGAATGGTTAAGAGAAAGTCAGCTTGAGGTGTGCCCTGCAAGGAGAATTTCAAGGACTTAAAGAGTCTAACTTCCTCCCTCTCCCACCTCTCCACCTCCCCACTCCCACCTACTGGGATTTCATCGGCAAAGCCAAATGATAAGGCCCCCACGGGTGCAGGCCAGGCAGATCTGCCTCCTGCAGCAGAAAGCAAGACAGAGAAAAGCGAGCAAAGCTGGAGAAGCAAACAAATGATAACTGGTACAAAGGAGAAATTTCATTTTAAAATTTAAATTTAACCCTTTATTTTACCTAAAGCAGACATAAATTTGCAATTTGCATTTCTCCATTTTCGGTGCCTTCCAAGAACAAATAATAACAGGTCCTGTAAGTCCTCTAAAATGCCCCTTATAAAAACAATGAGTGACAATTAAGAGCTCCTGATTCTTTCCCTTTATTTCGTTGATATAGTTTTTCATACTTTGTCCAATAAAGAAAGTATAAAACATTGAAATCTAAAAATATCAGAGCAAAGCATTGTTATTTGCATAACCAAGCATAAAATACTTAGGAAAACTGTATTTCTCCTTTCTTCCTATCTCTTTACATTTACCGAACAACTGTTAGGTCCCGAGTACCTTGTAATATATTGAGATGCAAAGGTAAACATAACAAACAAATCTTACCTATGTTGGCTTGGTCAAAAGCATGGTAGTTAGTTTCAATTACTAGCCATGGTTATTTAATTTTTGTTTATTTCTGACTCACAAAGTAGAGTCCAGAGGGTAGAAGTGGTTTCAGCTTTGACCTAGTTTCAGGCTCACACTGAGTTTCTAGGCTCTCTCTCTCAGCTCTTCATTCTTGTTCTGTTTCTGTGGATCCCTTAGACACCTGTCTTCATGGTTGTGGCTTGGCTGTAGGAATCCGAGCCTTACACCGTCACATGGCTAAACCCAGAAGAGAAACGATCCCTGTATATCACAATCACAGTAAAGCTCTGGGTTCATTCAGACTGGACAAGCTTGAATCAGCCATGCAGCCAATCCCTGGAGTTAGGCAAACAGCATACTCTGATTAACTTGAAGAGAACCCATCAGAATAGGGCTAGGCCAATCTCCACAGTGGTAAGACAGGTCCCCAAATGGACATCCTGAGGGCTGCTCATCAAAGAAAGGGACGAGGGGAATTAATGTCAGGAAGAAACCACCACAAAATACAGATATGTGTAGGTTCTCTAGAAGCCAAAAAATACAGGAGCTACCAATTCCCAAAATAAGTTAAGTGATAGTTTATGCAATTCTCAAAGGAGAAATAATATAGGGAAGGGGTAAAAGTGATTCTGGCAAATAGAACAATATGAACAAATGTGCATGGGGCATGAAAGAGCACAGTGTGCAGCAGCAGCAATCTGATATTGATTTTAACTGGATCACAGCCTGGGGAAAGTTCCAGATTCCAAAGATGGGTGGGACCAATTTATATCATTGTAAAGATTTTCTGTCTTTCTCTAAAGGTATTGAAGGCATTTAGTTAGTAGAATGACAAGGTCAAAGCAATATAATAAAAAGGCTGTGTAGAATAGACAAGGTAAGGGATGAGGCGTAAAGGAGGTCTGAATATAAAAGTTAATGGATCTCGTCACAAAAGACTGCATTCAGAGGAAGAGATGGCGTCTAAGTGGGGAGGAAGAATCATAAGCTGAGGAGAAGGTTAGCTGGAGAATTAACTGGACTTGTCATGTACTGGGAAAAAGAGAGATGAAAATGACTCTGAATGTACTTGGGTGTTTCTATTCTTCATCTTCATATTTTTCATGGAAATTCATTTTTGTTTTATTACATCATCAAATTCTATTACATTTGAAGCTTCCACTGGCTCGATTTACACATTTGTACAAGGAAAAGTGAAGTAGTAGAATAATTGCATGTGAAATTTAATCCAAAAAATATTTTTGCTTAAATTGAAATAGCCATGGTTTATACTAGATTATGCTTTTAAAATATTTTTATTGTCTGAGTATCTGAGCAATAGAGTCAGTATAGCTCAACCTATAAGCCCTTTTTTATGTGTGTCCTTTCAAATAATTTACCCAAAAAACTAAATATGTAATTATCGATTGCTCAGTCCTTTTAGAGATGTATAATTTTGGTGTTACTTTTCTCATTTGTCTGAATACCATAACTTAAAAACTTAAGAAAATCAATTGACATTTGTTTTAAGGATACCAACCTAGCAGCCAGATTTACCTTCACCTTAATTTTTAGTGAAATGTATAGGGGTGGGGAATTTATAGGAATTCCAGCAGAGGGGAGTGTGTCTTCTACATGCTAGTAATTTTGAGAATATCTGTAAGACATACACAAAACCAGGCTTTTTTAAAGCCTACTAACCCCTGGGTGATGGCCTAAAAATGGATTGCCCAAATGGGAAGTAAGCAGATGGGACCCTGAGCCAAACTTCTACAAGGGTAGGAGATGGGGACAAAGGGCCATGCAGCAATCAGTGGTAGAGCAAATCTCAGTCCTATTCTATCGTCAGTATTTTCCATTATGAGTGAAATGAATTGTTACTACAATTATAAAAAGGACAAGAAGGAGAAATTAGAAATATTTTTATTGGGAGGTAGTGACACTACCCATGAAGCGAAACAAGGTTATTTGAAGGTGGACTTGGATTAGTTGTAAATGTAAACTGCAAACTCAGGGAAACTGCTAAAGAAGCTAAAGAAGAAGAAAAATAAGAAAAGAAAGCAGAATTCAATGACAAAAAAAGAAAAAAAGAAAGAAAAGAAAGCAGAGGAGGAAGAAGAAGGAATGATGCACTTTAAGAAAGGACAGAAAATGTATCCATAAAGAATGCTCAAGTAAAAAGCAAGAAGTAGGGAGAGAAATCTTTCTCAAATGGGCAGAGGATAGAGAAATGAAGGGAGGAAGAGGGTGGGGGAGGCAAGGAGATAAAAAAGAATTACAGTGTGTTATGTAATTCTTAATTACAATGTGTTACGTATCAGTTCCCCACAAGAATGTAATACAAATATGCACTAATAATACTTTTTTAAAAAACAAAAAGAGTGGAAGATAAAAATTAAAACAAATAAAAGGGTCAATACAAAACACTGAAAAATATAGTAAATACTAATCACCTTAAATAGCAATGGTCTAAATCCATCAGTTAAAAGACACAGATTGTTAGAATGCATCAAGAGAAAAAAGGACCCAACTATTTGACGTCTACATAAAAACTACATACAAATGCATACGTCTTTACAATAAAAGGATGGAGAAAGATATAACATTAATCAAAACAAAGCAGAAGTGGCTATAAAAACTTCAAAGTAAACATTAAAGCAAAGTAATGTATCAGAGACAAACAGGAATTTAACATAATGATTAATGTGTCACTTATCCAAAAAGACATAACAATTTTTAATACGTATGCAACTAACAAAAGAACAGCAAAATACACAAGGCAAAAACTGACAAAAATGTGAAGAGAAATAGATGAAGCTACTATTGTTATGCCTTAGATCTAAAATGTTCCCCCAAAATCTTATGTTCAGAGGTGGGGTTTTTAGAAAGTAATTGAATCATAGGGATACTGTGCTCATCAGTATATTAATCCATTCAAGAGTTAATAGCTAAATGTGTTATTAGGAGGTAGAGTCTGGTTAGAAGAAATGGGTCACTGCAAGCATGACTTGAAAGGCTGTGTTCTCTCTCTCTCTCTCTCTCTCTCTCTCTCTGCTTCCTGGCTGCTATGGATTGAGCAGCTTTCTTCTGCCAGGCCCTTCTACCATGCTGTTTCTGTCTTGGAGACAGCCAACCACGAACTATATCCTCTGAAACTGTGAGCCAAAATAGACCTGTCTTCCTTTAAATTACAGGTGTAAAGATGGCTTCAGCGATGGGAAAGTGACATATACAAGTATATAGTTAGAAACTTAGTACACCTGTGTTGAAAATGGACAGATCTAGAAGGCAAAATAATCAGTAAAGATATACTTGAACACAGCAGCACTATTAATTAACTGTAGACTACTTATCCATCAACAGCAAAATGCACTTTCTTCTCAAGCTTACATGGAACATTCACTAATTTAGACCATATCCTGGGCCATAAAAAATACCTTAAAGTTTAAGATAATGGAAATTACCTAATGTCTGCTTTGGAATACAATGGAATTAAATTAAAAACCAATTTTAAAAGACAGAAAATCCTGAAATACTTGAAGATTTTAAAAAGTCTTCATATGCTTTACTCATATATGTTTGGATGCATAATAATTAAATTCATTTTAGAGAATTAGTACAGATACTCCTCTTTACTGCTTTACAAACACATTATAAATAACAAATGCATGGGTAAAGAATTAAGTCTTTAGAGAAGTTTTAAAATATTTAAATAATTAAAAATACAACTTATCAAAATTTGTGGGATAGAAGTAAAACAATGCTGGAAGGGAATTGTATAATACAGCATTGAATAGATAAATTTCCATGCTAGGAAACAAGCAAAAAAAAGGGTAAATGAATTTCTAAGCAGTAAAAAGAAATTATAATTAAAAATTAGAGCAAACATCTATAAAATTGAAATGGAAAAAAAGTAGAGAAAATCAGTGAAACAATTTGACCTACAGATTCAATGTAATCCCAATAAAACTTTTGACAAATTGTTTTGTGGTTTTCAACAGTCTGATTCTAAGATTCACATGGATGGGCAAAAGACACAGAATAGACAACATAGTATTGAAAGAGAATGGAGTAAGACGACTGAGACTGCCTGACATCAAAATCTAATATGAAGGTACAGTAATCAGGGAAATTAGTATTGGAGAAAGAGTGCACCAAACAGCATGGAACAAAATAGAGCCTAGCAATAGATCCACTAACCACAGCCAACCAGCCTTTGAAAAAGGATCTAAGCAATACAATATATAAGTTCAACAATGGTGCCAAACAACTGCACATCTATCTGAAAAAAAATCTAGAAATCTAGACACAGACTTGAGACTTTTCATGAAGATTACCTCAAAATGGGTCATAGATCTGAATTGCAAAACTGTAACATCTTCTGTAATTGTAAAATAATATAAGAAGAAATCAAGATGACCTTGATAATGACTTTTTAGATAGAATACCAAAGGTATGATCCATGAAAGAAACAATTGATGAGCTGGACTTTGTCAAAATTTAAAATGTATGTTCTGTAAAAGATAAGGTCCAAAAAAAAAAAAAAAAGAATATAAGACACAGAGAGAGAGAGAATTTTTTTCATAGGATAAATGTTAAAAAGGAGTGTTATCAAAATTATACAAAGAGTTCTTGAAGCAATAAGAAAATGAAATATCTGATTCTTAAAATGTTAAAAGATCTGAACAGATACCACACTTAAACTACACAGATGGAAATTAAGCACATGTAAAATGGTCAACATCATAAATGACTAGAGATTTCCAAATTGCAATTATAACAATGAGACACTACTACACATCTATTAGAATGTCCAAAGTCTAGAACAGTGACAAGACTGTGAACCATTGGGAACTCTCATTCATTGCTAATGGAAATACAAAATGGTACAGCCACCTTGGAAGACAGTTTGCCAATTATTGAAAAAATTAAAAATTCTCTTAACATATGATCCAACAACCACACTTTTGTCATTTACCCAAATTAAATGAACACATGCACACAAAAACATGTACATTGATGTTTGTAGCTACTTTTTTTACAACTGCCAAAACTTGGAAGCAACAAGATGGCCATCAGTAGATAACTGTGGTACATTCAGACAAGTGGATATAATTCAATGCTAAAAGCAAATGAATTATCAAACCATGAAAGGACATAGAATAAACATAAATGTATATTACTTAGAAAAAGAGTGGTTTTGAACCACATCAAGAGTAAACCCCAAAGTAAACTACGGACTTTGAGAGATAATGGTGTGCTATAAGTTAATTGATTATAATAAATGCACATTACACTGTTGTGGAGGATACAGATAATGGAGAAGGTTACTTGGTAATGGGAGTGGGATGGATGGTATGGGAATTTTCTATATTTTCTGCTTAATTTCTATACTTTCTGCTCAATTTTAAAACTAAAACTAAAACTAAAATGTATTAATAAAAGTAAATGAACAGAACATAAATGAGCTGCTGGTGAAGGACATAGAAAGAAAAAATGGTGAAATAATGGAATGATGAGAAAACTAACAATTTAGTGAATACTATAAACCTACTAATCCAAGAAGGTCAATGAAGTTCAAACACAAGAAGACTGAAGAAAGCTATGCCACTATGTATCATAATGAAATTGTTTGAAATGAATACAAAGAGAAAGTGTTAAAAAGAAGCTGGGATGGGGAGGAAATATTACTATGTACTAAAAATTCTAAAGCAACCAGTGAAAAGCAAAACAAAATTGTTACTAATAAAAACCAGAGAAAAAATTAAATCATAAAAAATTCACCCCAAATAAGACAGAAAAAAGTTAAGAGGAACATAGAAGAGATAAGACAGATGAAAATCAAATACAATAATGGCAAATTTAAATCCAACAACATCAATAATCATATTAAACACAGATGATCTAACCAACGCAGTTAAAAAGTATAGAGATTGGATAAAAAGAAGACTTAATTGTACGCTGCTTACAAGAGAACTACTTTAACGACTCAAGTCAAAGCTGAACAATTCAAACAATTATGCTTAATTTAAAGGGAGCTAGACTAGCTGCATTAATATGATACAAAGTCAATTTCACAGCAATAAGTATTACTAGGAACAAACAAAAAATATTACTAAAGTTATAGGTATTCATTTCATACTGATAAAACGGTCACTCCATTATGAGACACAACAAATTTAAGTATCTTATATACTTAATAAGAGAACTTCAAAATGCATGAATCTAATAGAATTTTTTGGGAAAAAAATAAAAAACTCCACAATTATATACACTTGAAGAATTTAATATTTCTCTTTTAACAGCTGATAAAGCAAAGTGGCAGAAAATCAGTAATAATACAGTAGTCTCCATAAATATTTTAAAATTCAAATAATATAAAATATGTTGTCTAACACCACTAAAGTTAAATCAGAAATTAATGACAAGAAGTGCTATAGAAATCCTGAAAGACTTCTACAAAAATATTAATGGCAACCTTCCCAATACCCATTAAAATGTGAATACATAAACTGTAATAGACCCATACAATGGAGTACTATTTTGCAGTAAAAGAAGCAATTTATGGTACATAAATCATGCATCGACCTCAAAATTATTAAGCAAAGTCAAAGAAACCAGACTGAAAGAAAAAACAGTGTATAAAGTGTGATTCTATTTAATGTAAAGTTTTAAAAAGGTGAAAACTAATTTACAGTAACAGCAGATCAGCGTTGCCTGGGGAGGAGGAAGGGGGTTGGAAAAGAATATTTCAAAGGAATAAAGCTCAAATTGTAAAGCTTCAGGTATGAGCCAGCTGAAGAGGAGGGCAAGTGCTGAGTTCTCCTCCACATCAAATCCTGTCCTTTGTTGGTGTAGTTTGCTTTAGAGAGCCTTGGGATTGTGCCTTTGGCTCTCTTTGTTATGGAGAAAGCATTAAATGAGCCAGGCAAAACCCAGGGAAATTGGGAAATATAGAAATGCAACAAAGGCAAATGTTATCAACAGACGACAGTTCTTTATTTAGGTTTATATCTGTGGTACAAAAAAGACATTTTTTTAAAAAGTATTTTTAAGTCATTTTCTTTAAGTTACAATAGCTATGAGAATCTGTGCCTATTTTGCCAGCCTCTGACTCAGGCCTTTTAAGACCTTTCCCCACTTATAATAACTGCATTATGTGTTTCTAAATTGGATTCATAAAATATGAGAGTTGTATATGGGTTTTATTGATGGGAGCAATCAGCTTGAAGAAGAAAACGTGAGAGAGCATTTTAAAAGTCCATCCGAAGAAGCATTCCTGTAAAGCTATTTTCAAATGAAGTGTAAGTCCTGGTGCAGAAACAGCGCTGCTGTTCTGAAAAGTAAATTGGCCTTGGGATGAGAGTTCTTTGCCAAGAGGACCGGGGCCCCTGGTACACATCCCAGAATACAAAGGTGCTGACTTTTCAAAGTCCGGGAACGCTCGCAAAACTGCTGCATGGGCAAAGCAGACCCTCGCAGTCCCTCGAGGCCTTCTGCACTCCCACCAGTTGGCATGGGTCTGTTTCTACCAGTGAACTCATTTTATCTTCAGATCCCTAGCGAGGGCAGTGATCCTCAAGCTTGAGCTCTGCCCCTGCATTCTGGGGAAGGGATACTGTATTTTTATTACTAAAAGCATCTTGAAACCGCTTTCCTATGCCCCGGGCACCGCATTACCAGCCTCTGTGACGGCCCTGTGAAGTCAGCAGAGTCAGGATACGGTCCCCATTTTGAAGGGGCTCAGAGAAGTTTAGTGATTTTCCCCCCAGTCTTATTATTTCAGCCTTGGAATAAGCTGGAAGGCCGCTACTTGTTTGACAAATACCAGCTATTTACTCTCTTTAACCCATGTTTGTATTTTGTAGTTGACTATATTTTTAAATGGTCACATTTTTTTTATTGGTGCATGTTTGTAATACACAATGATTACCTTCATTATAGGGAGCTGGAACATGGACATAACATTACTTAATTCTGTTTTTATCCCCTTCCCTCCCCTCTCTCCCCATCCTTGCGTTTTTGGAGCCCTTCGTAATGTATTTTTATATGTGCTTGTAGCAGCTGATAATCACGTTCCTCACAGGGACTTGGTTCAGGTACACAGCACTTCACAGCCCGTCTTTTCAGTCTCACTCCTGTCCCTCCCTCTGACTCTCAGTTTTTTTCCCATATGCCACAGATTCATCTCACTATTTCCTGTTATCTCTCTTTTATTTTGCACTTTATTTCTATATCGAGGTTCTCATATAAGAGAAACTATGTGATATGTAAGCTTGTGTGTCTGCTTTATTTTACTTAACAGTATGGTCTCAAGGTGCATTTATTTTCCTGCAGATGACTCATGTTCATCATTCTTTATGGAAGAGTAGTACTCCATGGAGTATAACTATCATATTTTCTTCATCCAATCATCTACTGGGGGACATATAGGCTTCTTCCAAGACTTAGTTACCATGAATTGTGCCTAATGGGTAAGCATGTGTCACAATAACACGATGTCTTTAAAAAGTTTGGGAATATAACTTGGAGGGGAATAGCCAAATTAAATGAAATTTCTATTTTAAGGATTTGGTTTTTTGTTTGTTTGGGTTTTGGTTTGGTTTTTTGAGACAGATTCTCACAAATTGGCCTCGAACTCACTATGTAGCTCAGGCTGGCCTTGAACTCACAGCGATCCTCCTGCTTCAACCTCCAGAGTTCTGGAATTACAGTTGTGCACCATCATGCCCAGCTAACTATTTTTAGTTTTTTTTTTCAGGATCTCTACTCTGATTTCCATAGTGGCTGTACTAGTTTACACTCCCACTGATAATGAAGAAGGGTTCCTCCTGCCCCCAGCTGCCACAGCCTCTCCAATGTTTGTTACTATCAGAAATGGCCTAAAGTAATTTTTTTCTACTTTTAACATTTCTCTTGTTTTTGAGCTATCTTAAAAACATAAACTTCTGTAGATTAAGAATAAAATTATATTTGAAACTTTGTATTTTTATGTTTAATACAGAATATGGGGAAAAGATCAAACTCTTCTGGTTCTGTTGGTACGAAAATAATAGTGTTGGTACGGCAAATGATTTGCAACTAGACAACTGTACTGGGCCAGGAACTGCAACAGGATGCAGGGAAAAAGGAGCTTTCAAATAGGATGTGCAGCCATGGGTTCCTAACAATGGGACAGCCAAAAGCTGCATCATTAGATGATTACATCATTGTGCAAACATTACTCTGCATGCTTACACAAACTAAGGTGGCTGTGACATCGGCCAGCAGCACCATCGCTTGGGCCACCCTGTTCTATACAGTCTGTCATTATACTGCCCATAACAGTTCTTTAGGAAGTTGCCTGGAAAACCAGCAGAAATCATGCAAGGAAGCTGAACTGCTGAACTTCACGGAATTTTCCAAGACTGATGCCTTGGATTAATGAGTCAACATAACTAAGATACTAATGGAACTTTTTAAAGTATATTTATACATATTTTTCTGAAATAAATGAACATTTAGAAATTATTAGTTATTTAAATTATTGCTTTTGGCTTAATAGCTAGTCAAATGCTACATCTATCAAAAAGTCTCCTTAATTCAACGTTATTACCAGAATCCAGAAGAAATTTGACTGGTGATTCTGTAGAAGTGCAAGGCAATGTCTCCCTTTATCCCTTGTCCCAAAACAGTGATATTAGTACAAGTCTACTCAGTGCACCAAGAGTGCCATATTTCCTGTACATTTTGAAGACAGATGTTTCCTAGCCTGTCCCTGAAAAATATAAAACATATGCCATTGTGAAACCGAGAAACAATAAGCTTTTCCTTCCCTGAATTTAATGACTACCTCCATTAAGCACTTTATCACACTATAGGTATACTAGAGATTTAAATGGTAGAAAGGTAGAGAAGAGGAGACAAGAATGTTCAGAATAGAAGAGAAGCACGTCATGATTTAACAAACCATGAGCACCAGCACCCTTTGCCCAAAATCCTTTAAAGAAAAAACTGGCTCTGTCAGTGTGACATAGCACCAACCAACCATAACACAGCATTCTGTCCTTTGGAAGGGAATCTGGAGCTCCTGACCCATCATCTGCTGTTTCTTCTGGCAGTGGCAATGGATGGCTGCTTACTCACACATCCTCTCCATGGCATGCGGGAAGGCTGTTGTCTCTGGGATTGCTGCTGGATTTGGTGGGTGGCTCTCACCATGGAACACATGAACCAGCCTACACAGGAACTCAGATAGTGCATGACTCCTTAGTCTCGTGATCCCATCAAGTGAAGTCCAATGAGTCCACTCATAATCAAAAAGAAGGATTACGAGTCCACAGTTCACAGCCAAAAACTTTGGCCAAGTATATGTAACATAAAAGGAGTCAGGGAATAAGAAGGTCATTCAGTGTAGACCAAAGTGCTCAGCAGTACTTGTAGACAGCAAGATAAGTGTATTGTATGAGTTGGGATTAAAGAGAGTGTCTTGGGCCAAGGCAAATCCAGATCCAAGGAATATGCTCAGCCAGCCCCAGCCACAAGTAGAGGAGACCTCCATTTTCCAAGGTTTGGTCACTTCCCAGGGCCCATCAGGACTTGCATTAGTCAGTTTTCATTACTATAATGAAGTACCTGAGGCAGGGTAGCTTCATAAATAAAAGACGTTTATTTAGCTCAGAATTCTGGAGGTTCAAGGGCATGGCTTCAGCTCAACTCAAGGAGACATCATGGCAAATGGCATCATGATGTTGGAAGCATATACAGGAGGGAGCAAATCACCAGAAGACACAAAATCAAAAACACCGAGGGCCAATAAAAATTCTATTAATGCCTTCCAAGGGCATGCCCCCAGTGACCTGAGCACTTCTCACTAAGCCCCACCTCTGGAAAGTCCCACTTCCCAACAGTCATTCTGAGGACCAAATGGTATACGAACCCTTGGAGGAAAAAAAAAAAACACTTTCAAACCACAGCAGGATTTATCCTCTCCCTGTGGGCAAGTAGATCTCTGTAAAGAAATGATTACAAAGGTTTGGCTGATATTGTTCCAAATTACCCTGAAAATAATATATTAAATTTCACTTGAAAAATAGCTTATCTTCCCAGGTTATAGGACATAGTAGAAAAAAAGTGAAAATTCATACTTGTAATTTAGACAAAATGTACTTCCATATTTTCAAAAATACATTTTAAAATATGTTTAAAAGAAAGCTCCAGAACAAGGTGAAACATTTTATGCAATTAAGTAAATTTAAATGTATATTTAAACTAGTAGAAGCAAGAAGAAAAGTCTGAAAAGTTTGTCATAAAATATTCAAAATTTTTGATAAGATTATGAAGGACTTTTCTGGTCTAAATTGTACATTTCGATACCATCTGGACTTTTTTCCCAAGGTGCTGGAGTTTGAACCTAGGGCCCTGTGCTTTTAAAGCAAATACTCTAAAGCAAGAAACCTCACAATCCCAGACTTAAAGCTGTATTACCAAAGCTACTCTGATAAAAACAAAACAAACCAACAAACAAAAAACCCCAGCACAGTATAGTCACAAAAACAGACATGAGGATCAAAACAAGAACATAGCATGCAGAAACAACCCCAAGAACATACAACTATTTGATCTTTGATAAAGTGACCAAAAACACAGTTAAGGAAAGGTATCCTCTTTAATAAATGGTGCGGGGAAAACTGGCTATCCACGTGTCAAAGACTGAATCTAAACCTAAGTCTCACAGTATATACTAAACTGAAACCAAATCGAATCAAAGAACAAAATCTTAATGAGAAACACTTAACCTGCTGGAAGACAAATTAGATAAAACTCTAACAGTCATAGGTGCAATCAGGAACTTTCTGAATAGAACCACAGTCCCACAAGAAATAGTACCAAGAATCAAATAAATTGGATCATATTAAATTTAAAACCTTCCACACCGAAACAAACAAAAACAACAACAGTGAAAAGACAACCTACAAAATCAGAAAAAAAATCTGTCTCAATGATTCCTGAGACAGGGGACTCATATCTAGAATAGATGAATATCTCAAAAAAATTTGACCCCTCAAAAGTAAGAGACCTAATCAAAAAATGGGCAATGGAAATGAATAAACACTTCATAAAAGAAATACAAATGGCCAATAGGTAGATAAAGGGATGCTCGACATAACTGGCCATTAGAGAAGTACAAATTAAAGCAACACTGAGGTTCTATCTTACCCCAAAAAGTATGGCGATCATCAAGAAACCAAGTAATAAATGTTGGCAAGGCTGCAGGGGGGAAATGACACTTCTACATTATGGGCAGGAGTGTACCCTAGCACAACCACCATGGATATAAGTGTGGCGAGTCCTCAAAAACGCAAAACATAGAATTCCCTTTCTAGCTATTCTCCTTCTAGGTATCTTTCTGAAAGAATTAAAAACATGATATTACAGAGATATATGCATACTCAGGTTTATAGCAGCAGCATAATTCATAATAGCTAAATCTTGGAAGAGGCCATATGTTCATCAACAAATGAATGAAAAAGAAAATGTGATATTTGCACACAATGCAGTACTACTCTTCCAGTAAAGAAAGATGAATCTGAGTCATTTGCAGTAAAATGGATACACCTTGAGACCATATTGTTAAGTAAAATAAAGCAGACAAACAAACTTACATATCATATCATTTCTCTTATACAAGAAACCCAAAGCAAAATGAAGAGCAAAATAAAAGCTAGAAAATAGGAAAGTGGGGAGATAGATGCTTCTCAAAGAAGAAAAGGATCAAGAAATGGAGAGAAGCCATGCGTGGTGACACACGCCTGTAATCCCAGCACACGGGAGGCTGAGGCAGGAGGATCGCTGTGAGTTCGAGACCAGCCTGGGCTACACAGTGAGCTCCAGGTCAGTCGCAACTACATAGTGAGACCCTGTCTCAACCCCCGCCAAAAAAAAAAAAAAAAAGAAAAAAAAAATGGAAGGAGGCAGAGAAGGGAATGGACAGGTGATGAACAAAAGGAATCCAGATGTGGTACATATATGTATCAACTCTACACAAGAAATGCAAACACGATTTAGCTCAGTGGTTCTGCTGCCTGCCTCAAAAGTGCAAGGTCCTGAGTTAGATCCCTGCCACCAAATAAATAAATAAATAAATAAATAAAAATAAGCATTCTGCACTGATAAAATGTACAAAGGAGGGGATGAAGGGATACGTGTAGATGAGAGAGAGGGCAAGGAAAGGAGATATAGAAAAGAATTAAGATGTGTCGCCTACATGTACCAACCCCACACGTTACGTACTGCACACATGTACTAATAAACTAAAAGAAAGAGGAGGAGGCAGAGGAGGAGGAAGGGCTGGGGATATATAGCTCAACGTGAAGGCCCTGAGTTCAATCCCTAGTATGACGGAAAGAAAAGAGGAAAACTATGAATCATTACTTAATTGATGTTAGTGGCTAAATTCCAATTATGAAATAAAAATTGTATTTCATTTTTAAAAAGGCAAGTATTCTCCCTTGAGCTACATTCTTAGCCCTCTCTCTGGATTTTTACTCTATTTACAATTGAAATCAGGAGTTAAGATTTATTCTTATAAACTTTAAAAATTCAATCCTTTGAAAAGTATTTAACACCATGAAAGGTTTTCAGTTTTCTTAAACAAAGTAAGATGTAAAATCATTTATACCATATGACATTTATTTCTTAGACTTTTCTTTATTTTTCATTCCTTTTGTGGTATCAAATTGAACTAAGGACCTTGAGCTTGCGAGGCAGTTACGGTACCACTGAGCTAAGTCCCTGGCCCCTTATTTCTAAATATATGTAAATATTATTTATAGAAAATATACTTGAAATAGAATTGACTGAAATTCTAAAAAAAATTATTTATGGGTAAATGAGTTTGTAGGTAATTTTTTTAGTTTTACATGTTTTGAAAAATATATAGAATTATGACTTTTATAATGAGCAAAAAAGATAAGCTATACAAAGCACACTAAATAACGTTCTAGACATATTTCCTATCTAAGGAAAGTGAGAAAAGGCTTATCCAAGTAGGTAATACCCTTGAGATACCTCAAGCATGAATAGAAATTTACAAAGGGAGTGGGAGAATTCTCTCTGAGAGTTAAGAGGAACATACAACTACAAACAACCATAATGAAAAAGAAAGAGAGGTGTATTCAAGAAATGCTGTGCAGTTCAGCAAGAGTGTGTGAGGGCCAAAGCAGTGAAACTAATGAGAAATTAAGCTGTAAGAAAGGTGAATGTGCTCTGTGCTGAAGAATCTGTGTTTGATGCTGTAAGCCAGGGAAGCCACTAACAGATTTTAAGTAAGGAAGTGCATGATTTGCTTGGCATTTGAAATCATTGGCTTGACCATGGATGATAAACTAAAATGAGGCAAGACTGAAGAGAGATCAGGCTTTGCAGGGGCCACGGTAGGAAGTGATGTGATGAATCTAGATTCCAGAAATCATTGGCAAGAAGAACAGATAGGACTTGATTTGAGGATTCACAGGAGGTGGGATTTACGGCTGGGGTGCTGAGTTCAGAAAGATGTACACACTTCTAATCTGAGCAATTATTATCTCATGATACCCTTTTCTAGGGAATAGGGTTGGGGGGATAGGGGAGTTCAAGATACAGACTGGTAGCAGGGAGATAAAGAAGTATTCATTTCATTTTAGACAAGGTTAATTGAAGTGACTGAGGATCATCAAACTAGAAATATCCAGGTGGCAGAGAATAACAGGACTATTAGTCCAGCAGCCAGAAAAAAGTGGACCCCCCACAAGGGTTTGGATGAGACAACTCATGGGCAGCAGAGGAAGGGAAAAGGAAAACCACTCAGGGACACAGGAGAGTCCATTCAGACAGAATTCACAGACAAAGCAAAGATACTGAGCTGAGTCAGAAAAACTGTCCTGAAGGTCTGCACAAGAGCACACAAGGAAAGAGGGCTCAAGACCCAGCGCAAGGCCCAAATGAAACCTGTCTTTCAGAGTGATGGAGGTTGGAAAGGAGAGTACATGATAAGATGTTCAGCCTCGAAGACTGACAAGGTCACATGAGTCATGAAAAAGTCACGAGTCATGGTGGGTGGTGTAAATGAGGGTCGCTCAAGACAGCTAATGGGTGCAGAGACTCGGTGTACAACAGCAGAAAGACCTCCAGACCTGTCATCACGAGCCCTGGGTTTTAATTCTATCTCTGTACTTTGTGGGACCTTGAGTTTTACTCCCACACTTCCACAGTGTTTGTTTCCTCCTATGACAATATGGATATGGAGGTACTGTGCGTATTAATTAATATGGTTGGCTTCCATCAGTACTGACTGGAGTTGGAGGCTAGGGTGGAGGCATAAGTGTGGCTGAATCCTGGAGCCAGGGAGGGAAGGGAAGTAGCCCAATCAGTATGAGACAGGAAACAGGAAAAGGGGTCCAGGGAAGGACAGGATATATTTTGATAGACTTCCCAGTTTCGCTTAGAACTGACCTTACTTCCCTTCAGGCTGGTGGAAGCAAAGAGGAGATATTTTGGTCATGGTAGGCTGCAAATGTCCACAGCTTTATTCACGTGATTTATGAAGACTGTTTTAAAAACCTGGCCAGCTTTGTTCTCAAAGACCTGTGCTCTTGAACCCATTGCTTCCTGCCTGTGACAGACACTCCCTCCATCAGTCACACCCTCTTGCTAGCATCTTCTGTCTCTGCGTCTCCACTGGAAACTTCCTTTCGGCCTCCAAACACCCTGCAGTGTCTCCTTCCTCAGAGGAAGTCACGCCGTCCCAAGCCCGTCACGCCGTCCCAAGCCCGTCACGCCGTCCCAAGCCCGTCACGCCGTCCCAAGCCCGTGACGCCCTCACAAGGAGGGATCCACTTTTTGCCCTCTTCACCAGCCGATCTGGTCCAGGATGGAGCTGAACAGAATATAAGATTATTTCTGTGAACAGGAAGGAACCTGAAGCTGCAGCAAACTGATCCAAGCTAAGCCTGGCAGGGACAGAATGAAACTGGCAGGAAACAGTGTCAGAATACAAGGCAGCTGTTGGAAGGAGGCAGGAGCATGAAAATAAAACAACTACTGTATCTTTCTCACCTACCTAATTTAAGTCATCTCTCAGCAGTATATAAATCTTTGACAGACCTTAATCCTTTAGGATATGTGTGTGTGTGTGTGTGTGTGTGTGTGTGTGTGTGTGTTCTAATAGTGGTAGCATATATATTCTAATATATTATATATCTAATAGCATATATATTATAATAATAGTGGTAGTAATGAACAGCCAACTCGTGTATTAACATTCACTAAATACCACAATTTGTTCTGTGTTATTTACTTACACTAACTTATTTAAAGCTCACAATAATCCTATGGGGTAGGCATCATTACTATTCCCATTTTACAGATAAGGATACTGAGGGCTCATTAAAATTAAGCAACTTACTCAAGGTCACGTATTTAGTAAAGAACAAAGCTGCGCCCAAACCCAGGCACTCTGAGTCAATAGCATCTAATGGAGCATTTACACTTCCACATTTTCTAATGTCGAACCCATGGTGACCCTGGGAACCCAAGGGACACGCACATGTGTCGTTATATTCGTCACCTTGTGAGAGGTCAGGAAAATGCAGGAGAAGAAAAAGTCAGAGAGGAGATGGTAACGTCAGGAACCCAGGCTCTCTGCTATAATCCCCACCGCTTGCAGACCGAGATGGATGAGCAGAGCTGGCATCTGAAGCTGCAGTGGACAACAGAAAGGATCCAGGAGGGGCCGGGGATGTAGCTCAGTGGCCCCACACCTGCCTCGCAAGCCAAGGTCCTGAGTTCAATGCCTGATACAAAGAAAAGGGGGACCCACGAAGGACACACAAAGGCTAGCTACTGAGTGAACCCCAACAGGCGAGTATGCACACACTCCATGAAGTCACCTTGGGTGCTAAGTGGTTTTATGACAGTGCACACACTGAGCACTAGCACTCTCTTACTATTTAGTTCAGGATTTCTGGAGCGCCCCTATTATTAAAGGTGGCAGCAGACCCTCTGGCGACTGTAACAATCACAAGCAGGGTCCTGCGTCTGGACAGATAGCTCCACTGTCTTGAACCTTGTGACTCCGATGACTGCGTCTCTTCTCTGTTTTCTCACGCTCTGTCTCTTGAGACTTAACTCCCACTCTTCTTAAAGCTCTCATCCCTAAATGTGAAGACATTATAGTGGGTCACATGGATGGAAAAAGGTAAGATCTAGGAGAAAATCTGGAAAGGAGGTCATAAAATTGAGGAGGACTTAACTTATTTTCTATTAAACATGGAAGAAATTTGGGAAATGAGGGTAAAGGGAAGTGTTCCCAGAGAAGTACACCTGAATAGCATAAACTTGGGCTGGATCGGCAGACAATGGTGATTTATGAAGACTGTTTGAAAAACCTGGCCAACTTTGTTCTCAAAGACCTGTGCTCTTGAACCCATTGCTTCCTGCCTGTGACAGACACTCCCTCCATCAGTCACACTCTAGGTTGTCCCCTAGGTCAATGTCAACTTATTTGTACATCTGTGGTGTAAAGTTCGTCTAACTCCCTGCTCATCAATAAATTCTGATACTAGCAGAGGACTTTCACAAGCCTGTTTTGTGAATCCTCCTTCCTCAAATGGAAATTCTTATTAAGTGTCTGTATGCGTGAGGGGCACAGTAGAGGCAGAACCTGTGGAGTTTTTAGACAGTCCCAAACTAAACCAATTTAGTGAGAGAATGCTAAGTTCTTACATATCTTGTAGAATGTATTGGGCTTGCCATGATGAAGGAATAAGGAGTTTAAAACCGTCTTATATGGGCCTTTAAAAATCCTGGAGAGCCTACCTCACACTAATATAATTATGTAGTTGATAAAGCTGCTCGTGGTTAACATTTTATTGCTTAGATCTCCAATCTCTTTCTTAGTAAGACCTTTCACCTAACTTAATAATCTCTTGGATATTCCAAACTCTGTCCTCACCACCTGTCAGTATTCTTTCTAGATGACCCAGCAAATTGCTGTAGAAGTCCGCAAGGGGAGATTTATAAAATTACTCCACTATTAGAGAATTTCAAATCACTCCATTGTCCATCAACTTAAACATTAACTCCTCATCCTGGTATCCAAGATTCCCCTACATTTATTCTTTTCTCTATCACATTTAATTACTTAAATTCTCCCCCAGGATCATATCACACTTTCCCCTCCTAAACCTTGTGTTATTTCTTTGACTAGACTTCTCTGGATAGCTTACCCATTGGTTATAGGCTGAGTTGTCCTCACTCTCATTCAGCTGTTGAAGTATTAATTCTTAATGTGTTGGAGCATGACTATCTTAGTTACTTTTCCCTCTTTGCTGAGACAAAATACCAGACACCCAAAGATAGAAAGGAAAGGTTTATTTAGCTCACAGTTTGTAGAGGTTTCAGTCCATAATCAGCTGGCTCCAAGGCAGAGCAGCACATGGCAACAGGGCAAAGTTCATGGCAGCAGAAGACAGCAAAAGCAACAAGAGAAACCAAAAATGTCAACCAGCCAGTAAGAAAAGCAACAAGGGACCTTAACAGAGTCTTTGTGAGCCTTTTATCTTATTCAGATTACTTAGGGCAAATCCTTAATCCTAGTGCCCTTGTGCCTAGCCCCACCATGAATCAATCACACACTCTAGATTCAGCCACCTCTGTAAAAACATAAGGCTTTGGGGGGACATCTGAACACAAGCCAGAACAGTGACTATACTTAGAAATATGACCTGTAAAGATGTAATTAAAATGAGATCATGACAGCCATAGACAACTTCATATTACTGGTATCTTTATAAGAAGAGATCACAACACTGATATAAATCCACTGAGTAAGGGGCAGCCATGTGAGGACACAAGCTGACCGTAAGAGAAAGCAAGAAGCCTCAGAAGCAATCAAGACTGCCAACACCTGATCTTGGACTTCCAGGCTCTCGAACTGTGAAAAAAAAATAACTTTCTGGTGTTTAAGCCACCAGTTTGTCCTACACTGTGGTGGCAGCCCTAGGAAACTAATGTACCATCTCCAAGGCCCCTTCTCTGCTTCCAGCCTCTGCCTGTGATGGTTCCTGTGCTTCTCCCTTGGAATCCACAAAACACTCTGTTATTATTAACTTGCGTATCGGTTCTTTTGTGTGGTGCCTAGAATACTGCCTTGTCCCCCACTGTAGACTGTATTTTATTCGTCTCTGTAGTTGTCTTTATCCCTAACTCAGAGACTTACAAATGTTAGGTATTCAAAGAGCACTCATTGAGTTGAATTAAAATGAATTTTGTTGATGAATGATTAATTTCTGTATTATTGCATTTAAAAAAAGAAGATGGGTTATTATAAGTGTTGCGAAATTTTTAGGAGCTCTCCTGGTGCCAAGGATTTTCCTTGGATATTGGATATCCAAGGAAAGTATGGTTTTATTCTCTCAAAAGTTTAGATAGGGAAGTACCTCCCTATTTAAATTGTAAGATGCTTCGTGGATTGTCAATGTAACATAGTAATGCACTGGCTTATCAGTCAGATTCTTCTGACCGGCTCTGTCACTGATTCGCTATGTTAACACTGTCAGATTATTTTACCTCTCCAAGTTAGTTTCCTTATCTGTTAAATGGAAATGTATATAAGTTTCTCTGTAGGATTGCTGTTAGGGTTGACTTGGAAATAAGGTTAGAAAACCAGGGTTGAAATCCCAGCTTTCTAGCATTTGTCAGCAGAGTGAGTTACTTAATCCCTCTGAGTGTCAGTTCACTCATCTGTAAAAGGAGGATGATAACCATAATAGTATTGAGCTAATAAGGCTGCTGTGAGGATTACTGGGTACCTGAAACAGCAAAGTTCAATATGTATCAAATAATATAATAAATGAGCATAAAGTGCCTAACAAAGCCTACTACACAGAGAATCAAAATATTACTACTATGGCTACTACTAGTTGCACCATAAAAATGTATATCAAAAAACACAACTACTACCATAAGTGAAAAGTAGCTTTTTAGTATACTCAATTATAAAGTCGCTAAGAAAGGATTCTAGTATTTGAAGTAATTTCATCTTCTCCTAAATAAAAAAAGTTTTGAACTACAACATTGACAGAACAGTAGGTGTCTCTCCATTTTCAATCTATTCTCTTGATGCCTTTGGTGTCTGGACCACTTCCTTAGGTGAGCAGCCAGAACTCAAATTATGCAATTATTTTATGCAGGGGTGAACAGGGAGTTAAGCTGCTGGTGGAATTGGTTCAGCTATATGGCCTCTACTTTTAGAGGGAGCCCAAAATATGCTACTCCTTCTACCTGAAGTATACTGATGAACTAACAAGGAAAGTCAGCCAGAAAAAACTCTAGAAAGTAGAGTGCAAAATTGGGAATAATAAAGGATATTAATTAAAAATTTGTATTATTTTTAAAGGTTTTTTGATCAACTTTCCATCACTGTGGCAAAAATATGCGAGATAATCAATTTAAAAGGAATGAAGGTTTATGTTGGTTCATTGTTTCAAAGCTTCCAGTCCATAGTTATTCGGACCTATAGTGAGGCTAAACATGGCAGGAATCATGTAGTAGAGCAAAGCAAAAGGCAGGCCACCAAACCGCTGAGCTAAATCCCCAGCCCATAAACTCTCTTCTTAAATCTTTACTATTTTGATAATGCTGGGCTGGGGATGTATCTCAGTGGCACAGAACCTGCCTCACAAGAGCAAGGTCCTGAGTTTGATACCCTGTACCAAAAAAAGAAAATGCTACCATGTTACACATGTAATAAAAGTTTAGTAAATAAATATTTTTGGAAATTTCAATTAATTAATAAATTAATGTCTGTTTCAATGACCAGTAAAATAAAACCTTAGATGATATTGGTGATTCTCAACCTCCTGGGAAAACAGGACACCAACACAAATATTTGATTAAATAAATGACAGATGTTATATTAATCAGAAAACATTTATTTTGTATTTCTACATCCCAAGTACATAGGCTCTTAAAAATAAAGATAAATTATATTTTATACCCCCTCAAGACTGAATAGATAAATTCTCTCCCAATGGACACTCAAGGAAAAGTGAATTCTAGAAGGGTTCTCTCTCTTCTTACCACTTTCTTCCTTTAAATTATGAGTGGTAAGAAGGGTAAAGTCAGACTCCTTATCCCCACCAGTACTTGAAGAAATAGCCTCTCAATTTTATGGGGTCAAATTTCTGTGTAAAAACCACAGCTTGGTGAAACATTGAACCCAGAGGTCACCTCCAAGAGCTCCTTGCCTCTTGGTTCTCAGTCCCAGCTGAGGTACGCACATTTGCCTAGGAAGATTTCCAAATCACATTCTCCTATTTCCCAGATTATATATATTCTAGGTTAGTACAAGGGCCGATATATTCCTGCAATTCTATCCTCAATGAGAACCTCTGATGGAGTTCATAGTCTTCATTTTATAACTGAGAACACAGGTCCACAAGAATGCGAAGAACTTGCCTCAGACCACAGTGGAACCTCAAATTCAGGTCTCCTACTACCAACCTTTCTATAGCCCTAGAATCCCAAGGTGAGCTCTAAGGAGTGTGGTGACACCATTTGAAATTGGATGTAAAATGTGGATATGTATGCATGTGTGAATTTGACTGGGATGGAGAATCCGTAGCTTTTAACAAATTCTTTAAAAACTTAAAACCATAAATTTAAATTTGCATTGGCTACTTCCCACATACTTCTAAGAAATGCCTGGGTATAAGTGAGGCAGGACTGGACGTACATAACCGAGAGTTAGAGCCCCGTGTAATATATGGCAGATGCAGTATAAGCCCCATCCTACACAAATCCCCTGGTTTATTCCCAAAGTTTTTGCCTGTAATCTCCTTCAGGCTAAAGGAGAAACATAGGTGCCATTATCACGCAAAATAAAGATGAAGGAATCATAGTGCTTTTGAAGTGCTGGTTGGAGTGGTAAGCAGTAAAAGATAGGAAAATATCAAAAGAACAATGGGAACCCCAAGCTCCAAGGAACACAGAAAGGGGCCCAAAACGGGAGGGAAATGGGTCTCAAAACCCAAAATACCTCAGTTTCCCCTAATATTAGTCCCAAAGAGCAAAAATTTAAACTGATTGAGACAGATCAAAAGCCTTATCAGCTGTCAAGACCACTCTAAACCCTGTGGTATCCCTTATTAAACAAATAAATTGCTAAGTAAAGAAACAAATCACAGGACAGCCAGAGAAGTCAGATGATGTCCTTGCAGATTTGAGGAGGAATTTAACAACTAACATGTGGCAATTAGCTAGAAACTGCCACATGTGCTAGAAATAAGAACTCACTAACCCATCCCCGTCACTGGCAGCCCACACTACTTGATTTCCTCCTGCTGATTTAGACTCTTGCATTTGATTTAGGCTGCCTGCCTTCCACTCTGCCTGGGCTGCTGTCAGACCAAAAGGGCCAGTGGAAACAACTGCACTTGTTAACTATCAGCTCCTTCCAGCCCTTCTGGACCTCAACCACACCTGACATTTAGGAGGCAGTTAACCACCTTTAAGAAATAGACATAAAGAATAATAATGTGAAATAGGAAGTAAAGGGCTAAAGGTGTAAGGAAAGTGGGAAGGGTGGGGGAAAGGTAATAAGGGAGAGGAAAAAAATATGAGAAACTGAAAAAATGGAAATAAAGTGTTTGTAAATGGGGAGGGGAGCAGGGGGTGAAGGGAGGGCAGGGACAAGGGGAAAAATGAGAATCAAGACCTATTATGTAAAGGTACAGAATCCCAATGATGAATGCAATTGTATTGTATACCTAGATTGTACCAATAACCTCAATAAAAAAAAAAAAAAGAAAGATTTGGCCCTGTATGTGGGCTCCTGATTTCCTGTTGATACTTTAACTACATGCTGGAACATTCAAGATACGTGGGAAGGCTCTGTGCCATTCTTTAATGAGTAAAATAGCTGGCCATTCTCTGCTGAGAGAATTTTCCTTTGAGGGGTACCACAGATTCTGCTAACTAGTTATCATTCTGATGGGTATTCACGCAGCTAAAGAGCTCCTCCTGCTGAATACTCTTCAAGACACTGGCTGCAAAAAAGTAGCTTCTCGGAAACTTCATGTAGCCCACTGTCAGCTACTAATGGTTCTATTTCCTACCCAGGAACAAACCACTAAAAATCAATGATTACTTCAAGGGAACAAAGAGAAAATACTAAGAGTTTACTTCCTAAAAATTATGTTCAATAAAACTGGAAATAAGAAGACTAGATTTGAACAATCTTTGTTCTCAGATATAAAATGTCAGAATTATCCAGACAAGTAGAAACAATAGGATATTTATAATAAATATATGTATGTATATATATATATATATATGTATATATATATATATATGAAATTAGTTCATGTTATAATGGAAGCTTAGAAATCGCACCATCTGTCTTCTGCAAGGGAGACCCAAAAAAGCTGGTAGTATGGTTCAAGTCCAAATGCAAGGCCTGAGGACCAGGATAATCCACAATATACAATGTGATCTGTGGGCAGGAGACCAATGATCCAAATCAACGGTGAATTCTCCCTTCTTCCAGCTGTTTTCTTTAGGGCCTCGACTGGGGGGTGATGGCATCCATGCCTGGAAGGACAACCTGCTATCCCCCATCTACCAATTCAAATGAACATCCTCACAGACAGACACACACACACAAGGTTTAGCCAAATATTTAGGTACCTCATAGCCCGTCAAGGTGCCATAAAGAATTCAGCATCACATACAACTTATTGCATTTTTTGGTTCCATAAAGTGTTAATACTGAAAGATTAACAGTTAAAGATAAGGAAACTGTGGGCACTAGAGAGGTTAAGAGTCTTGGTCCAGAACCTCATAGACAGCTGATGGAGCTGGAAATAAAATCAACACGGACTTGCCATGGACGCTGTCTTCCCATTGACCAGCAGGTGATTTTTGTTCTTATTATACAAAAAAATCCATTGCCCATTTCTGTTGTGTATAACACTTGTAATTAATTGGTTAAAGGAAGATCAGAATCCACCCCCTCCCTTTCATCTTCCCATTACCTTGAGAGGTCCTCCATCACCCTCGCAGCTCAGAAATCCTTTGGCTAACTCATTACTCATCATGATAACAGCTCTATTGCCACCACAGGAAAATCAAGGATGAGCTTCTTAATACACAATAAATGTGCTCAAGGGAAAGTGCTAGGTCCATTTCTACAAAAGAGACAGATTTTGTGGCAGGGTTTTGTGACCAGGATCTTGAAGTTGGCAGCAGTCAGTGGAAGTATACAACATTCAGATCTTTCCTGGGATTTTCTTTCTTTCCCCAAGCCTTTGCTAGATCCTTGTCAGGTTCTTTTGACAAATCCTCCTCTAGAAGCAAAGTGTTTCAGGCCCACCAATGAATAAAGCACTTAAACTGCTTTCTGAAAGAACCTGCCCTATAACATCAAGGATCTTTATACTCAGAAACATCAGCAAAGTTTTGTAAAACTACATCAGTATGTCAGAACCACCCTAGCTGAAGAGATATCAGGGGCCCTTGGCTCTTTCCATGATTGGTAAAATCCAGGTTCATGGAGGATCCCCAACCTCTGATATTTCCCTGAGGACTTTACAGTTCTTTTCTTTGTTCTTAGGCTAAGGTTCTTATCTTGTGTTTCGTATTTGGTATAACATCAAATGACTGTCTCAGGTTACCTAAAAGGGCCTTTATCGTCTCTCCTTGACCACTTGCTCTTGACCAATGGCCTAAATGTAAGTGACTAATCATGTCACCAGCCTCAGTTCCCTTTTTAAAAAATGCATTTGAATTACATAACAGGATAATGCTTAAACACTGTTATGAAACTCCAGTAATCCTCTGTCTGTCATACCCCACCAGAGGGAATTAAAGTGTGTTTGCTCATAATATCTGGCTTAATAACAGCTTCTGATGAAGCCAGATACCAAGATATTTGCCAGGCATATGTGTGAATCCACGGGGCATCAAAAGCTCACTTTGTTCCTAGCTCAGGGATTTTTCTCAAGATTTATTTGAATCCTGCGTATTTTTTAAAAATTATTTATAAAGTGTAGATTGCCAAGAACTGCAAAACCCAATCTACTGTGTCCAAGTTGAAATTCCTTTGAAAAGTGTTTGTGATAAGCTATCTTATTAAAGAACCTCTTTGCTCAACATTCACTCACATTCTCAAATTCCTTCCACTTCCAGGAAACTCCTGGTCAGAACAAATAAATACAGAGATGGCGGAGCTATCTGCGGTGGTAGGTAGGGAAGCTCACACAATGGAATCTACCATTAAGTTGAGCATTTTTGTCACTGATTTCAAAATAAATTTTCAGAAACTGTCTAGTTTCCACTGGTTGCGTACTTCAAGTTTGCAAACTCTGTAATATTTCATCTGTCTGAAGGGTGTAGGAAAAATGGAGAGCCCTTGAAAAAAACACTCGGAGCACTAGAGAGCATGCACATTGGGCAAAATACGTTATGCAAACATAGCAGAACCCAGAGCATAGAGCAGTCTTCAGGAAGAACATATTTCACATTCTTGCTCTTTACTGGGTCCAAATGATATAAAATGAGTATTACTACTAAATGAAAAATATAAATCTCTTTCCTTCTTGCTATCCAAATTTTCCTGAAGGAAAATTTTCAAACACTCTGTTTTATACTCAGTGCTAATTTATCTGTGGCCAAAGGACCACAGGGAAAACTTTATATTTAAAATGTAATCATATGGATTGGGATTGTTCAAGAAAGCTATTATTCAGTGACATTTATAGGAAAGAGAAGCCAATATAAACCATTCTTCTTCTTACAAAGAATGTTGCTCAAAAGGTTGTCCTGGCTCAAACTGATATAAATGGAAATTAACCTTTGTGGGTATATGATGTTTGTGCAGCTATAATCTATGACCACACTCATCATGTTTAATCAACTATAAATTTTTATCCTTGTGTATTTCACATAGTAAACACAACACATTTGGATAAAGGCACAAAAAATGTGGGCAGGAAGCCTGGAGTAACCCTTGAACTATATAACACAGGAAGAGCCTTGGCAGCCATGTTATTTACTAGCTCACCTCCAGAGAATACCATGTATAATTTCTATTCATTTATTTTGGAGAAGCAATTCAACTGATCAGAAAACATAATGTACTTGGACCCAAGAGAAACTGGAAATTCAAACTCGAGAAACCAGAAATAAAATTCTACATAAACAGCCTTAGGCAGTTGAGGAATGAATAACCTCTTTGGAAATGTAATCCGTCGGGACACTGTACTTAAAATTAACTTTGTTGTTGGGTTGTGGGGAGAAAGCAACCCTTCTTCATTGTTGGTGGGAGTACAGACTGGTGCAACCACTGTGGAAATCAACATGGAGATACCTCAAAGAGCTGGGACTAGAGGTTCCATTTGACCCAGCCATCCCTCTGCTGGGTATCTCTCCAAAAGAATTAAAAGAATCAAAGCACACTGATATATGTGCATCTATGTTTATAGCAGCAGTTTGTAATAGCTAATACTTGGAAATAGCCCATTTGCCCATCAGTTGGAAACTGGATAAAGAAGATGCAGTTTTTCTATAAAATGGAATACTACTCAGCCATAAAGAATGAGAAATTAGATTCATTCATAGGAAAATGGATACAGTTTTAGGATATACTCCTAAAAGTGAAATAAATAAGTCACACATGTGTAAATACTGAATAGTTTCTCTGGTGTGAAAAACTATAATAGTACATAAGATCCTAGTAAGATAACTGACAATGTGAAATAGGAAGAAAAGGGCTAAAGGTGTAGGGAAAGTGGTAAGGGTAGGGGAAAGGGAATAAGGGAAAATAAAAAAATATGAGAAAATGAAAAAATGGAAATAAAGTGTTTGTAAACAGGGAGGGGAGGAGAGGGTGAAGGAGGGGCAGGGACAAGGGGAAAAAATGAGAACCAAGACCAGTCTTGTAAAGGTACAAGATCCCAATGATGAATGTAAATGTACTGTATACCTAAAATGTACCAATAAACTCAATTAAAAAAACAGAAAAAATATTAACTTCAAACAGAGACTGAAAGAAAAGACCAATTAGAAATAGCCAATGCAAGAACAGCTCACAAAGGGAAATACAAACAGAACAAGAACAGAAACTGTTCGCTTAATCATCCTTAAGAGTTATGGGACTGGGGATTTGGCTCAGTGGTTCTGCTACCTGTCTTGCAAGTGCAAGGGCCCAAGTTTGATCCCTGGTACACACACACACACACACACACACACACACACACACACACACACACAGCGTTTTGCCAGTTCTTCTTGAAAATAGAACATCCTTGTTTGTTGTATAGATTAAGGCACATCATTGTGTATGGTTTCCATTACAGAGTGAACTCAGGCATTTCAATTAATTCTTTAGTCATTTTCCCTTCTCTCCAGCATAATAGCATAGTAGATAAAGAGACTGGGGCTTAATGAACCTTATATGTCATTTGTCTATATCACACTCAAGATTCCGACTCTAAGAGGTAACTCACCAGAGAAATGTTGTTCCTTACAGAGTATTGCTTTTAGAGATTTATTAATGTCTCAGGTACTATTAGCAATAAGTGGATAATATATGAAGATTTCCTAAGTGTATACAAGTCAGTTTAACAGTGTAACATAATAATAAACCATATAAAGTTATTTCATATCACACAGCAACAAAATTTTTAAAGGACACTCATCCCTTGTCTGCTAGAGAAGAGATGACAAGTCTGTATGAGTCACAGAGGTAAGAGCATCATTTAAAAAGATGTTCAAAGAAATGTAACAAGTACATGGATCCCTGCATGACTAAGAAACCACAGTGGGAATTCCCGTTCATCTGCCTTTCACTTCCCTTTACAAATTCTATGGACAAATGACTACATTAAAGATCAAGTACCGTGTGATTCTACTGTCCTCAAACGGGAACATCTTGTATTTCCTAAACTGATTTCTCATCAGCATTACTAGCTTCATATGCATGTTTGATGTTCGGAGAAGCAAATATACTTCTAAAATTCCATTGTTCAGTACAGTTGATGTGTGCATGCTGTATTGCGTGACATAAAATAGACACTGAACTTATATTCACTTGTTTAATGAATAAATGAATGACTAGATATGGCAGGTACTTTGCAAAACTTCCTGAAGGATAATCAGATTAATAAGATAAGAATGACTACATATTACAAATTCTTTTTTTTTTTTTTCGGGTGCCGTGGGTTGAATGCAGGACCTTGTGCTTGCGAGGCAGGTGGCAGAACCACTGAGCCAAATCCCTGGCCCCTCGCAAATTCCTTTTTATTAATGTATTTTTATTAGTACATCTTTGCAATACATAATGATTATATTTATTGTGAGGAATTTGTACATGTACATAGCACATCTTAATTCTTTTGTGTCCCTTCTCCTCCCACCTCTCTCTGTTTCTTCCAACTCTTAGTCCCCTTCCTGTTTGAAAATGCTCTATTTCAATTTTATTTGATTTTTTAAAAATCTTTTTTCTCTTCCTTCCCTCCCCTCCTCCATCCTTTGATCCCTTTTTCATTAAAAAAAAAAAGATCCTCCTGTTTCTTATTATCTCTTCTTTATTTAGTTCTTTATATTTTGGTTCTCATATAAAAGAAACCATGCTATATTCATACTTGTATGTCCGATTCATTTCACTTAACATTATGACCTCAAGGTGCATCTTTTTGGGTGAGTACCAGGGATCAAACTCAGGCCCTTGAGCTTGCAAGGCAGGCACCAGAGCTACTGAGTAAATCCCTGGCCCAAGGAGCCTCTATTGACCTGCAAATGCCTCAAGTTTACCCTTCTTTATGGCAGAGTAGTTCTCCACTGTATACACATGCCACGTTTTCTTTATCCATTCATCTGTCGATGGACATGTAGGTGACTCCCAAGTATGAGCTACTATAAATTGTGCTGCTATAAACATGGTATTGCATGTATCACTGTAATATCATAAGTTTAACTCTTTTGGAAAGATTCCTAGAAGGGTAATAGCTGGGTCAAATAGAATTTCTATTTTTAGTTTCTTGAGGAATTCCCTTACTGATCTTCATAGTGGTTGTATTAATTTACATTCCCACCAACAATGTAGAAGAGATCCTTTTTCCATGCAGCCTCACTGCCATCTTTTATTATTTGATTTGTTGATGACAGCCATTCTTCTGGGGTAAAACGGTATGTCAATGTTGTTTAAACTTGGATTTCTCCAGTCACCAGTAATGTTGAACCTTTTTTTCCTGTATTTATTGTATTTCTTCTGAAAAGTATTCATTTTGGTTGCCCATTTTCTGGTTGGCTCTTTTATGAGGGGGTCTAGGTTTTTTTAAGCTCTTTATATATTCTAAATTCTAGCTCTCTGTCTGAAGAAGAGCTGGAATTTTTTTTTTCCATTCTGTGGGTTGTCTCTTCATTCTAGTGATTGTTTCCTTTGATGTGCAGAAGTTTTTAATTTGGCATGATCCCCTTTGTTGATTCTCGATATTATTGCTTGTGCCACTGGGGCTCTGTTCAGAAAGTCTTTGCCTACCCCTATGATTTCAAGAGTTTTACCTATTTTATCTTCCAATAGATTGTTTCTGTTTTGGCATTCAGATCTCTGATCCATTTTTATTTTAGTTTGACTCATGGTCACATCTCTACACACACATGCTTCTCAGACTGTTTAAAATTTTTAAATTTATAACAGTCTTCCTGTTATTATTTTAAATTGTGGTAGTGAGTCACTTTCTAACAGTGTGTAAATTAGTGGTGCATTCTTCATTGATGGTATTGTTGCATCTTACAGAGGGAACATGACTTGCAAGTATAGAAGATCCTGGACTTTCAAGTATAGAAGAAAGCTAAGGAGGCTTTTTTCTCATTTAATAGATTCAAAAATGATGTCCTAGGAATTCAGGCCCCAAATAATTCATCTATTCTGCAGAAATGCTAGAACTAGAGCAGTTTTCCTTGCTATTGGCTGAGTATCTCACCCTATCACCTGAAAACATAATTTTATAATCCAATCCCAGTTTCCACTGACTTTTTTTCTTCTGGTTAAAACTGGTTACTTGTCTTACCATCCCAGATCTTATACATGCCATTTTTTCTTCAAAATAAGCATCTTTGCAAATGATATTTTTATTCCATGGATATTGTCATAACATAAATCACCTTTGGGTTTGTTTGATGCCATCTTCAGAAAATAGGTCATCTCTTAGAAAGAAAGTTAATATTCTTATATAAAACAGTAGTACTCTTGCTTCCTAGAGGACATTCTCAGAATTGATTTGATTGCACAGTAATTTCATCCTCACTGCCATTTAGTGGGTATGGGTCAAGGACAAGTCATGCCCAATTTTAGCCAAAAGGGTTCTCTTTTGTTCCATCTCCTCTTCCTTGGGCTCCTGCAAAGAACCACATATATCACCCTGTACAGACATCCCATCCACACATCTGCACCCCGGCATGGTCACCAGCAGCCTGGAGGAGCATGGGCCACCCTCAGGGGAAAAGATGCATAGAAAAGTCTTCAAATTACTTGGGGAGGGAACCCTATGATTCTTGTGAGGAGAACTAGGCTTCAGAAAGGGTGTGTGGCTGGCTGGATACATCCCTTGGGTCCCACAGGCGCCACACCTTTGGGGAAGGGCTAGACTTCCTGGAGCAGAGATGGTTGGTGATGGGGACACAGTGGCCTGCAGGAACAGCCCAACACAACCCAAAGGTGCCTGTGTCTGGGTCAAATGTCCTGTCACACTGATCCACTACAAATAGGAACTAATTCATACAAATCCCAAAAACACCTCATAGGAAGTTATATAAAAATGAAACTTTGTTAGGAAGAGGGAATCTTAAATGGAACACAGAACTTGCCATAAAATTAGTGACGAGTTTGTTCACTTTGTGTATTCTCTCTACCAATTCCAACCACGTAGTTAGCTGAAAGGGGATCTGTAACAGCGTCATTACCACAAAAGCAAAGGAAATGTTTGCAAACATGTAACAGATGACATTTAAAAATGGAAAACTTAATAAATGCACCTGGAGACTATACTCTTAGGTGAAATAAATTGGACTCATAGGCTTAAATACCACATTATTTCTCTAGTGTGAGAAACCAAAAGTGTAAATAAGGACTAAAATGTATAATAGATATTGGGAAGTGGGAAGAAAACATTCAAAAGAGAAGGGGTACAAGGGAAGAGGGAGGGAGAAAGGAAGGAAGAGACAAGGAAAAAAGAACAGAAGGAAACAATAGAAACAAAGCTTTTGTAAATAGGAAGGAAAGAGGTGTTGAATGGAGAAGAGCAGAATGGAGAAAAAAGAAAAAGCAAGATACGTCATGTACAGATACAAATTCCCTGTGATGAATGTCGTCATTATACACATCCAGACTTACCAATAGAAAAGAAAGATTCAAAAACCACATTAAATTACCCTTGTCATAGACTTTTCATTAATAAGGATTTTGAAATAGAATATGCTTACAACTAGTTTTAAATTTTCCTAGGATATTGAAAAAAAAACAACAAAATACTGACAATTATTTTGGCACTGCTTAGTTTGTTTTCTTTCTGAGACAGGATCTACACAGCTCAGGTTGGCCTCAAATTAGTGACCCTCCTGCCTCAACCTCCTGGTATTTCAGGGCTGCACACCTTGCCTGCCCTACTGCTTAATTTTCAGTATTACTCTGTGAACGTAGCTGGTTCCAGTACGTGATTTCTTCCTGGGTCCTTGCATTACTGTCTGTTTTCAAATGCATCCTCCTTTCCCTGTTGTCCATCATGTCTATGTACTAACCACCAAGTGTGTACCTCCATAGACCCTGGGATGTCCAGACAAGAAATATATGCCACCTCATCTCTGCCTCATGGTATGACATAACCCTGAGAAGTGTTTTCAGTGCTACACTTAAAATTAAAGCTCTGAATAATATTTGAGATATTACACTTCTGCATGGCTTCTGTGGTTTATCTTGGCACATTACTTCCAACTGTCAAGTACAGCATTTCCTTTTGTCTTACACAAACATTCTCTGAAAATCTACACCGCAGAGAAATAAGGAGCCAAGAGTCTGGTGAGTCCCTCAGCTGAGTTCCCAACTTCACCAAAAGCTTTCCTCACACATGAGCACAACCAAAGATTCCCTTTCACAACTTCCGGGAGCCTATGTGCAGCCCAAGAGGACAGGGAGGGCTTGCGAATAAAGAGCGAAAACGCCTCCACTTGGACATGACTCAGAATGGTCTCTAGAGTGAGAACTGACTACATTTGAAAAGCACAACCAGGGGGTGAAGGGAGGACAGGGGTGTGGGGAAAAATGAGAACCAAGACCTGTCAAGTAAGGGTACAAGATCCCAATGATGAATGTAACTGTGCTGTATGCTTAAAAAGTACCGATAAACGCAATAAAATTTAAAAAATAAAGATATTAATTCTCAAAAAAAGAAAGAAACAGAAAAGTACATCCAGGAATGTTCAGAAGAACAAAAGATAATGAAATCGTGATGTAATTAGAGTGTCACAGACAATCATATGTAACTAACAAAACAGCGTTTGCTCAGAACAAGAGAGGCAGATGTAACATAAAAGACCCATAAAGGAGTCACAGCGTGGGCCAGTGGAGGGAAGCTGCTCATTTTGCCAGTTCCCATTCCCTGCGTGGGACACGCTCTTTTGCTCAGTTAAGCCCCGTCTCCCTCCTCTCTTGGATCTCCAGGCTGAGCACAGAGCGAGACCTCCAGGCAGGACTCCGTGCCACCAGCCGCACATCACTGCCCGCGCCCCTCGGCCAGCAGCAGCTCCTTAGCTTCCGGTCCAGGATCCAACCTCGACCCGGAGCCACACTTGCGCTCTCGGCACCTCCTTTTCCACGAACGTCCTAGACATCCTCCGCAGCCAGACGTGTAAACAGGCACCACCTTCAGTTCTTCCTGTTTAAGCACTTGTGATCTATTTTTATTCATAATGCAGGTAAAATTCATTTTCCCTTTTGCTTCACTAGCTACAGGGATGGGATGTCTTAAATATTTAGCTGCATAAAAAACAATAGAAAGTTTTGGTGGGAAACATTCTGTTTTGTTTTGTCTGTTTAAAGACCTCCGCGGTAAGTCTAATTCCATCACTCGGCACTGTGTGACACCGACTTCACTCAACACCTTCCTCAGACTGGGTACAGAAGACACTAACAAAACTCAGCACACGCACCCCCCCCAACAAACACTAACTCTTTTACAGATCTTTTGTGTTACTTTCACTTCTCTTCTTCTAGAAAAATAAACAACTCATTAATGCCTTGTGCTATTTACCAGGAAAACAAAATGACTAACACGGCCTCTCCCTCTCCACGCAGGCATCTTTAAGAGATGATCATGCTCCCAATTAATCAAAAACAGAGGCACATGTGGCGGGGAGAGTGGGAAATGGTGGAAACATGATCAGTTCTTCTCTAGGGAGTTGCCTCAATGTAGCCCTGGGGCCTTCCCTGTTGGTACACACAATGACAACGAAGCCGGCAGTCTCACATGTGAACACACCTTGAAAACACAGTGCTTTCTTCTCTTCTGAGATATTCATCGTACTTTTTCAGCCTTCTTGCCAGTCACATCAGAGCTGTAATACTGTGCAACAGGCAGAGGGGAGAAGGGGGAAGCCAGTCTTCATATTTCCCCGATTAATTCACTGTATTTAGGTCCTGAAAGGCAGCACCCTTCAGTCAGTGAGTGGAGGATCGATTAGAACTGAGATGGATAACACACGTCACTCGGGCAGGCTGGATGCCCAACGTGAGCATGAATATCAGTGTGCACCGACACCCAATGCTTCAGCTGGAAGGCAGGGTAACAAGCTGTGAATCACCTTGTAGATCATCAGGGTTGTACGCACACTAAATAAATCTTTGTGTCATGGCAGCGATACGGCACTGCTCTTGATTTATAATTCCGTACAAAGTTTGCCACTGCTGCAAAGGGTAATGAATTAAGAAGATGACAGTTGAATTAAAAATGCTTCTTCCACTAAGTATTTACAACCAGCAAAAAGTTATGGCTGGAAATGAACCAAGGGGACTAAAGATAAAACTAATATAGCTCTCTCCCTAATCATAAGATTCAGCTGGTGCCAGGCATATCCTCATTTTGGGAATTAAATCACTATGACAAAATGATGCTTCTCAATGACTTGGAAAATAGCCAAATGTGCAGAATAACATCCATCAAAGTGTTTTCTTTTGGTGCAGTGAGTTGTGTCCCGACATCTTTTTGGTAGGAGAGTTTTATTTACAAGTTACTAAATCGACCCCACTGCCAGGTAGTAATTGGCAGCTTTATTATTATAACTCCTACGTGTTTACCAAGAGATTGGCACTGGGTCACAACCAGAGCCCCCACTATCCGGCTTGGCCTAGGATGAAAGGACTATGTGAAAAAAAATCTTTTAAGCCTCACAGTAAATTTGAAAATCTGAGAAGAAAGCCATAAAAGCGAAGGCAGGCGTAAGTACTTTGAGTCTGAGATCCTTGCTTGAACTGTATCTTGTATTACAGGGCTCTCCTTTTGGGTGAAGGATCTGCTTTATATCTGCCTTGTCTAGTACAGTAGCCACCCACCTCCAGTACACAACGAGCCCTTAAAATGCAGCTATGTTACTGAGGAACTAAATGTTTTCATTTCAATTAATTTCATGTTAATTATCCAGGCCCATTGATACGCGCCTGTGATTGATCCCAGCTACTTGGGAGGCTGAGGCAAGAAGACTGTGAGTTCAAGGCCTGCCTGAGCAACAGTGAGTTCATGTCTCAAAAAAAAAAATTAAAAGCATTTTTCTAAACTACCTAATTATAATTCTTGTGTAATTAACTCTTATTTCAGGGCACACAAGCTTGTGAATCTGTATTTGACTTTGTATGATGATTTTCCTGATCTTTTTTCTGTCGTAAATAAGTGTCAATCAGGATTTTTGCTTCCTTTGGTCTAAGTTTGAAGCAGCTAATCAAATGAAGTAGATGACAAGTTGTTTTTAATGCATTTGGAGCCAGCTGTGTGGGCAGATTCCTTCCTAGGCAGCCCTAAGGTCAAGCTGTCTGGTGAGGTTTTTAACTAAAATCTAAGAGCTACTAAAGATGTCACGATGCTGGCCAAATGGCCTCACTTTGAGTCATCAGTAAGAATGATCTGATGGAATTTCACAGATGCCACGTGTCCCTGGGAGGTGTCACCAGTAATGCATCCATGCACATCTTAATAATGTCTGTGATTCTCTCCAGCCTAACTCCAGCCTGAACTGTTGAGGATTCCACTGAACATACAGTGAAAATAAGACAGCTGTTCTCTCAGGACTTCCAGGAGGGGGAAAAGAAAAGATAAAAGGCAGTTAATGAGAGGTTCTGGCTTGAGAACAACTTAGCTTTACTAGTGTCTAGTGCACTATTTTGCAATATAGCGGGTAGTCAAATTTATTAGTTGATTGGCTACATAATTGACGGGCCTAAAATTGGTAGAAACATCAGATTCACTTAATGCACAAAGTAATCAGATACAGCATTCTTGCTACTATTTCCTTTGTCTTTGCTAAAACAGAAAGGAAATTCCAGTATAATATATCCTAAATACTCTCCCTATTGAAGCTGGCCTTAGACAATGTTTAGAAAGCCACTCTGTGATTTCAAATGATAATGCCATTCAGACGTGAGTTTTTCAAAGGCTGACATGTGCCTAACTCTGAAAATTAGCTATCCCAAGCACAATATTCTAAATATGCTAAGATCTTGTGAATTCTTAGGATGCTTTCACTATCTCAACAAAGAAATTACATGAGCAGCTTTGTTTTTAATATAGGCAGTTAAAGTACACAGTTAATTTTATGAGGTTAAAATACCTTGCATACATACACCAAGCTCACATACATGTCTTGTAGATATTCATTAAATCAACAACCAATCATTTTAGGTAAAGTGTGAATCTATGTCATTTGCTCACACTGTTCTGCCTTTAGAGGTTATGTGGGAACCCATATGTGGTAGGATTAAGATATTTTCCATTCCGTAATATTCCTGTCGCTACCCTCCCAGCCGCTCCTAGGCCACCATTTAGCCCTATGAGACCAGCTGCTCCACAGGTTCCACAAGTCACGGCAACACAGCATGTTGCAAACAGGTCAACACAGACAATGGTTCCACATCCTGCCGCTGCTGCCGCTGCAGCTACTCCCACTGTCCGCTGTGCACGCTCCGCACCGTGCCCCAGTCTAAATCCGCTGCGGGAGTCCGCAATCCTCAGCGGCATCGTAATGCACAGCCACAGGTTACTGTGCAACAGCCTGCTGTTCATGTACGGGGTTAGGAACCTTTGACAGCTTGAGTGTTGGCATCCGCCCCCGCCCCCCAAGAGCAAAAGCAAAGGTTGGCTGTTTCCACTTAAGCCATGCACTCTTCTCTTACTGGTGAAACCACCCGCATGTGGTTGGACACTGATGATTCGGATCTTCTTCACGTGCTTGAGTCTCCAGAGTCTCTCCGTCCTAAGGTTAATGTACAAGCTCACCAAGCTAAAGAGGCTGCCCAGAAAGCAGTGAACAGTGCCACTGCAGTTCCCACTTTCTAAAATTGATCAGGGACCACGAAAAGAGATTCATGCTTCGCTGAAGAAAAGTATCTAAACCTGGAAAAACTCTAAATACTATGAAAGAAAAAAACAGTGCAAAATATAAAATAAATTTTAAAAGAGAAGGAAATTTTGAACCTTATATACAGAGCAAATGCCAGGTCTAGCAAACAATGCCAGTCCTAGGTTACTTGACTTAAAAGCAAAAAATCAAAATCAAAAACTGGTAAAATATAAAAACAAGTTAATGTTTTATAGACCCTGGGAAAAGAATTTTCATCAAAGTATAAAAATTCAAAGCATTCCTTTCTTTAATTTTGTAATTCTTTACTGTGGAATCGTTCAGGATGTCAGTTCTGTTATAAGTGACAGAACTGACAACTGAGCAAGGAAATGTAATTTGGATTATAAAATTCTTGCTTTAATAAAAATTCTTAAACAGAAAAAAAAGATATTTTCAACATGTGTGGATGAATATTTATACTCAAAAAGAAACTATGAACTGAAATATTAGTTAGATCAAAAATCAGCATGAAATAGAGTTATGAGGGGAGGGAAGAATCCGTGTGATAAGAGCCCCTCTTTAATGTGTTTGGAGACTGGAAGTGAGATAGCAAGATTCCTTTTCATGATGTCAGTCCTCTGGGGAGAACGGAGGATGGTGTATGAGAAAAAATTCATCTTTCAGTTCAGTCATCAATTGAAGGGTAGTAAAAGCCACCATGAAACAAGAAACACAGCACATTATAAAAGCCTCGGGGTCTTTACTTGGGAGCAATAGTAGACAGGAAGTGCTAGAGGTGACAGAGGTGACTCAGATGGTCCCTGGGCTTAGTGAGCACTCTGTTGGGGGGGCAGCCTGCACCTCTGGGCCTTTCCATACCCACAAGACCAGACACAGGCGGCTTTAAACAGAAGCCTCGAAATGCTTAAAAGTAATGTATTTGAGGTTACTCTAAATTAATAAGTTGTAATAATGAGATAATTGCCTCAAGAATGTAGTAGTTTAAGGAGCTGCTTTAAAGTCAAAAAAAGAGAGAAAAGATTTGACGGCTCCAGGGCTCGCCCTGAAATGCCCTTACTGTGAATGAGAAGGGGCGTGATGTAAGCACTTCCGGGGAAGCACTCTGGAGAAGCCAGAGCCCAAGGCCAGCTGGTGCGGTGCTGCCAGGCCTCCTCCTGAGGCCAAGAGACAGACAGACCTCCGGACCCCAGTGGACCCAAGAACACGTTTCCTTTGAGACAGTCTCTCCACGTGCCTGGGGAAATGAAACAACAACGAATAAAGCCACACTAGAATACATCTCCTCAGTTCGCCTCCCAAGTATCTTTCTATCTGTGCTTTCTTCCCTTTTCCATTCTACTGTCCTTACTCACGACTGCAAGCCCTTGGATTATTATGGTTTTCTACCATTTCCTCTGCATAACTTTTCCAGAAAGATGTTTCTAGGATGGGTTCTTTCTTATCACTTCTTACCTGTGAATCCTTCACATTCAGTCCGTTTCTCACGGCCACCTCCTAAAACCTCAAATGATCTCTGTCTCTCCTGCCTCTTAACCTCATCTTCTAACTCTCTCCTCAGCTAGAGGACTTGGGAGGGTGTGATGTGAACAAGGAGAAAGAGGAAGAGGATAAGGAGAAGAGTGGTTACCTGATCCTGAGTCCCTCCTATATGATGTGCTTTAGAGTTGTTGTATTATCTGATCTTCTTCATAATTTTATGGGATAGATTGGGGTTGTTTCATTTTACTGATGAAGAAATGAATGAACGTGTAGTTCACTTACCTCGTAAGCTTTAGAATCAGTGCTTATTCCAGATATTTCTCTAAAATTTGTGCTGATTATCATCACCATGGTTCTCTGCAACATTTTTTGATTTTCCATATCAAATGTTTTCCAAGTCCCAGGCTATTTATTGAATCCTTATCCATCTTTCAAAGGCCTGTGCGTGATTTGTCACCTCTATGAAGTGAACCTTGACTCCCAAGAGATGATTCATAGCTTTTCTATTATGTTACCACTACTTAAAACAACAACATTATATGTATCATAGCAGTCTCCAGCTATGCAGTTGGCATGGTTTTCTTCCCGCCTGTACTGAATTTCTTGAGGTAAGGGACCATGTGTCTCTCGTTGTTGTGAGCTTGTGATGCTGCTCAAATACAGCCTGTACCTGATGAATCTTTGTTAATTTCACAATTCTATTATGCAAAGAGCAAACTGGAAGATTAAAAGCTTTTGGTTGAACTGTTATCCAGAAGTTAGCAGAACATCTATGTGATGCTTAGAAAGCTGCTTAACCTCTTTAGGCCTCAGAAATTTTATTTGTAAAATTAATCAGGGCTTTTGAAATTATTCCTAAAATCTCCACAAATTCTGAAATTCTGTGCACTTACCCTTTGCATACAAGGAATGGATGTGGAGAGCACCCTACTCTAATCAAGTGCAAAATGAAACATGGCATTTGAATAATTTCATTTATTTACTAGTTGACGGAACTTAACTGTATTCACTGAAGACTAACCACCTTATAAATAAACCACATTATGAGTTTTTAATGTGTTCCTTATTAAAAATGCATTACTTTCCGTGCTAAATTAAATGTCATTTAAAGCTAATGTTTCCCTTCTTACCTTTGGTTAAATGAGATAAGATTTCTGTTTATTTTAGTCATGTGCTAAGTAGCACAAGTCATTTGGGATGTACACTAATAAAGGAAAGTCTTCCCATGCATAAAAACTCAGAAAATTTTAGAGCAAGAGGAGACCTAAGAACTAGACCTAAATTCCGGGAATAGGAACAGCTTATGCTAATGGATGAAGGAGCAGAGTCCTCTCCTCCTTCCAGATGACCCACCAGTGGGAGTCTTTACTGGGTAAGCTCCCTGCCTCTCCAGCTCATTCCACATCTGTCCCCGTTCCATGTGATCATGAGCCAGTGTGTTGACATATGCGAGCTGCCTCACCATAATCAGCCAGAGCATTCTGTCTGCCGGGTTCTTTAGGAGAGAATCACACAGCACCCACTGCACTCACTCAGCTGCTTACCCCTCCCCAGACCTGTTAGGTTCAGAGGAGACAGGAAACCAAGTCAAACCCCAAGAATCAATAAGAAGTCAGAGCTTCCAGGAAAACATTTTTTTCTCCAGGAAATGAAATGAGGTAGGGTATGACCCCGAAGGCTGTTGGATGACAGGAAAGCTTGACGCTGCAGTGTCCCAGTACATGGGGCTGAAAGTGGAGTCAGCACTAAGAAAGTCCTTAGATGAAGGGAGCGGGAGAGAGAGGAGAGAGACCAGGAGGAGAGGGGAGCGGAGGGGAGAGGAGGGGAGAGGAGGGGAGAGGAGGGGAGAGGAGAGGAGTTTCTCTGTTACTTGCAGAAAAAGAAATTATATCTCTTCGGTGCTCTTCAAGGTTATCTATAAAAAAGCAGCCTTTTGACAGAACGCCTTTCAGCCTCACCTATGTGAGGGCCAGGTTAAATTCAGAATGCATCTCCTTCCATAAACCTCGCCACAGGTCAGGCTGGTGAATCTCATTACTTGTTTTTATTTAAAATCTGAAGTCGCTCAGATTACTTCAAGAAAGAACTTCAAACCTATGTCTTAAACTTTTAATATCTAATAGGGTCAATGTTAAATTTTATTTTAACTGCAATCTTTCCCCCTTCTATTATGGCAGTCCACGTGTATTTGGAAACTAAGAATCTAGTAAAGAGGGAAAAATCATCCATTTTTCATCCACCTAAATATAAGAACTGCTAATATTTGGTTGCTTTTTACTCGTCTTTTTTGCTGTGATTTTAAAAAATTTTAATTACATCCATCTTTTTTTTGGGGGGGTACTGGGGGGTCGAACCTGGGTCCTGTGCTTGTGAGGCAGGCAGCAGAACCACTGAGCTAAATCCCTGGCCCTAATTACATTCATTTTGATTCCTCAGTGTAATATCTATCTGTTTTGATTTTAAAAGTCAGGTCAACTCTAGAGATGTAATTGATGTGGATCATTCTACACATATTATACATGCACATTCCAAGCAAATAGCATTGCTGGATAAAAATAGCAAAAGAAATTTAAATGCAAGTATAAAACCTAGAAGGAGAAATCTCCAGATGCCAAAACAAAGGAAGCACTATGGTTGAAAGAACGATAGTACAGTCCACACACGACGTTTGCCTACTCTCTGTCAGGAAGCAGAGAAGCACTGCTTTTCTTGAGGCAAACATAGTGTAAGTGTTATTTTTACTAGTGTGGCTCTATAATATTATCATTAGCAGAAAATCCTATCTTCTGTTCACAGGTTGGGCCAATCTAAGTTTTTAGCTCTGATTTTTTTTTTTCTTATACAGGTAAGTGAGGTATATAGGAATCCAATTACCTCTGAGCAAAAAAATCTAAACCTAGGCATATAATAGTCAAGATTCCAGAAACCCAACAGAAGAACAAAATACTATAAGCAGTTAGAGAAAAGAAACAAATCATATGTAAAAGAAAGTCCATCAGAATCACAGCAGACTTTTCAACACAAACCCTCAAGTCAAGAGCCTGGAGTGAAATATTTCAAGCCCTAAAAGAAAATGACCTCCAACCCAGATTGATGTACCTTGCAAAACTATCTTTCAAAACTGATGGAGAAATAAGATACTTTCATGACAAAGAGCACCCTAGGAAATTCATGAATACCAAACCAGCACTCCAGAAAATTTTAAACAATATCCTTTGAGAGGGAAAATCAATATCTTTTGAGAGGGAAAAGACAATGAGGATCACAACCCCAGCAAGCCCAACATAATGAATCCATCAGGCAAGATAGGAAATTAAATACAAAGGGAGGAAAGATTATGACAAGGATAAGTCAATACATACCAGTTATAACCATCAGTGTTAATAGTGTCAAATCATCAGTCAAAAGAAGTAGACTGGCAGAATGGAATAAGAAGCAAGATCCAACAATATGCTGTATACAAGAAACACACTTAATTCTAAAAGAAATTCATAGACTGAAAGTTAAAGGGTGGAAAGCAATATTCCATGAGGCAGGAACCCCCCAAAAAGCAGCAGTATCTATCCTATTTGCAGACAAAATGGATTTCAAACCAAGACTAAGAGAAACAAAGGTAACTAAGTCATTGTAAAGGGAACAATCCAAGAGGAAGAGATGACAATTATAAATCTATATAAACCAAATACTAGTGTGCCCAACTATATAAAAAATATTAATGGATATGAAAAATCAAATAAACACTAATACAATAGTAGTGGGGACCGCAATACCCAATGGTCACAAATAGACAGATCAACTAGACAAAAAATACACAAAGAAATACTAGAACTCAACCAAACTCTTGAACAAATGGACTTAACAGATGTTTACAGAGTGTTCCACCCCACAAAATCAGAATGCCTGTTTTTCAGCTACACACAGGTCATTTTCCAAAATAGACTACATACTTGCTCATAGAACATATTAAGTAAATGCAAATGAATTGAAGTCATCCCCTGTATATTATCAGACCATAGTGCAATGAAATTGGAGATCAATAGCAAAAGAAACCACAAGAATTTCCTAAACACATGGAAAGTGAACAACCTCCGGAACAACCAATAAGTCATAGAGGAAATTAAAGAAGAAATTAGACAGTTTCTACAATTAAACAGCAATGCCAGTACAACATATCAGAATTTATGGGTCACAATGAAAGCAGTCTTGAGAGGGAAATTCATAGCAGTGAAAACTCGTATCAAAAAAAAAAAAAAGAGGAAACTCAAATTAAAAACCTAATGTTGAACCACAAGATCAAGACAAACCCAAAGCTTATACAAGGGAGGAAATTATAAAGATCAGAGCAGAAATCAATGCAATGGAGAATAAGAGAATGAAATCAATGAAGCAAAGAGTTGGTTCTTCAAAAAAAAATAAATAAATAAAATTGACAAAACCGTAGCCAACCTTATAAAAAAAAGGAACAAAAAAGTCCAAATCCCTGTGATTAGGAATGAAAAGGCTAAAATTACAACAGACCCAGCAGAAATCCAAGGGTTCATTGATACCTACTTTGAGAAACTGTACTCTAATAAAATGGAAAACACAAAAGAAATAGATTTCTGAATACATATGAATTTCCAAGGATGAACTAAGAAGATATAAAAATTCCAAACAACCCAATATCAACCGTGAAAAATTTACCAACCAAGAAAATCCCAGGTCCTATGACTTCACTGCTGAATTCTACAAGACATTTAAAGAAGAACTATTGCCACTACCATTTAAACTCTTCAGTAAAATTGAAAGGGAAACAATATTCCCAAATTCATTCCTGGAAGCAAGCATCACCTTGATCTCCAAAGCAGAGAAAAACCCAAATGAAAAAGAGAAGTATCGGCCAGTCTCACTAATGAACACAGATACAAAAATCCTCAGTAAGATACTGGCAAACAGAATGCAGAAGATCATCATGAAGATCATATACCTTGACCAAGAGTGATTCATCCCAGGGATGCAAGGATGTTGCAACATACATAGATCAATAAATATAACACACTATATTAACAAAGCCAAGGACAAAAACCATATGATCCTCTCAATAGATGCAGGAAAAGTGTTAGACAAAATCCAACATGTATTCATGATAAAAACCCTATATAAAGTTAAAAGAGATTGTCTTTATCTCAATCTGATAAAAGCCATCAATGAAAAACTAACAGCCAGTATCCTACTAAATGGTCAAAACCTGAAATACTTCACACTAAAATCAGGAACAAGACAAGGATGGCCACTATCACCACTCCTGTTCAATGTAGTTCTGGAAACATTAGCCGCAGCAGTTAGACAAGAGAAAGAAATAAAAAGGAATAAAGGTAGGAAATGAAGAAGTCAAACTGTCATTATTTGCAGATGACATGATACTCTATATAGAAGACCCCAAGAACTCCATCAGTTTTCTAGACTTAATAACCAAATTGAGTAGAGTAGTTGGATACAAGTTCAACACACAAAAATCAATAGACTTTCTGTACACAAACAACAGACTCACTGAGCGAGGAACTGGAGAAACAACTACCTTCACAACAGCATCCAAAAAATGAAATACTAGGAATCAATCTAACAAAGAAATAGAAGACCTGTACTCTGAAAATTACAGCACTCTGAAAAAAGATATTGAAGAGGACGTAAGAAAATGGAAAGATGTCTCTTGCTCTTGTGTAGGAAGAACCAATATAGCGAAAGTAGCCATACTACCAAAACTGCTATATCAATTCAAGGCAATCCCAATTGAAATTCCAATAGCATATTTCATAGAACTTGAGAAAACAATCCAAAAATTCATTCAGAACAAGAAGAGACCTAGAATAGCAAAAGCAATTCTAGGTAATAAAGACAAGGTAGGGGGTATCACAATACCCAACTTGAAGCTATACTACAAAGCTACTGTAGTAAAAACAGCGTGGTACTGGCAGAGAAACAGACATGAGGACCAGTGGAACAGATTAGAAGATGCAGAAACAACTACAGACATATTCAGCCACCTCATCTTTGACAAAGGAGCCAAACACCCTCACTGGAGGAAAGATAGCCTCTTCAATAAATGGTGCTGGAAAAATTGAGTTTCAACTTGTCAAAGATTAAAACTAGACTTATATCTCTCATCATGTTCTAAACTAAAATTGAAATAGGTCAAAGATCTAAATATGAAAACAGAAACACTAAATCTGTTGTAAGAGAGATTAGATAGAATGAGGACATTGGTATAGGAAAAGACTTCATGAACAAAACCTCAGTTGCACAAAGAATCAACAACTGGGATCTCATCTTATTAAAAAGCTTCTGTACAGCAAGAGAAACCACCAACAGAGTGAAGAGAGAGCCTACAATATGGGAAAACAAAGGTGTACTATCTAGAAAATATATAAAAAACTTTAAAAAATCAGACTTTCCAAATTTAAAGACACAATCCGAAAATGGGCATGTGAAATTAATAGACATTTCTCAAACAAAGAAGTAGAAATAGAAATAAATATATGAAAACATTTTCAATTCACTGGTCATTCGAGAGATGCAAGTGAAAACAATGATGAGATTCCATCTCACTCCAGAAAGAATGGCTGCTATCAAGAAATCAACCAATAACAAGTGCTGGAGGCGCTGGGGGGAAAAACACCTTCTCCACTGATGGTGGGAGTGTAGACTGATATAGAAATCACTATGGAGGTATCTCAGAAAACTAGGATTAGAGGACCCATTTGACCCCACTATTCCCCTGCTAGGTATCTTCCCAAAAGAATTAAAAGGACCATACCACATGGTATATGCACACCCATGATTATAGTGGCAGAGTTTGTAACAGCTAAAACTTGGAAACAGCCCAAATGCCCATCAACTGGTGTCTGGATAAAGAAGATGTGTTTTCTTTTTATAAAATGGAGCACTATTTAGCCATAAAGAAAGATAAAATAGAGGCATTTATAGCTAAGTGGATGAATATCGAGGCCATACTCAAGTGAAATTAATAAGTCACATGTGTAAATACTGTATAATTTAACTTGTATGAAAAACTAAAAGTGTAAATAAGAATTAAATGCATATTGATATTGTGCAAGAGGAAGAAAGGGTCTAAAGGAGTGGAGGAAGTGGGAGGGATAGGGAAAAGAAAAAAATATGTGAAAAGAAAAAACATGGAAACAATGTCTTTGTAAACAGGGAAGGGTGGAGCGGGTGAAGGGAGGGCTGGGGAATGGGGAAAAATGAGAACCAAGACCTGTCATGTAAAGGTACAGGATCCAAATGATGAGTGTAACTGTGTTGTATACCTAAAATGAACCAATAAACTTAATAAAGATAAAAGAAAGAAAGAAAGAAAGAACTAAGGATGGAGAGGCTGGTGGAGTTATTTTCGGTACTTTATAATCCAGATGATTATTTTCAAGTGATCAATGATTTATGTGTTATACTCCCACTTAATAACTCATGTACTCAGCAAATATTTATTGAATTCTACACTAGATGTCAGATTCTGAGAATGTAGCAATTAGCCATGCCCCGTGGAACTCATACTCCAGTGGGAGAAACAGAAAACTCAGAAGTAAAACAAATAGGAGCGCTAAGAGGGAAGACAGGGGTGAAGGGAGAAAGTGCTAATATAATGAATCTTATAAAGAAACTGTGATGAGGACTAACCTTGGGGGAAATAACATATGGAGGCGCCAGTCTCTCACAGTGACCATCTCAGGAAGCATTCGTGGCTCTTTCTCAAAGCCATAACCAGTTTCTAAAGCATGTGTCTTTGCAGAGTGCTGAGTTACAGTGCGCTGTGAAATTCCAGAATCCCAAAAGTAAGCGACTCACTGACCTGTCACAGACCCTTCAAATGCTACGGCAGGAGCTTAGCTACTTAATGATCTGTACACTACACCCACATTCCACAACTGTCTCATTCTGCTTTAGCAAATTAGAAGAAATATCATAGAGAAAAAAAAAAAAAAAAAAAGAATAAAGCCAACTGGGTCAAAAATCCCTTTTCTAAAAATACTCCATCAACTGAACTCCTGCATCTCTCTAGGGGTTCCCGGTCCTGCCACCGTGGGCTCTCTGAGACCTAAGTCTGGCTACTCGGGGCCCAGGCTTCTCTCCATGGCTGCTGCCCTGGCCTCCCCGGAGGACTTCCCGGCCTTGCTCATCTATGGGCACCCGCTGTTAGTATGCTGGGGGGACGGGGGTCTCACTTCTCGCTGCTGCTGGGGAGGGGACACACCCTTCACCAGGGCCCATCCCCCGTCCCCAGGGATGTGGGCCACAGATGGACGCACAGGACTGGGTGTGTGGTGGTCAGTGGTGTGGACCTAAAGTTGCAGATGAACGCGTTGAAGTCTGGTTAGGCTGCTGCAGAACACAGCATAATGGCAGCAGCAACCAGACCCTCCAATCCAGTGATGGCCAGGGCCATGGCCCCACCTCCTCAGGACAGATGGACTTGCAATCAGCACCGGTTCGTCCTTGCCCTTCCTCTTTGAGCTCCCCTTAATTTGGCCTGAACTGCTCCAAATTGAAGAGGACAGAAGATACATGCCAACAAAACACTGTGTGTGATCCAATCCCGGACCATGTACTACGAGAGTAAAACAATGACACAAAGAACGCGTTAGCTGACAAAATTGGAACGTAGAATAAGTATGAATGTAAACTTCACTGAAGTTGGTCATGGTATTAGGAATACATACAATATCCTTGCCCTGAGGAGGTATTTGAGAGTAAAGGGCTGTGAGGTGCACAATTTGCTCTCAAAAGACTTAGAAAAATAAGTAGGAAAATGGCTATTGGGAGCAAGTTTGTGAGAGTGTGAGCAACATTAGAACAGAGGCAAAACGTTAAAGGAAAAAAAGAACCTAGAGGTTCTTTTGTAGCTTTTTTTTTTTTTTTGCTACTTTTCTATAAGTTTGAAATTATTTTCAAATAAGAAGGGCTTTTCTGTTCTGAAAGAACTAGCCCAAAGAACTAAATAGCTGCTTTGAAAATAGCTCTGCTGTTACCAGGACTCAATCATTACAGATTCATTTCTTTAGATCACATATATTTTGAAGCCACCCTATTAAAATGTAGCTACACTTAAAATGTTAGGGGGAATAAAGTGCTTGTCTTTGCTGGCTCACAACAAGCAGAAGAACCCCTGGATGGGAGAGGAAGGCACTAGTAGTCATAGAGAGGTTACCCAGGATCCCTAGGCATGACAGTGGCCACAGAGGAGGAAGCCAGGCTTGCTGGCCACGGTCCTGAGAACATCAGCGGGCTGCGAGCTGGCTTCTTCCAGGCAATGCATACACAGCACACGCCTCCCAGACTCCTCGGGCTCACCACATATGCTCCATGTGACTCGTGTTAAAAGGCGCCTGCACCCGAGCTGGGGCAGAGACGCCCACAGAACATTTTCTGAAGGAAGGCTTTTCTCTTCTCCGCAGCTGTGCTTGAAGGAGTGCAGCGTGCTTAGAAAGTCCTGTACATAGAAAAGTTGTTGTATAAAACATCCAGCTGGGACAGGTTATTATTATACACGACTGCGATAGATTCAGGCCTTCTCAGAACCCCAGGAATACACTGTCCATAACTTCTTATTTTTTTCTTACTGTAGAATCCCCCCTCCTTTCAAAATCAGAGGAACTCTGTAGACTGAAATTCAAATTCTGGTTTAGAATTGTCTGCACAGTCTGCTAAACTGGTCCAGGGAATAAAAAAAATCTTCTTTTTCTTTGTGAAATAGCGCACCCTAGCGGCACTGATCAACACAGCAGCGAACTTCAGGAGTACATTTCTTTTGGGTAGAAACATTTGACCAGTGGTTGTTCCCTGGTCAGGAAAATCAGGTTTCAAAGGTTTATTGTTTTCAGATGAAAACGATGAAGTGATATCAACAATTTCCATATGAGAAAACCCGGTTCACGTAACCCAGTGTTATTCTCAAGCTCTGAATTTCTGATGTTTTCATTACACTGCATAAGCAACATTTACCCTGGAAAATCACAAGCAGAAATCTCAAAACATTGAATTTATATTCCCCAAATAATATTTCAAGCAGCATCCATGCCTAAATTCTAAAGCATTTTTTAAATCTAAACCGATATTCTCCAGACATACTTATTTTAGAACTTCGGTTCCATTCAGTAGGAAATAAACACAGTCAGCTGTTCTGCAGGTGGCTTCCCACTGCACCTTACCAGCAGCCCATGAGCTTTCCAGCCATCATACAGACCCTGAGCTATCCATCCTGATGTCACCATCATTTCTCCAGAAGTAATACAGGAGAGAAGCAGCCAAGGGGTTCAGGGGGGCTCAGAGGAAATCAGCACAACCCCTGAGACTAACCAAAATTAGGCCAATCTAAAATAAATCACGTAGGCATTTTTAATACAATCCTCTGAACAGATAGCACTTTCCCTGTGCTTCTGATTTCTACAGTGATAGCCACAGCTACGTTCCAAGCAGATCTAAATGTGACCAGCTGTCCCCAGGTAGAGCAGGCCACCAGAAGACACGCGGAAAGGGTGCTTTGGGGGAAGGGACAGTGGCGAATTCAATTTAGGAACTAAATTATTGTTCCACTTCCACATCACAATCCTGTGCTGTTACAAAGAGCAGAGAGGATCCTTTTCCCTGGCGTCTACTCTGTGCCTTTTGGCAAGAACAGTATTATCCTATGAAGAAAGGTTTGTTACTTTCATTTCATAGACAAGGAAGCTAAGCAGAAGATAAGAGGAGGATGGAGGAGGGAGTCCGCCAAAATCCTCCTGCAGGGACACCATGTTCTCGGTCTGACAGAGCCTGAGGAAAGGTGCTCAGAGTAAAAGTTCACTCAGACTTGTCTTTAGAACTTTCACGCAGAGATCAGTGGAAGCCATCCGTTAACACAGCCTCTTTGCCCCTGTATCTCCAAGAAAAGCCCTCAGGTGAGTGAGGTTTCTCTGTTTTCCTCCCCTCTCCTCACTCACCATTGTCCTGCTTGGTGCACAGGGCCTGTGGAGCAAGCCCTCCTCTTACTCAAGCCTAGAAACTCCTTCTCCCCTTCCAGCTTCAGGTCAGGCTGGCCTGTGTCCTGTTTCCTTCTTGGTCAGCTGCTTAGTCCTAGCTTAGGTCAGTGCACTGGCCCATGGCAAAGTCAGTTCGATGGAGCAGAAACCTCTGAATACTGAAGTCTCCAGGCTAAAGAGATTCTGAGATTCAGGCTGATAGGAGAGGGGCTAGGAGTTGGTTGGAGTTTTGGCCTCTTCTATGCCATTCTGTCTCAAATAATTCTATTCTACACACAGCACGGGACCCCTAAAGAATAGAAGTTGATAAAAAATACAGAATCAAGATGTAATGTGTATATGTACCAGGACACCACAATGAATTTATGTATCACAAACATATGCAAGATAAAAAATGTATAAGGATATGTGCATAATACATCATTTGGAGAGCATTTTAGTCCAATCTTTCAAGAGGCCATTTTGATTAAATAGGGACCTACAGGTAAAATGAAAAGAAAGATCCTTTCTTTTCAGTGGATCCTGAGGATCTTTTCCAATACAAGAAGAGATTTGTAAAAGTAAATGAGGAAATGACTGTAACAAGCTCAGAATTTCACAAGGTTCAAATGTATTTATCTTCTATCTTTTTAAAGTCAATCACAGTTTTCCTTTCAAGCTAAAGATGACTGACTAAGTGACAGGATCCTGGGATTGATTTAAAAGGAGCTTAAAGCAAGGGCACTCTTGGACCCTCACCCCGAAGGGCAGTAAGCCCAGCATTTTCACATACGTGACCCTGTTGTTCATACCTGTTGCCATACCACTGCCAGCTAAGTTAAATTATGCCCATTTTATAGAAGGGGAGGCTTATATTCTTCCTGGTTAAGTAATAAAACCTTAACTCCTAAGATAAAAGAGGAAATAGGAGGATAGACTGTACTGTCTGGGGAGAAAGGAAGTTCCTACTTGCTCTTTGATGTGTTTTTCTGCTCCCCGACTTCTGACTGGATGTACCTCAGCAAAGCAAAACACTCATATTAAGCACTTTCAAAGTGGAAAAGCATTGCAGGATTACAAAATATTCTAAGTACTGATCCTCGTTTTCATGGTGGTGACAGCATAATTTCGATAATTTTGTATGTGATGCAAAGACTGGTCCTCTCTGTGAGAGAGGAGGGAGGAGCCTACGGGTTTGATTGGTCTGGGCAGAAAAAATGGGTGTGAATATCCTGGGTGGGGATAACGCTGAGCACACATCCAGAGGGTGCGAGGTCAGTATGCAGGGCAACAGAACTGATGTGGGGTGCAGAGCAGAGCAACAAGAACAGGGCCTGCGAGAGGGGACAGAGGACAGGGTGCACAGTTAGGTCTGCAGCACCAGCAGGGGCGATATCTCAATGTGTGCATGTTGGGGGGGGGTTGTGAGTGTGCGTGTGCGTGTGTGTGTGTGTGCGCGTGCGTGCATGTGTTGGCACAGTGCAGAATTGGAGCTGGTGAGCATACTAAGAAATACGTATGGGGAATGTGGAGATAGTATTGGTCTGGAACCCAAGAGGCAGGGGTTCTAGTCCCAGCATTGTTGCTAGCCAGAAATGCAACTTTAAACTAGCCACCCAACACTCCAAGGCACTTTTCCTTCCTCTACAAGGCCAAAATTGGAGATCATCTCCAGAGTCTGTCCACATCGATAATTCCAAGGCATTCTGGATCTCTCCCCTTCTTTTTTTGTTACTGGGTGGGGGAGTCAAACTCAGGACCTTGCACTTTGGTGGAATCACTGAGCTAAATCCCTGGCACCATTCTCCTTTTTTTATTGCCCTCTTCCCACCTTCAGCTCAAGGTAACAGAAAATTTATATTTGGTTGGCAAGGAGCACAAGTTTTTCTTTTGTTTTGTTTTTGAGGAACAGCTGTTTCATCCGGATAAACCAGATAAGCCATGTCATCGCCCAAAAAACAAAAGAGGGGAAAAAAAATGAGAAATCTGAATCATTGTTGGAGCACTTTTAAAGCATGAACCCAAACTGACCCATATGGTTTTGATGAAAACTATATCATTTCTTTCACTATCTGCTTACTTGCTTTACGGATCTATTCTTTGATGTGTTCCCACCTAGTCTTATCAGGGGCTCCACAGAGAAGAACCCAGGCATCTCTAAGCTGTGTCTGCTTTCAAGATGTTGTTGGGAATGTTCTGCATTACACAAAGAACCACAGAAGCACCCCACACCCAACCCAAGCCCCCTACAATCTACCCCACCCCATCTCCATATCAGCAAGAGGGACATCACTGCCAATCAGCTGACTCAACTCTAACACTAGGATCCCGTCCACCTCCTTCCTTCTTCAGTCAGTGTTGCTAGAAAATGCAGGGGCAAATCTGGGTCAAACACTTACGGCTACCCTTGCCTGGCCACGGTCTTACCTCTCCCTGGCTCTGTCTCCTTTTCCTTGTTTGTCTTTCTTGGCCTTATTTTTTCCTTCATCTTTTTAATTTATTTTTATCTTCTTGAACTATATGCATTTGGCCCCTTCAATGTCTCCGGGAGGTTTAAAGATAAACTTTAAAAAAAAACAAACAAGGAGGTTTAAGGATAAACACGACGCAATTTAAAGTCTTGGTTTTCTAGATCAGGGTCAGGAGATGAGAGCCCACTGACCAAACCCAACTACCACCTATTTTTGGATGGCCCACAGATAAGAGTAGTTTTTAAATATTTTAGTGATTTAGAAAGGGAAAAAAGGAAGATCTGATTGGTAAAAGTTATATGAAATCCAAACTTCAGTGTTCATGAATAGGTATACTGGACCACAGCCTGGCTGTCCACTCATTCAAATACTGCCAATGGCTACTGTTACCACACAACAGCAGAGTTTAGTAGTTATGACAAAGGCAAAAGTGACCTTTCAACCTGGAATGTTTACTACCTCACTTCCTACAGACAAAGCTCAATGACCCCTAGATTAGGGCTTCATTTTACATTCTTTTGTGTTACCCCTGCCAATGTGAGTACTGCAAAATTGCTCCAGAGCTAGATATTTTCTGCATCTTCAGTCTAGATATTTTTTGTGCTTTGTTCATTAAAGTGCCTATTAAGTGTACGTTACCCTTGACTAAGGTGCCTATTTAATGTCTGCCTAAGATCAGTGCTATGTAATAAAGATAATCAACTTTCAGCCACTTTGAAATCACTAAAAGACCCTCTTCGGTGACTATGTCATAGTCACTAATAAAATGAATTTTAAATGTTTTATTTTTGCTGAAAAGTCTAGGCCAGCAGAAGGCTCTGTTCACTAAGCTGGCACATTTTACAACATTCTCAAACATTTTCCTCTGGTTTCTTTTCAGCTGACACGTGTGTTTGCATATTTGCTGATTTCTTTCCCTCTACTGGTCAACTTCAGTTGGAAATAAAACCAAGTCTCCATAGAAACACAACATAATGCTCTCTCACAGATAATCAAGGGACCAAAGCAGCTGGTATTGGGCTGCAATGGCATTTAACCAAATTAGGAAGGGAAAACAGCTTACCTGCTCTTCCAGACCTCAGAATTCTAAAGCTTAGCGTGAAACCTACCAAGACTGTGAATTATAGAAGGTTGTTTCATTCTTTATTTTTCTTCCTAGAGTAATCTCATCGATTTATATGTTCTAGTTAAGGGACTTTCATCTCCCCCCACCCTTATATGGGTAGACAAATGCTATAAAACAAATGAGAAGAAAACCTACATTTAGTGAGTGGCTACTGTGTGCTACGTGTTATCTGTCACAGCTGGATCAATGTCAGAGTTCTAAAATCAGCGCAGCTGAGATTTAAACTCTGGTCTGCTTAACTCCAAAGTTCATTCTCTTTCCACTACACACAGACTTCAAAAGGAAGAAATAGAAAAGACAAGGTTGAACAGAGGTCTTTTAGTACAGCCACGGTGCCCTTCCCCACAGCCTTTTTCCTGAGGGAAAAATCAGAATAAAGGAGAATCTGAAAGTCACCGTCTCCCAGCTATGTTCATAAGAAATCAGGTCAAAAGCCAAGCTGAGGGCCCGGGATTTAGCTCGGGGGTTCCACCGCCTGCCTCCCAAGCACAAGGTCTTGAGTTCGATCTCCGGTACAAAGAAAAAAAATAAATAAATAAATAAGCCAAGCTGAGAAGGAACAAAAAGAGCCCTAGTCCTCTTTTCTAAGAATCTTCCCAAATTTTTAAGAAAAATGTCTTAAATAGGAGCAATTAATCGGTGTCTTGAAAGAATAAACAAAGTGCTGCGGACATTTGGGGAGGGAAGAAGGGCGAGAGTACAGCACATTCATCGCACTGTTACTCGAAGCCTTGGCTATTTCTTGGGATGAGTGAGTGATCAGTCTGACTTTTCTCTTTTAAATCTCTGATTTGGGAATAACATTTTCCTAGGTCCCACTTCTTACTAAAGTGTGATCTGGCAGTGTCTATGCTTGCCCATGAGCTGGCCCCCGAGCAGGACCTGGCATCCCCAGCTTCACCCCCTTCTCACCAAGGCAGTATGAAGAGATGTGTCAGACCTATGCCTAGCCCAAACCGTGGGGTGTAGACAACCCACAGAGGCACCTGAGCCCGGGGTGGAGGTGGACTGGCCCTCTCCCCACAGCAGATGCATTCCGGGCCCAACTTTCATCTGAAGCAGCCTTGCATTCACTTGTTTGAAGTAAGTGTTTCTGTGTTCCTTTTCTTTTCAGCTTAAATTGAGTTTATTGGTACATTTTAGGGATACAGTACAGTTACATTCATTGTTGGGATCTTGTACCTCTACAGGACAGGTATTGATTCTCATTTTTCCCCTTGTCCCTGCCCTCCCTTCACCCCCTCCTCCCCTCCCCATCTACAAACACTTTATTTCCATCTTTTCATTCTCTCACATTTTTTTCTTTTCCCTTATTACCCTTCCCCTACCCACCCCACCTTCCCTACACCTTTACCCCCTTTCTCCCTTCTGGATTGTATTCCTGTCTGACCACTGGCACACAGCACAAGATGTGGAGGTGATATTTGAAGTAGGACATTTGAGAGAAGAGAAATACGCGATTGTTCGCGGCAGTACCACCTATCTGTGATGAAGACATGGTGAGTTTTTACTTTGGTTTTTTTTTTTTTTTTTTAATAAAGCAGTGCTCTCCCCCACCACCTGATCCGAGTTCACACAGCACCATTATGACCACAGTGCGAGCCAGGGAGAAGATGGGAAAGAGACTAAGGCAGCCTGAAGGGGTGTAGGGAGAAGGCGGCTCTGCCCTGTCTGCAACCCACACAGTCAGGCAAGGAGGAAGGACACCTCCCCCACCCCAGAGTGTAAAGCCCAAGTGTTCTTGGAAAGGGGTCTGATTCTTTGGCTCTCCTTCTAAAGAATGGGGGGGTAGGGCAGTCTTGGGCTCCCTATGAATCTGTAAGAACTCATCCTTCTTCGGTACAAGCCCCTTATTACATAAAGAGTCTGTACAAAATATTTTGGTCTCTAGAGAGGAGTCTTATCATTGCAAATTGCTTTATTAATAAAATTAGCTAATAAATTAGAGCAGAAGCTACTATACTGAAATAGACTCTAGATTATAAAAAAAATGAAGTCATTAGCAACATCTTGCACATGAAAAACAATCTTATCCTGTGAAGGAAAACTTTTAACTTTAGCTAGGACGACCATCCTAATGCCAAATTACTTTTTTCTGTTTTCAGTTTCCTTGCTCTTCTGAATGGCTTCTATTCAACTTCCAGGGGATTTAAAACTCCAGCTTGTGCAGATGCTACTGAGTGACTTAGCTAAGTGTAGGCATATTTTGCAGAATGCTGGGACAGTCACTCCTCTGAAAAAGAATACTTCCCATCTCAGAGCAACTTATAAAGATTGTACACCCAACTCCCTACCGGGAAAAAAAAATCTCTTCCTTTTGTTAACCTTTCACAGAATAAATAGTGGTATTAGAAAGCACACAAACCAGTAATTTATCTTGGGCTGCACTAATAAAAAGTTCTGTCATTTCAAAAAGAACTTGAACTACTTTGTTAGCCATTAGCACAGATACAGGCTTAGAAGAAACACATTTCTATCTCAGGCAGCATTAAAAAAAAATTTACTCAGCTTACACACTCTTCAGAAGCACGAGACTCCCTTTTTATTTCTGCCCACTGAATCACCTATCTACTCAGAGCCAAATCACCTATCTACTATTTCTACTGGCAGCACATGGTTAAGACTTTCAACAGCAGAGCTTGGTCATCTTTTGTGTAACCCTTTGAGCAAAGAAAAAGATCATTTAAAACTCAAAAGAAAAAGAACCTAAGAGGACTCACAACATTTATTTTCTTCTCCTTATAACATTTTTTTCCTATTTCCAACCTTATTTCTTTAATAGCAACAACCTCTGACTTCAGTGCAACACCCTGGTTGGATGCTACTGTCACCAACTGTACCTGTAGGCCATACCCGTCTGTGCCCTGGTGGTTTCCTGCAACGAAATTCCGTGGACGCGTAAAAACTTCTCCAGATATTTCCGTTCTGTGGTTTCACTGGGCCTAATAGGCCAGCAAGTTGCCTGAGGTTGAGTCTTGTTCACTGTTAGGTTCCGTCGGTATTTTAGAGCCGATTCACTGGATTTGGGCAGACCGAGCTTCGGGCTGGGGATGTCTGTACAGGCAGGTTTATAGAGATGCATGTTTCAAAACCCAAGGACGGCACTTCACGCCTAACTGCAGTTATTTGGCTTTGGTGTGTTCTTAAAAAGAATCAGCTTGTTTGTTTTTTTGGCTTTTTTTTTTTCCAGATCTTCCTTATTACTTTTTGTATGTGAGCAGGCTTCTAGGTTGCAGGCAGAGCTGTTGGTCACATATCTCTTCCAAGGCCCTGGCAAAAGGGAGCCTGACAGAGTCTGTTTCAACTTCCCAAAGTCAAATGTATGCAACTACATACTGGCCCTGGGGAAAAACGAGGGGCACTTTCCCACAACTTTCTATTTAGGGAAAAGGAAATATTGTGGTAGGATGTGAGCCAAATCTTCTATTTTCTTAAAAACCATAGGCCAGGGGATGATTTATGAGTGTGTAATGAGACCACTCTAAATTACCACATTATTTGATGAGTCAAATAATAGTTTCTACTTGTGGCGTGCTTCGTGCGGTGAAAATTCCATTAATCCTTCTCTTTTTCAGATGTTGCTGTCAAATGATAGGAAAAAATCCACAAGATTGCTGCAAAAAGCAAAGACTCACACAAATAAAGCCAGCTAAGTTTTGATAAAAGTGCAAGAGCAACTCCCTGGAGGAAGGAGAGGCATTTCAACAAATGGTGCGCTGGGGCAATGGATGCTCATAAATAGCAAAACAGAGCCCTAAAACAAGCGAATTCTTGACTTAAACTCTCAGTGTTTATACAAAAACTAACTCAAAATGTATCATGAGCTTAAAAGTACAATGTAAAACAATACAGTATCTAGGTAAAAGCAGAAGAAATCTTCAGAGTGTAGATATAAGTGAAGAATTCTTAAACTTGGTATCAAAAGCACAATCCATACAAGAGAACTTTAACAGACTGGGTCCCATAACATTAAATACTTTTGCTCTAGGAAAGACTGTGAAAAGGAAGATAAACAAACTATTAACTGGGAGAAAATATTTGCAAACCACATATAAACAAAGGGGTTATTTTTAAAATATGTAAAGAACTCTCAAAACTCAATAATAAACAATCTATTTAGCTGGTGAGGAAAAGATACCTACAGATATTTCACTATGAAGGATATACAAATGGCAATAAGCACAAATGAAAATATCATTAGCCAACAAGGAAATGCAAATGAATGTATAATCAGATATACTATATAAGGGTGGCTAAAATAAAAAGAGTGATAACAGCAAAGGCTGGCAAAGATTCAGGGAAGCATGATCATTCACAAATTGCTGTTGGTAACGTGCAACAGTATAGTCAGTCCAGGAAAGAAGATGGCAGTTTCTTCTAAAACTGAAGTTGCCAAACTTACCATATGACATGACAATTGCACACTTTGATTTTTATTCGAGAAATTTAAAAGTGATGTTTACATAAAAACCTACACACAGATGCTCATAGCTTCTTTATCCATAATAACACAAAATCAGACACTACCCAAGTTTTTTTACTATAGGTAAATGTCTAAACTATGGTATATCCATCCCATAGAATACTACTAGGAATTTTTTAAAAATGGACAAATTATTGATATGCACAACAACTTGGGTAGAACTTAATGATGAGTGAAAAAAGAGCCAATACTCAAAGATTATACATTACATGATTCATTTATGTAACATCCTTTTTCCTCAGTACTCAGGATTGAATCAGGACCTGAGCACTGAGCTACATCCCTAGTAGTTTTAAATTTTTATTACTTTTATTTGGAGCCAGTGTCTCACTGAGTTGCTCATTTGTCTGGGTTAGGCTGGAACTTGGGAATCCTCCTGCCTCATCCTCCCAGAGTGCTGGGATTTACAGTAGTATGGGATAGTGCCAGGCTTATGTAACATTCTTGAATTGATGAAATGATAGAAATAAATAACAGATTAGTAGTTGCCATGGGTTATGAAACAGAAAAGGAGGAAAGCAATTGTGGTATGAAAAGGTAGATGAGGGATTCTTGTGGTAGAAGTGTGTGCCTTGATTTTGGCAGTGGCCATACCAATATATACTGCACATGGCATAGAACTGCATAGATCCAAATCACACATACTCACAAATGAGTGTATAACTATGCACGCTGATAAAATCTGACAAGATCAGTATCTTATATCATAAATTTCTTGGTTATGCTGTTAAACGTAGTTCTGTCACCATTTGAGGGAAACTGCGCCATTATTTGGGGAGCTGGGTGAAGGGGATATGGGCGGTCTGGTATTTCTTACAATTACACGTGATGACAAGTACCTCACAGTGAAATGCTGGGGGAGCACAGGGTCTTTTCACCTTGTGATCCCTTCTGTGGCTCTCCTCCAACTGTGAGGCCTGGACATGAACTGTTTATCCATTTGGCCCAATGGACCCCCACTTCCCCTTCAGCCCAACCCCTGTGGTCTCATGGCTTCTCCTGCACCCCATAAACTCACATGCTCACCTCCTGAACCTCTTTTCTTACCATACAGCAACCAGCACACACTCCTTCTTTAAACTTCCACTTAAAATTCAAGTCTATACATCCCCTCAACTCTTGCATACAGTCTCATAAACGCTTACACACCTCTTATGATTTTTGCCATTTTTTTTTATCCTACGCCATCATTCATTTATTATTTGGAATTAAATTTCCCTTTTTACATAAGTGAATTTATTTAATGTTTTCTGCACTAAACGTTTTACACACACACACACACACACACACACACACACATATATATTTTACACACACACACACACACACACACACACACACACAAATGTATACATTTAAATCCTAACCTTCAATGAGCTGGTGGCAGGAAGTGGGGCCTCAGGCCATGACTTAGTCATAAAGGGAGAATCCTCATGACAAGATCAGAAGAGGCCCAGAGCAGCTCACTCTTTCCACTCTTGTCCTGAGTACACTGCAACAAGATAGCAGGCTGGACATCAGGAAGAAGGTCTTTCATCCAGCTGCCAGGCTGCCAACCTCCAGAACTGTGAGAACTATTTGTTGCTTAAGCTGCCCCATCCATGAGAACTTGTTCTATGACCCCAAACTAACACAGTTAGTAAGGGAACAATGATATCATTACCATCATAAACTGAAAAAATGAAACTGTGTGTAGTCTGTAAAAAAATACAAAAAAAAGGTTATGAAATTGCAGCTAGACATAGTAAATTATCCAAAGGCTCTGAACCAGAGTTCCATCTCTTTTTGGTTTTTATTGAGATTAAAAGGTATTAGAGAGCCAAGCACAGTAGTGCATGCCTGTAATTCCAGTTGTTCTAGAGGCTGATGCAGAAAGATATCAAGTTTGAGGTCAGACTGGACAATTTAGTGAGATCGTCTTTCAAAATAAAAATTTTTTAAAGGGCTGGAGAGGTAGCTCACTGATAGAGTACCTCTCTAATTTGTTTAAGGCCCTGGATTCAATATACTAGCGCCACAAGAAAGAAACAAAAGCCAAAAAAGTACCAGAAGGTGAATTTGAGATGTTTACATATTTTAGTATAAATCTGGGACTTTCTGTTTTAAATAATCAAAATAACTAAAGTATAAACTGAAATGGGAGTATACTATCTTTTTAATGTGAACCAAAGTTATTTAATGTCCATGTGTACACTCACTAAATTCATTCCCTTGTCCAGCAGGGGCACTTCTACCTACTTTGGAAAATATACATCCCTAATACACTGTCTGAGAGTATTCATTGCTGGTTTGTACAAGTATGCATCTTAACTCCATTTCTAGATTATAAGATCCATGAGAGGAGGGCTGTATCTGATACAAGCTTGGAACTCCCATAATAGTTAGGATGTTTTGGGCACAATCAACATTTCATAGGTATTAATAGTTTGCTTGCTTTAATTTTAAACTCCCAGTCCCTATCAGTCTATCTTTATTTCCAATCTAGCAGCCAAAGCCCTGAGCCTCCAGGAAGAAGTAAGAGCTTGTAAAGAAAAGGCCTGAAAAGCCAGAAAAGGAACCATACAGCAGGAGGGAGTTGAAACTCGAGTTCCTGAGTGAGGCGTTACTTGTGATTTCAGCACTCACAGCAGCTGTCAGGAAAATCCACTGTGGGAGCTCTGAAAAGGGGAGGTGAGGCAGCGGGGAGGGCCAGAGGTGAACTTGGAAAGCTGCTCACCCAACCTGAGATAGGAGCCCTATCCTGTGTGGCATCTCCTCTGTTCCCTGAATATGGGCTATATGGTCTCTAACCCAGGAGAGGAGGGAGGGATGAGAAAGTCACTATTTGTCTAATTTGTTGAATGGCAAGATTTGTATTCCATGAAATATTAGCTAGTTGTCTAAGTTACTAGCCCCAATAAGACTGTTAGTATTCTTGGAATATACCAAACACATTTATTGCATAGTTGTATATTTTTCATGGCTAAAGAGATCACTTGTTGAGTAGAGTATCCTGGATTTGGGAGCGTGTTCTAGTCATCTAAACATGAGCTCGGCTGGCCTAGGAAGCTGAGGTTGGAGGCGGTGGAGTCAGCAGGACGGGGCTGCGTTCCCACTGTGGAGCATCGCCTAAGTGTACCACGACCACCTAAGTGAAATTGGACCAGGGCCGCAGTTCAGCCCATATTTCCTTATTCTGGTTATTTATGGGATCTTCCTGCTTTCTTCACCTGTCTGCTCACTGGAGTATGCAGATGATGTCAGGAGACATCTGCCTCTACCCCTCTGGGAACCAACTAGAAGGACCACTCCTCTTGTCGCTGCCATCTCCGCCTCACCTTTGTCGGAGCTGCACCAGGTCCAGTTGAGTGTACTGAAGCTGTAGTTAGGTACGTGCATGTCCCATCAACAAAGCACAGTGCATAAAACATTAGCTTTTGTTCTTGAAGTTGCCCTTTATTAGAGGAGGCAAGAGAGACCCATAAAGATTGCAAAGCAGTGCAGAAGGAGCCACGTTAAAACTCAGCAGGGAGAAGACATCCCAAACCCAGGCTAGAGTGGAGCAAGACATGTGGGAAAATTCCCTGAGAATACTGTCAGCAGGGAAGGCAAGGAGTAGTCCGGGTAGAACAGCTCTTTCAGAAGTTTGCAGTCAAGCAAAGTCCAAACTTGAATGTCTCCCTTTAATTGTTCACAGGGATTTTTCTGTGTAGTCCCCTCACCTCCGTGTAGGACACATTTTTTTCTGGGAATACAATAAAACAGTCTCACTAGGAAAGAGAGGGAACCGCATATTACACTGCATGAGATTATGGCATGAGACAAATACCCCTATGTTAAGCCAGCCTCCGATCCTTTCCCTGGCTCCTAGAGATGGTATTTTCCTTCGGTCTCATTTTATGCTTACATGTCATGCTATCTTGCACAATAGCAAAAAATAGCATGATGTGTCATATTTCCAATATACAAATCGATACATATGTTATAGCCTTGGTTTAGAGAAAACAGGGTATACTTATGGGTGCCTGGGTCCAGGTCTTTTCCTTGTCCCATAGACAGGATGGGACAGGATGAGACCCTAGGATTGCACTGGTGCTCGGCATTTGTCTCACACAGACCCACATCCACAGCCAGAAGCATCTTTGAGTAGAGCTCTGGTAGTTAAAAATATCCCTCATTACTTTAGTCCTTACTCTCTCACTCTTTCTGCGAAAGTTCCCCACAGATGTCTAAAGGTTACCTGCAAGTGAAAGCTAGGGCAAATAAATGACCAAGGGGACCAACTGTGCGAGGTGCACCCCGCAGCCAGAAATGCAGCAAAGGCAGCTGTCAGAAGCACAGTGTTGGGGTGAAGAGGCTGGTGGGAAAGACAGGGTGGGAGAGGAGATCTCAGACCCATTACTTTGCTTCCTTTTTGAGTAGTATCAGCCAGGACTCATGTGAAGCCAATACCTCAGTTGTGCCCCGAAGTCACAGTCCCCCTTCATTCCAGTCTGCACTAACCTGGCTCAGAAAAAAATCCCGGGCAGGGAAGAGAATATGGTAGAAAAAGCACGAGATGTGAGATTAGGAAGATGTGGGTTCAGATCCTGTCCCTCCTCCACAGCTGTGAGTTACACGAGTACTTTCCAAGTTCCAGTTTCTTCCTTTGAATAGTGTAATTCACCACGTTACCTAATACAGTCATTCTGCATTTTTTTGTTTTGTTTTGTTTTTTTGGTACCGGGGATTGAACTCGGGTCCTTGTGCTTGCAAGGCAGGTGGTGGAACCACTGAGCTAAATCCCCAGCCGCATCATGCATTTTTTTAAATATAGCGTTTTTCCTGTATCTAGCACAAAATAAGTAGCTCAATAGTGATTGTTATAATACTGGCAATGCTGTCACGATCACTGCTCTGTACAACTCCAAGGACGCCGTCCAGACTAATCTATGTGGATTGTGCCCCTGGCATTGTGCAGTACACTGCGCACACAGCTGTGTGTGGCAGATCTGGACAGACATAGCAAAGCAATCGACGACAGTTTTCAGGGAACTTCAGAGCTATGGGCTGGCTGCCTACACAATGGAGGTGAATGGCTTTTAAATAGGACTTTCTTCTTTCTACAGCAAAGTGAAGGATTATCTTAATGAGGCTGACTTGTTCATTTAGCAAGGAGTACTTCCATTACTCTGTAAGTGCCTATCAGAAAGCAGGTCTGGAAGCTGCAAAGAATTCCACAGAGCCATGGGCACTGACTGGCTTCACTTGCTCATCCATCCTCTTCCACACGTTACTCATACAGGGACTTGTCAGAGGCAAGACCAGGAGACTGGAATGCAGAGTAGCAACACAAGGAAAATCTCGGTTAGCAAAGCAAAGCTGGAAAACGCTCAGTTTTAGTTTTGTGATGCACTGCACTGGCAGAGTGCTCATTGGGATTATTCCATCCAGATAAATCTGCCACTCTGTCGTCTTCTGGACACTGAAGACTAATCTAAAAGGTATAGGACTGTAACTAGCGGAAAAGAAATCTTAGAAACCAGCTGATTCACTTCCTTTGCTTTGCAGATAAGAAAGAATGTAGACGTCAGTTGGCAATAGTGAGCATTTCGATGCGGCAAGAACTGGGATAAAATACGAATTTCTAAGACCGTGAGCTCAGCGGTCAAGTGCATCTGGGCTTCCAGCCTTGCCCAGGAGTATTCTACTTGTGTGATACAAGTCCTTTTTGAATTCTTAGTTTCTTCTTCTGGAGGAAAAATGTGGATAACAGTATTGCCTCTGCGAAGCTACATCAGCTAAGTTAGTTTGTACATTTAAAGCCCCAAATATACCAGGCTGCCTCTTGAAATGCCATCTCATTGTATAATAATTATAAATATTGAATCACAAGCCAAAGTTCCAAAATGATCTGCTGAAAGGCTGGCTTTCTGCTGTGGAAGACAAATGAATAGTCCCCTTTGCTAACCTGACTTGTGATGGAATGTTCTCCTTGTCTGGAAAGGTTTATAAAATCTCAAATACTAAGGTCCCATCAACATTTTGAAAAATTGTGTTCTACATGGTTTGCTTTCCTAAAATCTCTAAGGATTATCACAGGAAATACATCAACTTAGAGCAATTTCAGCATATGTCATTTCCCTTAACAGATTCAAGGGCTCATTCAAATACTGTAACAACTCCATTTTTTGGAGGTCTTCCTTTTAGCAGCCTTGCTAGACAGAACACAACCAAGAAATAACGAATAAATAAGGTGCCACAAAGCCAGTATTTCATATCTCTTGGGAGAGTACCTCAATTTTAGCCAACTGGTTTTTCTTGGTTATAATTTGGGCAAGACTGATTTTCTTATTTTCTATTCTATACCTGAGTAAAGATAGCAAATTGGATGAAAAGAGCTACCAGTATCCAGCAAACTGACAGCAGCAAGAAAAACTTGTGGCAAATGAGCACACAGAAAGAATAATGGAAGGGGGGAATTCAGAAGCCAAAAACAATTTTTTAAGTAGGCCTTTGATTTTTCGAAGCAAATCATTGTATATGCTTAATAGTCTCTGAAGACATTTTAACATAGCACAATAGATGACATTTATTAAGATAAACTAGAGTTGTCAAATGTTTCGTCAAGTTTAGAAAGTTAAAATAAAGCCTTGACATTTAGATTAGAAAGTTTCTGGTATTGAGAAAAATCATTTCGGTGAAAAATTTCATTCTCTGACAATGTCAGGTAAATGAAAAATGAGGACTATTGTGAATATTTTTTACATTTAGAAATACTACAGTACCCTTGCTTGTGAACTTTAACCAGTTAACAGCAGCTAGGTTTTTCAACAAATTCTTGGCCTAAGGAAAGGCCAACTTCATTCTTGGGCTACAGACTCCATCCTTTCCCTCATCCTTCCTGCCTCCCGCTTCATTTGACTGCATTCCCACAATCCCCCGGGCCTCCCCAGAGAAGTCCAGTTAAAATGATGCATCTTGTGTGTATGTTTCCCTCACCCTTCTCTGCCTCTCCATCCCTTGACACCAACAACAGCTTCATATTTCCATTCACATTATTCACATTTCTTTTTAAATTAATTTTACTGGTACATTTTAGGTATACAATATAATATCCCATCAGTACCACCATACTATAGTCTTGTCTTCCCTGAAAAGGTTCCTAGATTATTTAGGGCAGGAAGCCCTGGTTATGTGATCCTATAGTCCTAGAACTGGAACATGATGGACATCCAAACCCCTTCAATAAATTCTTTTTTTTGGTACCAGGGATCGAACTTGGGCCCTTGTGCTTGCGAGGCAGGTGCCAGAACCACTGAGCTAAATCCCTGGACTTCTTCAATGAATTCTGTTTAATTTTCTAATTTGATTACTCGAAATTATTTCAATATTATGAGAGTAAAAACAATATCCTTAAATTTAAATGCATTTTTATTTTTTATTTCCTTAATTAATTCCTTCACTGGATACTCATTTAACTGAAAATACTTTAAAAGCACATTTAAACTTAATACTTATTTGTCATTTCTTTTGGATAAATGACCATCTGTAATGAAAATACTGCAAACAGTTCTAAGCTTTTAAAATGTTATTCAACAAGCAACTGGTGTTTCATTAGTGGCATCTTTTAAATTACTAAGCTTGGAGGCTAAGAGATGGTCTTTCTAACACATCTTGCTTGTGGAATTGTTGATGCTGACTAGCAACTACTTAGCCCCAGAGGTAATTAATTAATTCAACAACCATTTGGGACAGCTTGCTTCATACTCAATACTCACTGCTATAATCAAAAACTATGAATGTTAAGCTACAAAATGCACTTGGACTTTGAGATCTTTTTTTTTCAGCTTTAATTGAGTTTATTGGTACATTTTAGGGATACAGTACAGTTACATTCATTGTTGGGATCTTGTACCTCTACGTGACAAGTCTTGCTTCTTATTTTTTCCCCTTGTCCTTGCCCTCCCTTTACCCCCTCCTCCCCTGAGGTCTTTTTTTTTTAAGTGAAATATTCTGAATGGGAGATATCTGTAATGATACAAGGCCCCTCAAACACAAATCCTAATTTTCTTAGTCCAAATTCTTCATCTTTCCACTCAAAAATGTGCACATGTCTTGAGCGAGGGTAGCCATCACAGAGGGGAGGCTATGCAGTTTTACTCAATGTTATTACAGGCAAAACCAGGCTGTATGCTGCTTCTGGGAACAGAGTAGCTGGCTTATCTGTCATCAAGAATCCTGTAGGTACATTATTTTAAAACACCTATAATGAACATCATTTTGATGAATATACTATTGCAGAAGCTCCTCCTTTAATTTTACCTTTTTGAGATAGGGTCTTGCTATGTTGCCCAGGCTGGTCTCAAGCAAGTGGCCCGTCCAATCTGTAGCAGAGACTGTAAGTGAGCACCATTGTACGCGGCTGAGAGGCTCCTCTTAAAAACACAGGTTACCAGTTCTGAAATAACAGCCTGGATTGGTGAGCTCTCCCAAGTGCCATCTATCAACAAGTGCCATCTACCTCTGTTTCCATGTGCCTGATCCTGCCTGGGGAGATATCAGCCCCTGTCCTGGTGCCAGGGTAAGGGATGACGTATGGCACTGTGGTGACTCTGTGTCACAACCAGAGGAAGAGGAAGGCAACATGAGCTGCAGGAAGCCTTGTCCAGCCTGAAGCAATTATCAGGGCAGTAGGGGAAGCTTTGTGAAATTGAAAACAAGAGCCGAGAGCCTGTAGACTGACAAGGGAAGGCTGTTTACTTCATCAGTGTCCCACAGCCCTGCCAGGCTGATATCAGATCATTAAGGACAGATTTCCAAAGTGTCATCAGGCTTCTCAATGAAACAGGAAAACTGAGATCCAAGTAGAGAAGCCAAAAGGGAACTACCCATCCCTGACTAAGGAAAGGTGGGTAGGCTGGTCAAGCTTGGAATGAAGGGAAGAAATAACATCAAAACTAAGGAACATCTTGGTCTCTCTGTTACAGGAAACAACCAAACCGCCAAGTACTACCGTTGCCATGTTCTAACCACTGCCTGGCAGCAACAACTGGCCAGATGTTCATCATGGCCATTTCTCTTCCAGCACACATATTGGACTACAATTCATAGTCTCCCTTGAAGTAAAGTGTGGTCATGTGAGTGAGCTGATATCATTTCTACCCACAGGTGCTATGTATAGGTCCAGCCCATAAAATGACCCTCCGTGTGATCCTCCAATCTTCTCTCTCTGTCTCCTGCCTTCCCTTCCTAATCATTTGGATTGATGTCAGTGCTCGACTAGGAACCAGTTTAGTTTTTAAAAAAATGACAGAACTTTCATCAGTTGTGGACCTTTCTACTCCTGACTGGATTTGTATGAGTAAGAAATAAACTTTCTTATGTCAACTTCCTAAGGTGCCAAGATTTAGCAGATAGGATCATCCATAAGAAAATCAACAGGCTTCATTTCGGAAAGGCATTTACCGACAGTCTACCCACGATCAACTTTCAGAACCCTTCCTGCATTGGGAACAAGGGCCAGGTACCTGGCTAGGAGCCCAGTTTAATATTCTGGTGACTAAAAAATATTTGGGAAGGTTCTCTTTGATGTTAGGTTACAATGCATTTATCAATGTACACAAAACTCCCTGCTCCTCTTGCCTCAAAGTAAAAAATTTGCCCCTAAAACCAGAAAATTGACTTCTGATGACATTTTATGTACCTGGAGGAGGAAGCATTATGCCCACTGTCATCTAGAGAGGAAGGTGAGTAAGTTCTCCTCAAAAGTTCGCTGCTTCTTTCTCCCACAAAGCAAACACACATAATACAACAGCAAAACTCTAGCAGGGCATCACCATAGGCTACTTACTGAAAACAATGAGCTAGAAATGGGAAGCCCAGGCCAACCATTGCTGTCTAGCCTTTGTGTCCTCTCAGAGCTTGGGTGAGAGGGAGATAGATGGTCCAAGACTGGCTCAAATCCGATTTCTAAACTGAATCAGAGACATCTAACAGAAAATGCCCCTTGCGTGCCTCCCTTGGCTTCTGTGTTTCTAACACTTTTTTTTACAAAAATAAGCCTGAGAAAGAGAAGCCTGAAGAAATATTAAAACCACAGCTTACTGTGTGACGCAATCCTTTGCTACCCGTCTGAGTGGCTTCTTCCATCCCAGAGCCGCTTTCCGACATCTTCACCCCCTTGCTAGACACGAGCAGGGTGAGAAGAAAGAACTTCATTCTGGAGGGGAAGGCAAGACTCCTGCATCCCACATTCAGGACCCTCACGGTGTTGTGCAAAGGGAATGTGAAATGACTAAACTCCTCCCTAGGGCTGTGAAATTAACCCAAGCCAGAAAGAGGTCCCTGTGAGGTTCAGAGGGGACGTCTGCCACCTGACTCTCCAGTTTCATGTGCTACCTCTGGCACTTTCTGACCGACCTTCATCAGGGTCTTTTCTGAGACTCAGTTTCATTTTGTAAAATAGAGATAATAAAAATAGACACCTTGACACATGGGTCACTTGGAAGAATTCAATTAAATTAATAGAAGGAAGTGTCGGTGCACAATAAACATTCAATTATTTGCTGATACCAAGAGGAAAAGGGATAGGTGTCATAAACTATAGTCAACTCAGCCAAGAAGCCCTGTCCAGATCTGAATTATGGTTGTGCCTCGCTTTGAGCTTACCAGAAAAGAGGCCGAAGAGTAACCATGCTCTCAAGCTATGCCCTAGGCCAAACTGGAGCCAATATCCCAAGGCAGAGGCAATAAAACTTATACTGTAGCAAATACATAAGGAGAGGTTTACAGTACAGTGTTTTCATATATGCTTTAGAGCCAGTGTTTAAAATACAGTGGTAACTCAGTTCAGGACCTTAATTCCGTCCCAGATTCTGATTGCAAACTGAGTTGGTCATGGGCCGAACCAAATTTCCCCATAAGGTCAACGTTGCACCTGACCATTGAATTTGATTTGGTGACTGACGTGAGGAGGCAAGATGTACAGTGCTTCTAATTGGCTACCAGGAGAGCTACATAAACAGTCTGAAGAGCAGATGTGAAAAAATGAATAAACTATACAAAGTGACGACTAAGCTGAAGAAGAATAAAACTAAGCTTTATAATTAAAGGTAAATCTAAAAAAGCACAGTGTGCTGTCACTGTCACCCCTCCCCAAGAAGCAGAATATTCACTACATGGAGGCAGCACCAGAAAGGCTGACCTTGCATAGGGAGGACAGCCATGGCTCAGAGCTAACCTGGAATATACTTGAGCGTAGTCAGCAGAGATGTAGCTCAGGGAATACTTCATCCCCTGAATGAGAAAAGAAGACAAAATAATTAGCAGCAGACAGAAAGTGAACAGGCAGAACCATGCCTGTCACCGAAGGGCAGGGCTGTGTGTAACAACTTGATGGGGTCCTTGCATGGATTAAACAGAAAACAAAAACAAAAAAACAAAAAGCAAACCACCCAGCACAGAAGGCAGGATGCTCCACAGGTGTTCCATAAACACGGAGCAGATGAAATAGTCATTTGTGTGTCACCTTCAGGATTTTTGTCAGGCCTGAGTTCCATGCCTATTTATAGCTAGTGAATAGTCTCTTGTCAATTGACTCACTTATTTTGAAACTTATACTTGTCCTCTGTTACAGTTGTTTTGAATTCATAGGTTTGAGGTGTTAAATTGCATATATCTTCCTAATATTCATGAAAATAAACATAAAGCCATTGTGACATCTAAGGTCCATCTGTCCCCACAAAAGCATCTTAGGTACAACTATGGTGCCATTGCTTGGGGAAACCCTGAAAGCATGCAGAGAGCCCTGGACAAGGAACGAGGAGATCCAGGTCTAGGCTTGAACGATCATGCAAGTGCCTACCTGAAGTGTGCTGCTCACAGAAAAGTGGGAGCTAAGAATACGTGCTTTACAGTGTGCAAAGGAAGGAAGTGAGGTGATGTCCGTGGAAACATTTCACAAAAAGGACCACCACAAATCCCAGCTGATGTGTGATTATGTCTCCTTCTAAGAAAACATCTTTTAAAGTCAAACGTATTTCGTGGTGTCATGGCATTCAACCAATTACTAAAATAGCTTGGGAAATCAAGCAAAGCTTTTACTTCTTCTACAACTTCCAAACAAAGCTTCACCTTGTTTCATTTTTCTTGCATCTTGATCACTTTTAGGGACTGCCCAGCAGTCCCATTAGGCTGCTGCTGGGATGCTGGGATGCTGGCCCCCTGAATCCTTTCCTGCTGAGTCTAACCCTCTCACTCTTAGCCTAGTCACCTAGGGTCTACAATTTACTCTAACATCCAAAATAAAAAATAAAAAAAAGAAATACCAGTGAGCTAGGAAGCACCCACTAGCTTATGACTAAAAATCCCAGTAAACCACACACCAAAATAATCCTCACGTTCCAACGCCTTTAAAAAAAATGCTTCCATGTAACATCTCCTATAAATATTATAAGAATACAGTCTTAAGGAAAATGTGACTGCTCTAAGAAATACGTATTATCTTTTAGAAAAGAAAGAGCTTTCTTTATAGCCTATTACTGATGTGATCCTTTATGTTCTAGGTCAGTAGGAAAGGAGGAGAAAGAAGGGGTCAAAACTAATTGTTTACACCAGATGTTTTTTCCTGAGGTATAATCGAAAACTGGTGAATAT
>NW_022900949.1:62958233-62968924 GCF_012274545.1 Fukomys damarensis
AGAAAGAAGGGGTCAAAACTAATTGTTTACACCAGATGTTTTTTCCTGAGGTATAATCGAAAACTATGGTGAATATTAAAGATATTTTTTCCTTAATTTTATTACAGTAAAAGACACAACATCAATCCCCCCAAAATCCTCCTCCTCATTTAAACACCCTTAACTCATCATGCTTGCCGCTTTCTGAAGCAGTTCAGAAAGTCTTCATGTTGTTAGTTGCTGTATTATGGACGCTTCGATGTCACATTATCCAAACATTAACCTCTCGTGGTCATCTTGACTTTGAGGGAGAGCCAGAAGTCCCACAGGGCCATTCCCAATGAATAAAGTAGCGGAGACACACTGTCATAGTTTTACAAGCCTGCATCTCCATTGGATGGCACTCAGCAGCAGAATTCACCATAGATTTTTTTTTTTTTACCACATCTGGGAGAAAGGACTTCCAGAACTGCTTCAGAAAGTGGCACGAGGGATAGAATAAGTGTGTCCAACGTGAGGGAGAGTCTTCTGAATTAGACTAATGTCAATGTGTCTCTTATAGAACCATTTTGAAATTTAAACTTTGACAATTTTCATAATACTTTGTACATCATTTCATGCCATCTTTCACGAAAGGTTTATTTACTAAGTATTTTTACACCTGTGTAAAAAATCAGAATAAGCACAATCCATAAAAGAGAAGTATCGTTCATTGTGGCAGATCCAAAAATAGTCTCACGATAGCAACAAGGGCATGGACTATGCTAATGGCTTTTATTATAACACACTTAGTCTGTTTCGGGCCCTGTTCTGTGTGTCACTTACATCATTTGATCGCCCTAACAACGCTACGGCATTGGCGTTGCCATCATTCACCTTTTATAGATGAGAAAACTAAGTCCCACAGCTGGTCATGGAAGAGCCAGGCCTTGAGCCTAGCAGCTGGTTTCGGTATCTGTGGCTTTAAGCCCCGTACCAATTGCCCCTCTGAGGCAAGCGGCTTGCTCAGAGCCTCGGCACTGGAAAGCAGCACTTCAGGGCTGCACTTTGAAGACCACAGGACTCCGGGGCTTGCTCTTCATCCAGGAGCCTCACCGAACATTCTCCTTGTCGAAGACAACAGCAGCATTTGATATCCAAGAGCTTCTACCATTTGGAGATGTTGCTCTATACTCTGCTTTATTATCACCCTGGGTTCCTTCCCGCACACACACACACGCGCGCACACACACAAACTACAGTCAAGGCTTCTCCTATAAACTTACAACTGAGCCATACGCAGTTACACCCCGCTTCCATCTTCAGTACTCTCTGGTCACCTCCCCTTCACTGCTCCTTCTTAGAGTATACCCTAACACTGTCTCCTCTCCAGGCCTGGTCTCTGCCCAATTCCCCAGTCTCTGAGTGGTTTCCTCTCCGCCTGTTCTTCTGGCCACAATGACACCTGTAGCCTGCAAGGACTTTCCATGACGTGTTTTGTGTTTGTTTGGTACCAGGGATCAAACTCAGGACGTTATGCTTACAAGGCAGGCGGCGGCACCACTAAATCCCAGCCTGTTTCCACAGTGTTTACAGGAGCCTCACGAACAAAAGCAGATCTCCGACTCCATTTCAAACTTCCAAATGTCTGTACCCCTGCTCCCCCTTCCTTCCGTATGAATCACCTTCCGCAGCCCCCCAACCCCGTTTCCTTCTGCCCCAGCTCGGCACATCTCCTTGTCCGATCACTCCTGTGAATGCTCACTCTTTCCTTCGAATCTTAGGAGTCTCTTTTCTGTAACACTTACAAGTACATGTCTTATCCTTCCTAGACTATACGCCACCAAATTCAGTGTGAGTTCATTTTTGTGTCAGCTACAGGCCTCGAACAAGAAGATACCAATGGCTGTTAAATGCTCATTCACTAATCTCACTATCTTCTTGCATAAACTCAAATCTGGCATAAATTCAGAGACCACTCAGCTCTTGGATCAGTTGCTGCTTTGTTGCCAGGAACTGAATCCATCAAAACTCACCTTGGAGAACTGCCTGTGCTTGCAAAGAAATACCTCTGGTCTTCCAGAAGTAAACGAGTGAACACTGTCTAGGAAGCCAGTTTTGATAATAGAAAAAGGACATATTAGAAATGTAGCTCAATATAACTATTGCCTTAGATAATAAGGAGCATTAAGATTGTAAAATCATTATCAGCATGCTGTAGCTGAATTTTCACTCACAGGTTTATTTACCCCACTAAATGTTCCCAATAATTTCAATTTAATAGTTGCAGTCAGCTTTTGTTTGGAAGGTTAATACCAATAGACTTTCAAACTATTTGTATTCTATCCCCAACTCACTTTTCCCTCAAGAGCATATTTATCATATGAATCCTTGAAAAATGCTTAGTAAAAATTATCTCTCATAAATATTGTTCATAACAGGCTGCTGAGTTCTCATGTGTTAAATGAAGTACCTATTTTTGCTGAACATTTCTAGAGTCACACATCCTTAATTATCTTCATAAGCTTCAAATGCACCATGCACGATACGGATCATACCTCAGTTCCTATTGGAGAAAGTGTGAAAACAAAGCACACTGTTCCCTCAAATCACTTGTACATTGATTCATTTAATTTTTATTATAGTTCTATACAGTGGCACTAGTCTCCTTTTGCAGTTGAAGAAATTGACATTGAAAAAATTCATGAATTTATCCAACAATTTACTTAACTATAAAACTCAATCTTAAAGGTTCCAGATAAATACCACTTAGTGAAATAGGCACCCTTGGATACTGCCAGTGGGAAGTTTCATTGAGAAAAAGAACATTTCCAGAAATCAGCTGCATGATATGCGTTAAGAATGAATGAATAAATAAATTATACATATAATTTATTCAATTGGGTATGTTTATTTAATGTAACATATTTATTAAATATAGTTATTAAATATGTGTAATAAATATGTTGATATAATTTCTTAAATATATTTAATATATGTATATACACCCCATTAAATCCACTTCTAGAAATAGTCTAAAAAAGAACCAGACATTTTAAAAATAAAATATGAAGATGCTTATTGTAATATTATCGATGGTAATGTGAAATAATAATTAAAAGAACAATGGCTACACAATAATGTAATAATAAATACAGTACTTAAAAAGAAATTTTAAATAGCTTTTTAAATAATAAAATAGACAGGTATAGTATTAAATGGAGGAAAAGGTCATAAACAGAAAACATAGCATGATTTCAATTTGAAAGGTCAGGGAAATCACACCAAAATATTAACAATAGTTGGCACTTCTTCTTTATATTTTTCTGTTTTCAAAATGTTCTGCAAAGATCAATGCTACTTTAGCAATCAAAAAGATGTTATTGAGGGGCCGGGGATTTAGCTCAGCGGTTCTGTGGCCTGCCTTGCAAGCGCAAGGACCCGAGTTCGATCCCCAGTACCAAAAAAAAAAGAAAAAAGATGTTATTGAAAAAATGATACATTTTTTAAAAATCATATCCACAGGTATATTGGCACTAAGGGGAAAAGCCAATCTTTTCCTCCAAATCCAGCTCTGCCCCTGCGACACTCACCCTGGGCATGTAAGGGAATGATCTGCCATGCACATCAGTCCCATGGTCATCAGACAGCTCTGAAACAGCCCATAAATCAATATGAAGCAAAGTGTGCTTCATCTTATAACCCTACAGAGATACAGCCAGAAGAGGGATCAGGACTATTTGCTTCACAAGACACGTGCATTCTGGCCCCGCTTCCTGCCATTTTATTTCTTAGACATGCCAGTACTGTGAGCTCACCCCTCACCTCTGATGCTTACTCCCAACCATTTACCAACATCTTTGGTTTCAAATGTAGGTTATCATAGCATCTAGATACAAAGCAATCTTCAAAAGCCACACAGTAATTAGCCTGTTGCAAAACATTTTCATTCCATCTTCCCAAAAAGGAAACTGGAGTCTTTCCATTAGCAATTCCTTATTGTTGACTATTAACTCACAGAATTCTTGCCACTAACAAACATGAAATGTCTAAGGGCCCTTCAGTAAGTTTTATATTATATTCTATCTATAAATAGTGTTTCACAAATGGATAAATATTTTGAAATTTTATACGTTAATAATACTTACCTTCTACACAGAGGTCTCTAATAGAAATGCAACTCTCAAGCCAGGCTTTTGAAACAAAACACAAATAGAAGCCCAGAAAAACTTTCTGGAACTTATTGAGAGCCAACCTACAACACTTCAATGAAAATGAGAATCACATATTCTATTTGTGACACTAAAATTCACAAAGATTGCAGCATGGATCATTGCTCAGTAACCTCAACAGAGGTAGGTAGCTCCAAATAGGACATAAAAAGGAAAGGAGTTGGCAATTAGAAGAATTGCTTAGTTTTTTGAGCTATGCAGCATAGACCTCTGCAGTAGATTTATCTAACTTAAAGTGAACTCAGTTGCAACTACCCACTAGTTTCCTTCTGAAAACAATTATGTCACAAAAATAAAGGAGGATGGGACTTTTTAATTTGATGATGTAAAGTAGACAGGACCTTCACTGTTTTTCAATGCACTCAAGAAGCAGGAGGCACACGAAACAACTGTCAGTCACTGATTGTCCCTTAGATTATCATGGAAAACATTAATTCTTGGTCATGTCTTATCCAATCTCTTCAGACTACAAGACAAGTTCTGTTTTAAGTAAAGCAGGAAAGAGCAGAGATTTGTTTTTTTCCCAACAGTTTCTCACTGGCTATTTTTTTATTTCATTAAGTTTGTTGGTACATTTTTGGTATACACTATGATCATAGTCATCATTGGGAATTTGTACCTGTACACGATGTATCTTGGTTCTTGTTTTTTCTCCATTCCCCTTCCTCCCTTCCACCCCTCCACATCCCCCATTCACAAAAACTTTATTTCCATTTTTTTTCTTTTCTCATATTTTTTTCCTTTCCTTCTTTCCTTTTCCACATCCCACTCCCTACTTCTCCTTTTGGGTCTTTTCTTCCTATTTTACATTATCTATTATATATTGTGATCCTCATTTACTCTTGCAGTTTCTCACACCAGAGAAACTATTCAGTATTTACACGTGTCTCCTATTTATTTGACTTAAGAGTATGACCTCAATGTGCATCCATACCATTCTTTATGGCTGAATAGTACTCCATTTAATGTTTATCTTAACTAATACTCCATTCTGATTTGACAAACGCTGTTTCAATGTCAGAGAATAGTGCAGAAATTTTGTGGTCCAGCATTAGTCCCCTTAAATAGAAATTTCTGGTTTAGAGTAAGTTGAGGAATAGTTATGGAAGGAAACCATTATCAAAGCTTTCCTTTGTTACTTAACTCTTTTAGCTCTTTAATAACTGCTTTAGGATTTATAGATATGAGAAATCCATAATGATTTGAGACATGAGATGAATAATGAGATACATTCTCAATACTGACAAGTTCATTCAGGCTTTCTTTGAGTGAGACTATCTTCCTCCACGTATCCCAAATGTGAGCATAGCAGTTTAAACAAAGCTTTGGAGAAGTCATTCTGGCCATGAATACTACATGTATTTCTCAGAACACTTCCAGAAGATTAAATCCCATTTTTTAAATGTTGATTTTTAGATAATGGCTTAGATTTGGAAATACAGTGGACCTTTTGCTTAAGAACTCAATTCGTTCCCAAGGGCTGGTTATAACCCAAGTTGGTCAGTTGCCTTCAAAATCTCTTTCCTGTATAGTTTTAGGCCACACTTTCTTTCAGGCAGATCTCAGTGTCCTTAGAGAGACATTGGCTCAGGATTTCCCAATTAACCCCATACAGAAAAGGAGGCTGTAATGTTCCTTCCAGAACTTTTTAAGGGTTAAATCTGTATGTGAGACCATCTGGAGGCACAAGCAGCTAGCATTTGGGTAATAATTCAAGACTTTGTTCCTAAGTTAAAAATTAACATTCCAGTCATAACCCAAGTTGTTCGTATGTCAGGCCATTCATAAATCAAAGGTCAATTTTATTTATTTTATTACTGCCTTGGAAAAGGTAAAATTAAAAGAAGTTGAGGCATTGTATATTGTCCAGCAAGTTTTTAGTCTATGCGCCACAGTTAATTCAATGACTGTGTAAGTTTTCCTGGAATGCCTTTTTGAAATTAAAAATATAAAAGAGGCTTCTCAGAGCACACTGATTTCTGTGCTAGAGCAATCTCTATAAAAGACATTTTCCATATTTTGACCATTTCATTGAAACTATTTTTCATTTCTTACAGATTTTTATTGTCACTTAATGAAAACAGCTACACTGGGCTTTACCTTCACACACACAAAAAAATTTCTTGCAAAATTATCTTTAATTCCTAAGAGTTTTTTTGTACAAATTACAGGAAATGGGCATCCTAACATTTTAGGCCTCCGTCTTCATTACATTTTGGTTTTGTGAAATTATCTTTCCTTTGCACTATTTGAAGCAGAAAGAGAGTCTGCAGAGACTTGCTTTACAAGGAGTTTTCTGGGGAACGCTACAGAGCATATTGCCAAGCGCATCGAGCTCCTGAACTTGGAGCTTACTCGTTCCGAGGTGCCAGTCACTCATCTGCAAGGCAGTCGGGGCTGTTACAGTCGCACAGCACGGGAAAATCAAAGCGCTCACTCCGCAGAGCAGTGAGACAGCTTCTCACGGCGTGCTCACCTGCGTGCTTACCTGTGCGGCATGCCCGTCGCGTAGGCGGTGGTGTGCTCAGTGGACAAGTCGCAGAGCTTTAAGTACCAGTTCATCTCCACTTCGCGCAGCAGAGCCAGCTGCCTTGCCCTCAGCTGGCTTTGCCCTGAGGGGCTGAGGCTGCCGTCTTTAACATTTTCTGAGGCTTTCTTGGGAGATCTGTCTCTTCCCCCTACTGAAAATCCAGACTGCTTCCTTAACTTGGGGTTCTCTTCTGGGATCTGACTCCCCGCTGCCCCTGTCCGTGCTGCCAGCATTGTGGACGTTCCTGTCCGTTCTTTCCCAGAAGACTAAGTCACTGTCATCAACGCAATTTGAATTGATGTTTCTGTGTCTGCTTCCCTCCTCTTCCCTGCCCCCATGCTCCGGCTCTCCCTTAACCTTATCCTGCCACTCAGAGCTGTAACTGAGCTGGGGCGGCTCGGAATGAAAGGGTATCTCGGGCGTCTCCAGTGAAGAGGTAAAGCAGCCACTACCTGTGATGTCGTGGAACATGGAGACTTTCAAAACAACTTTGCCATACTGAAGTTTTGGACTTTTGTGTCATAATAACGGAATCTGAGATCAGTACATTGTGGTAGATTTTATTTGAGCCTCATATTAGAGTTATAAAAGATGCTCTCTGGAGACTCACCTGCCCTTCTTAATTAGAGTCCCTTTGGAGTTTTGAAAGTTTTAATGTGAATTTCCTCAAATAAGTTCAACGGTATCAATGCTGGGGGAAGGTTATTCATCTTATGTAAGTCTAAAAATAAAATGTTAAATTTATTTCATGTTCCTTTGGGAACTTGAGCTCTTTAAATGTCAGGGAACCACATAACACACATCGAGTTCTCTGTGACTCCTAATGTAAGAATGGTCAGCCCTCCGCAACTGACTCAGACTGGACCCTCTGAAAGTTCCTGGTGATGGAGGGCATCATACTATGATGCAGATCATATTATGACCAGGGAGACTGAGGCCAAAACTGAAGGGGGGGAAAGGACAGTGGCGGAGCCTTGGTGGTGGTGGTGTTGGTGTTGTGTGTGTGTGTGTGTGTGTGTGTGCACGTGCACACGTGCACAATGTGTGCTCAGTGCACATGAAAACTAGCTCTGAAGACAAAGAGTTCAGTTAAGGCCCTGTGGTTAAGAGCTTGGGAGTGCTCCGAACCTGCGACAGATCCAACCTCTGCCCTCACTCAGAGGACAGTGATGTCTGCACCTACCTAAGGTATCTACCACAGAGTTATGTGGCAACCACTACATTCCAAGTTGGCCCTAATCAAGTCCCTCAAGGATTCAGAGAAGAAGAAAGAAGAGCTCTACCTAAAGAGGTAGCCAGCACATAAGCTCTTCTGGAAGCATGTTGATGTCCTTGAGAATTATTATGGCTGTTATCTAAGCAAAGCCAAGGATTAGAGGACAGCAGTCACACTGCATGGTCTTTCCCATATTCAGGGAAAAGCTGTTTAGCATTCAGGTTAATCTGAGCACTAAGCAATCCTAAATGGTGTATCAAAGGGCAGTGAGACAAGTTTATACCAGCTACCAAGGTCTGTCCCATATAAGGCTGTGGAATCTCAGGAAGCTTCCCTAGCAGCAGGCTGCAGTCACTCCAGTGCCTCCCCTTGAACCCTTCCCCTTGAGTCATTGAGAACTTCTGGCAACATGGTATCCATAGCAACAAGGCTCTCCAAGGCATAGACTCTGAGAGCACACGCCCTACTTTGTCATCCTGAGAGATATGTGAATAAGGGTCTTTACAATGAAACTGGGGAGATCTGTGTTTTCTCATCTATGGGGGCAGAGGGTTCCAAATGCTCTCCACTTACCTTTCGTGGGAGGTAGTGCTGTTGCATCTTCCTTCTCTGCTCTGGAGTCAGGCTGCTTGAGTTGAATTCTAAGTCTATCACTTGCTCTGTGATCTTAGTTTGCTTATCTATAAAACAGGGATAATTACATACCTCTAGCAGTTTTAAAACATGGCACTCAAATTCTTCCACCCTCCTGACATTAAGAGGTAGGATATTTTCCCTTCCCTTTGAATCTAGTTGGGTTTTTGACTGCTCTGATCAGTAAAATATGGTGGAAATGATGTTATGTGACTTCCACAGGTAAGTCAAAAAGGCCACACTTTCACCCACTACTCGGGATGTTCAGTCCAGGGAAAGCCAGATGTCATATAAGAAATCTGACTACCTTAACACTTCCTAGCTGGATATAAGCTGGACCAGAAGCCCCAGCCAAGTTCCCAGACAACAGCAAATATTAGGATGACAACTGTGACATGCCAAGTGACAATGCCCCCCAAAACCCTGCCCATATTCCAACCTCATAAGATTCTTAGCTAAATAAAACCATTGCTTAGTTACCACCATTGTGCTGTGATTAATTGTATATAGTAGTAACCAGAACACTGTTTATACTCTTTTTATAAACCTTTAACAGAGCACAACTTATACTCTTTTGATAATTCTTTAACAATATATGTATTTCAAGCCGGGCATGGTGGCGCACACCTGTAATCCCAGTACTAGGGAGGATTGCTGTGAGTTTGAGACCAGCCGGGGCTACATAATGAGTTCTAGGTCAGTCTCAACTACATAGTGAGACCCTGTCTCAAAAACAAAAAACAAAAAACAAAAAACAAAAAAAAATATGTATTTCAAATACTTAGAACACTGTTTATCATATATTAACATTCATTTTATATTAATATTTTTATTCTCCACAATAGATACTACTGCAGCACTGCAATTCAAGCTTTCATACTTGAATTTATGCTTTCCTTTTAAAATATGAAAATCTAAGTATCAGTTTAAACAATTTTAAGCACACAATTTTTATCATAAGTAGCTGTGAAGGATTTAATGTCTAGAATACTGTATTAGTATTTTAAAATAAAATTGCTATCTTAAATGTATCAAATGGAATTTAAATCCCATAGCTATTTGATATCTATCATCATCCATTTAAAAAATTCATGAACAAGCTAGCAGTTGGAAATTTTACATTCTTCCTTTTTCTCCCTGAGCTAGGTTTTCCAGTTCATTTCTCACCCTTGCTATTTGTATGCTTGAAAACATTTTATAGATGACCCTGTCAAATAATTCTCTCCAACAAAAATATGAATAAAAAATTTAAATTTTTTATCCATTGTGTTTCATAATATCTTAGGGTTTGAGTTACAATGACAATTATTGGGCATAATTCATCAAAATTGGATTTTTATAAATTTTGATAAATTTTTGCTTAAAATAAAAAGTAAACTTTTATTGGTAATGTATCTTCTCATGACACAGATATAACTGGCATGTCTTTCTGAATTAGGTCATATGTCCAGAGGAATATTACTTACTGGTGGATTGAGAAAAGGATTAGCATCAATTGTATTCCTTTTTTATATACACTTTCTAAGATCTTATTTTGTAAATCAGTGGGTATTTTTTTAAAATCGCAATGATTTTTCATTTATTTTAATGATATATTGATGATGTACCCACCCTTAACTTTGAGATGAGGGCTTTGAGAAGGCCATGACAAAGTAATGCAAGGACCAGATTTACGAATTTGGAGGACAACTCTGGCTGTTGTTCTGAAAACAAACTGTAGAAGCCACAGGAAGAACAACAGAAGGTAGTTTGGAGGTTAAAATCGCAATGATTTTTCATTTATTTTAATGATATATTGATGATGTACCCACCCTTAACTTTGAGATGAGGGCTTTGAGAAGGCCATGACAAAGTAATGCAAGGACCAGATTTACGAATTTGGAGGACAACTCTGGCTGTTGTTCTGAAAACAAACTGTAGAAGCCACAGGAAGAACAACAGAAGGTAGTTTGGAGGCCACTCCAATGTCTAGGTGAGAAACAGTGGCATCCTCAACCAAGGTGGCAAACAATGGAGGTGAAATTGTCAAATTCTATGTATACTGTTTTGAAGATTAAAAGTTACAATTTCCCAGTGGACTGGTACAGTGAAAGCAGGGGGGGAGGGGGAGAAAATAAAGAGG
>NW_022900949.1:62969236-62971129 GCF_012274545.1 Fukomys damarensis
GAGAGGGAGAGGGAGAGGGGGAGGGACAGGGAGAGGGAGAGGGAGAACGGCATTGAGCGTATTCCCAAGGATTTTGGGTTGATCCACACCTGAGCCTGGGAAGTTAGAGGACTGTCATGGCTTGTGTCCAGATGCCCCTGAAGCCTCATCCAGTCATAGGGGGGGCTTTTACAGAGATGGCTAGATCCAGAGTGTTTGCCACTGGGATTAATCCATGGTGCAGTGTTAAGATCAAGGGCACTAGGATTAAGGATGTATATGCTATTCGCCCTAAGTAGCCTAAATAAGACATAAGGGATAGAAAGAACTGTGGTCATCCCTTGCTTGCTTTTGTTTTGCTACTTTCTGCCTTCTATGAACTGTTTCTCCTCTGCAATGCTGGTCTGTCACACCACCCTGCCTTGGAGCCAGCTGATTATGGAATATACTCTCTACAAACTGTGACCTAATAAACCTTTCCTCCTTTAACTTTGGGTGTCAAGCATTTTGTCTTAGAAACGAAAAAAACCACCAAGACAAAGAGTATCTAGTTTGCTGGATGAATGGGAGTGTAGGCAAAAGGTTTGTTGGGTATTTACTTGTGAGAGAAGAGACCACCCCTCCACCTGGAATTGGGCAACTATAAGTTAACTGTGTTATTAGGCAGCTATGGGTTAACTTGGTAACTATGCGCTTTGTAGAATGTACCTAAGTAGCCATGACAACTTCTGTAATCTGTCACCAAGGAACTTAAGACATTCACAAAGTCCGGCCAGAACTGTTCGCTCTCCCCGCTCCACTGCTCTGCATGGTGTACATCCTGCTTGCTATATTCCCCGGGAAACTCCAATGGAGCTAAGCTTCATAGATGTAAAAGAGGTATGTAATGAAGCATAAACTTCTTTTCAGGGCTGTTGAGACTGATGGGAGTCACTCACTGAGCCACGGGCATCATTAAAAGCCCCTTTCTGCTCCTATGTTCACGTTAAAGAGTTATCTGAGCCAGGGTCCTCACTGTTTCCTACATCACTTGCAGAAAAATTATTTTTGATGTTCTTCAGTTCTTCTTGAGGATCCAAGTTTCAATTATCTTCCTACAACTTCCTTCCCTTAACAATATATATCTATTAGCAACACTATATCTTATCTGAAAACGCCTTTATTTTACCTTCATTCTTAGATATTTCTTCTGAGTTTGGTTGTTTTGTTTATTCTTTCAGAAGTTCAAAGATTTTTAGACTTATCTTCTAGCCTACATCATTTCGGATGAGAAGTCAGTGATCAATTAAGGCATTTTACTTGTCAACTTCAAATGAACACCGGAGGACCCAGCTCTCCCAAAGATTTCCTTTAAGAATGACAAAAGTGTGGAATCAGGGATATGTGTGCCATAGTAAACCATGGGTATAACAAGAGGGGGAGAGGAAAGCTATATAAATTGTTTCAAAATAATCGCCTTTGGCTACAAGTTTCAAAACTAATCAAGGCATAGGTTTGAGGTTGAACAGGCAGAGGTCAGGTGGGTGTCCTCATAAAAATACTTTTTGTGCAAGGTTACAACAGACTTTTGTATGTTGTGGCTTGGATGGTCTTCCGCAGTTCTTGTTATCAGACAGATATCTATGAGGACCACTTCTTTTATGGATTCCCAACCTCAGAGTTGTTTTTGTTTTACAGAGTTTGACATAAATGAGTCCACTTTTTCTCATAACTTTCTGAAGTTGTTCACAATATGTTGATTTCTTTGCTGGCTATTTTCCCTTTATCTTTGGCTGTGATTAGTTTGGCTACAATGTGCTGAGGTTCTCCTTGTATTTATACTCGCTTCTTTTTTTATTAAAGGTTGCAAAGATACATGATAACAAGAAATTAAGATACTAAATAAAAATTTCAAATATATATATATATATATAT
>NW_022900949.1:62971299-62971663 GCF_012274545.1 Fukomys damarensis
CTAAAAAAATTCACATTTTTAAGATCAGATTTTTCTGTTTCTATTTTATTATATCCCATACTTATTTTTATTATACTGCATAAGCATGATGGTAAATTTAACACCAATAGATATGTAATATTCTTCCCAAACGAATGACTATGAAGTCAAGCATATAATTTAAAGAAATCATAAGGTTGCCAGGGAAACTATCAATATGCCAAATGTGCACAATCCTACCATATTCATGCCCATGTTTCTCATTTAATAGTGCACACATACGTGTAAAAACATATCCCCCACACATATACACAATGCATATTTTCTACAATACAATACATACTCAGGTATAATAAAATAGTGCAGTGATGTGTAGAATGTTGTT
>NW_022900949.1:62972090-63001599 GCF_012274545.1 Fukomys damarensis
ATTTAGCTCAATAGTGCTGTACCTGCCTAGCCAGAACAATGTGCCGAGTTTAATCCCCAGCATCAGAGTAAGAAAAAGAAAAAGGAAAAAAAGAAGAAAAGGGGGGAAAAAAGCATATATACTTTCTGACATACTCAATAAATTAAAAATAAATTATTTGTTATCTCTTCCTCTTGAATTATTCCCTTCACAAGGATGTAGTGAACTTCTTTGTCTCTTTCAATCAGTTTAAGTTTGAAACTTACTTTGTCTGTGAATAAAATTGCTACCCCTGCTTTTTTTTTGCGGGGAGGGGGCTCCTGTTACATGAAGAAGCTTTCTGTCCTTTCACTTTCAGTCTATGGGCTTCTTTTTACACTAGATGTGTCTTGCATACAACATATTATTGGATCTTGCTTCTTAATCCATTCTGCTGGTCTATTTCTCTTGATTGGTGAATTGAAGCTATTAATATTGATGGGTTATAACAGATATGTACTAACTTATTATCATTTTTTTTCACCTTCTCCTTTTTAGTTTCTTGGCTTGCCTATTTGTTTTGCTCTGTTGAGACTCATTGTGTTGTTACCTTCATTGTCTTTTTCTAGGATATTGTTTAGAATTCGTTGTAGTGCTGGTTTGGTATTCATAAAGTTTCTCAGGTGTTCTTTATCCTGGAAATATCTTACTTCCCCACCCATTTTAAAAGAAAGTTTTGCAGGATACATCAGTCTAGGTTGGAGGTTGTTTTCTTTTAGTACTTGAAGTATCTCATTCCAGGCTCTCCTTAACCTAAGGGTTTGTATTGAAAAATGTGCTGTAATTCTGACAGGCTTTCCTTTGCATGTAATTTGTTTCTTGTCTCTTACTGCTTATAGTATTTTGTTCTTCTGTTGGGTTTCTGGAATCTTATTATATGTCTAGGTGTAGATTTTTTTTGATCATGGCTTTCTTTTAGTACTTGAAGTATCTCATTCCAGGCTCTCCTTAACCTAAGGGTTTGTATTGAAAAATGTGCTGTAATTCTGACAGGCTTTCCTTTGCATGTAATTTGTTTCTTGTCTCTTACTGCTTATAGTATTTTGTTCTTCTGTTGGGTTTCTGGAATCTTATTATATGTCTAGGTGTAGATTTTTTTTGATCATGGCTAGTTGGAGTCCTACATGCCTCACTTATCTGTATGTCAAATTCTTCCCCTCTATTTGGAAAGTTTTCTATAATTAATTCTGTGAACAGCTTTTTTAAGTCATTTACATTTTCTCCTATTACTTCTTGAATTCCTATCAATCTTATGTAATTCTTCTTAGTATCGTCTAAGAGTTGTTGTATCAATTTCTCATGATCTCCTACTGTTTTTAAGAGGGCTCTCTTTTCACGGTCACTGACTGCAATTATATCTTCTATATCTGAGATTCTATCTTTGGACTCTTTTATTCTTTTGTGAACACTCTCAATGGAGTTTTTAATCTCCTGGATATCTGTTTGAATCTGTCCTATGGATTCCATTTCTTTCTTGTATTTTGGCATTTATTATTTCCAATATGCTGAGCATTCATAGCTTCTATCATGGTCCTGAGCTCATCTATTTTCCTCTCAGTTTCTGTTCTAGAGTCACAAATTATAACTTTCATTTTGCTTGTCATCTCTATGATTATCTGGGAAATTACTTTGGTTTTATATTTCTCTAGAGCCTGATTGATCAGTTTTGTTACTTCCTGTGCTTTGAGTTCAAGGTGACCTGATGATTCACTATCAGACTTTTCATCCTCATTTGCTGCACTATTTGCCATTGGTGAACTGGAAGTCTGTCCCTACATCTTGCTTAAGCATTTTCTCATTTTTACTATTGTTGTTGGGTTATCCTTAGTTTTTAACCTTTAGATTATTACTTAAATCTTCCTGATATAGTTGGGCTGCAGCCCATGGGTCTCTAATGACTCACAGACATTCTCGTTTTCATCATACTGAAGAAAACAGCTCATTGAATCAATCACAATCCTTTATCCTAATTGATACAATCATCACGACAATATAATGAAGCACAATTTGCAAATTGACCACTTATGGTAGTCATCAATCTATCACCTTCAAACCATGTAAATTTAATTAAGATCAAGAAGTAATCCAAAATATGCTTACAGTAAATAAACTTTTCAATAAGGGTATTTACCATTTACAATGTGGGCTTAAAACAAAGTTAAAACAAGAGGAGTAGATAAGTATAAGAATTGGAGGTTTCATATGAAGCCAAAAGACATAGAATGACCAGACAATCATCAGGAAATTGTTAAATTCAAAAAGAACAAACAAAATAGAAATATAGTAACCCTTGAGTGAGATAGAATAACATAAGAAAAGAACATAAAGAAAAGAGAAAAAAATAATAAAAGAAGAAATCTGAATTAGGACAAGAGCAGAAACAGAGAGATGAGGGATACTATAGTGGAGTAAGAGACTGAGTTAGAGAAAGAAAACAAAAAGAAAAAAAATTGCAGAGTAGGATGAAAAAAGAAAGAAACAAACATGAGTTTAAAGGGCCTCTTTCAGACTGTATCACTGCTATCATAATATTCAGTATGTGCTACCATGTGCAGAGCCGAGTCTAGCTGCAGAACCCCACAAAGCAGACTGAGCTCGGGCTGCGAGGCCCAGACTGAGTTCCCCGAACTCCTGAAGGGCTGAACTCCACTCAGCTCTACTGTAAGTTCCCCCACCACTTCTTTAAAGATGTTCAAAGTTGAAAGTGCCAGAAAATACTCTTTATGACCACCTGTGCCTCTACAGAGTAGGTCCAAAGCCTGGTACAATCAGGAGGTCTAAAAGGGCAAGGGGGAAGGTTTGGGGGATTCGGGGGTGCCCCGGGTTACCTTTCTAGCGCTGAAGATGGCAGCAGTGACGCCAGCAGGGGAGGGTGCAGCAGAGAAGACCCTCCGGCGCTGAAGATGGCGGACGCAGCCTGCAGGAGAGGTGTAATTGCTTCTTTAAAATTTGCTGAGCTTCATGACCTATAAAGTTCTGTCTTTAACCAAATTGGAGAAGGATTTTCCCATCATGTTTACAGTCTTACCTCTCCTCTGGGGCTCTAATAACACAAGCATTAGACCTTTTGATATTATTTCTCATGTACTTTATGCTCCATTCATCTTTTTCATTTTTGTTTCCCTCCTCGTCAGATTAACTAATTTTATTGGTTTGTCTTTAAGCTTGCTCCATTCTGCTAAATGCCTCTAGTAACACTTTTTATAATTTCAGATGCTGTATTAATCAATTCTAGAATTTACATTTGGTTGTTTTCTATGGTTTCTATTACGTTGAAGAGATTTCTTATCTATCATTCCTACCTCAGTGTAATTACAGTAACTAGTTTAAAATCATGATCTGTCATTCTCTCTAGTCATTCCAAAACTTTACTTTCTCTATATACCTGCCAAATGTATCTCCCCAAAGAGTATCAGGGAAGTAAGAGAAATTTGCTTTAATTATGTTTCTTCATTGCTCAAAATCCTTCAAGTGTCCCTTTGTATGAGAGATGATGTTTAAACTCAAAACTCTGGTATGCAAGGCCATTCTGTGTCCAAGCTGCATTTTCAACTTCATACCCAGCTGCTATGCTGTGCCCAGTGTGTTCCAACCACTTTGGTTGACATCTGGTTTGTTCACTGCTCCCTCAAAATATCTGTTATTTCTCCTCTTCCTTTCTCTCCATCAAGAATGTTTTCTACTTATCCAATTCCCACTTTTCTCATTGAAATTCCAGGTTGTCATGCAGCCTACTCGGATCCAGTCATTTTGTCAGTGCTCTTCCCTGTTGCCTGTACCAACGTGGCACAGTAGCCACATGGCCTTGAGACTTCTTCCTGCTGTTTTAGGGTGTCTTTCTCCTTCAATGCACACCAACCCCTTCTGCCTGCTCTTTGTGCATCTCCTCTTCATCCACCGAAGATGCTTCCTCTCACACACACCTTCGGCTTCCTGAAGTAGCACTCACCAGGGTCATTCCATCTCCGTACCAACAGGGTTCCTTTAAAGCTAATGCCATCACCAGGAAACTAAAAAGCAAAGGTTTGGCTTTATTTTCTAGAAATTTCTATTTAAATACAGAGAAAGCTTTCAGTAGACAGGCATAGTGGAGAACAGTATTGACTGACACAAGCATAACTTTCCTCCTTTCCCTCAGTCCATGAAAAAATCTGAGGCAGGATGGAGGATTGGAGTAATAGTTTGATTAGAACTTCAAAGCCACTGGGCACTACCTGCCCTGCATCCAAGGAGGCAGCTGGGGGGCAGGAGGCAAGGCTAAGGGAAATGTCTGGCTTTCAGGGGCCTCTTTGAGTCATGCACACCAGGGTGAGGATTGCATTGTAAAACTGGGACACTTTTGAGAGTACTATTAATAGTTACATAGAGACAACAGTAAAAACTGGCAGTGTTCCCTGCAAACCAGAATATATCATCATCCTACAAATACCTCCAGCATGAAGCAAGCCAGCATCCAAAACATTTCTGTGGTAGTGATCCCTGCCATCAAAAGCCATGCAGTAGTGGCTGAGGAAGCCAGTGGCCAGGCAAACTGATGTGAGCCCTAGAAGCTCATCGATGGGGTGTCTCATGTCAAGGAAACGGGTGAGCAGTTCTGAAGTGTGGCCCTATGAGGAACAGGGTGACCTAAGGTCTTCCCATGGTCAGGGTAATGAAGTGTAAGACTTCGTGAAACTTGGACTACTCTTCAGAGGAGGGAGATGAAACAGACCAAGTTTACATACAAATTAAACTATTCTGAGTTAGCAAAATTTATGTTCAGCTTGCAGTGGGAATGAAGGTTTGGGAGCTGGACACAAGAATGAGTGGTGTTTTTAGATTCTTGACTATAGTAACTAAAGTTCTACATTATTTCAACCTTCATCTTAAGACTATCTCCGTTATTCGCTTCCACGTTCCCTGCATATCTCTAACCCTATTAGAACCTCGGATGCTACACGCCACTCTCAGATAAGTGAACCGCACACTTCTGCACACAGGCAGGGGCTCCTGTTTGGCTGTGATGAGCAGAGCCCAGAGGAAGGTCGTCAGGATGCCCATCCCAGCAGCAGTGAGTTTGTGTCAAAGCCTTTTTCACACAGACCACCGTCTCCAGTCAAAATGACGACAGTAGGGTATGGTGGCACAGGCCTATAAACCCAGCACCCTAGGAGATTTAGAAAGGAGAATCAGAAGTGAAAGACAAGCCTGGGCAATTCAATTACTTAGTGTGATCCCATTTCAAAATTTAAGGTAAAAAAACCCAAAACATAATGTTGGGGATATAGCTCAGTATAAATGTCCTAGGTTCAATCCCCATTAATGAAGAAAAACTATTATTATCACAAATACCCATGTAGTAATTCATCTCCATCATTTAAACATACGTTCTCATTTCATTCTCCATTTTTAGATGAAAGGAGACCCAGAGAACATTCAGCCAGATGCTGTGTTTCTGTGCATATATTCCTTCCTTCACCCCCAAATGCCAATTCAGGGGCCACCATTCAGAGCTGTGCCAAAGGGTCTTTGCCCACACAAACAGTAGGATTCTCTTTAGCCCTGAGGGAACTGTACACTCACTCGCTTACAGGTGAAATAGGAAGAAAAGGGCTAGAGGTGTAGGGAAAGTGGGAAGGGTAGGGGAAAGGTAATAAGGGAAAAGAAAAAATATGAGAAAATGAAAAGATGGAAATAAAGTGTTTGCAAATGGAGAGGAGAGGAGGGGGTGAAGGGAGGGCAGGAACAAGGGGAAAAAATGAGAACCAAGACCTGTCATGTAAAGGTACAAGATCCCAATAATGAATGTAATTGTACGGTATACCTAAAATGAACCAATAAACTCAATAAAAGAAAAAAAATGAGAAAGAAAAGACAAGCTACAGAACAGAATAAAAATTTGCAAAGGACATACATGATTAAATAACTTTTAAAACTCAAGAACAGAAAATAAACATCTTGATTAAAAAATATATTTCCTAAATGGAAACTTTCCCTAAAAAAAAAAATAAAAAAACTCTGTCTAAAAACTTTGCCTTTTCTATACAGATGGAAATAAACACGTGAAGCTCTTCAGCTGCCTGCCTGCCTGAGATCACCCGGCCGGTGCGCGACCTCCCGGACTGCGTGACACAGACCCAGGAAGGACCCAAAGACCCCGGAGGGGGTCTCTTCAGCTGCCTGCCTGCCTGACATCACCCGGCGGGTGCGTGACCTCCCAGACTGCGCGACACAGACCCAGGAAGGACCCAAAGACCCCCGAAGGGGTCTCTTCAGCTGCCTGCCTGCCTGACATCACCCGGCGGGAGCGCAACCTCCCGGACTGCATGACAACAGACCCAGTAAGGACCCAAAGACCCCGAAGGGGGTCTCTTCAGCTGCCTGCCTGCCTGAGATCACCTAGCGGGTGCGCGACCTCCCGGACTGCGCGACACAGACCCAGTAAGGACTCAAAGACCCCGGAGGGGGTCTCTTCAGCTGCCTGCCTGCCTGAGATCACCCGGCCGGTGCATGACCTCCCGGACTGCATGACACAGACCCAGGAAGGACCCAAAGACCCCGGAGGGTGTCTCTTCAGCTGCCTGCCTGCCTCAGATCATCTGGCAGGTGCGCGACCTCCCGGACTGTGAGACAACAGACCCAGTAAGGAAGGTAGCCACGCGGGTGCCCTTGAAACACCCCCACGACCTTCTCCCCCTGCACGTTCTCAAACCTCCTGATTGGGCCAGTCCTTAGACCAACTCTGTAGAGGCATATGTTCTCATGAAGGGTAGTTTTCTGAGCTCCCAACTTTGAACATCTTTAAAGAAAGGGCAGGGGAAACCTGTCATAGAACTGAGTGGAGTTCAACCCTGAGGGTAGGGAAACTCAAGTTAGGCCTTGTAGACTGTGTTCGGTCTCAGTCGTGGGGAACTGCCATTGGCTAGCTGAGACCAGGGGATTCGGTTCTGCATATGGCTGTACATGTGGTATAATATGAGAACAGAGACAGTCTGAAAGAGGCCCTTCAAATTTTTTTTTTCTCTCTCTCTTTTTTCTTTTCCTCATTCCACCCGAAAAATTTCTTTCTTTTTTCTGTCCTCTTTCTCCAATTCAGTATCTTGCTCCACCATATTGTCCCTCATCTCCCTTTTTATTCTGGCTCCTGCCCTAACTCAGACTTCTTATTTTATTATTTTTTGTTTGTAGGAGGGGTTTCTCTTTATGTTCTTTTCTCCACTCATTTTACCTCACTCATGGCTCTGGACCTTCAAGGGAAGGCAAGCGCCTATTGTTGTTAAGGGGATATGTTCTTGTCCTTATTCCTGCACTCTCTCTATCCCCCCTGAAGCTAATAGCTTTGTAAAGATAGTAAGGTAATTCTACAACCTCTGGATTCACTTCAAACCTGCTCTAAATCTTTCACTTATCTAATCCTCTCGTTCTAAGTCTAACCCCCCATCCTAAATGGTAAAGATGCTATATTGAAAAGCATATTCACTGCAAACATACTATGGGCTGCTTCTTGAAATTAATTTAATTCACATGAGTTAAAAGTGATACATTAATGACTACCACAAGTGGTCAGTTGGCAAGAAGTGCCTGATCCTATTGGGCTGCTGAATGTATCAATTGGGATAAAGGGTTTTGATTGATTTAAAGAGTTGTTTTCTCTGATATTATGAAAATGAGGATGTCTATGAGTCATTAGAAACTCAAAAGCTAAAACGCAACTATATTAGGAAGATTTAAGTAATACCCAGAAATTAAAGAAGGACAACCCAACAATAAAAATAAAAATGAGAAAACACTTAAGCAAGACAAAAAAACAGATTTCCAGTTCACCAATGGCAAATAGTAGGACAAATGAAAATGAAAAGTCTGATAGTGAACCAACAGGACTCCCTGGACTCATAGCACAGGAGGTAACAAAACAGAACAATCAGGCTGTAGAAAAATTCAAATCAGAAATAATTTCCCAGTTAACCAGAGAGATGATGAGCAAAATGGTAGTCATGATTCGAGACTCTAGAGCAGAAACTGACAAAAAAATAGATGAGCTCAAGACTATGATAGAAGCCATGAAGACTCAGCATAAGAAAGAAATGGAAACAATGAATGCCCAACAGAGGAAAGAAATGGAATCCATAAAACAGATTCAAACAGATATCCAGGAGATTAAAAACTCTATTGAAAGTGTACGCAACAGAATAAAAGATTGCGAAGATAGAATTTCAGATATAGAAGATAGGATAGCAGTCAGTGACCGTGAAAAAAGAGGTCTATTAAAAACAGTAAGGGATCATGAGAAATCAATCCAACAACTCCTAGACGATACAAAGAAAAATAACATAAGACTGATAGGAATTCATGAAAAAACAGGAGAAAACACAAATGATATAAAAAAGCTCTTCACAGAATTAATGACAGAAAACTTCCCAAACAGAAGGGAAGAATTAGACATACAGATAAGTGAGGCATATAGAACCCCAACTAGCCACGATCAAAAAAAATCTACACCTAGACATATAATAATCAAGATTCCAGAAATCCAACAGAAAAACAAAATACTACAAGCAGTAAGAGAAAAGAAACAAATCACATGCAAAGGGAAGCCCATTAGAATCACAGCAGACTTTTCAACACAAACCCTTAGGTCAAGGAGAGCCTGGAGTGAGGTATTCCAAGTCCTAAAAGAAAAGAATCTCCAACCTAGACTTTTGTATCCTGCAAAACTCTCTTTCAAAATAGATGGGGAAATAAAATACTTCCACGACAAAGAGCACCTGAGAAATTTCATGAACACCAAACCAGCACTGCAAGGAATTCTAAACAATATCCTAGAAAAGGACAACGAAATTCACAATAACATGAGGCCCAACAGACCAAATCAAATAGGCAAGGCAAGAAACTAAAAGGAGATGGGAGAAAAAGTAAAAAGAGTCAACAAATGGACAAAAACATGACAAGAATAAGTCAAAATATATCAGTTGTAACCATCAATGTTAATGGCCTCAATTCACCAATCAAGAGAAACAGATTGGCAGAATGGATTAAGAAGCAAAATCCAACAATATGTTGTATACAAGAAACACACCTAGTGCAAAAGGAAGTCCATAGACTGAAAGTGAAAGGATGGAAAACAATTCTCCATGCGTCAGGAGTCCAGAAAAAAGCAGGGGTAGCAATCTTATTCTCAGATAAAGTAAATTTCAAACCAAAACTCATTAAGAGAGACAAAGAAGGACACTACATCCTTGTAAAGGGAACAATTCAAGAGGAAGAGCTGACAATCATAAACATATATGCACCAAATATAAATGCCCCCAACTATATAAAACAAATATTAAGTAACATGAAAAACCAAATAAGCACTAATACAATTGTAGTGGGGGATTTAAATACCCCACTATCACAAATTGACAGATCTACTAGGCAGAAAATCAACAATGAAATAATAGAACTGAACCAAGCTTTGGAACACATGGACTTAATAGATGTTTATAGAGTATTCCACCCCCAAAAACCAGAATATACATTCTTTTCGGCTGCACATGGATCATTCTCCAAAATAGACCACATACTGGCTCACAAAACAGGTCTAAATAAATGCAAAAAAATTGAAGTCATCCCCTGTTTATTATCAGATCATAGTGCAATCAAACTAGACATCAATAGCACAAGAAACTATAGAAACTTCACAAGCACATGGAAACTGAACAACACTCTCCTAAACAATCAATGGATTACAGAGGAAATTAAAGAAGAAATTAGACAGTTTTTACAAATAAATGAGAATGCCAATACAACATACAGGAATCTTTGGGACACAATGAAAGCAGTTCTACGTGGAAAATTCATAACATTGAATGCCCACACTAGGAAAACAGAGCGGGCTCAAATAAACAACTTAACGATGAAACTTAGACTCCTAGAAAAACAAGAGCAAGAAAAACCCAAAGCTCGAACAAGAGAGGAAATTATAAAGATCCGAGCAGAAATCAATGCAATTGAAATTAAGAAAACGATACAAAAAATAAATGAAACAAAGAGCTGGTTTTTTGAAAGAATAAATAAAATTGACAAACCCTTAGCTAATCTTATCAAAAAAAGGAAAGAAAAGGCTCAGATCCATGCAATTAGGAATGAAAAAGGCGAAGTCACAACAGATCCGAAAGAAATCCAGAGGATCATGAACACCTACTTTGAGAACCTGTACTCTAATAAAATGGAAAACACAGAAGAAATGGACAGATTTCTAGATACTTATGAATTACCAAAGTTGAACGAAGAAGATAAAAACATTTTAAACACCCCAATCACAATCAGTGAAATTGAAAATGTAATTAAAAACTTACCAACAAAGAAAAGCCCAGGCCCTGATGGATTCACTGCTGAATTTTACAAGACATTTAGAGAAGAACTACTACCATTACTCTTCAAACTTTTCAATGAAATTGAAAGAGAAGCTATACTTCCAAATTCATTCCTGGAAGCAAGTATCACTCTGATTCCCAAACCAGAGAAAGATACAACCAAAAAGGAGAACTACAGACCAATCTCCTTAATGAATATAGATGCAAAAATCCTTAATAAGATACTAGCAAACAGAATACAGAGGATTATTAAGAAGATCATCCATCATGACCAAGTCGGATTTATTCCAGAGATGCAAGGGTGGTTCAACATACGAAAGTCAGTGAATGTAATACATTATATTAACAAAGTCAAGGACAAAAACCATATGATCCTCTCAATAGATGCAGAAAAAGCATTTGATAAAATTCAACACCCATTCATGATAAAAACCCTGCAAAAAATTGGAATAGATGGTCTATACCTCAATTTAATAAAGGCTATTTATGAAAAACCATCAGCCAACATCATATTGAATGGCCAAAAACTGAAAACCTTCATGTTAAAATCAGGAACAAGACAAGGATGCCCACTATCGCCACTTCTCTTCAATATAGTTCTGGAAACATTAGCCACAGCAATTAGACAAGAGAAAGAAATTAAAGCAATAAAGATAGGAAAGGAAGAAGTTAAACTATCATTATTTGCTGATGATATGATACTCTACATTGAAGATCCAAAAAACTCCACCAAAAAACTTCTAGACTTAATTGACAGATTCAGTAAAGTATCTGGATACAAGGTGAATACCCAAAAATCAATAGCCTTTCTATACACAAATAACAGACAGACAGAAAGAGAAATAAGGGAAAAAATTCCTTTTACAATAGCATCCAAAAAAATGAAGTATCTAGGAATCAATCTAACAAAAGAAACAAAAGATCTCTACACTGAAAACTACAGCACTCTGAAAAAAGAAATCGAAGAGGATATAAAAAAATGGAAAGATATCCCCTGCTCCTGGGTAGGAAGAATCAACATAGTGAAAATGGCCATACTACCGAAACTGCTATATACATTCAATGCAATGCCAATTGAAATTCCAACACTATATTTCACAGAACTAGAAAAAAGAATCCAAAAATTCATTTGGAACCACAAGAGACCTAGAATAGCAAAAGCCATTATAGGCAACAGTCACATGGCACCAGGTGTAACAATTCCCAATTTGAAACTATACTACAAAGCCACTGTGATAAAATCAGCATGGTACTGGCAAAGAAATAGGCCTGAGGATCAATGGAACAGACTGGAAGACACAAAAACAAATGCAGATGTACTCAGCTACCTCATCTTCGACAAAGGAGCTCACCATCCTCAGTGGAGGAAAGATAGCCTCTTTAATAAATGGTGTTGGAAAAACTGGATATCAACCTGTCACAGATTAAAATTAGACCCTTATCTTTCGCCATGCACTAAATTAAAATCCAAATGGATTAAAGATCTAAATATTAAAACAGAAACATTAAACTTGCTGGAAAGTAAGTTAGGCAGAACTCTGGAAGACATTGGTATAGGAAAAGACTTTATGAACAAATCCTCAGTAGCACGGGAACTAGCAGAAAGAATCAACAACTGGGATCTCATCTTACTAAAAAGCTTCTGTACTTCAAAAGAAACCATTAGCAGAACTAAGAGACAATCTACAATGTGGGAAAAAATTTTTACCAGCTGTACCTCAGACAAAGGACTATTATCAAGGATATATAAAGAACTCAAAACAATCAGTCCCCCCAAATATAAAGACCCGATCCAAAAATGGGCATCCGAAATGAACAGACATTTCTCATACAAAGAAGTGAAAGCAGCAAGAAAATATATGAAAAAATGTTCCACATCACTGGTCATTCGAGAGATGCAGATGAAAACAACACTGAGATTCCACCTCACCCCACAAAGAATGGCTGCTATCAAGAAATCACACAATAACAAATGTTGGCGGGGTTGTGGGGAGAAAGGAACCCTCCTCCATTGTTGGTGGGAGTGCAGACTAGTGCAACCACTATGGAAATCAATATGGAGATACCTCAAAGAGCTTGGACTGGAGGTTCCATTTGACCCAGCCATCCCTCTGCTGGGTATCTTTCCAAGAGAACTAAAAGAATCATATCACAGAGAAGTATGTGCACCCATGTTTATAGCAGCACAGTTTGTAATAGCTAAATCTTGGAAACAGCCTATTTGCCCATCCATTGGAAACTGGATAAAGAAGTTGTGGTTTTTCTATAAAATGGAATATTACTCAGCCATAAAGAATGAGAAAATAGATTCATTCATAGGAAAATGGATACATATTGAAGATATACTCCTAAGTGAAATAAATAAGTCACACATGTGTAAATACTGAATAGTTTCCCTGGTGTAAATAATCTGCAACAATGCATAAGATTCTAATAAGATTACTAACATTGAGAAATGGGAGAAAAGGAGCTAAAGGTGTAGGGAAGGTGGGATGGGTAGGGGAAGAACAAAAAGGGAAAAGAAAAAAATGTGAGAGAATGAAAAGATGAAAATAAAGTGTTTGTAGATGGGGAGGTGAGGAGGGGGTGAAGGGAGGGCAGAGGTAAGGGGAAAAAATGAGAATCAAGACTTGTCATGTAGAGGTACAAGATCCCAACAATGAATGTAACTGCAGTGTATCCCTAAAATGTACCAATAAACTCAATTAAAGCTGAAAAAGAAAAAGAAATAAACGTGAAAAGAATGACTCCAAACTTCACATCATATGCAATTAAAACCGGATGTAGTGTTCGCTCCAAAACTCCTGTTGAAGCATAATCTCATGTTATACAGTGTTCTCTACAGTTTTCTGATGAAAACAGAAAACCTAAAAAGCACAATGTTTGTCTATTTAAGACTTCTGAATTTCTGTACGTTGTATAAATTAGGGAGTTTTTTCTACACGGATAGCCATGGTATTATTTAATGAATTCAATTTCCTAGATTTAATCACAAAGTTCCCATTAATACATTGATCTGTTTTTATACTGGTTTCCCTAGGTTTTTGTTTTTTCCTTTGCTGCTATAATTTTTCACTGCCCAAATGAAATACATGTATATATTCATTTATATGTGCATGTGTACCTCTATCAACATTGCAAAATATCTGTACCTTTCCTTATTACTTGCTAATTCTTAGGAGCTCTATCTTCATACAGGGAAATTGTAAATTTTTAATTTTTCCAATTTTCTTTAAACTATAGTTGATAGTAACTTGCATACCTGAGTCTATATATTGACAGCTATATGTACATTTCACTTTTAATCCTCTAAGCCATGAATGATGATGGGGGTTGTGAAAGGGTAATTGCCCAAGAGGCTTTGTACCCTCCAAAACAATTTTTTAAAAGAAAAACCTCACTATGATGGTCTTAAGAAGTCAGACATTTGGAGAAGTGACTAAACATGTGAGAAATGAATTTCTGCTCTTTATCAGACAAAATTTCTTTTGCTCTCATTTAGTGATAGAGAGGTCATCTCTACCCACAGCAACATGCTCTGCAATTTTGGTTACCTACAGTCAGTAAGACTCCTGCTATGTCCTCAAAAGGTCAGTAGTAGCCTACAGCTATGTTTCAATACCTATGTCATTCACCATGCTTTCTCCCGTCAAATAGATACTGTCTCATCTCACAGCACCACAGGACAGGTGAGCACAGTACAGTCAGATATTTTGAGAGAGGCCACATTCATATAGCAATTTTTATAACACGTTGTTACAGTTGTTCCATCTTATAATTGGTTGTAATTATCTCCTATGGTGTCTAATGTATAAATTAAACTTTATCAGAGGTATATGCATATAGGAAAAAAAACATAGTATATAAAGTGTTCAGTACCTATCCAAATTTTCCAATGAACTCTGGGATCTTGGAACATATCCCTGGGGTTAGGAAGGACTACTGTGTTAATTAAAAGCACACTGGCTCTTTGGTTCACTAATGTCTTGGATTTTTTTTTAACTACCTGCCTGGGGCAAGGCTGGTGTCTTCTTTCCTATTAATTCACTAACTGTAAATTACTTTTCATCATCCGTATTACCTTTTAAGTATGTGTCACCATGTAAGAAGTCATTATATTCCTATAGTATTTCTGCTGCATTAATATGCTATCCATTTTTATTTTTATTAGCACATGATTGCAGTACACAATGATTTATTCTGCACATTTTTAAAACATTTTCAATAAAAATACCATTCATCTTGATAGGTTTTAGAATATTACTATTTATAAAGCATGAAGCAATCTTCTCTAAAAATATTTAAGTGTTAGGTAAGCAAGGAAAACACATCAAAGCCATCAATGTACGCTAAAGTATATATCATTTTGCTACCACTGCTTTTTCAAAAAAATCAAGAACTAATACTCCTAGATGAGCCTTTAAGATCCTGTTCCAGAAATCTAGAGGTAATTGTCTGCTTCTTTTCTATTTTCTCTCCTTTGAAGGAGAAGAATTAAACATGATCCTTAAAAGGAAATGTGGGGGTAATTTTTTTCTTCCATTTATTCTTTCTTTTTCTTTCTCTAAGATCATCAAGTCCTGAGGAGCCAGGAGCCAGGAGCCAGGAGACAGGAGCAATGACACTGTGATTTTATAAAGAACACTTGGGATATCAGGTCAACAATAAGCCTTGCCTAACCAGTGCCCTTTATTGCTATATAATTTGCTCAAAGTTCATTTTTTTAAAAAGCTCTATTTAAAAATTTTTTAAAGACCACTTATTAGTAGACTTAAAGAACATTTCCATATCATGACAACATTTCCTGATCATGTTTTGGAGGTCCAGTATCTATGCCTACTCTTTCTGTGTTAGTTTTGATATTGTGATGATTTCTATTCAGTTCCTGTTTATATTCATTGCCTTGGCTCCAATCCTCAGGCCAATTCCAGTTCAATCATTCACAGTACAAGTAATGCATCAAAGCTGTGTGATTCAATATGAATTGTAAGATTCCTTCAGGCTTACACTGAACAAAACAAATAACAGCCCCAATTTCTTTTGCATTATTCCCATCCTACCTATGCTGACACTGCCCTGCTATATAGTAGGGGAAAATAGGTGACTCCACTTCTCATTCCTAACAAAGAGAAATATCATTTTGTATAATATGTAGACCTTACTAAACACTTTAAAGATGACTTTCACTGACATTTTCTAATAGGGTGATCACATTGCCTTGAAGGGAACTTCATTAATAAAATCCACAAGTATTTTGAATGAGAAAATAAGTAGCAATAGTAAAATAATGCATTTTTAAAGAAGTGATGTCCACTGAGAAGGTAGCCTGAAAGAGCACTTAAATCTGGAGAGAAAGAAGGAGTTTAATGGACTTAATGCAGAGGTAGGCAGAGCAAGGCTCCGCCAGACAAGAGCACGTGGCCTGGGAAAATCATTTCTCCTTTTCCTGTTCCATTAACAAGAAAGAAAATTCAGAATAGAGTGTTTTTAATGAGGATTACAGATGTTCAGTATAGAGCACCTGAGATGTAGCAGTGATGAATAAAACAGTTTGTTAATTGTGATTACAAATGTAGAATCACCCAGGCTTATTGAGTCAAGATCTGCATTTTGATAAGGCCCTTTGCAGCTTGGAGTTAGAAAACATTAGTCTACACATACCAAGAGGCTGTGGGTGAACAGGGAGACAGATGTTCAATTTTTTAGAAATACAAAAGAAATGTACCTGTACAGGTTTAATAGTTTTCCCAAGTTGGCCCACCACTGTATAATTCCTATATCCATGCTCTTTCCTTATTATTGCATATTTTTATTGTCTGAAAAGTAAGCACTCTTCAAGTTTGGGCTGGATGCCCATTAATGAATACATATATAAGGTTTTCTTGACAAATAATGGTTACCAGGATCAATACAGGTTTCCCAGATGCCTTGAGTGGGGAGATAAGGAAAAAAAGATGGAGATAAAGCTCAAACCAGCTCAAGTATATCGGTATCATGGGTCAGAAACAACGGTGTCTAAAGAGAAGTAGGCATTAAGGGAGTGCTTTAAAAGTGAGAAAACCCTAAGCAACTTTGGCTACTGAAAAGAAGGAGCCATGGTGAGAGACAGGCTGAAGATTCTAGAGAGAAAGGATGACAGGTAGAACAAGGTCGTCAGGTAGATTGGGTCTTGGATCCAGAGCACAAGAAGATGGGTTTCTGGAAGAGGTTGGACATGTCTGCAAGTATAATGGAGAGAAGATGAGGAAGGAAGGGGCAGAAGGTTGAGGGGATTTAATCATAGAGGAGGAAAGCTGAAGGAGTTCCTTTCTAGTAGCCTCCATTCTTTCTAAAGAGTAGGAATGAAGAGGTCACTTCCAGGAGGCACTGGAAATGCCCTGTGTTTGAAGAAAGTGGATGTGCTCAGTCAGGTACCAACAGGAAATAGGTGGCACACCCAGAAAGTTTTGAGAGAAGTAAGGAGATACACAGGGATGTGGGCGGGCCACAGAAAAGACACAGGTGGATAACTGATCTGCAGGAGAAAGAGAAATAACTAGCACGTGGAGCATGTTGGAAAATGGCAACTGTCTCTGCAGTGGATTAAAATGGATGAGAGAGCTGCTTAGGAATAAGGCCTGCCTATGGCTGGAGGCCAAGAATTGAAAGTGAGACCAAGAGGAATAAAAGACTTGTCTGTAGAGCCAAACTATTAAGCACTACAGAAGGCAAGGAAAGGGACCTATATCATACTTACTGAATGATATAGACCCTGAGCAATTACTATATGTCATGCTCTGTGGGGTTCACATACATTCCCTTGATCTTTAAACCACTTTGAAAAGTGATACCATTTGCAGATATTACTGACATTTTCCAGGTGAAAGCACCAAAGAGTACAGGTTTTCAACAACTTGTCAGAGATAACTTAATGGCTGAACTTTATGGCACACCTTGATCTCTTCGCCCTCAAGACTCCCTACCTGTTTTAAAACTCTCTATTGCAAAGATAGAATGAAAATCGGAAGCACTGTAAGATAGCTTTAATTTGAAAAGTATCCCAACTAGACATCATCTGGAATATACTGGAAGCTGGCCTTTTGGGCAATCTCTCCATCATTGTTGTGGCCTTTGAAGAAAAATCTTGGCACACAGAATAAACAGTGAAATGTGTTAGAACTCCAAGCTTCCAAATAGCTTCTTCCATTAGCGCAATGGAATAAGAATAAAGAAAACAAAAGACTCGTTCACTGTCAAAATAAAATGTAGCTGATTTCTACCAAAGCAGTTATTCCTGGAATGTCTAATTATTAAATCAGAGGCTGTTATTGAAAAGCCAAGCATTTCATTCTCTTTGCTTCTGCAAGAAGCCCTTTGGAAACTCAATTCAGCAACAGAGGCAAAAAAACTCTTGTCTTCCTGAGATCTATGCAAAATTCAATTTCATTTGTAAGAAAATCCTGCCATCTCCTTGCCAAGAGCTGTATAGCATTGCACAGAAAATAGCCAAACAGCCACAGTGTCATCTTGGGGCCCCAGACTTTCCTGGGCCTTATGGGCCTTCCTTAGCTTAGCACTAAAGGGAGGTCAAGGACCAAAGTCTAAAAGTGGGCATGCTGTTCCTCAGATTCCACTAACTCAATAGCATCCTAAATGTCGCTGTTTCTAATATTACTAATAGAGGCTAATATTCATTAAGCACTAACCATGTGCTATGCATTATGTTAAGTACCTAGCAGGCAGCTTCCTATTTAAATACCACAACTCTATAAAATAGGTAGCCCTATTGTTTACATTTTATGAATGAAGAAACTGAGGCTTGAAAATCTTGAATAATTTGCATGAGAAAAAGCATCAACTTTGTGCTTTCCAGTGAACCAGAGTGATTCATTTCCTTTTCCTTCAGGAAAGCAAGGGAAGAGAGGGAAAAGAAGGGAATAGAGTCCACTAAGAAAATGTATCGGAACCCTCACATCCACTTTTTCACACACACATTTCTTTCCTGGGAGAACACAATGTTGTATGACTTGAATATATATGATTTTATTTGTCAATTATACTATTTTTTAAACCCTAAAAATTAAAAATAAATTTAAATATATCAAAAGAAATTATTTGACCTGTTGTCAACCTTTGAGTCTCTACCACTATAGGATCACTATAGGGATTCACTTCTGATTGATTCAAAGTCCAGAGCACCTTAGGACCCTTAAGGATATGACCCCACAGTCTAGCACATGTGCATAATGGGACACACTTATACAAGCACGACTTTAGCATAAATTACTGTGCATGCATTACATGGTTATGTAAGGACATAATGATGTAAGGCTGTGTAGTGGCCTACGTAAGAGTTGAGGTGTTAAGACATTTGCTCTTGGTCTCATTGCTGAAGTTCGCTCCCTGTACTTTCTTTACTCTGGGGACCTCACCTGTGAAATTGCCCTGTTAGCCCCCTGATCCTGACACACCCTTACCACAAACTCTTTAAAATATAAACTCTCAAAGCAATTCCCCCGTGTCCTTTGAAGAGCCACTTCCTCAAATAAACATTCATTAGATTTCATTTTTGAGAAATTAATTTTCAAAAGTTTTAGAACAATATCATTTCAAAGAATATATAAATGAATTGAAATTCATACCCACTCCTGTGACACTCAGCCCTAGTAAGAATTAAGTAGCCCCAGCACTGCAGAGTTACCTCTGTGACCTTCAAGCCATGTATACACAGATACCTTGTGGGTCACATGAGTCACAGGCACACACACATACACACACACACACACACACCATTACACAGACAGGGCAATGACCAGCAGGTCAGATCAATCTGGGAGGCATTTACAGAGACACACTGACAAGTTGATGGCTGAGTTAGTATCGCTCTGTGCATGCAGTACTGCAGTGAGGAGATTTAGAACTGCATTGCTCTTGAGCTGGGCATTTTTTTTTTTATTGAGTTTATTGGTACATTTAGGGATACAGTACAGTTACATTCATTGTTGGGATCATGTACCTTTACATGGCAAGTCTTGATTCTCATTTTTTTCCCCTTACCTCTGCCCTCCCTTCACCCCCTCCTCCCCTCCCCATCTACAAACACTTTATTTTCATCTTTTCATTCTCTCACATTTTTTTCTTTTCCCTTTTTGTTCTTCCCCTACGTATCACACCTTCCCTACACCTTTAGCTCCTTTCCTCTCATTTCTAAATGTCAGTAATCTTATTAGAATCTTATGCATTGTTGCAGAATATTCACACCAGGGAAACTATTTGGTATTTACACATGTGGGACTTATTTATTTCACTTAGGAGTATATCTTCAATATGTATCCATTTTCCTATGAATGAATCTATTCTCTTGCTCTTTATGGCTGAGTAATATTCCATTTTATAGAAAAACCACAACTTCTTTATCCAGTTTCCAACGGATGGGCAAATAGGTTGTTTCCAAGATTTAGCTATTACAAACTGTGCCGCTATAAACATGGGTGCACATACTTCTCTGTGATATGATTCTTTTAGTTCTCTTGGAAAGATACCCAACAGAGGGATGGCTGGGTCAAATGGAACCTCCAGTCCAAGCTCTTTGAGGTATCTCCATATTGATTTCCATAGTGGTTGCACCAGTCTGCACTCCCACCAACAATGGAGGAGGGTTCCTTTCTCCCCACAACCCCGCCAACATTTGTTATTGTGTGATTTCTTGATAGCAGCCATTCTTTGTGGGGTGAGGTGGAATCTCAGTGTTGTTTTCATCTGCATCTCTCGAATGACCAGTGATGTGGAACATTTTTTCATATATTTTCTTGCTGCTTTTACTTCTTTGTATGAGAAATGTCTGTTCATTTCGGATGCCCATTTTTGGATCGGGTCTTTATATTTGGGGGGACTGATTGTTTTGAGTTCTTTATATATCCTTGATAATAGTCCTTTGTCTGAGGTACATTTTACCAATACAGTACTTCAGAGTATGAGAACAGGATTACAAAGAATATAACAAAGGGTTACAGAGAATATAACATTGTTGACTCACATGACAGTCTCACACAAGTTCATCAGTTCTCAAAATATTTCCCCAAGCAGAAGCATCAACATTATCTAGAAATTTCTAGGAATTAAAATTCTGTTGAAGTTTGTCAGAATCACAAGGGAATTGCAACATAATGGTAGCAGGCCTGAGCCCAAGAAATCATCAGAAGTTATAGAGACCTGAATTTGGGAAGGTTGAATTAGGTGGACTTTAAGTAGTGTATAGGAAGAAGCCAACAAAGATCTCTGGTAAAAACTTTAAAACGAAGGATCTGCAGCTAAATTAGGGCTACTATGGTAGCTCTCTCCCCTCCTGAAAACTACCCCCTCATACAGACTGCTGTAATTTTTTAAAAATTATTTCATGCTCCTTCCACAGAAGGTAGGGTTTAATTTCCCTCCCCTGGATTGATGTTAGGGATTTGTTCCTAATTGTTTGAATGTAGCAAAAGAGATATTTACTCTCTGCTGAGATAGTTAAGAAAAGGCACTACAGCTCCTTCCTGGCTTTCTCAATCTCTGAGGGACAAAAGTTAGAATTCCAGCTACTCTGCCTCCATAATAATGGGAAGATCACATACAAATAGAGACAGCTGGGCATGGAGCCCCCTTTGCTCCACACCCAGCTGTCTGAGTCGCCTAAGCATTAATTACCAGACATGCGAGTGGGGAACATTCAGATAATTCCATGCCTCCACCTTCAGTTTCCAGAACTGACATCAAATGGACCAGAGACAAGTTGCCTAACCAAGCTCTGGCCAAGTTACAGACTCACGAGTACAATATTATTGCTGTTTTTAAGCCATTAAGTTGTGAAGTAATTTGTCACACACAGAATTTCATAACTAAAAGTCCAAACCAAAAGAGGTGAATGATATTTATAGAAAAGTAGGACACAATTGACAAATGGTAGCACTTAGGAGGATGGTTTCCATCATCTACAAATGACATAATTTTGTCTCCTTTATCCTAGTGAAGATATGGACGAGTTTAAGATTTTTCCTTTCCAGAAATACAAAGAATCCAGTAAAATAAGAGAAGTATTTATTGCCATGGGAGTTGCCCATGACATTTAAATGTTTTATTTTAAATGAGATTTTTCACATCTAGGTCAAAATTACTGTAAAGTCCATTCAGCAATTTTTTTTTCAAGGACTTCTCGTTTGCTGTTATATATTATTAGATTTTGCAGATGTTATTTTGTGGTTTATTTGTGGCTATTCATGGTGATGTTATCTACTTGTCCCTCTTAGAAAATCCATTGATATTACATGGCTGGTGGATATTCTTCCGTTTCCCCGGGGTATTTTCTATGCTTTCTAAAATCACCACGCGATATTATGTAATTACTGTGGTTTGGTTTTGTTTTTTGCAGTACTAGGGATTTAAGCCAGGGCCTCAATGAGTGCTAGGCAAATGCTCTATGACTGACTGACATCCCAGTCCTTTTTATTTTGAGATAGATTCTTGCTAAATTCCCCAGGCTGACTCCACTAGCTGCCAATGACCCTAGATCCTCAACTGTGGCAAAACAGTGGCCTCAGTACCTGGAGCAAAATGTAGGGTGCAAGGATTCAGAGGCCTGGGCTAGTTGCCATCATCGGGTCTAACACAGCCTGAGCTGAGTACCACAGTGAATGCAGAATTCGCCACTGTCACCAGGGTTATGTCGTGGTAAAGGCTATAAAGCTGCACAATTCTGGAAGATGCCATAGACTGTAACGGAATGGAGCCCCTACAGCTGTAGAGTGAGTGACACAGCCATAGATATCTGAATATTTTAGCCACCTGTCTCCAGTCTGGCAGAAAGCATCTTGGGAAGAAGGAATAAAACTAGTAAACAATATATATGGGTCAGAAAATCGTGAATTACTCTCAGCTTTAAAACAGGATTCTTCTTCCAGATGGCATCACATTTTTTTTTTTTATTTTTGGGGTGGCATCACACTTTAAAATGTTAAAACAGAACTTTGATTCTGAAAAAAACTTATAATTCTTTTTCTTTTTACCATTCTTGTGTATGGCCAGAACTCTACAAGGTTACTTACAAACTGAAAAAGATAAGCAGTGAAATAGAAGGAAGATCTAGAACCATGTTTCTAACATCTAAGATTTGTGTCTGGCCTTCAGCAGGTTGCTTAACCTCTGATTGGCTCTCTGGTAATAAACCAGAAAGGATAGCAATTATTTGTGCCCCAGGGACTTGTGAGGATTAACCAAAAACTGAGATAGTGACACCCTCCATGTGCATTGTAAAAAATAAACCACAATACAAAGGCTGATCAATTTAATAAATAGTTCATGTTGCTTGATAACTTGCTAAAGATTTGAGATGCCAAAGGCATCTCCCTTCAAAAAGATACTTATTTTTAAAGTTTTGGAAATCCCTTCACTTGAATAATTTTGAGTGTGGTTGTTTATACTTTATATTATTCTATACTTACAGATCATAAAGCTTTTCTTACTGAGAAGATAAGACCGAACAGTCTCATAACTGGGATATTGAAAGAAAAGAGCACTTTATGGGAGCTCTATCAAAGTTTACCCAATAGATAATTGCCTGCCCTCAGCCTAAGAATACTTTTCTTCATATTACAGAAGCAAATATGTGAACATTTTGAAATTTTTAAAAAGAAGGAAATACCCTTATAATGCCATCTTCCCCAAGGAACCTCTACTGGCATATCTTTGTAGTCTTTTCTTTGTTATATTATATAGTTATAGTATATTATATATTATTGAGATTATACCATACAATCAAACTTCTTTTTGCTACTAGAAAGCAGTCATTTAAAGCCCTAGAAATATTATTAAATTATGTAATATTTCTACAAATGAATGTTCTATCACTTATGATCTATTCTCTCACCACTGTTTTAATCTTTATTTTGTATCTGTGCATTTTTTAAAACTTCCTACTCCCTAGAAATAAAATCATAAAATTAAATGATTTGAATTTTCTCAAAGGCCATGGTTTCCATTTGATTCCCAAAGAGGATTATATCAATTTGCACACCTTTCAGTAATATTAAAAGGCACCTAACCAGCACTGAATATTCTCATTTTTAATGTATTTATTCTTTTAATTTACATATTTGATTTCTGATTTTATTAGTCATTAATATTTGTCTTTCATTTTAATGCTCTGATCGTTTATTTTTATGCTATATTCATATTTTATTAATATGCATGACTTCTATATAAAGGGTACTAATCATTTGTATCTTATATTTATAGGAACAATTTCCCATCCTATGATTTTTTTCTTAGTATTGTGGATTTTTTAAACATTAATTAGTTTTAATTTTTGTATAATCAAAACTATTGTTATTTTTCTTGTATTTTTAAAATACTTTTCAGTTTAGGGAAACATCTTTTTCATACTAAGATGAGACATTTAAAATTACCTGTACGTTTTTAAGTTTCATGTAGTTTTTTTAATAAACACTAAAAATGTATATTCACATTCCTTGCACCAAGACAGGGAGGGTCCCAAAACAGACAAATGATTATTTTCAATGCAGAAGGATTTTTTAAAAATTAAGTTCTTGGCTTCAAGTACAAAAGCCAGCATTATGAATTCAGAGTAGAAATAGCAATCTTTTTAATTTTTTAGTGCATAATGATTACACTCACTATGGGAGGTTGGCACACATATGTCTTAATTCTTTCTATGTCCCCTTTTCCCCTCTCCCTTCCCCCCATCTCTTGGTCCCTTTCCCATTTTCTAAAGGTCTATTGAAATAGTAATCTTGAAGTCAAAGTCCTCTTGATGTTTTTTAAGACCTGCACATTCTGAAAGGTAAAGGTTTTGTGTTCCAAATAGCCAAGAAGATCTGGAACACAGATTTTAAACCATGAACCAGAAAGTAGAGAAACATAGTGAGATCCCATGACAGTGGAAATAAGAATCCTTTCTGGCCTGGGAAGAGCTTGGAGCTAATCACAAGGATACTGTATTGGGATAGAAACTCACATAATTCTGTGAAGGGCAAATTCTGTGAGCGCTGAGCCACTTGGGGCAGCCCCAGAAGACTAGAAATGGCAGAAAATTTTGGTTTAAAAATAGCACCCTCCAAAACGGCTCCTGAGGAAGTGAAAGGGAAATTGGGATGTCTTCTGTGGGCTTTTAAGAAGTGTGCTGAAAGCAACTGAGAATCAAAGGCCAGATCAGCTGCTGAGGGCTCTTTACTACTGGGGACAGGGTGGCCTGTATGGGGGGGACTCAAGCTAGGTGTCAGGCTTAGCAAAGCCAAGAGAGATCCCCACAAAATAGAGAAGTCACTGTGGCTGGGAGGACAGAGAACAGCTTCCTTATCCAGGAAGTTCTGAGACAGATGTTGCAGATGGAGAAACCAATCCCCAAGACTAGCTGTGCAAGCGACACCTTAGTGGGGTCAACATGCAACGCTTCCCAGGTTATGGCCTAGAGGAACCAGATGTGAGCCCACTATGGGAGGAAAGACAGAAAAGAAAACCCTAAGAGAGAGAATTTAGATGAAAAGTGATTGAATCACACAGATTGTTTTCTTAATCTTACCCAGATTAAGTTTTCTGCTCTCAGAGAAAATGAGGATTCATAAACCATATGAATTTTATATTATTACATAATTCCATAAAATATAGCAAACAAACATAATGTATATAATAAATTCAGTTTAACTATTTGTAATATATAATTAATATGTGTATCTTTTCCCACTGACTGGGGTGCCTTCTTTATCCTATGCCCAATATCTGTTTCTCAGCAGTTCAGTGCTGTTTTTTTTATCTGTCTACAAGCCTAAAAAAGGTGTTTAAGAGATTTAGTCCCAGAAACTTGGGCTTGCCCAGTCTTTCAGCCTTGGTTTTGACTTCATTCATGCACACACTGAAATTAGCTCTCACAGGATTCTGTGCATCTCCTCCCAAACACGGTCAGTGACATCACATTATACCTGGGAAATTAGCCACAGGAAGAGTATTTACACTACAGCAATCAGTAGATGCCACAAATCTGGACTTTTGTTTTTAGCCAGTTTATCAGCACACTACAGATTAAACAGTCTCTGAGGGGCCCTCCAGGCTACCTACTCTCTACCATGACTACCCTACAACAAATAGGTTAAAAGTCTAAACTTCATGGGGCCACTATTGAACACATTTTGGAATGAATTTTATTTTATTTTATTGTAACCCATCCCCCCTCAAGCCCCCTCCCTTCCCTTTGTACACTTCATGAAAAAGCGATTTGAAAATATGTAACCCAAGGAGTTCTGAGGATAGTCCTTGTTTTCCTCTTTCCAGTTAGGATAAAAATGGAAATACGACTTTAGGAACCACGCTACTCACCTGGGAAAGCTTAGCACGTGAACTGAAGTGTGAAGACACATGTCCACCCTGTGGTAATCTGCATTTAACAATCCCCTTTCTGCATTCTCTCTTTGAGAGGTGGGATTCTTGGAGGGTATTAAAATAGTATCTATATTAAAATCAGTGGGAAATAAAGACACAGCTTTGGCCTAGAAGCATGTGACACTTTAGACTGTGAAGGGAGAATGAATAATATCTTCTTGTATCAATCTCACTCCCAGGAGGTCTTGCGTTATTAAATATAATTGCTTGAACAAATAGTTCTTCTCCTGGGGGAACTGGTTCTTGTTTGGCTATTCCCAGAACAAGCTCCACAAGGGCAATTAGTCAAATTGACTCCGTCAAATTCAAGTCCTCTGCTTACTTGTCTGGAAGTTGGGCCTCAGACATCCTGCAGATAGCCTTGCCTACCTAGAATACACTACCAGCTAAAAGGGACTCAGCAGTACAGATCTGGGGGCAGGAGTTCAAGCACAGCCATCAAGAAAAGGCCATCACGACGGGTCCTTGTCTTTCCCTTTCACATATTCCTTCCTCATAGTAGTCCCCACGGAACCAGCTCCTTTAAGCAATCCCTCGCCCCTTGTTCAGTCTCCCACAACCGTCTATGTTCTCCAAAGTTAACTCTAAAATCAGACTAGCAGATGCAGAAAACATCTTGGAATGTATTACTCCAACCTGCCTTTTGTAGTAAGCCCCCCACCCAAAACTGATCATTTGCCCAAAGTAGCAGCAAATGCCTGGGAAAGGTAAAAATAGAACTCAGAAATGCTGAGTCTTAGTCCAGGGCCCTTTCTGTAAAAATTCTTCCCTTCTCTATTTCACTGTCTTCCTTGGAGGTGGGAAGGAAAAATGGCACCCTTGGGAGAAGGGAGGTAGCATCTTTATTACCTATATACCACATCAGTCACAGGTTTGATGTATTTCTAAACCTGTGAGAATGGCAAGGTCCACCAAATGCTCAATTAATGAACAAACATTTCATAGAATTTAAATTGCAGTGCAACTATCTTTTCTTATTAATCAACCAAATTATTTTTTCTAATTTCTGATGCATCCTGAAATAGTAGTTAAATTACAAAGCCACAAAGGAAAGGAAAATTAATCTAGATAGTCTAGTACCTTCTTTTAGAAATAATTCAAGAACAAATAAAAAGGAAATCTCATTTGTTTACCTAATCAGATAAATTTCCCAATAGGTCTTTTTATGATACCAGTAACAGAAAGTAAAATAGAATTCTTTGATTTTTACAGTATGAAGAATAAATTCTTTCTAAACAATACTTTAAGAACTTTAAGAAATTGGCTTTAAAGAAATCACTGTGGCTTCAAGCTAACCGAAACTTTAAAAAATGAAAAATTATTACATTGATTACTGTTTTGCAAATTGCTTTTTAAAACATTCAAGATGAATTATAAGATGAATCATATATGGTAATACAGACATTTTAATGGAAGAAGAGTGGGTCTGGGCTTTTGTTTCTGTATTAGCTGACTTACACTGGATGGTGGCCATTGTCTGGATGAGATGAGGTAGATGATTTCTACATCATAAATAAAATTTATCAAATTTCAAAGCAAGAGTGTGTGTACATCCAGAACCCTAGGGCCTGACTCCCTCTCCTTGAAGCAAACATACTGAGTTTCCCAGGCCTGCCCAAGATCATGGAGCTAATTAGACTCAGAACCAGAAACGCAACCATGTCTCCTGTCTCCAGAATGTGATTCTAATCCTTCCCACAGAATTTATAATTATCTCTCATCACCACTTTCTACAAGTTTTCATTACACACCTGAAAATTATAATAATGCTACTTCTAACAAATATTTATTCCTTATAATTAGATACCTTTAAATTATGCATTGTACACCATCAGAATTGTATATTTTATCAGCAACTCTCCTCATCTTCATACCATCACACTTGTGGGGTAGAGGGAATTGAGTTCAGGGCGTGGAGTTGGGTCTAGAGTCTGAATCCTAACTCTGTAAGATTCGTAAACAGGTAAGTTATTTGAGTTATTAAGCCCATTGAGCCTGCTTTTTCTTAACCAAAAACTGAGTAATTAATGCCTACTTTAGAGAGATTAATGCAAAGCCCCAAGACAGTGTTTGGATAAGGGGAAAGTCACTTTGGGCATTTGAAATTTACCAGTTTCTTGGTCTCTCTGAATTAATGCATCCATTCATTCATCACATATATATTAAGTGCCTTCTAAATGCTATAGATATTATTGTAGTTACCGGTGAAATACCAGTGAGCCCAGTGGACAATACCCTGCCTTCCTGGGGCTCAGCCTCTGGTTGGGGAAAGACAGGTAATAAATAAATAAGAATATAGAGAAGTAAACAAAATTACTCCAAGGATATGGAAGCTATGATGGAGAGAGCAGAGTGGTCCTGGCAAACACTTGGTGTAGGAAAGTTTATAACTTGGAACAGTGTTAAGGAAGGCCACTCTGAGTGAACAGAGTTGGTGGATAACTATCAAAGCTTCTTTTCTCCTTTGCATGTCAATTCTGAAATTTTCTCAGAGTGTCCCACAGTAGTAAGTGTTCCTCCCATAGCTGCCTCTTTACTGGCTTCCTTCTCACTGCTTTACAGTTAACAGCACAAGGCATTTAACCATATTTTAAAACCAATATTCATAAAGATGTTATTATTGCCTAGACTGTGTATACACATTATATAAGCTTATCTCATTATAACACTCTCTCTCTCTCTCTTTCTCTCTCTCTCTCTCTCTAACTCTAGAAGTATCCACATGCATAACAAATAAAGAATTGAGACCAGAAAGGATAAAGGATACTAAGTGATATGACCAAAATACTTTGTAAGTCCTTAAACTGTCCTTTTTACTGACCAAACATTTAGCATTTTTCCAGTGACTGTGTGCATATCTATTTCCTGGCTCGAATGTCAGTCTTCAAGATGAGGTTCATGTCTTCATTCTTCCACGGTTTCCTCTTATCTCCGTTTTTCTTTTGCCTCATTGGAAACAGAGTTCACTGGTGGGTCACAGCAAATTAGTAAGTGCTAGGTTATTTTCCATACAGTCAGTAGAATTCTAACTCTTGCCATTAAAAGCAAAAGGAGACTTCATGAGTCACCTGATCCAACCCTAGATTTTAGTTCTCATTCTGCCAGGAAAATAGTCACTCGTCATAAAGAGGCAAATAGTACAGTATTTTCTCCTTTCTCTACTCCTGTGCTTTCTTTGGGAGCCATGAGCAGGTGATCTTGGCGCTGGTACATTTCTATATCATAGATCCTCAGAAAGGTCAGATCTGAAAGGTCAGATATCCTCACCATTTTCCTCTGTCTTGGTTACGTTGACCCAAAACACCAGCCTCCAGTTCAGGAGGCCACTTGATATTGTATACTGATAGGGACCATGACATTATTAAGTGATCAAGCTTCTAAATTTGACAAGCATCACATGGAGCCATATTACTTTGCTTTTAAAATGCAACATTAATGTGTTCAGGTCAAAGCTATGTATCCATTACTGGCCTTTAAATTAGAAGTCTGAAAGGAGATTGCAGTTTGAAAATAAATTGAGTCAAATTACGAAAAAAGGTCACCATTATTTTTTCTCATGCTTCTAAGCTTAGAAGCCTCTTCACATTATGTTATGGTGGGTTTCATTATAATTTAGTCAAGAAATACGGCAGATATTTTATGTGAGCCTCATTAGAGTTCATGGTAAGAAATCCATAAATTATTTTTTCAGTCTTCTCTTTATTGTTGTAGAATTACCATGTTTATCCATATATATATTCTATATTCTATAT
>NW_022900949.1:63001832-63076983 GCF_012274545.1 Fukomys damarensis
ATATATATATATTCTATGCAGCAAACAACTACAAAAATACTAATGTGCAAAATATTAAGATGAAGCAGTAGCACCTTTCGACATGTTTTATTAATTACATCATGATAGATATCTGAGTCCCTATCATGGTATATGGTGTTGGGAGGGAATGCTTCTAACCTATACCTATGCTTTCTCTCCTAATGGAGTTCACTTAACTTCACAACCTTAGCATCTCTCCACTGCTTGATTCATTCCTGAAGGAAAGGTGAATGACACAGCTTATCAATTACCTTTTTTGGGAGAGGGTTGCCCACAGGATGTATGTTTTCACTTGCTTTCGCATGACTGAAGTCTTTCCTGCTCGTATCTGTGATGGGATAGGTTAGTTGCTTAATTCGTGGGATCAGATTGAAGAAACCTACTTAGCTCTCCAAGAAAGTTACAACCTCAACTCAACGTTTAGCATATTGAAAGTGACATTTTGGCCTTCCATTTGCTACTGTTTGACATATATTCTGTTATTATAAATCCAAAAAAGGAAGGATATAATTTGTTTGAAGCATGGAATTGAAAATTCCCAAACTGCACATTAAGCCAGAAAACAGGGGAGGGCAAAATCTTCCGCAGAGTTGCTTTCAAAAGTGTCAGTATGTGCAGTTGTGAGCCCTGAACTGTACTGGGCAGGTAAAGCATTTTGATCTTGGTGTTTTGTAGAGGTTTATGTTAAGCCAGCCTTACCTGCTATGGCCTAGGTTAATGGATATAAGCCTCTAAGCCTACAATATGCTATGTGGTCATGACGCATGACTGGCTTATGGTGGTTCTGTTCAGAGATTTGAGACTGTTCTCTAGAGACAAATCGTATAAAGGTGTTGAAATTACCCCTTTAATACGGCATCTGTTAGAAAGCTGGACTGTGTTCTAGGAAGTTCTATTATAGCCACAATCATGGACTAAAATAACGACGCCAATATTGCTTAGGAACTTCTGAAATGAACAAAAGCTAATTAAGTGTAGTTTCCTCTGTATCTTGATTACACTGACCCAAAACACTTCAGAGTTCAGCAGACACCTAATACTGTATAGTGATATTCAGAAAACATGTATTGCGAATCTATCATGTGTCAGTTACTCTGGAATAAGAAATACAGAAATGAACAATACAGAGCACCCTAAGCTCACAACAAAGGCTGTTGCTGACAGATAGCAAATGTTTTCATCAGAGAGGCTATGGGGTGTTGCTGCTGCTCTCAGGAAGGTGCCCAATGCTCTTCATCAAGAGCAACTGACTGGAAGCCTTTCGCGGGAAGCGATCCATATCCATCACCTAGGTCTTCAAGACTCGGAGGGGACAACTGACAAATGAGGGACTGAGATGGGAGGAATGTTCCAGGAAGAAGCAGCCAACATTGTTCAGAGGAGACAAATTCAGGGAAATGCAAATGATCTGGATGAAGATAGTCAAAGAGTGTCGGGGGGAAAAAAAGATAAACAGGGAACAAGGACATAATGAACAGCCCTGCTGGAGAATTTAGCCAGAAAGTGGCAGAATACGTTAGGGTGTCTTAGAAAGATACTTTTTGCTGCAGTGCATGAAACAAAATGTAGAAAGCAAGCCAGAGAAGCAGACCATCAGGAGACAGCTGTAGCAATACACAGAGAGGTAACGTCGTCTAAAAGGAGGGAGTAGCCTGAGCATGTGTTCTGTCATTCATTTACTCATTCATTCATTCAACAGGTATTATCTGAATGCACGTAATATTCCCCAGGCACTGTTCTAGGTATGGGAATTTGGCAGTAAGCAATGGAGATGGAAATAAATATATCATATGTCTGGGAGGACCGTGGTAAAGAGAGGAACGGGACAAGGGGTAACGAGTGCCTGGGGCCACAAGATGCCAATGGATCGGGAGTAAAGAGGAGGGGCCGAGGCGAGCCACACTAAGTTGGGAATTGACAAGAACGAGTGGTTCATTGGCTGGCTGGGGCCTACGTGTGCTGTACATAGGGGCTGCAAGAAGATGACAACAGAAGAAAGGAAAATGTTGACCAAGTTTCCCAGATTTCTGATTTCAAAGGCTATGTGGTCCAGAAATGCCACTAACGTTCAGAAAAATAGAAGCTCACTTGCTGCCCCACTGGAATTTAAAATGTCCAACCCATGGGCTGGATAAACAAACACGGGAAGCAACTGCCAAATAATACTAATAGTTTTCAGTTAAATTCTTTTTAGTATAAGAACTAGGATAACTAGCTAACAGTTACTGAGTGTTAACTAGGTGTCAGGGTTTGTGCTCAGACAGCTAAAGTAACTTACCTATATAGCAAGAATTATTGATCCCAAAGTCTTTGCTTTTAGTCATTTTGCTCTGTTGCTTCAAACAAGTTCTAAGACACCAAAGCAAATCTTTGTGTCTTGGTCCTCTTTAATCAAAGTCCTCTGTTTGTCTACTAAGCACCATGGGATTGTTTTCTTTTAAATGAAGTTTATAAATCAAAAGTTTTTAAAATCTATTTTAAAAAAGTGATTTGCACTGTTCCTTACAGAAACTCTGTGTTGATGGGAGCCACGGAGAGAGGCTCAGATATAAAGGCAAAAGCCAACATTCGTATCTTTGGGAGGAGGGAACAAAGGCACGTGCGGGTCAAACTGTAACCCTTTTTTTTTTTTGCACATCATCAGATGCATTGGTGCCTTTCTGTTTTGCACAGCTGGGTACCAATTGGTCGTTGCTGTGTTAGTCACACACTTTCAAAAAGTAGAAATGGTGTCAGCAACTCACATTCATTCCTATTCTCCTGTGACACACTTCAGACATGGCCAACTTCCCTAGCAGCACTTGCAAAAGAATTACTACACAAAATAAAAACAGAAAGAAGAGAAGGTCTATATTTACTTACAGATACTTGAACTTTTAAATGAGAAACAAGAAGCGGGAAATTTTTTATCCGTGACTTCCAACTACTAGTGATTTTCACTAGTTGTGAGCCCACAACTACTTTAAGACAATCATTTTCTTGGGGGTGGATTTATCAGTTTAAGTGACTCCCTTAATAATCAGAATTTCAGAGGATAAGTAAAAGTTAATATGATAAGATTAGTTACAGGCTTAAAGCTGTATTCCCTTTTCTATTGAACATACTTCAAATATTCACTGTCAAATGTTTAAAGCACATCAACAAACCTGACTGTGACAGCATTCAACTTGCACTGTGTTACTGATCTGAGTCGTCACCGTGATCTCTTGCCCAGAGGATTTCCAAATTCCACATCGCTTTCCAGCTTGTAATCTTATCACTCTACAGTCCTTTTCCAAGGCGCCACTTATTCTCATTCCTCTACACTACTCCACTGACTGAGTACGCCTTAATTCTTCTGTTGTTGGAAATGTGAGTGCTTACTTGATTGGGTAATTCTAATCAATGCTGCTGCAAATCTTCTATGAGGAGGAGGTGGAGGGAGAGGAAGAGGAAGGGGAGGAAGAGGAGGAGGAAGATGAGCATCTGATGCACATCAAGCCCTCAAAGACAAGTGGATGGATGAACGGATAGAGTACTAGTAAAATTTAAAGGTTAAAAGGTAACAGCATGATCAGCAAGGAACTAAGAATTTCAGAAGTGGGTTTGAAGAACTGCGGAAGTACAATTTGCAAAAGGTGATCAGTGACAACTGTTGAAAACAAAAGATGAAAACAATTTTGATCTTTAATGTCAGGCTAAGGCAGCAAGACTACTGCTTTCACAGGCAGTAAAGAGTCACTGGGAGCTGCAGAGCAGGGAAGAAGTGAGATCAGAGCTATGCTTTAAGAAGATAAACTGGCAGTTGGAATATCTTACCCCTTATGATCATATGCTTTCTATCAGGAATTTTCCTTGCCTTAATGCAAAGGGTTAATCTTATGGTGTGAACTTGAGCAGTTCTGATAAACATTTCTTTTACCAAGAGGTCGATTTTTCTGTCTGAATGGCGCAGGTGTGAGTTTTGCCTTTTTGTTGTTGTTGTTGTTCAAGTAATTAATCTTTATGCCACTCCCTAAACCAGCAACTGTATACTTTTGATGCAACACCCTGAAATTAATTCTGAGCAGCTCCCCAAGGCCCAGTGTGAGTTACCAGCACGTTTCACCCACAGCAGGGAGTGTCAGCAATAACTTCTACATAAGATTCTCTTACAAAGCAATATACGTGAACAGAGATTTCCATCATTTTTCCCATTAAAATAAATTAAAATAAAATAAATAATTTTTCTTTTATTGAGTTTATTGGTACATTTTAGGTATGCAGTACAGTTACATTCATTATCCCACTAGAAATAATTTTTAAATGACACATTCATCCACAGAGAAATTTCAATGTTATAAGAAATATTTTAATACTTAAGTAATTAATTACAAAGAATAAACAATATTTGCAAACTAGACTATTGTCTTTTGATAATTATATTATTCTAACTGAAATAAGCCAGTTTCTTTAAAAATGCATATGTGTACCAAATCAAGTAATGACTTCACACTACTTTAAGTAAAAAGTTGTACCTTAAAAATATAAAGTTGCATAAGTAAACATTACCATCAAACATGCAATGTCAACTGACAACATTTATTTTTCTCTAATTTCCAAACCTACTGCTGATCATAAAAATGATGATGATGAACATGCGCCTGATGAGACTGTTATTGGGCAGTGTGATATAAAAGAAGATCATAAAGTCTTTGACATTAACCATATGGACTTATGGAATTATGTTTTAGTCACAACGTGTTCAATCAACATCTCAAAAAAGAAATTGATTACACTGAGGTTGAAATCTTTTGAATATAAAAGTCAGCCAAGTCACTAGATATAAACCATTTTTAGCTTTTTTACAATCTCAAGATAGATTATTGAGAATTCTCAAGCTATATGCATGACAAAAAAGGAATTGAGTCACAGATTTTTCTTTTTCTATTGCTTTATAGTTTGACAATCATTCTCTTTTTCCAAAGTACAATCTTGTGAGTGAAGGAACAAACAAATAAAAAATGAAATGAAATGAATGAATGGATGGACAAAGAAGGTAACTTCCCTGCTCTCCAGTCAGTGATGTAGACACTCACCTAAAATTATAAGGGCTGTGGTGCAAAGTGTTTGAAGACAGGTAGGTGAGTAGATACTGGGGTACCATTGTCCCTCCAACAAATAGCTTTGGAGCTTTGCTGAATCTTTACATAAACTTCCTGTTTGAATTGTAGGAAACTGACCCCTTTTGTCTGATCTAGAATGATCCTTCTTTAACACCAGTGAATAGGTTCGTGAATGACCTGCCCTGATAACCTAGTCCTTGATCATGGTTCAGGGTTCTGCTCTCACAAGCCTGCATGAGTCTCTGACCAGTTTTGTTAAGTAGGACTCTCAAATGTTATTAAATTCTCTTAAAGAGAGATCTCTTTATTATGCCATTGGATTTCTACAGTGAAATAAATGCATAAATTTTTTGTTTATTAGCATTTCTACAAAATCTTTCTTTCCACATTTTTAATTCATATACACATAAATTCATATACACATAACTGAGAGCTTTTTCTCAAAGTTTCATATTTAGAAGATTGAAAATATTTTATAACATTTCCACATGGGAATTAAATTCCATTTAATTGTATATTCATAGGGCAAATATCAGCCAATTTATTTTTTAAATTCTATTCTATTCTAATATACCCTCTCAGTAAATATTTGCCTTTTTTTTCCCTTCAGATCTTCACTATATATTCTAACTGTTGTGCCAACCTCTTATCACCCTTGTTTTTACTTTTCAAGTGGGGAATATTGTGAAACTCAGATACTTTACCACTTATTCTCCTCCAAAGAAGTCTGCAGGGGGCAGGTCTTGCCTTCCATCTGGAAGAAACTTGAATATTCCCATTATGATTTCAAGAAGGAACTCAGTTTTGTCAATATTTTAATTCTTTGATATCATCTATATCAGAGTTCTTTGAAGCATAATTATCTTCTAAGAATTCTCTAAACTTCCTGCTCCAAGGGAAAATTTATGCACTATAGTCAGAAAACAATTTCAGAGAGGAATTAAGAGAAAGTAGAACAAAATATCTTTTTTGGTCCTTGCTAGATTATTTTATTTAATATAAACTTTTAGGTCAGAGACCCATGATTTAAGAACAAAATATATTGAACCTCTTGTGCTCTAGTTTTAATATAAATGTATACCTACAATATCCTCTACTGCACAATCCTTACATGAAAGTATTATGAAATATTTTAATGAAATTCTTCACAGTTTCAATAAGAGATATTCTAATTCATGCTAAATAGTATCTTAGAGAATGAGACATCATACACTGTGCTAAGACTACACTTCTAGAACACAAATCCTTAATATTACACTTAGATAATCAGGCAGCTGTCCTAGGAACAACCTGAAAGGAAACATTGAACCAGGTCACAATTGTAATTTCAAGGTTTCACGTAAGCCACGACACTATTCATCCAGAACAGTTGACACTGTGGTATTGTTAAGCTCACTGCTCACTGATGCTGAAGTCAGCTGGATACTCCGATCCACAGTGGGAACTCTCCCACCAACAGTTTCATCAGTATTCCTCTTCGGCCTCAGCAAAATAATGAAACACTTGGGAGCAAATATACAACCTAACAAACCATAGCTGGACGCCAAGATTGCAAATATTTCCACAGCCACTTTGAATTTGCCTTTGGTGCTCAAGTAAGCAGGGACAAAAGAAATCCAGACAATAAAGAAGACCAGCATCCCAAAAGTGATGCATTTTCCTTCATAATAATTATCTGGTAACTGACGAGCCACAAAGGTTGTAAGAAAGCATAGAAAGGCCAGGAAGGCATCAATCCCAAACAAAGAGCACAGAAATTCTATAGAACCTTCATTGCACTCCAAAATAATCTTTATATTTTGAGATTCCATGTTCTTGTATACCCGTGGGGGTTGTAATACCAAGTAGGCTATGCATATGCCAACCTCAACTAGAACAGAGACCAAAACGATGATTTTTCTAAAAAAGGGGTGCATGAATGTGAATCGGGTTTTGGATATGGAAATTCTGTAGGCAAAAAACAATGATATAGTCTTTCCAAGAGTGGAAGATAAGCACAGGGAAAAGCCCAGGGCCAGCGTGACCTGGCGGGCCATGCAGGACCAGTTGTACGGCTTGCCAATGAAGAGCACAGATGACAGCACCGTGATGATAAGAGAAACCTGAATGAGAAAGCTCAGCTCCCGGTCATTGGCATTCACCAAAGGAGTCTGCCTGTATATCATATAAACGATCATGACTGCCAAGACCACAAGGGCCCCAAAGATGGAGAGAATAAGCAGGGTGAATCCCAGGGCCTCATCATAAGCAAGGAACTCCACCTCTTTCAGTACACACATGCTCTTTTGCTCATTTGACCAATAGTCTTCACCACATTGGTCACACTCCCTTTGACCTGTTGAACAAAACACAGAGAAATTGACTGCAGTAGAATCTAGTTGTCCCCTTTAACTGTGAACCACCCAGGGCAAAGGCTAGAGTAAGGACTCATTTAAAATTCCTTATAAAGAATAGTTAACATCTTAAAAAAGTAGTGATAAAATGGCCTTAGAGTGTGTAGATAATAATATATACAGAGTGATTGTTTTCAATTTTAAAAATTTAGTTTCCCTTCTCAATGTCAGCCTTTCTTGCATTGGCTTTTTCTAATAGCATGCTTCTTTCTTTCTCTTCCAATTGTCTATTGAGAAAGGAGGTATGTACTGTATCCTTATAAACCCAACAATAATCCATAAATGAGAAAATCTAAACTTCCAGGGTGAAACATTTGAGAGGATTGTGGCTGGTATAATGTTGACTAATATCCTAGTGTTTTTGGTCTTCCATTTGATCTTAGTCCCTAGGAAGGGATTTTTGGCCTCTTTCAGTCAGCTTTTCCCCTCCTCACCCTTCAGATACTGATTTGAGGAACGGGCAGAGGAGGACTGAAGCTAAGAAAGGAAACAAAAACAATAGCTATTGCCTGAGATTGAGAAAGGTTTCATTTATCTCAAATCAGGCTCTAAGAGAAAATATTGTCATGCAAGAAAAAGTTTGAAATTAGTTTATGGTAGTTTATGAAATTAATCTCTTTAACACTCTTTGACAGATGATGACTGAAATGCCCTTCTAATCACTTCTGACTCGTGGACTGGCCTCCTGGAGATGTGACTCATCACAGAGACCTGGCCACTTGAGGCCCAGGGAATTGTTCAGATTACACTGTGCTTGTGTTACATCTAGGGAAAATTTTTACATTTTAAAAATTATCTTTTAAATGGATAATTATTGAGGGCCATTTGACAGAAGATAAGTACAATCTGTGTTATCTTTAACAGAAGGTAGAAATAAAAATAATCCTGCTATAACTGTTTGCCAGACTAAGCACTCCAGGCCCAACTAAAATTGTGCTCATGAAGAGCAACAACTTAGCAAGCTGTTGAGAAGGCTTCACACAACAGTGCTTACAGAATTCATGTGTGTTCCAAACTTTGACTAATAACTTTCAGCCAATTGTCTTTAAGGATAGAATTCTAGATCTTATTGCTCCAAATTACAGATAACTCAGTAAAACAAAGAATTGTAAGTCATCTTTTTCCCCAAATATGAACATAATTAATGTTTAGTTTTTCTCAAGAGCAAATACTTTTTGTGAATTTTAGTGTCCACATTTTACCTTTCACATATTTTGTTTTGTATTTTCTTGATTAACTTCATGATTGTAGGTCTTTCCCCAACTATAGCAGTCTGAGAACTGAAACCCAGTATCAGTTTTTTCAAAGGATTAAGATGTGATGTGAAACTCACATGTATTCAATGTGTATCACAAACATATACTGATAAAAATAAAATGTTTGAATTATATTTTATACTATATATGACATCTAATAGTTGGATTGGTTTTAATCATTTTGTTATGAGTTCACACATATTTATAAAGAAGGCTTTCAAGGACCTCTTTGCCAAAACACATTTAAACTGATTGCATTCTTATCTCGGTGAGAAATTTATCATCTCTACCTGCTCTCTCGGATACATGTCCATCGGCACATGGGATGCAATCAAAGCAGCATATTGGTTCCCCCTGACGAATCCCCTTCCGCGTCCCGGGAGGACACACATCAGTGCATACTGAGTGGGGAAGCTAGCAAAGACAGACACATGGGTTTATAACAAGGCCTTCCGCCTTCCTCTCCACCACCTGTGAGGCTGAGAAAATTCATATTTGGCTTTCTGTATAAACTGTGATATCTATCCCAGGAAATCTAGGATATCTGGGCAAAAATAATAGAGAAAGAGAACAATAATATGTACAGTTTTGTGGTTGATTCTAGAAATGCAGAACAAATTATAGAGCGAGTTCGTTCTAACCTTGGGAATCCAGACCAGGCTCCATGCCCGTGCAACTCTGGGGATGGGACAATTGAACACCCCTGTGCCTGTTTTGGTGCAACCTATGACTTAGAATTATCTTGAGGGCCTAAAAATACTTGTCAGAAAGGTCTCCTCAACATAGACTTAAAGTCAAAGTTGTGTCATAAACAGTTGGAAGGAAGGAGGGAGGGAGGGAAGGAGGGAAGAAAAGAAGGAAAGAGAGCAGGGTCAGATCTTATATATTGGAAAATTTGGGAAAGAAAAATTAGACAAGGCACAGTACTGGAATATTTTCTTGCTAAATGAATTTGGAAATTTCAGTTATAAACATAAGCCTCCCTTATGTCCTTCGTTGATGTTCATTTGAAATCAAAGTAAATGCAGTATTTGTAAATTAGTTTTTATCTTAAACTAATATGGAAGTTTTCTTTTTGGAATTCAGAATTGTCATACATTGAGTTTCTCAGGGTAAATCTGAATTAGTTAACAGAAGATATTAGAAATTGCTGAGAAGGTTATGGTATATAACATTACAGAAATCATGTGTATAACAGGCAGGCTTCCTATAAATTTGAGAGAGAGAGAGAGAGAGAGAGAGTGTGTGTGTGTGTGTTGTGTGTGTGTGTGTGTGTGTGTGTGTGTGTTTCAAAGTATTTTGAGGAGTAGCTATCGCAGAAAGAAGTGACAGTAAAGCCCTGTCAAATTCTGAAAGATTAAAAAGTGCAACCATCACTGAATGAGATGGACTTCCTCTTTCTTAATCCAGGCTTCTAAGAAGAGCCCTCTATGTACTGTTGTTTTTGTGTTTGTTTGTTTGTTTCATTGATTAACTCAATGATTGACTTATTCCTGAGACAAGGTTTTACTAAGTTACCCAGACTGGTTTTAAACATGCAATTCTCCTGCCTCTACTTTCCAGAGTGATGGTATCACAACCATTCCCCAGCTCATATTTCTTTCTTTAAAAGGCATCATGAATGATGAAATTATGCCTTTTGCTCCATTTCTCCACATCCTTTTCATTCTCACCTTATAATTTAGCTTCCAACCTGCTCACCTCTACAAAACTTGCCATGTCTAATAGTTTCATTTCTAGGTATATTCTCCCTCATCTCCATTAACTATTTGATGTTCTTGATTAAACCCCTCCTTGGAATGAAAGCTCCCTTATTTTCCATCTCCTTTTATTTATTTTCTTGGTTCTATTTGTTCTATATTCCTTACCACTTGAGGCATTTCCCTAGTTTTGTACCTTGGTCCTCTGTTTTTATTTTGATGTGAAAAATGTTGTTCAGTCTCTTGGGTTCAATCAGCATCTCCAGAAGAACTCCCAAATCTCAATCTCTAACACCAACCTCTTCTCCCTGACCTCTATCCAGTTCTAGATTCTGAACTTCCAACACGCTTTGAGATTCCACCATCACCTCCAATTCACATGATTGAAATTACCATCTATGCTATTCCTGCTCCCAAATTCCACGTTTCTGTCATGAGCAGCACCATTTCTACATATCAGCATTCTTACTTATCATCTCCAGCTTTCTACTCTGTTACTGGCCTGTACGTATTCTCCCGCTCCACTCAGACTCTTCTCCCCATACACTAGCCTTAGGTCATCATCATGACCCTATACTATCTTCCAGTTCTTCTGTGCAGAACACTTTCAGGTCCAATCTGCCTTGTACCGACAGGACATCCAAAATCTAACTACTTTTACCACCTTTCTCACATCAATTCTGGCCCAAACCTCCCTTAATCTGGAGGGATGATTTTATAGTCATTAACAGCGTCCCTGGCTCTACTCTCCAGTTGCCATGCTTTTTTTGTGGGGGGGGGTACCAGGGATCAAACTCAGGCCCTTGTGCTTGTGAGGCAGGTGCCAGAACCACTGAGCTAAATCCTCGGCCCATTCTGTCTTAACATTCCTAAATCAGATTATGACTCTCTTCTGTCGAACTCTTCCAAGGCTCAGGTCCTTGCACTTGTGAGGCAGGGTGGCAGCACCACTGAGCTAAATCCCCAGCCCTGAAGCTTCCCTTTTTATCTGGTGCTAAATCCAACCTCCAGGAGCCACCAAGGTGCCACCTGGCCTGGTGTTCTCTTACTTCTGTCACCCCCTCTCCCGTGCTCCCTCTCTTCCACTCTTTCCAGGCACACTGAACCATTACTGTCTTTCTAGAATGCTAAGTATACCCATGCCTCAGGGTTCAGAAGCTGATGAACCTCTGACTGCAATATTTTCCCTTGATAATGAATGGATTCATTTTCTTTTGGGCTTGTTTGTTTGTTTTGTTTTGTTACGTTTTGCTTTTGTTTCTGCTTTGTTTGAGACAGGGTCTCACTATGTAGTTCAAGCTAGCCTCAAACTCATGGCATTTCAGCCTCTTAGATGCTGGGATTACAAGTGTGAGCCACCATGCCCAGCTCCTTCCTTTTGGAATTTTGCTCAAGTGCAACAGCCTGAACACACTGAAATTACAGTATTGTCCACAGCACTTCTTATCTCATCGTTGTTGTTTTTTTCTAACATTATTACACTTTAAAATACTGTGTAACATTGTTTTATGCCTATTATCTCCCACTAAAATGATAAATACATTAGGCAAGGGTTTGTTCTATTTTGCACACTGATGTATCCCCAGTTCCTATGCACATGTACTACTGTTCTCAACAAATATTTGCTCAGTAAATTAATTAATATTTATAGGCTCAGACTGCAGGCAATTAGGGGACAGTAAGCTTTTTGTGCCACTTACAGTGACTATTTAATAAGTCTGTAGTGAATTACATTTGAAGCAGTTTCATTATGCAAATATAATCCCAACTTAATACCAAAGATAAGAAAAATAAAATTACCACACTACTGAAGCACTATTAAAATAGGAATTTACCACTAAATTTACAATTTTTAGTTGAATAAGAATTCTGTAAATCTCTTATAGGCAAACAATAACATCTTTCTTTCTTGTGGAAGACTGCACTGAACACCTGCTATGCATCTGCCGTAAGGAATACAGAAAGGAAGTCTCAAGAAAAGCCGTTAAGTGGTTTACCATGCAAGGAGAGAGCTCTGGACAACAGAAGACAGTTTATTCTCTAGGCTTAGAGCAACTCTATTCTTTCCACAATAATGGAAGCTTTACACATCTTGGTGCCCTCGGTAGTAGCCCCCGACTACATGTGGCTGTTGAGCACTTGATGTAATTAATGTAACTAAGGAACTGAGAAGAAAATGAAATCACACATGATCCATGGATGCTACAAACTGCAAAGTACTTGAGAATAGAAACTTAATCACTGACTTCCAGGAGGCTGTCTCTAGAAGTCCCTCCTTAATCCTGGATGCTGAGAAATAATGCTAATCCAGAAAGAATAATGAAGAAAAAGGTAAGGGGGAGCAGGGAAACTAAGGCTGATGGAGAGCAGGTGAAATTATTCCTAGGAGGGAAAAAAAACTCCTCCTACTTTAATCTTTTTTTTTTCAGCTTTAATTGCCTTTATTGGTACATTTTAGGGATACAGTACAGTTACATTCATTGTTGGGATCTTGTACCTCTACCTGACAAGTCTGGATTCTCATTTTTTCCCCTTACTTTAAAACAGATCTCAAACTTCATAGAGACATCTCTGGCTATCTAGAGAGGAATGGGAAGTAGGACTCAGGAAAGGCACAACTCCTGGGTTAACCAAAATCCATGTAAAGAAGAAGTGTCTCTTTGAGATGTAAAGGGAAAGAATAAGGGGTAGAAGTTAAGGATCCTGTAGAACAAGCACGAACCACAAAATCAAAAGACATATTAAGTTGTCTCTTACCACAAAGAAATGTTTCCTTAAGTAACTGTATTTATTATCCTAATAGAAGAAGGCCATCTTGAAATAAGAAACTTGTAAACCACCCAAAACCCTAATACTTGTCCATAAAAATTATCAAAAACAGAATTGTGCTTCCATACAACTGCACTGTAGGCAGAAAACAGAAATCAAAATGTTCCAGCAGATTAATATTCCCCTCCAAAGCACACACATGCACAGCTACTAAGCAATATAAAACTACTGTAATTAAAATACAATTAAATATGCTCACCAAAGCACTTGAAGCATGCAAAATTACCTTGAATTAGAAATTTAAAAATCAAGAGTTGAAGACAGAGCTCAGGGATAGAATGTTTACCTAATTTACTGCAAGTTCAATTCTCAGCATCTCAAAAATAGGAAGAAGAAGAAGAGGAGGAGGGGAGAAGAAGAAAAACTAAGAATAAGCAAATAAATTTTGAAATTATGGGATATATCAAATGCTGTGCTAAGAAGAAAGTCTACAGCAATCCATGCCTACATCAAGAAGCAGAAGGATATCAAATAAATAGCCTATCACTGCATTTCAAGAAGCTAGAAAATCAAGAATAAATCAAATTCAAACTTAGTAAAAAGAGAAATAATGAAGATCAAAACAGAAATAAATGAGACTAAAAGAATACAAAAGATTAACGAAATGAAGAGCTGGTTCTTCAAAAAGATGAACAAAATTGACAAACCCTTAGCTAGATTAACTAAGAAAGAGAAGATTAAAAAACAAATCAGAGATGAAGAGGGAGACATTATAACTGCCACCACAGAAATGCAAAGGGTCAGAAAAGATTATTACAAACTATTATAATCTTGATATCCTATAAGAAACAGATACATTCTTGCACATTTATACCTTATCAATATTAAATCTTAAAGAATTTAAAAACTAAATAAGTCTCCAATGAGTAATGAAATTGAAATAGAAATAAAAAGGCCCCCATCAAAGAAAAGCTGTGGACCAAATGGCTCCTCTGCTGAGTTCTATCAAACACTTAAAGAACTAGTGCTCACTTTGGCATCACATATACAAACATTTGAAGAACTAATGCCAATACTTTTAAAATTTTTCCCAAAATATGAAGAGGAAAAATGTCCCCCAAACTCATTCTACAAGGCCTGCATTGGCTGATACCAAAACCAGACAAGGACTCAACAAAGAGGGTAAGGTATAGGCCAATATACTTGACAAAAACAGACACACAAACTCTCAGCAAAATACTAGCAAAGTGCAATCAATACTATTAAGTGGCATTCGTCACAATCAAGTGGCATTCATCCCAGGGATGCAAGTTTCAATACATATGTAAATCATAACCATGAAACAACACACTAACATAATGAAAGACAAAAAACCACATGATCATCTCAATAGTTCCAGAAAGGTACTTGATAAAATTCAACATCCCGTTCATGATAAAAATTCTGGACAAATTATGTATAGAAGAAACTTACTTTAACATAACAGAAACCATATATAATAAACAAACAGCTAACAGCATGCTATTGGCCATGAAATACTATTTGGTGAAAAACTAAACACCTTTGAAGATCTACAATGATCAGCATGCCCACTTTAAGCACTTTTGCTCAACATGGTACTAAGAGTCCTAATCAGAGCCAACATACAAGGGAAAGAAATAACATCTTCATTAGAAAAGATGAAATCAAATTATCACTATAGATGTCATGATCTTATACACAGAAAACAATAAAGACCTCACCAATTAATAAACAAACTCAGCAAAATTGCAGAATACAAAAGCAATATACGAAAATCTATAGCAGTGCTAGCCAATTATCTGAAATGGAAATCAAGAAAACAATCCCATTTATAATAGCTACCAAAAATACCAAGGAATAAATTTATCCAAAGATAGGAAAGCTCTCTACAATAAAAATCAAAAAAACATTGACAAAAAAAAACTGGAAAGGACATGATAAATGGAAAGACTTCTGCATTCATGAATTGGAAGAATCAATACATCCATATTATCCAATGTATCCTACAGAGTCAATGCTAACCCCATCGACATACCAATAATATTCTTTACAGAACTAAAAAAAGACCTAAGAATTATATGAAACCACACATACACACACACACACACACACACACCACCCAAATACCCAAAGCAATCTTGAGCAAAAAGAACAAAGGAAAGCTATTCTACTATGTGACTTTGAAATATAAACTACAGAATCAAACCATATGGTATTGGCATTGAAACAGACACAGACCAATGGAACAAAACAGAAAGTCTGTAGGTAAATCCAAGCATCTACAACCAACTGATTTTTGACAAAGGTTCTAAGAGCATTTATTGAAGAAAGGGCAGTTTTTTCAATAAATGGTGCTGAGGAAAATAGACGTTCACAATGCAAAGGAATGAAATTAGACTATCTTTCCCCAGTTAAAAAACATCAGCTCAAAATGGATTAAGACCTGAAACAATGAACCTGCCAGAAAAAAAAGAAATCCCCGAAGAAATGCTTCTATAGGCGAGTGGTTTTTTTCGTTTGTTTGTTTTTTTGGGGTTTTTTTTTTTTTTTTTTTTTTTTTTTTTTTGTTTTTTTTTTTTTTTTTTTTTTTTTGGTTTTTTTTTTTTTTTTTTTTTTTTTTTTTTGGTACTGGGGATCTAACTTGGGACCTTATGTTTGGGAGGCAGGCAGCACTTTTTACTTTTTGTTAAAATAGTATCTTGCCTAGGCCCGGGGATTTAGCTCAGTGGTCCCGCTGCCTGCTTCACAAGCACAAGGTCCCTAGTTCTGAATCCCACTACAAAAAAAAAGTCAAAGGCACAGGAAATAAAAGCAAAAATAGACTAAATGGGATTATATCAAATTTAAATTTTTCTCTATATCAAAAGAAACAACCCATCGTGAAGACAACCTACAATCACTGTGGAAAACTGTATTGCGGTCCCTCAAAATATTAAAAATAAAACCACCATATAACCCAGCAATCCTGTAATTTAGGGGATTGAGTATATCCCCTAAGGAAATGAAATTAATATGTTGAAGAGACATCTGCCCTCATAGGTTTATTGTGGCACTATTCACAATAATGACAAAATGGAAATAACCTATCTGTCCATCAACCGATGAATGGTTAAAGAAAATGTGCCACATATACACAATGAAATGCCATTTTGCCCATAAAAAGAATGAAATCCTAATATCTAGAATATATAAACACTAAAAAAAAATAGATCTCCAAAAATAAAAGACCCAATAAAAAGCAGGCCAGTGAAATGAATAGACCTTCCTAGAAGTACAAATGTCCAATAAAGATATGAAAAAATATTCAGCATCTCTGGCCATTAAAGAAATGAAAATTATAACACTAAAATTTCACATTATGCCAAAAAGAGTGGCAATCATCAAAAAAAATCAAACAGTAACAAATGCTGGCATGGCTGTCGTGAAAAAGGAACACTACTTCCACATTGTTGGTGGGAATGGAAAGTAGTACAAGCACTATGGAAATCAGCAGAGAGATTTCACAAAAACGCTAGAAATTCCATTTGACCCATCTATTCTCCTTCATCTTTCCAAAAGAGCTAAAGACATCATATTACATAAATATGTGCATATCAATGTTTATAGCAGCACAATTCATAATAGCTACATTATGTATAACAGTATACTACTTGGTTATAAAGAAGGAAAATTGTGAGACATTTATAGGAAAATGAACACACTTTGACAACACAGTGGTAAGTAAAATAAATCACACTAGCATAAGCACCATCTGGTTCTCTCATTTAAGCAGTGCAAAGTACAAATAAAGAGCAAAATAAAAGACTGAGAAAATGAATCAGGGAGATAGATTTTTTGCAAATGGGAAGGGATCCAAGAGACCAAGAGTGAGGAGAGGGGAGAGGAGAAAAGGAGTACAAAAGATTTGAGATGCATGATATTCATGCTTCAAATAGCCACAGTGAGTGTAATCATTATTTGCTGCGAACATGAACTACAATGACAATAATAATGAAAATTAGGAAAGGCAATCTTGAAGGTGGCTGGAGGGAGGGAGGTGGAGAGGAGAAGGGAAATAAAAAGAATCAAGAAATGCTAAGTCCATGTACTACTTCCTAAGATGAATATAAATTTGGTGTACTGTAAACATGTACTGATAAAATTACATTTTATAAAAATGAAGGCCTGTCATCGGCAACAACATCGCTGGAACTGGATATCACTATGTGAAATGAAATAACCAGGCACAGAAGACAAGTACTACACCGCACTCATATATGGAATCCAAAAATGTTGCTTTCAGCAGAAGTGGAGCCCGCACAACAGTGGCTGTCAGAAGCTGGGGGGTCTGGGCATGTGAGAAGGGCGGGAAGGGTCGGTCCGTGGGTACTAAGTTATACTTGGATAGGCGTAAGAAGTGCTGGTGTGCTGCTGCAGAAGAGTGAAAGAAGTAACAATGGTGCACGTTACTTTTCAGAAAGCTAAAAGAACGGATTTTGAATGTTCCTACCACTAAGAAATGATAACTGTTTGATGAGATAGATATGCTTAACCTGACCCAAACATTGCATAATATATGTATGTATGGAAACATCACATAGAGCTTCATAAATACATATAATTTTTATATTTTTATGCGAGTTGAAAAATTTTAAATATTGAAAAGCAAAGGAAGAAATTTTAAAAGGAAGAAATGCATCATATAAATTTGGAAGAATTTTTTAAAGTTATTTTACTTAAGTAAAAACCAACAAATCCATTTCAGAAATTAAGATAGAGGTAAAAGGGGGTTCAGAAAGAATTTCTTTCAATGAAAATGTGTCATCAAATAAAAGCAGGAAAATACAAAGAGGATAAAAATCATAAAGAAAAAGACAGAAACTAGTCAAGAAAAGTGGTTCAAATGAAAGGCAAGCAAAGTAGGTCAAGTAAGTGTCACTGGAGCACTTGAACAAACAAAACAAAATAAGGAAATTATCTTGTAATACCACACTCCAAAAAAATGTTCCAAAAAGTTAAATAAAAAATCTGAATCCATGTATAATAAAAGTATGTGCTGTGCTTGGAAAAATTGATTTGTAATTTGGAAACATATCTAGGTGTTTTGCACTCCCCATCATTGCATGAAAAAAATATAGCATTGTAAATATAAATAAATACACACACGCACGCACGCACACACACACAAAAGAAAATGTCAGCATAACTAACCCCTGATGATTTGGTGTTCCAAAATATCGTTGAATTCTTTTTGAAAACGAGTTCAAACTTTTTGTTATCAAATATATATTCTCCAATCTTCACAAAGGCAATTTCTCCATTCTCGTCTAGTTGCCAATTTATAATGTCATAGTGTCCTTCCACGTCTCCGTTCACATTAAAATGTACTATCTTTCCATCATGGGTTATAAACCTAACCATCTTCACATAGTACATTAGCTAGAGAGCAAGGTGGGAGAAAGGCAATTTGTAAAATTCAATTGTCTAGGAAACAGTTTTATAAAGAAAATAATTTCAAACTCATTTATTTCATGGGATTATATTTTTTCTTCTACACCTTTGCTGTGTAACACAACTCTAGCCATGTGTGGTAATTCAGTGGGTTTGCCAAATTGAGGTAGGTTGTAAGTGTAAAAATGTATCCTGAATTATAAGGACTTAATTTTTTAAATGAAAATGAAAACTATCTCGATAATTTCATATGATTATTTTATATTAGATTATAATTGTATGTTGTGTATTATTTTGTATATATCAGGTTAAATGATTATTAAATTTAATTTTATTTCTTTTTTCATTTTTTAAATTTTACCACTAGAAAAGTTTAACTTGTGTGGTATATTAAAATTGTATATTTTTATGATATAACACTGGTTTATACTAAAGCACAGTGGTGTCAACATGTCCTAATGTCTTCATAGGAAAGGAGAATGCTTTTACTTCCATCCTAGATTTCTTCTACTTATACATACCAGACTACTTACACCACTACCACTACCACCACTGCTCTGGATGTCAGGTGCTAGAGATAAGATACCACTAGACAAATAAACAGGTACTAACAGTAAAATTCAGGATAGTCTATGTTGGTACAGTGGAAAGAGTGTTGAAAGGGAATAGACAAAGGGTGGCTAATTGCATAATTGGAACTTTTTACTTCCATAGAAGTAAAAAAGCTGAGTTTTAAAAGATGAGTAAAATTTTGCTGAACAAGTACTGGGAATGAAGATTGTAAGCCAAAAGAGTGGCATGTGCCTCTACATACTTTAAGCTCACAGTACTTCAGGGATAAGGGTGTACAGAAGAGGTCACGGTCAAGGGTACAATAATGGATGGGTCTTGTTCTACACCTAGAAAATGATTTATAGAAATCGACAGGAATCTTCCAAGAAAGTAATACCTCTCACATCTGCCTCTCCTAGTCAGCCTTAGCCGGGATGATCATCTGCTCAGGGGTAAGTCCTTGGTTTCAGTGCCACATGCGGGGCTTATATTTTCCAATTAGAAGGTATAACCTGGTTAACAATCCTCTACAAATCTATGGAAACAACCTGAATTATGGTGTCTGATGATCTGGAGTCATTCTGACTCTGTTACATATCATAACCCTGAACAAGTCATACACTAATTAAGCACTAGCTGCCTGGTTGGTAAAAAGAGGATAATTATTCCTCCCTGTCATTGTGATAAAGATTAAGGTAATATACCAGAACACCGTTAGTACAAGAATATACCAAGTCACCTTCTACCACTAGAATCACTCCAGTCACCCATCCTTTTATCACCCCTGTCCTTCTTTAACAGTGGTATTCTTTCCAATCTAAAAAGCCTCAGTGCTAGGTTAAATGGAGGGCTGTGTTTGTCTTTACCCTTTCTCCCTCTTACTAGTTAAAGCACGGACACATCTCTGAAGCCAAAATAGCCATTTTAGATTACAAGGTAATGTCCTAATATTATAGATGTTAGAGTAACAGATAAGAAAGATCTGGGTCTCTGGGCTATTCTTTCAGTCCCAGAGTGCATATCTTTACATTTAATTTACATGAAGGAAAAAATAACTTGCTTAAGGAACTGTTTTGGAAAGTTTCATATCACTAACCACAAACCAAATAACAACTGTTAACAGATGAGAACTACAATAATGCGCACTTTTGCCACCCAAGCAAACCATTATTTTAGGTGGACATGTAATGAAATCATGCCTACTAAATACAAAGGCAAATGAACAGTTTTATAAATTCTTATAGTTGGCAAGGAATGTCATTTTGTTAAGCTATATCTTATAATTTTCAGGTTGAAGTGAAAAAAAAATAAGAACTTACTTGCCAAGGCTCAAAGTCAGGTAAATATGCACAGCTACTGCCCGGTAGGAATGGCCCTCTTCCTTCTTCACATCTACTTAGTTGATCCAGGGCATGAGCCATTGCATACACAGCTTGTTTGACATTGTTTGTAATTCTGAGCTGAGACACATCCAAATAGGTATTGTTAAGTTCTTCCAGCTTCTCCCCTCCAGTACAGAATTTATCAGACATGGCATATAATCTGTCTTCTTTACCAGTCATATTCACTCTGTGGTCCACATTGTAGGGAACACTACTGTTTGGCCAAGTACAGTTAAATGCAGTTTGCCAGAATTCAATGGTCAGGACATCACTCGGATCCTTGCTAGGATGGACATCATAAAGAAATTCTTTTAATCCTGGTATATCAGATCTTGGTATTGCAAATCCAATACTTCCTCCAAAATATGGGAAATATTCAGGCTTTGCAATGAGGGCTGAGGTAATCCACGCTTCACTTGCGATCCATGTTCTGTCAGTTATGTTATGGTAAACCATTTCTAGCACAAAAGGACTGAGGTCAATATCAGATGCATAAAGCACAATGACTCTGGCGGTAGAACTCCTTACAGCTTTGACTGCTTTCTGCATTTTCTCATTAGAATAGACTTTGGGTATGGTTTCAGAGAATGCAATACAGAGATTGGCCTTCTCCATTTGGTCTTTAAAAGTTTTGACTCCATATTTGCCATAATCATCATCAGCTGCAATGGTGCCTACCCAGACCCAGCCAAAGTGTTGGATAAGTTGTACCATGGCTTTGGACTGGTGCTGATCACTGGCTATTGTGCGAATGTAAGATGGAAACTGGAATTTGTCACTAAGACTTGAACAGCTAGAGAAGTAGCCCACCTACAATTGAAAATATTCATGCACTTATTAGGAAACAATAGCCAAAATTTAAATGACACAATTTCAGGACATGTTGATCCAAAGGGAGGGAATGTAGCAGTTCTTCTTCCCTTATTCTTACATCTTTTCATAGACAAGAGGACTTTTTCTGCTCTCCCTATTCAGTGGGTGGGAGCAGTTAAGGGCTTTTGTCCTCCTCGCTAATTCTTTTCCTACCCCACCCCAAGAGGGTTAGAGAACTAATTATTAAAATGATCACATTTAATGCAGTACTTTTCACATGTGAAGTCATAGCACTGAATGACACAAAGTGACTCCCATTTTTTCAAGTCTGCAATCTCATAGTCTTCTCTCTCCTCTCCTCCCCTCTGTCTCTCCCTTTCTTCCCTTCCCTTCCTTTCTTTCCTTCTTCATCCCTCTCATCTTCCTCCTTCTCCATTACTGTCTCTCTCTTTATCTTCTCCTTCTTTGTTTCCCTCTGCCAGAACTCTTGAGATGCAGGATGCAGGTCCTAAGACTTAGCTCAAAAACCTCAGGTCTAAGCTTTGTTCTTCACAAAGTTAACTTTCATTTTATGCACCCTCATTTTATATACACATGTCTAGACAAAGGAAGAAGTACTTTTTTTCTTCACTTTTCCGTAATACTTGTAGGTACTTTCCATAAGTAGGAACTGAAGAATAGTGATCAGATGATCAGGAATTCTTGACCAGCTTACATCCATTTTCGCTGTAGCTCGCCCTCAACCTCACTCACTCTACAGTTAAGAATACACATCATATTCTCACATATCCCATCTTGTGTGATTAATACATCATCTCCAGTAGGATCCTCCACATCTTAATTCCACAGCTCTCCTTCATGAACACCAGAATATCCCTATGTTCTTTTTTTTCTTTTTACCTTTCATTTTATTCTTGGGCTGGAGATTTAGCTCAATGGTTCCACAGCCTGCCTTGCAAGCGCAAGGTCCCTAGTTCAATCCCCAGTACAAAAACAAAACAAAACAAAAAGTTATTTTATTCTTACTCCACTGGCTAAAGTTGACATTTTCCTTTAGAACCACCTAACCAGCAATATCATGGAAGCCATACATATGGAAGAATCTTATTTAAAAAGCAAAGACATCATATTTCTAAATCTGGCTAGATAACCAATCAAATGTATAAGACCTTAGACTAGTTACATAAACCTTCTGAACACTGGTTTCATTAGTAAAATTAAGATAATGATAATCTAGATCTTTAAGTTTGCTCAATTTAATAAATGAAATAACAAAATGTGAAAGTGGTAGATTTATTTCACTTCCTTTGCAGAATTGCTAGAAAGCCTTTAAGAAGAAAGTCTATCCAGTTTTCTAGCCTATGTCTGGATTACTGATGGTGCCTGGTGGAAAATAGAATTTATGGTAGCAGCAGTTTGTCTAAACTACATGAAGCCCATAGCTAAGGTGGTAAGTCTCCCAACATTTCCCCTTAGTTGTTTCTTGGTACTTTACCATTCCTCCTACATCTGAACTTGCAGCTTTACAATACTATATAAATGACACTTTTTACAATTATCTCAAGTTATCCCATTACTTCAATAACAGAAATAATATTAATCATTATTCACATTAAGTAGTCCTTACTATTGATGCTTTAATGACCCATACTTAGGAATACCTAAAGAGCTTATTTTTTCTTAGTATTACATTCTTTCTACTAACATATATCCTTATATTGAAATGATGAATGAATATTTTGTTGAATTCTCTCTTAACTTAAAATAATCTATAAATGACCATCCTAAAATTCTATCCACCTTGTGAAATTCCCAGGCCCATTTCAGTATATTAGTGTGTGAACAAATAGGGCCATGAAAAATACTCATTAATAGAACAAAAATCAAAATGAGTACCTGTGTGTTCTACCTACCAATAAACCTACCAGTAATTATTGATCCCCTATATTGTGCTCCACACAACGCTAAAATCATGTGCTTAGTGAGATATCAACATGAAAATCACTAATCACAACCCCAATCACAAATCAAAGCAGGATCCTACAGGATACAGGGAGTCTCAATTTGCCCCTAGGTAGGCATTAGTTCACACTTGCTAAGGCCCTGAACACAGCAGAACTGCATCACCATCCCTGTTAGCCTCTGGAACTTAGCCCAACCTCCCCTGAGCACCTCGTTACTTGCTGCAACTTCTCTACACACAATTTTTATTTCTTTATAAGTTATTGCATAGCATAATATTCTGAGATACCTGGGGTAAATAATACAATCCTAGAATTCTTGAGGCAGCAATTGATAAGGACGATCCACCTGATCCAATAATCCCCGCCAGATACGCCCCCGTACTATTTCTAATGTTGGGTTTGTTTTCTTCCTGCCCTGTAAGGAAAACCAAAGCTGACTCCATTGCTTTGGAGATGGTGAAACAGGTATCAAAGATCTGATAGCCCAGAGTGGTATTGGGTAAAATATCCTCCCTCTCATTAATTTCTTTGATGGTGTGAATCATGGTTTTCATCCAGCGGAATCCTCGAAAATTAAACCTGAAAAGAAAATAGTTCCGGTAAGGCCTTAATCAGCTGGCAGGTCTTTGGAAGGAAAAGGAGCCTTTAGCTGGGGAGAATAATATTATACCAAAACATCAGAGGCACCTCACTTGTTTAGGCAAGTTAATTTTTTTATAAATGATATTACACACTTGAAAAATCCAAATATAAGTCACAGTCATTGTTCATTGTTTATCTTGGGGAGCAATTTTGAATGTGTTCTTGCTCTGTATATGTTTAATACACACTATCTTTCCAAATTGCAATGCTTTCACAAAAACATTTTTCTTTCACAATTCCCACCAACAATCCAAGCACCAAATAACCCCCAAATACATTCATTCTGCATACATTCTGTTTTCCCCATTCATTGACAGTCCCTAATGCCAAATAATTCTCTTTTCTCTACTCTTTTTCTTCTCTTATTTTCTTTTGAACATTAATTATATTTATAAAATTCATCTAAATATATTAAAATGATTATACTAGTATATAAAATTATACTATGTATAGAAGTCAGTTATGTGCTATGACTTCAATTACATACTTTTTTCATTGATTTGATTATTAATGGTGAGAGATGTTCAACTGAAAATGGTTACTTCTTACTGTGCTCCCAAATAACCATAAACACAATGCGTCCTCCTCTCCATTTCCCAACTGTGAAAGAAGTATTTCTCTTTCAGTCCATCACCAATTTTTAAAATTCCTTCTCCATTAAAATAACTATTAAAAGAACAATAACTATTTTATTCCCTTCTTTCTTGAGTTTTAACCAACTTTATCCTACTTGACAGCAAGCACCCCAAAATTATTTTTGCTTTTAATAGCCTCTGTAGCTGCAGTATTTAATTCTATATCTTCTGCTTAATAAATATTTTTGAATTAGCTATCTAATAGCAAATAGCCCTGTTGGCAGATTGAAATTATTCTCCATCTATTTAACTGGGTTTTTTATTTGGTTTTTTAAATTTTTAATTTAATATGTAGTTATTGAATTCCTCCAGGACATTGTAAATACAACAGGGAACAAAACAAATACAGTATTATCTAGACAAAAAAACCAAAAATATCAGAAAATTACAGCACAAAATAATTAAAGGGAAGGTAAGTGTAGGGTCTGTGAAATACAAAGGGAGAGCATGCAGTCTTGGAGGAATTAATAGGCATGAAAGAAATGAAGGATGATGTGATGGTTAGGACTCAAAATGTCCCCCCCAAAAGGCTCATTATGTTGAAGACCTGGTTGCCAGCTGATGGACTTTAGGAAGTGATTGAACCATAAGGACTCTAATTTCATCAAGTGGATTAATCTTTGCATGAGTTCATTAGCTGATTGGGGTTATTAGAAGTTAGTGCCTATAAGGTCATATCTATGGGGGTTTGATTACAGAAACTAATATTCTCTAAATAATGAAAAAAAGAGAATAATATAAGACTACAAGAGCAAGAAGCAATTTAAATATGTTCAAGGACCATTTTCATCTTCAGAATTAAGGATTATTTTAATTTTTACATCATTGCCTTTTCTCTTTTACTTTCCTTTTTAGTTTTATTTTAGGATTCCCTATTTTTAATGTTCATATAGAGATTTCTTTAACTAAAATACCAAATGGTTTCTCTGGAGTGAAAAACTATAATAGTACACAAGATCCTAATGAGATAATTAATAATGTGAAATAGGAAGTAAAGGGCTAAAGGTGTAGGGAAAGTGGGAAGGGTAGGGGAAAGGTAACAAGGGAGAGGAAAAAAATATGAGAAAATGAAAAAATGGAAATAAAGTGTTTGTAGATGGGGAAGGGAGGAGGGGGTGAAGGGAGGGCAGGGACAAGGGGGAAAAATGAGAATCAAGACCTATCATGTAAAGGTACAGGATCCCAATAATGAATGTAATTGTATTGTATACCTAGATTGTACCAATAAACTCAATAAAAATTTTTTTAAAAAGTTAGTACCTATTTGGATGAGGAAGATCACTATGGGGGTGGCTTTGAAGGATATATCTTGCCCTGAGGCCTTTCCCCCTGGGCTTTCCCTCCTCTACCTTCTGTCTGACACAAAATGAGCCATTCTCCACCAATATCTATTTTATGCCATAATGTTCTGCCTCATTCCATAATGAGGCATTCCAGAAACAATGGAGCCAGGTGACCATGGACTGGAACCTCTGAACCTGTAAGTCAAAAACAGCTTCCTAAGTGTACTGTATAGCTAAATGTACCAATAAACTCAATTTAAAAAAACAGGTTCCTCTTTTTAGTTGCTCTTTTCAGTGTTTTGTCACAGTGACAGAAAGCTGACTGATACAGATAACCTATGAACAGGGGACAGGACTACAGGCAGAAGCAAGCCAAGTGTGAATACATTACGACAGGAGACTGTGTAACCTTAAAGGGATGGAAAGATCAGTGTGTGTGGAGGAGACAGAGTGGAAGAGAGTGCAGCACCATAAAAGAGCAAAGTGGAGAACGAGAAGTTTCCAGAATACAGAGTCTTATCCATCCTAAGGTACTTGGTTTCCAAACTTATACAGGTGGCAATGCCTTTTTATATAGCGCTACCTTTTTAAAGTAATATAGCAGAGCTAGAAATTCTAGAAATTCTGCCCCTGAGAAGTTATTTAAACAGACGGTTCTTCCCAAAGGAAAAAGCTATCTTCCCAAAACTCTTCATTATAGATTTCTGATACTGAAAAACTGGAAGGAATTTACATATCTGGTGCTAATACATTGACTGTGTGGAAACATTTTCCTATTGTTAAAAAAATTAATTTTAAAAATTACATAGTATGAATATAATATTAAGTGAAACAGTATGCAAAGTTGCTTTTACAATTAAAACGTGTTAAGGATATCAATGTTTGAATAAAGCTGAATAAGGATTATGTTTTAAAATGACAGAGCATAATTACTTGAAGGGTAGAATTTGGGAGGGTTTTTCTTTCATTCATTGTGATTTTCCAATATCATTATACACTGTATACCCTTTTTCCTCAAAAAGATTCTCTAAAAAAATTAAAAGCATCAAACCACAGCGATATATGTACACTCGCGTTTATAGCACCACAATTTGTAATAGTAGCTCAATCTTGGAAACAGTTCAAATGCCCATCAACTGATGACTGGATAAAGAAGATGTGTGGGATTTTTTAAAATATAAATGGAGTAATTCTCTGCCATAAAGAAAGATAAACTTGAGACATCTCTAGGTAAATGGATGCACTGTAAGACCATACTCTTAAGTGTAATAAATTGAATACACATATTTAAATTTTGCATTGTAACTCTGGTGTGAAAAACTAAAAGAGTGAATGAGGATCAAAATGTATAATAGATATTGAAAAATAGGAAGAAAATGCTTAAATGGGAAAGGGAACAAGGGAGGGGGAAGGAAGGAAGGAAAAATGAAAAAGAAAGAATAGAAGGAAAAATGGAAATAAAGCTTTTGAAAATAAGGAGGGGAAGAGGGTTTGAAAGAAGGGGAGGGGAATGGGAAAAGAAGAAGAATCAAAATATAGCATGTCCAGGTATAAATTCCCTATGATTAATGTGATCATTGTGTCTATCTGAGATGTACTGATATAATTAATTTTTAGAAAAATCTACAACAAATGAGGGAAAATTTCTCTAATCCTTACCTTTGTGTAAATAAATCAAAATAAAAACTAAAATACCAGCTTCCTTCTCTGCTTCATTCTATTTCTCTGGCTTAAGCAACAGTTCCAAAATAACAGTAAAATTTCCTCTTCCATATACTTTAGTTTATGGCCAACAAAAACTATTATCATGTTAAAATGGTGGAGAATTAAATGTCTTCCACTGATATTTGAATTTCTGAATAAGTTACAAGTTAAATTTAAAAATTAAATTAAAGTTAAAAGTTAATTAAAGCTAAATTTAAAAAATAAATTACTATTAGATTAGGCTTGGCCCAGCTTCTGAATAGCAAATGGACCAGGCCTCCGATGAGGATGAAAAAGAGGCAAGGTTACATGGAGTCCTGGAGAATGTTGGAGGAATTGTTGGCTGTTATTGGTGAAATGAAATATATAATTCTAATTTTTGAAAAAATACCTTTTTAAAAATTTATAAAGCTAAATAGTAGTCACTGAAACTCTGATGCAATGATTAGGCAAATCCCCAAATTACCTGATAAGGGAGTTATTTTTCACATGAGATGTACTTATTTCTCACTGCTGTTTCAGCCACAGTAGTTCTGCCAAATTATTTTTAAGGGAAAGATAATTTATATTTTAATATATATGCATTGGATTTCCCATCTAACTTTTCTAGAAAATAACCTTCAGAAGTTCCACTGAAGAGTAAAAAACAAAATAAAAGCTTCCATTTATGAAACATTCGTGTGTTAAATTATGGAAAATTGTCTTTGTTTTGTCATTAAGAATTAAAAGACTGAGCAGGACCAAGGGGAAAAAATGAGAACCAAGACCTGTCATGTAAAGGTACAAGATCCTGGTGATGAATGTAACTGTACTGTGTACCTAGAATGTACCAATAAACTCAATAAAAAAGAATTAAAGAACTGAGGACTTCTGTGATAATGAGCTGACTCCATCATGTAGCTATAAGCAAAAGTCCTTTTCCTCCTTCCCTGTGCTTCACCGTAAAATGAGTTAAAAGTCCATGAAAAATATAAGTAGGGAATCGTGGCAATCTATTCCTTTTGCCAAAAACATAGCAGCTGATTTCTCTGTCTAGTGACATCTCAAGTATGGAGCACAAAATACGACCAAAGAAAAGAAGTGATCAGAAAAGATGTAATGGTGTAAGAAGCTGTTAAAATTTTCTCAACACACATTAACAACTATAATTATTAGTGGCATCATAGGTAGTTTATGATACAATGTAAAACAATACAGAATTGTGTGTGTGCTGTGGTCACAATCATTTAAAAAGTACAGATGCACTTGAAAAGGCGTCAAGAAAAGATACAGAAGAGTGAAAAGAGCTGCTTTGTTATGGCAGTAGAATAGTGAATAATTGTTTTTCTTTCCTCTAATTTCAGGCATCTTTTCATGTAGTGTGTGTGTGTGTGTGTGTGTGTGTGTGTGTGATGCCCACCTAACCTATCTTTGCCTTTCTTACAATAGATTACTAGCAAAGTCAGGTTATCAGGTATGGATCTTAATACTCTGACAACTTGGAGGTGAGAGAAGCAGCAGCAGAAGGCTTTTAGAAGGGCTCTTGCCATTAACATTAGCTTAGAAATAAATCAGCCTTCCCACAGTGGGTGTTTCACTTGGAGAAAGTTTTAGTCTATAACAATGAATAATAAAGCTACAACACTAACCCACCCTGTGCCACTGTTCCCAAACCCTAATGTGCACAAAAGTCAGTATGAAGTCTTATCGAAATGTAGATTCATAAGGATGGAGCCCCTGACTTTATGTCTATAACTGGCTCTCAGGTGACAGTGACTCTATTAGCCCACAGACCTCCCTCTGCGGAGCAGTGTCCTGCACTGTACAGAGCCCTTCTGTTTCTGTCTGAAATATAGAAATGGGAAAAGATGTGCTCGGCACCAGACTTTCCCAGTGTCTAATCACTTTTAGAATTTTCACCTTGGAGAAACAGGCCTAGAAACATGTTCTGCATCCAACAGAGGATATTAGAGTTAGTGTTAGCACCCTGCTCCAGTTCCATACTTATTTAGCACTCTTCCCTCGCTACCTACAATTGACATAGAAAGAAGGCTGAAAGAATGGCTTACCCTTCACATTTTGCTGATACTGGCTCCAAAACAGACTCATTTGCTGGGATAGTCCTGGAGTGTATAGGAAACAGTCCTCCAACAACAATGGTATGGTTTTTGGCGTCTACATAGCCATTCAAATCAAACTTGCCCAGCAACCGGCAGGTCTGTTCTTCTTTCTTTTCTTCAGCTTGTGTGTCTAAGTCAGCCCATAAAAACACAAGAAATCCTAGAACCAAACATTTCTTTCTGTTGGCCATTTCAATAAGGTGACCTTGGGAAAAACGTCTGGCGTTGAAATAATGCAAGTTGTAATTAAGCACCTCAACGGAACATTGCGCTGCACGTGTGTGTGGGGCTCATCCCGGTGGACTCAGCTTGTTGCCACTTGCTACATAATTATCAAGCTGCAGTCACAGCACCTCACAATCACTTGCAATTTATGGATCTGGGCTGCGAGCTGAGTAATCCTTTTGAAAAGAGCCTCCTAAAAGTTTCTTTTATGCTTAGCAGCAATATATAAAATGGTTAAAAGAGCCATTTTATTCTGTAGAAATTGTCCCTGTTTTATTCGTCATTATCAGCTTCCTTCCTTCTCAGTTCAGCCCCCCTTGTGAGATCTTCTCATGCCCTAAAGATGAAGTAGGGCATCCCCCTTTATCACAAAGAGCCAAAAGAGGTAACATTAGGCCACGCTCTTTCCTTACTCAAGGGCATAGACAAAGTTGACTGGACAAATGTGGGATTTGGAATAGAATACATCCTTTTGACTCTGTATTCTACCATTTTTATTCATGTGATGGTTACAAAGTCACTTAATTTGCTCATCATTGACTAGGATGATAATAAGCTATCTTAGGAAAATTTTATAAACCCTATAATAATTCAATAGACATTATTCATACATTATATTTTTTCCAACCTTTCCTTCTAGATAAAGTATTGCATTCTGCTCACATTGCTGGTTCAGTATCCTACCCCTGGGGTCTTTCCTGATAATCCCCGCTCCTTCTTTCCTTTCTAGGCCTTTTTCAGAGACACCCCAAGTCTCTTTTTAGAGGCCGGTTTACCCTCATTCTTCATCTCCTTTTCTGTCCCTTCTCAAACATTTCCCCTTGGAGAATAATTTATAAAACATGTCCAGAATGCACCCCAGCCAGAAGAATCAGGAGCAAGAAAAATATGTGAACACTTTGAATATGCAATTTTATTCCAAATTATTTGTCTCAGGGAAGCAACAGAGACCCAAGAATACTTGATGTATATGGAAGTTGAGTTCAAAGGTATTCATAATACTAACAAAAGAAGGAACTAAAAATATGTAATAGGGAATTCTTAATCAATTATGATCTATTCACATGGCAGAATACAAGGAGCCATTTAAATCATGTTCTAAAAAAATTTTATTCACAAGGGGAAAGCTTACAGTATGCTTAACGTGAAGATAACAAATAACAAAGCAGCATAGAAAACTTCCATCTAAATTTCTTAAATTTTCTGATATTTCCTCTTTCTGTTTCACCTCTATATTTCCATTAAAAGGATAAGAAGAAGCCACTACAAACCAGACCTCAAAAGAAGGGGAGGAAAAAAACTCCTTTCCTACTACTTTAACAAACCAATCATCTTCATGTTTCCATATTCATTTCTAGTTCCGATCAACATTCATGCAATACTTTTTTGGTGTTAGATTATGTGTGATTTAAATTTTCTTCTTTATACTTTCCTATGTTTTCACATGATTTCTTACATTTCTTTTAATTAAAAAATACTACTGAAAAAAATCTTTTCCTTTTTTCTTACAATTCCTCCATGTTTATTCAGTTGTAACTTCACACACACATGCATGCACACACACACACCACCCTGATATGATCAGCACTACTGGTCACTTGGGTGGCACCTCCCTGTCCACACGGGTTATTTCCTTTGCCTGATTCCCACTGAAAGATTTCCAATTCACTGATTAGGTATAATCTCGGTCTAACCCTGAGAGATCTCGAGATAGTCTCCTATTTCTACTTCACTGGTAAAATCGTAGCCTCACATCACAGTCTTCCCACAGCCTGCTCTGCTCTCAAGTGAGCATGCAGACAACACTTGGCCTGACAAAGTGACATTTCAGGCAGTCAAATGTCTCACTACTCTTCATTTTCTAAAGTGTAGATAGATGGTTCACAAGTTTCCACCTCATACTTTCAAAACGTTGGCGACAAGACTTAAAGAGACTGATTCCCGGGGAAATCTTGTCTTAAATGTTTCATAGTTAGGCTTCATCCAAAGAAAATGATGCTCTGAGGATACCTCTCCTCACTAATAGCCTGTAAGGGTTTGGTCCATAGCCTTTCTCAGAACCATTTGGAATATTTCCTCTCATTCTTTAATCTTCCCTTCTTACCAGAAGGCAGCTGTTTCTGAGCAATTAGCTCTTTTGTTGCCAAGGTTACCCCTTGGCAAAGGTATGTTTACCACCAAAGCTGATTTGTCTTAATCCTCCGGGGGAATGCTGTGCTACAGACCATGAAAAATCATGAACACAGATTATTTTAAGTTGTATGAATCATAATTGAAAACTATTATTTTATACATTACAAATTGTTTTTACATTCCTTACTCTTCCTCCAGGTCAGGAACGAGCTCCAGCACTGATGAGGCTCCTGATTTGTGTGCCAACATTTCATAACCAATGTTTTTTAAATCCCCAGGATGATAGTATATTTTACCAGAGCCACAGCGACTGCATCCTTCAAATGTAACATTCACCAAAGAAAAGGCAAAGAATAGGAAAAACAACGTTCATGCTCTTACATGGAAGGTTTTTGTTAAACGCACAATGATGGGAGCTTAGCATCTCATTTTGTCCTTGTAAATCACCTTATGCAACTGCTTGTTTGTTCATTTCACAAATGAAAACATGAGATCATACAGCTCGTATGTGCAGCTACCAAAATGCATGTCCTTTCTTGGACTTTGTAGCCAGAAAGGACCCTGACCAAGTCCAAGAGGCTGGGTTCTACCTCCAGCCTCCCCCCTGCCGCTCTCCCCCACTTCATCTCTTGGGAATTCAAGGCCCAGAATAAAAGGCCATAAACTAAGCAATCTTCTCTCAGTCTGAGGATCATAATAAGTCAGCAGTGTTCTGGTTTGGGTGAGATCTTGCAAGGCTCGGATTCAGTGACAGCTTAATAATATACTGGGCCAGAGCAAACAGTGGCAAGATGTTTTGTTACCTATCAAGGTGGGTTTGTTTTCTCTGATAGTACTTTGAACCTAATTACCACTTCTACAGGCTTCTGACTTCAAGAACCCTCAATTCAAGCCAGATGTGGTGATGTTCACATATAATACCAGCCTTCTGGGAGGCTGAGGCAGGAAGATTGCAAGTTCAAGCCCAGCCTTGTCCACTTAGTGATTGAATGAGTCCCTGTCTCAAAATTTTCAAATGAGTAAGAGAGGGATCCAACATGGCTGACTAGAGGAGGCACATCAGAAATGCTTAGAGAAGATTTACAGGAGCCAGAGTTGCTCCGTGTAGATCAAACTCAGTATCTGGATCACTGAAGAGGGGACGTGGAGCTGCTATAGTTGGTCCTCACAGCTCAGCCCCTGCCCCTCCAGGGAGCAGGAAGTAGGTTGGGGAGATAGCTTGAGGGCACAGACAATAAAGCAGCGCTGAGGAAGTTGGACTCCTAGGTCACACGCTACATATCCCGGCCCATTCTCCTTAAGCCCTCCCCTCCAACATCAGGGAATGCTGCAGCCCAGTGGCATCCTCCCCAGCACGCATCCAGGGCAGGGAAACCCTACACATACACCCTGGGCAGAGTGGATAAATGGGCAAATAGGGCCTCCCACAAGGCACACATACTCCTGCCAGAGGACTCTGTATACTGCCCCGAGAGTGAATCGCCTGCTCACTCCTGCAGCTCCAAGCCTGTGAGTGAACGCGTTGGCAGATTCCTGCAAACCCCCGCCAACCTGCAAAGGTGTCAGCAGATTCCCCGGCCCGCAGGAGCTATGACTCCTGTCAGCAAGTGAACCTGGTTGGTTCCACCAACAGGACTGTGGGACCAGGTTCCTAAGCCACGCCCACAGCGTTAAATTCTGCGAGCTGGAAGGGTTTTATTTGGGTTTTGATTGCAAGGGAAAAGAGGTGAATTTGGTGTGGCTGTCTGCCATCAGACCACAACAAAGGGCAGGAAGGAATTGCGTGAACAGACTTTTTGGTATAGCGGCTGTCAGGAATGGCGCATGTGAGCCCACTCAGAGACAGGCTTTGTGAAGAAAAAAAAAAAGCTTTATTGCCGTCCAGGTGTGAACAGACTGAAACAGGGGACAGATTTCAGCAGCTAGCTGGGCAGAGCCACATTTATTTCCTTCGTGTGTGAGTGGACTGACATGGAGGGAGAGGAAGAAATATCAGCAGCTAGCTACAAAGAAAACTAAATTTATATAGGATTTTGGGAAGGGGCTATATCGTAAAGAATGTTTATGACTGAGAGTCCAAGGATGTCAGCACAGGCGTGCAGACATCACTGGACTTCTGGAGCCAGGGAGACTGTATATTCTGTCCTAAATTTTCTTTATGGCCATCTGTTCTGTTTAATAAGAATAACGTGTTATTTGCTGAGAGCAGCCTGTTTGCTTGGGAAGGTCCTACTCAGGCCAGGCATGATAGCAGTCACATGTGAATCACATATACATTACCTTGTTAGAGTATTTCATCTAAGTTCCCACTAGATTTTTTTAGTCTTTCTTTCCTTCTTTCTTTCTTTCTCTCTTCAATTTAGTGTTTATTTTCTCTCCCTCTTCTCCCTAGCTCAAGTTTCCATAGCAATACTATTTTCTTTTTTACTTGTTTCTCCCACTGATATGGCCAGTATCTAGATAACCTCTAAAAGCCTCATGTACACGTAGGTGGGGTTTCTCAGAGGTGGCTGTTATACGACCTAGCCCGCTGACTTCCCTTTTCTCTTTTCCACTTTAGAGGTACACGATATATCAACAGGTTCCAACAACCTTGTAGCTTCCCTCAATCCCAAAGTACATCTTTCTCCTTCTACATCACATCCTCCTATACCCCCACAAATATCTTCTTAAAATCCTCAACAATAACCCTTCAACCCAACAACAAAAAAAAACCTCCAACAGACTCTGACCCCATGTCTAGATATAGATATATAATTCTATATATAAATAAATCTACATCTAGATGAAGATAGGATATATACACACAGGAACATGGAAAAACTAAGCAACAAAAGACCCCAAGGTCTCCCAACCCTCCCAAGACAGATCCAGGGGACTGGTGGAGGAGAAAGCAAACACCAGGGAGTAGAGTTCTATGAACTGATTAAAGAGTTAAAGAAACTTGAGACATTCAAAGAGGACATGACCCAAAAGTATAGGGAATTATAGTGGTACCTCAGCTCACAAACACTTTTGTTTGCAGTTTGATTCGCAAACAGAAGTTTGAAAAAATTTTGTTTTTGTTTGCAAACTTGGAATCAGGTGACAAACATGGCTGTGTCTGTCTTTCCCATACAAACAAAGACACAGTCATCTTTTCCAAAATAGTAGAACAAATAAAGTTTGTGAACCGAGGTACCACTGTATCATACAAAATGAACAATGTGGGTTTAGGGGAAACAAATAAAAAATTGAAAGAATAGATCAAGCACTGTTCAAAACCTGAAGGATAAATTTACCAAAGATAGAATACACAAAAAGGTATTAGACAGAAGTGCCAGATATAAAAAAAATTGCATAGAATTCATAAATTGTAGAAATACCCGATGTGAAGACAGGGTTTCTGAAATTGAGAGCAAAATGATAAATTACAATAAATTACTGAGAGAAGCCTTAAAATGATAGGAAAACAAGAAAAATTCATCCAATAGCTACTAAGTGACACTAAGAAGACCAGCCTAAGGTCAACTGGAGTTAGAGAGAAACTACAAGACAGTACACATGAAATAATAAAATTGTTTCCAGAAATAATAATAAAAAAGGTATCAAGTATGAAGAAAGGGTTCAACACACAAGTAAGCAACGCTTTGGAACATCAAACAACTAGAGTGACACCTTGCTTTATGAGTTTAATTTGCTTCATGATTCTGGTCACAAACTGAATCAAATTTCCTCCTAAAGTTCAATGTAAATAAGATTGCTCCATTCCGAATGCTATGAACATGGTCACAAACTGATTGCACTCACCGACCAATTTTGGAAATGAACTGCAAAAAATCTTTCCATGAAGTTAAATGTTAATGAGGTTAATCCATTCTGTATCATATGTACTTTTAACCACAAAATATGAATCAAAGTACAGTACAGTATGAAGACAGAGAGCACTAACCTTGCTTGAGGCTGCTTCTGCCATGGAGGACAGGAAGGTGGGTGGGGAGGAAGTTATTGTTTGGAGGGAGAGTCCCCTCCATAAGGACACTGAGGAGATCTCCTTAAAGGGGTTCCTCTCTGCTTTGTCTCTGCAGGGTCAATTTTAATGACAAATCTGTCTAATGTCACTTGTTTTTCCTGTGCTGCACAACCCTCCAAAAGTGAAAAACTGTATTATTCATCAGATTCAAAGCTCTGTTCATTACAGTTATGTTGAAGTGGTGCTTCTCAAAGAAATCCTGGCACTCACTATATTTTCCATAACGGACTTTATCACATCACTGCTAACCTCCTCGCTGTCTTCCTCTTACTTAGTGGAATGTTCAACAAGTGCCTTCTGCTGCTAACTTTGGAGGTCAGCAAGTTCTTCTATCATCAGCTCCTCCTAATGGTCTTCAAGAAGTTCCTCTATGTCTATACCATCCATGTTCAAACACATACTCCTGCCCATGGACACAATCTCCTCCACTACCTGTACATCAGACCCTTCAAAGTCACGTTCAGTAACACATTCTGGCCATAGTTTCCTCCAGGCTGTTTAAGGTCTAGTCTGTGACATCTTCTCAGCCTTTGCCAATGAGGTTGAGGCAATGGAGGATATTGAAATGTTTCTTCCAAAACTCTGTTAGAGTCAAAGATGTCTCTTCAGTGACATTAAGACACCTGGTGAAGAGAGCCATTGTATACAGCTTCTTGAAGTTGTGTATCACTTGCTGGTCTGTGGGCTGCAGAAGAAGTGTGATGCTGGTAGGGGGACTTAACCTTTATGAAATCATACTCAGCATCTATCCACCATCACCCATCCCTGGAAGGGTGTCCCACGGAATTGTCCATCTGGAGCAGGCACCTTTCAGGCAGTTGCTGTCAGAAAGACTTTTTTTTTGTTTGTTTTTAGGGTTTTTTTGTTGTTGTTGTTTTGGTTTTTTTTGGTACTGGGGTAGAATTCTGGTCCCTGTGTTTACAAGGCAGGCAGTAGAACCACGGAGCTAAATCCCTGGCCCCAGAAAGATATTTCTTTTTTTTTGTTTCAGCTTTAATTGAGTTTATTGGTTCATTTTATTATACAGTACAGTTACATTCATTGTTGGGATCTTGTACTTTTACATGACAGGTCTTGGTTCTCATTTTTTCCCCTTGTCCCTGCCCTCCCTTCACCCCCCTCCTCCCCTCCCCATCTACACTTTATTTTCATCTTTTCATTATCTCACATTTTTTTCTTTTCCCTTATTACCCTTCCCCTACCCATCCCACCTTCCCTACACCTTTAGGCCCTTTCTTCCCATTTCACAATGTCAGTTATCTTATTAGGGTCTTATGTATTATTATAGTTTATTCACACCAGAGAAACTATTCGGTATTTACACATGTGACTTATTTATTTCACTTAGGAGTATATCTTCAATATGTATCCATTTTCCCAGAAAGATATTTCTTAATGGTGGGTGCAATCACACCACGCAGACATTCCATGGACAACTGCCTTGTGACACAAGCTTTCTCATTGGCCCTCCACATGACAGGCACATTCTGGCCTTGTTCACATTCTGTTCATTGAACGCAGGGGGTGTCTGGGAGTAGTACACCAACAGAGGTGCAGTCTTCAGGTTGGTGCTTGTGTTCACATACAGTGAAAGGGTCAGTCTGTCCTTCATGGGCTTGTGCCCTGACAGAGCCTTTTCCTCCTGCATGTTACAGGCTCTGTTCAACATCTTCTTCTAGCAGAGCCCTGTTTCATCACAGCTGAACATTTGTTGAGGGACATATCCTTCTACCTTCATGAATTCTGTGAATTCTTTCTTGCACACTTCTGCAGCAGCCTTGTCGAAACCGGAAGCCTCACTATGTCTTATTACATTTAGGGGCCAATTCTCTTGTAGAACTTATCAACCCATCCTCTACTGACTTTAAGTTCATCGCTTATTGCACTTACAGAGGGGTTTTCTTTCAGTAAATCACTGTGCAGTTTACTGGCTTTTTCACAGCTCATAGCCTCACTAACACTGTCACCTACGTTTCTCATTCAACCACGCTAACAAGTTTTTCCACCTCTTCCAGCACTTGTGTCCTCTGCTTGGTTAAAATTGTTACTCCTTTTGTCACATCAGCTTCTTTGATGCCATCTTTATCCTTCAAAATTGTCCAGATTGTGACTTCACCATCATGTACTGTGAGACCAGATCAGTTATACGAATACCCTGGTCATGCTTTCTGTTATTTCCTTCTTCAATTCAATGTTTTTTTTTTCTTCAAAACCTTATCATTCTTTTTTTATTATTATTAAAGATTGCAAAGATACATGATAACAAGAAATTAAGATACTAAATAAAAATTTCAAATATACATATACATGACAGCAAAAAAAGGATATGAAATAAACAAGAATTTATGTAACAGACTAATCGAAATACATTATTTTGATATGATCTTCAAACATTATGTTCTTTCTCATTTTCTTATATTTTTTAAATAATGTAATTATAAATAAAACAAAGTTACATATTATAGTTGAGAAACTGTCCTCAAAATTTTATGATTTATAAACTCCTTGGTTTAATTGATAAATATCATATACTTGTTGATTGTACCACTTACATTTTCTAACAAAACTTCCCACAGAAAAAAATATACTTATATTTGAAATCCAAAAGCAGCTAAAAAAATTCACATTTTTAAGATCAGATTTTTCTGTTTCTATTTTATTATATCCCATACTTATTTTTATTATATTGCATAAGCATGATGGTAAATTTAACACCAATAGATATGTAATATTCTTCCCAAACGAATGACTATGAAGTCAAGCATATAATTTAAAGAAATCATAAGGTTGCCAGAGAAACCATCAATATGCCAAATGTGCACAATCCTACCACATTCATGCCCATGTTTCTCATTTAATAGTGCACACATATATGTAAAAACATATCCCCCACACATATACAAAATGCATATTTTCTATAATACAATATATACTTAGGTATAATAAAATAGTGCAGTGATGTGAGGAATGTTGGTGATTTGTATAATTTGAGAAAAAACAAATATCTTTGAAGGAGTTGAAGAATTTGTAATATGTATCAGATACTAAATGATATTAATGATTAAGTATAGTTATAATAAAATTTACTTAAAAATTAATATTTGTCATCAGTAGAAAATAAGTACAAAGATATATTGATAACATAATAACATTTGTCTTAACAAATTTCCAACCAAACAAGCTGTAGTGACAGAAAAGGAAGTTTGCAGAAAGCAGAGACGAAAGAGGAAAAGGATGGATGGACCTTAATACTTTTCATACAACTCATAAATACAGATTTCATAAATTCTCAAATAAAAAAGCAAAGAAAATGAGAACCAAAATAACTCATCAATTTGGTAGATCAACATATAGAGACAAGAATTAATGTATTGATAAATTTTAAAAATATGAAATGTAAAGCCTGAGATTTAGCTCAATAGTGCTGCACCTGCCTAGCCAGAACAATGTGCCGAGTTTAATCCCAAGCATCAGAAGAAAAAGAAAAAGGAAAAAAAAAAGAGGAGGAAAAAAAAAGCACATATACTTTGACATACTCAATAAATTAAAAATAAATTATTTGTTATCTCTTCCTCTTGAATTGTTCCCTTCACAAGGATGTAGTGAACTTCTTTGTCTCTTTCAATCAGTTTAAGTTTGAAATTTACTTTGTCTGTGAATAAGATTGCTAGCCCTGCTTTTTTTTTGCGGGGAGGGCTCCTGTTACATGAGGAAGCTTTCTGTCCTTTCACTTTCAGTCTATGGGCTTCTTTTTACACTAGACGTGTCTTGAACAAAACATATTATTGGATCTTGCTTCTTAATCCATTCTGCTGGTCTATTTCTCTTGATTGGTGAATTGAGGCTATTAATATTGATGGCTATACCCGATATGTACTAACTTATTATCTTTTTTTTTTTTCACCTTCTCCTTTTAGTTTCTTGGCTTGCCTATTTGATTTGCTCTGTTGAGACTCATTGTGTTGTTACCTTCATTGTCTTTTAATAGGATATTGCTTAGAATTCGTTGTAGTGCTGGTTTGGTATTCATAAAGTTTCTCAGGTGTTCTTTATCCTGGAAATAGCTTACTTCCCCACCCATTTTAAAAGAAAGTTTTGCAGGATACTATGTTGGAGGTTGTTTTCTTTTAGTCCTTGAAATAGCTCATTCCAGGTTCTCCTTAACCTAAGGGTTTGTATTGAAAAATCTGCTGTAATTCTGATAGGCTTTCCTTTGCATATAATTGTTTCTTGTCTCTTACTGCTTATAGTATTTTGTTCTTCTGTTGGGTTTCTGGAATCTTGATTATTATATGTCTAGGTGTAGATTTTTTTTTGATCACGGCTAGTTGGAGTCCTATATGCCTCACTTATCCGCATGTCAAATTCTTCCCCTCTATTTGGGAAGTTTTCTATAATTAATTCTGTGAACAGCTTTTTTAAGTCATTTACATTTTCTCCTATTACTTCTTGAATTCCTATCAATCTTATGTAATTCTTCTTAGTATCGTCTAAGAGTTGTATCAATTTCTCATGATCTACTGTTTTTAAGAGGGCTCTTTTTTCACGGTCACTGACTGCAATTATATCTTCTATATCTGAGATTCTATCTTCGGACTCTTATTCTTTTGTGAACACTCTGAATGGAGTTTTTAATCTACTGGATATCTGTTTGAATCTGTCCTATGGATTCCATTTCTTTCTTGTATTGGGCATTTCTTGTTTCCAATTCTTTCTTATGCTGGGCATTCATGGATTCTATCATAGTCCTGAGCTCATCTATTTTCCTCTCAGTTTCTGTTCTAGAGTCACAAATTATAACTTTCATTTTGCTTGTCATCTCTATGATTATCTGGGAAATTACTTCGATTTTATTTTTCTCTAGAGCCTGATTGATCAGTTTTGATACTTCCTGTGATTTGAGTTCAGGGTGGCCTGATGGTTCACCGTCAGACTTTTCATACTTATTTGCCCCACTATTTGCCATTGGTGAAATGGAAGTCTGTCCCTGTATCTTGCTTAAGCGTTTTCTCATTTTTACTATTGTTGTTGGGTTATCCTTTAGATTATTACTTAAATCTTCCTGATATAGTTGGACTGCAGCCATGGGTCTCAAATGACTCAGACATTCTCATTTTCATCATACTGAAGAAAACAGCTCATTGAGTCAATCACAATCCTTTATCCTAATTGATACAATTAGCACCACCATATAATGAAGCACAATTTGTAAATTGACCACTTATGGTACTCATCAATCTATCAACTTCAAACCATGTGAATTTAATTAAGATCAAGAAGTAATCCAAAATATGCTTACAGTAAATAAACTTTTCAACAAGGATATTTACCATTTACAATGGGGGCTTAAAACAAAGTTAAGACAAGAGGAGTAGATAAGTATAAGAATTAGAGAAGGTTTCATATGAAGCCAAAAGATGTAGAATGACCAGACAATCGTCAGGAAATTGTTAAATTCAAAAAAAACAAACAAAATAGAAATATAGTTACTCCTGAGTGAGGTAGAATAACATAAGAAAAGAACATAAAGAGAAAAAAATAATAAAAGAAGAAATCTGAATTAGGACAAGAGCAGAAACAGAAAGAAAGATGAGGGATACTATAGGGGAGTAAGAGACTGAGTTAGAGAAAGAAAACAAAAAGAAAAAAAAATTGCAGAGTAGGATGAAAAAAAGAAAAATGAGTTTGAAGGGCCTCTTTCAGACTATATCACTGCTGTCATAATATTCAGCATGCGCTGCCATGTGCAGAGCCGAGTCCCCTGACCTCAGCTAGCTGGTGGCAGAACCCCACAAAGCAGACTGAGCTCGGGCTGCGAGGCCCAGACTGAGTTCCCCGACCTCCTGAAGGGCTGAACTCTACTCAGTTCTACTATAAGTTTCCCCCACCACTTCTTTAAAGATGTTCAAAGTTGAAAGTGCCAGAAAATACTCTTTATGACCACCTGTGCCTCTACAGAGTAGGTCCAAAGACTGGCACAATCAGGTCTAAAAGCGCGAGGGGGGAGTTTGGGGGCTTCGGGGGTGCCCCGGGTTACCTTTCTAGCGCTTAAGATGGCGGCAGTGGTGTCAGCAGGGGAGGCCACGGCCGAGAAGACCCTCTGGTGCTAAAGATGGCGGGAACTCTGCCGGGGAGGACGGGGCGAGAAGACCCTCCGGGGCGGAAGATGGTGACGCAGCCTGCAGGAGTGGGCGGGGCCGAGAGACCCTCTGGCGCCATGGGAACGCTGCGGGGAGGGCGTGGCCGAGAAGGCCCTCTGGCGCTGATGATGGCGGATTTAGCCTGCAGGAGAGGGCGTCTAGAAGACCCTCTGGTGCTCCTTCTTATCATTCTTGCTCTGCACATTTTTGTTACCTTCATCACCACTCTGCACATGCTTGACAATTTCATTTCTGCTCTGCACTTTATTTTTACCTCCATGCTTGCTTTGCACTTTCTTGGCAGCTGTGTTGAACTAAACAATACTGTACAGTACTGTGTGTGCCAAAAAGCATTCAAAAAAGCTTCACAGCAAGTGTGTCTGTAACCATGATCTTGAATATAGGAAGCCTTGACCACATATCAGAGTGGGGAAGATCGCCACCTGAGTGTGCAGGGAAGATGGCCAAAGTCACTTTTGTCACTTGATAAAGAGTTTGAAAACAGAAGCAAGATTTTGTTGAATGTTTCTGTCTGTGAACCAAGTTATTCATGAAGAGGCATTTGTGAACTGAGGTATTATTGTACAATAAAAAAGAAGTTCCATGAGACACATTATAATAATTAAAATGCCATATGTCCACCAAAAAACAAATTTTAAAACCTGTCAGAGAAAAGCAAAAAAAACAAAAAACCAGATATAAAGGTAAACCCCTTAGAATTATAGCAGACTTCCCAACACAAACTTTAAAGGCCAGAATACCGTGGAGGGAAACAACTTCAAAACCAGATTAATGTGCCTGGCAAAACTTTCTCTCAAAACAATAGAATAATAAGAACATTAAAAAGAACAACTCAAGAGATTTATAAATGCCAAACCAGCACTCCAGAAAATACTTAAGAATATTCAAGACAGATAAAGAAAGCCATCAAAGTAAAAAAAATCCAGATGGAATATCGCTACATCAAGCAAACTGAATAAATAAGCAAAAAAGGGGGACAAATGAGTTTTCAAAAAAGAAAGAATGAAATAATAGGAATTAGTCAACATCTCTTAGTAATAACTCTCAATGTTAATGTCCTCAACTCCCCAATTAAAAGACACAGATTGGAAGACTGAATCAAAAAATAGAATCCAAAAGCCTGTTGCATTCAAGAAATTCATATAATCTAAAAAGATATCCATTGACTAAAAATCAAAGGATCCAAAATAATATATGTACCAAGATCTTGAAAACAATCAGGGTACCAATTTTACACTCAGGCAAAATAAACTTCAAGCTAAAACTGATCAGAAGAAACAAAGACGGTCCCTAAATACTAGTAAAGGGAATAATCTAACAAGAAGAGATAACATTTGTAAATATATGTGCACCAAATGCTGGAGCACATATCTTCATAAAACAAATATGGCTAGACACAAAAGTGTCTAACACTAGCACAATTATAGTGGTTGGGCTCAATATCAAACTTTTACAAAGACAAAGATCATCTAAAAAATCAATAAGGAAATGTCAGAGCTGAACCACACCCTTGAACATGCGGACTTAAAAGCTATCTACAGAGTGTTCTGTGCTACTACAACAGAATACGCATTCTTTTCTGCAGCACATGGAACTTTCTCCAAAATAGACCATTTACTAGTTCATAACACCTGCTTAAATAAACATAAAAAATCAAAATCATCCCAGTTTTACTATCAGATCATTGTGCAATGAAACTAGAAGTCAATCACAGAAGAAACCACAAAAATTTATAAATATCTGGAAAATTAATACATTCCTTAGCGTCCAATGGGTCACAGAAGTCGAAGAAGAAACTAAACTATTTCTGAAAGCAAATGACAGTTCCAGTACAACACACCAGAATCTGTGGGACATAATAACAACAGTGCTAAGAGGGAAGCTAATTACAATCAATTCTTATATTAGAAAAACATAACAAGCTCAGATAAATAACTCAATGAGGGTCCTCAATTCACTTGAAAAGTAACAACAATCTGAGCAAAAAACTGAAATTAAGAAGGAAAATCATAAAGATCAGCAACAAATTGAAGCGCTGGTTGGTTGAAGAATAAAAAAATAGTAAACACTTAGCCAATAAAATGAAAGATAAATCCTTAGCCAAACTTAAAAAAAGAAAGAGAAAAAAGGCTCCCATCAAAGCAATTAGAAATAAAAAAGGTAAGATCACAACAGACACTCAAAAATTCAAAAAATAGTAACTACTATGAGAAATTATATTCCAACAACTTGGAAAATTTTGAAGAAAGGGACAGATTCCTAGATGCACACAAATTACCAAAACTGAACCAAGAAGACATTAAAATTTTGATCAATCAGACATGTTGATCAAGGGAACAGGATATAAAATAAAGAACATCCCCAGACACATGCAGCTATTTGATCTTTGACTAAGGAGACAAAATCATGCCCTGGAGAAAAGATAGCCTCTTTAGTAAATCGTATTGGGAACACTGGCTATTTGCATGCAGAAAATTGAATCTAGACCCATATCTCTTACCATGTACTAAACTAAAATAAAATCAAAATGAATCAAAGAACTAAATGTTAAAACAGAAACTCTTAACTTGCTGAAAGATAAGATAGGTAAAACTCCTGAAGTCATAGGCATAGGAAGGACTTTCTGAATAGAACACGAGTTGCACAGGAAATAGTACTGAGAAACAACAAGTGGGGTCATATCAAATTATTAAAAATCTTCTGCACAGCAAAAGGAGCAACAGAGTGAAAAGATAACCTACAGAATGGGAAAATATTCCTGTTATTACTCATACATAGGACTAATATATAGAACATACAGTGAACTCAAAAATAATTAGACCCTCCCCAAGATAAAAGCTTAGTGGTTCCACCGCCTACCTGGCAAGCACAAGGGCCCAAGTTCGATCTCTGGTACCAAACAAAACAAAAATGGGGAAATGAGGGCTGGGAATTTAGCTCAGTGGTTCTGCTGCCTGCCTCACAAGTGCAAGGTCCTGAGTTCTATCCCTGGTACTGAAAAATGAAAGAAAATTTTTAAAAATTGGCAAATGAAATGAATGGACACTTCCCAGAAGAAGATGTACTGTGGTTAATAAACAAATAAAGAGAGTTCAACATCTCTGGTCATTAGAGAAAGGCAAATTAAAACAACACTAATGTTTCATTTTATACCAAAAAAGAATGGAAATCATCAAGAAATCAAATAATACCAAATGCTGGCATGGTTTTGGCGAGAAAGGAACTTTCTACATTGTCGGTGAGAAATGTAATCTAGTATCATTATGAACATTATGGAGTTTTCTCAGAGTACTATAGTGAGAAATTCCCTTTGACAGAGATATACCTCTTCTAGATATCTTCCTAAAAGAGCAAAATGCATCATGTTACAGCAATACATACATATCAATGTTTACAGCTGCACAATTCCTAATAGGAAAATCCGGAAGCATTCTAAATGCCCATCAACAGACAAATGGATAAAGAAATTGTATTATCTATACATAATAGGATACCTCTTAACTATAAAGGATAAATTTGAGACATATGTAGGAAAATGAGTTCATCTGGAAAATACAACGTTAAGTGGAATAAATAAGACATATAAGCTTAAATACCATATGGTTTCTCTCACTTGAGTAAGCCAAAGTGTAAACAAAGAGCAAAGTAAAGGAAATGGAGGTAGGTCTTTTGCAATGGGAAGGGATCTGATGGCCAGCTGTATGCCTGTCCACTCCCACTTAGCCGTCCTTGGTCCTTGTAGTTCTCCAGTGGCCCTGGCCAAGGCCCTGACAACTCCCTTTCAGGAACAGTAACACTGTCCAGACTTGTCTTTGCCCTCAAGCGAAGAAATTGCCTTATGAAGGGGCTGAGAACCATCTTATTAACAAGGGCTAAGAGTATTTAAAGGTGGTTACATGGTTTCTAGGAAAAGCTCAGGCCCCAAATCCATGCGGTTAAACACATTGGCAAGCTTCTAACAAGCCCAAGCGTCACGGCCCCTGCAGCGAACCCACACTACCCTACATCCCGTAGGTCAGGCACAGCTGGTCAGATGTCATTTGACTTCTGTCATTCTCTATGGCACCCCTTGCTGTATAATCACGTGGGTTCCTAGCCAGTGCCCAGGCCATACCGATGGAAGAATGGATATACTAATATATTCCATCTTCTTATTTTCTTATTATCATTCTGAACATTAGAGAAATGAACACAGCAGTTATTTATAGGTCTCTAAATTTCTATTTTTACTTAGAAAATGCATACCCGTTGTTTCAATGGATGTATCCAACGATTGAAAACATTTGTAATATTGTGACATTATTAGTTTGTGTGTATCTTGGTTGTGAGAAGAAAGGGAGAATAAAATAATTCAGTTTTCCTAACTATATTATTATTATGAAACTAGGGATATTGATGAGAGGCCGCAGGGTGCTTATGGAGCAGGCATTTGGATTTTTAGTACAGCAACACTAACTACTGATTATCGAAGAGACCCCTGTGTGTCTAAATGAAGGGAGACTTCAACTACGTAGCCAAGGGAAAAGACACACAGACCCTGCAAGCTTAAATATTTTTTAAACAGCTGCTTTGCTGAACTGAGAAAGCCATAGATCGCTACCTCTTCCATCACATGTATTTTCGGGAAAATAATTTGGCAACCTGATTAACCCCCTGTGTCTTCTGTTACCTAAACTTAATGTTGTTAACTAGGCAATAGGTTATGGTTTTCATTTGTATTTCCCTGCCTCAAAAGTAGCAAACTGTTAGCATAGAGAACCCAAACGTGTGGCAAAACTGCAGTGTGCTCCACTTATGATAAAAGTAATAAGCAAATGGGTGAAGGGAGGGCAGGGACAAGGGGAAAAATGAGAACGAAGAGCTGTTATGCAAAGGTACAAGATCCCAACGATGAACGTAACTGTACTGTATACCTAAAATGTGCCAATAAACTCAATACGATTTTTTTAAAGTGATAAGCAACTGACTGGTGCCAGAAAATTACTACAGTCCCAACCTTGTTTAAAATAAATATCTATTTTTAATAGAACTTGAAAGGAGGAGAAATAATTAGATGTAAATCTTACCTAAAAATTCAACATGCCTGCCTGCCTGCCTCCAATTCTAGTGCCTTCCCACACTGAAGGAAAGTTGATCACAACAGTTAACAAATCATTGCTTTAAGATTTTTACACCTTTATGGAGGTATAATTTACATGCCGTAAAACAGGCACACTTAAGGTATATAACTTGACATTGCTTTTGGTATATTTACAAAGTTGTCCACCACCAACCCCATCTAATTTCAGAACATTTCCATCATCTTGAAAAGGAAATCTCATTTTGCATCCTTTCCCCTCTCCAAGCCCTAGGCAAGCACGTAATCTACTTCTGTCCCTATACGCTTGTCCATTCTGGATATTTCATTTAAATGGAATCACACAACATGTAATTTTTTGTGCCTGAATTTTTCTACATAGTATAATTGCTTTGAACTTTATCCATGGTATAGTATATGTTTATACTTCATTTTTAAAATATCTTTATTAAGATTCAAATCCAATAAAACATCTATTTAAAACACAGCATTTGATGTGTTTTAGTACACTTAAGAGTTACAACCATTACCACAGAATAATTGTAGAACTTTCTCGTCACCCAGAAAGAAACACAACCCATTAGCAGTCACTCCACACCCTCCCGCCCATTCCCGGTCCCAGACAACCATCGAATTGCTTTTCTCTCACTGAATATTTCCCTATTTTGACATTTATGTAAATTAAAGCATACAATATGTGGTCATCTTTACTGGCTTCTCTTACTTAGCATAATATTTTCAAGGTTCATGCATTGTTAAAACATGCATCAGAATTTTCTTTCTTATTAATTTTGATTGCCAAATAATATTCCATTGTACAGCTCTACTACATTTTATTTACGCATTCATCAGTTGGTAGGCATTTGGATTGTTTCTGTTACCTGGGTAGTATGAGCAATGTTGCTGTGAACATTCCTGTACCAGTCATTGTGTGTGCATAAGTTTACAATTCTCTTGGGTACATACCAAAGAGCAGGATTGCAAAGTCATATGATGACTCTATGTTTAACATTTTGAGAAACTGTCAGCTCTTTCCTGAAGTAGTTGCATAATTACATTCCACTAGCAATGTTAAAGCTCCTTTTATCACATGCTTACCACCTCTGATTAGTGCCTTTTTAAAAAATTATAGCTATTCTAGTGCTTATAAAGTAGTATCTTATTATGGCTTTCATTTCCATTTCCCTAATGACTAAATGAAATGTCTCAAAAAAGTTATATGTCATCTTCTACATATTTATAAATTTTAACTCTTACATTTAGATTTATGATCTACTCTGAGCTGATTTTTTTAGTATGATAAAAGATAAAATTTAAGTCCTTTTTTAAAAATTTATAAATAAGTAAGTTTCCCAGAATAACCTGTTAGAAAAAATAATTATTTCTCCCATTGAATTACTGTGGTGCCTTTCACAAAAATTAATTAGATTTATTACCTCAATTTTATTTCATTGGTTTATGTGTCTGACTGTATTGCTGTAGTATTGTCATAAGCTGAAATCAAGAAATGTATAGTCTCTTTCAAAATTGTTTTAATAATTCTGTATCCTTTCCACTTCCATGTAAATTTTTGTATCCTTGCCAATTTCTCAAAAAAATAGCCGGCTAGAATTTTGATAGCTATCGTGTTAAATTCATGGATCAATTTAGAAAGTATTGCCTATCTAACAACATTAAGTTTAGGTATCAGAAGACACAGGTCATTTTCAAGAGATCTGTATCTGCGGTAAAGATCAAATCCATCCATGATAGCTTTGTAAGGTCCATTCTGATCTTAATCCATCCCCTAGGTAAATAACCAGCTTTTACTTGCAGCACCCCTCACATCGTCCCCTCAAAATATACCACAAGCCACATCAACCCACCTTTAGTTCTGAAAGGCTTGGTGCTCTGTCTTGCCTCGGCCTTTTTCTCACTCACATGTACACTGTAAGGCCTCGCCCACGTCAGGAGCTTCCTTCCTCTGTCCTGTCCCCTAATTCACTTCAGATCTCAGCATCCCTTTCTCTTCCTCTGGGTCACAGACCGCCACAACCCACCGTATCTGTCTCTTTGTACTTCCACAGTGGACTTCAGGTTATTTAATGGAACATGTTCAGACTCGCCTTGAAATGAGTTGAAACGTCGTAGTTGAGATGAGTGTCCCTGGTCTCTGTTTTAGACCAGGTAGAAATGTGGACAGTTCTGCAACTGTTTGTGCGTCTTTAAACTTTTTTATCACTTTTTCTAACACTTTCAGGACTTAGAAAAGATATTTTCCTCCTTTTCTTCCTAGTATTTTCCAAAAGTATTTTGTCTGCTCAAAGTGTTTGCAAGGGTTTTTGTAGGATAAGTAATGATCCCCCTAAAATATCCATGTCTTAATCTCTGGGACCTGGGTGTCATTACCTTATACTATAACTGACAGGACGGTAGAGGTATAATTAAGCCAAGGACTTTTAAGTGAAGAGAATATCTTGGATCATCCAGGTGGATCTAACGTTGCAATCATGTGAATTCGGGGATAGGACACAAAGGAAACAGCTGAGAAGACAATGTGAGGAAAGCAGACAAGGGTGCCTGCAGCCTCTCAGAGCTCTGAAGGCAGAGAAATGGATTCTTCCCTTAAAGCCTCCGAAAGGAATACAGTTCTGCTGATACTTTGATTTCAGTCCAGTGAAACTGATTTCAGAGGTCTGATCTCCAGAATCATAAGAAAACAAATTTATGTTATTTTAAACCACTAACTTTTTGGTCATCTGTTACAGAAACAAAAGAGAATAGAATAGTAATGAGTTGGAAATAACCTGCTGTCTTACAGAAGTGGAAACAACCTGTATATCCAAAAACAGAGGTTAGCTGGAAACAACCTAAATGTCCATGGACTGAAACTGATTATATCATTTCTGGTAAGTTTAAAGAATAGATGGGGTTTGGTCTCATTTTCTGATGAATAAAAATGACCTGAAAAGCTATCTAAAAGTTGTTAAGGTAGATAATAAGTATTCTTGTGGTATTGTTTCTATTTGTTTTCATTTTTTATTTGAAGTGCGCTTAAGGCTGCATTGTTTTTGTAATAATAAAATAGAAAAGACAACAAAAGAAATAATAAGAAAATACACCATGGCATGGTGGTACACACTTATAATCCCAGCACTCAAGGAGGCTGAGGCAGGAGGATTGGTCAGCCTGGACTAATAGTGAGTTCAAGGCCAACCTGAATCACATAGTAAGACCCTGTCTCAAAAAATAGCAACAAAAAAAAAGTAAAGAAAAAGAAAATACAGGGAAAAGATTTATAAATTGTAATAGTTTGAATGGATTGGTTTCTTAATTAGAAAATGTGGAATATGAGATACAATGTTGAGTTACACCATCTGTATTTTAAGAGAATGACATGTGGTAGTTTATAAAACCATTCAAAAGCTTTATGTATGCATAGATTCTTTATTCACATCAGGACCCCTAGCTATGAGTTCAAAATATACCACTTAAGAGTAGTAATAGCAATGAGAACAATATTAACAGTAAAAATGATACTCATATACTCCATAGTTAATTTGTCTAATCACCTATCAACTCTTACAAAAGCCATGTGCAATAAATGCTACTCCATTGCTTTTTACACTTTTAAGCATCAAGAACTTGGAGCTAAGAAAAGTTAAGCAATATTCTTGGGTCAGAAAGATCTTTAGGCTTAGATCACTTTTCTACTTATTGACCTGTCCACGAGAGGTACAAATAAATAGCCCCGCTACCCATCAATATTTAAGAACAAAAGATGTGGGACATGAACAGTAAGTAGCTCCCTCCCCTACTCCCTTGGAGATTTCCAGTGAAGAGGAAAATGTCAAAATTGCTGACTGACATTTACTCAAAGCTTAAGGGACTTCTAGTGCTTAAGTATTATGCTAATCAGATTGTTTTTCTGGGGAGGTTTGTCATGTTTTGTATGAGGTGTGTGTATTTAAGGTGTACAGCATGATGTTTTGATATTGTTTAGTTTCTTTTTTAGGAGGAATAGGTTACTGTACAACTTGCCAGAAGTGACTTCCAATACTTGTGTCATTCATCAGTGTGATGCAGTGGAAACAGAATGCATGGAGCCTTTCTTTTCCACGGTCACTATCACCTGTTTCAGCTTGCTCCGGTTCCCGTTCTGCAGATGTTCAAGGTAGAGAAATGGTATCAGGGAGAAACATTTCATTCGAACCAAGTAAGTTAATGCATTTTGAGATTCTGGCTAAACTAATTGACCTGGTTGTTCAGACACAGTTCAGTGAAACAGACTAAGAAATCAACCTGGCTCACAGTCCTGATCCTTTAATGAAAGTTTGTTAAATAATAAAATGCTATCATGTGACTACCTTGAATCAGGCACAACTCTTTCCACACCATGATTAGGCATGATTTTTGGCATAAATGAAATTTTAAATTAGTGAGAAAATATGCAGTAATTGGAATTGTATTACAGTATCCCCTGCCTTGTTGGTTTGTTCATTCAACTGTGATTTCAAGAGATCTCCAGGATAAGCTGGATTTGCATCTCAGTAACCCAATGCACAATTTTTTTCTTCTCAGAACTTGGCAGTCTAAATAATGAATATGCGTTTAATTTATCTAAATATTTAAATGACATTCTAAGATGCTAATGTAGTTGTGCTTTTATAAATATAAATCACTACCTCCCCATAAATTACCAGACTTATTTCTCATGTTCATTTTCACTGTCCATGAGAAAAGGTTTGCAGAGCAAACCTCAGCCTAGTTTCTGTAGAATTCAGAATGTGTGAAGCTCAAAGTAATGAGACTTTATAGCAGTTAGAACCAGAGGCAGATCTGTTCCCCAGGTTGGGGAGTGAGGGATCTCAGGCTTGAAAATGAACACTGCCTTCCTTGGTGTCAGAGAGACAACATTTTAGGGATGTGGACAAGATGCTATCTAATAACTAAAAGTTCTCTACAGTGTGGGAAGTGACTTTCGCAGCAAAAGAAGAAACTTGTGGTGGGGGGCACTTTTTCTGTCCCTCCCATCACCCCCTGACAGGATATGTGAGTAGTGAGTGACCTAGCACAGCAGATTAAAGAATCTAATACCACCTCAAATGTGTCCTTTCTACCATATTTTAAATCTCAGTTGTATTTCTATAGTCGTGAGGAACATGTGGTTTCTTCTGCAAACATGCCTTGGTAGTATATGTATCTGATTGGGTTTGGTGTGGGGGAGGTAGCCTTGGATCCTCTTCTCAGAACTCGTGAAATTTCTCCTCTGCCTTTCTTCTCTTGCTCATCTCCTTTCCCAGTTTTCATATTTTTCTTTTCCAATAAGGCTCCAGTAACTTTTAAGCAAATATTAGAATGCCCAATATATCTTGCAGTGACATGAAAAAAAAGCAAATAAAGAACAAGAAAGAAGCTCAAAAAGCAGGTGAGGGAAATCAGATGCTTTGGGGTTGGTTTTCTCCCCACAAAAGGTGCTAGGTAAACATATCGGCTGGTTAGTGATTCCTTCTGTATGGTTTGGGTCAAAAACGTCTCCCCAAAGCCTCATTCACCTCTGGGCAGGGCTTCTCTCTCTGCGTTTCCTGGCCATTGGGCCATAAGCAGCTTTTCTTCCAACTTACTCCCCCTCCACACCCTTTCTGCCTTGGAAACTGCCAGCCATGAACTGTAAACATGAGCCAAAATAAACCTTTTCCTCTTGGTTGTGTGTGTGCTGGCTATCGGGTCCTAAATACCAGAAAGTGACTATCTTCCTACTTGCCTCTCCTCCATAAGTCCTAATTCCCATCCTACAACCCCAGTTTACCCCTCCTGACTACAATTGGTCAAAATTTTAAGCTTTTTTCTCTTGTGAGAGAGTGAAAGAGTTTGTATGTGTGTACCAACTCTAAAATCCAAGTGAACATTTGGGATAATCTGCACATATAGGAAAGAGATTAAATTCTTGTTGAATGGATCTGGTAACATAGGACTGTTGGTTTATTTTACTGGGTGTTACGTCAACTTTTTTCTGAAAATGATGCCCAGCGCGGTAAAGGAAGAAACCATCATTTTTCTAAGTTGAGTTTTTTAAATATATTAATTGACAATGTGAAATAGGAAGAAAAGGCCTAAAGGTGTAGGGGAAGTGGGAAGGGTAGGGGAAAGGAAATAAGGGAAAAGAAAAAAATATGAGAAAATGGAAATAAAGCGTTTGTAAATAGGGAAGGGAGGAGGGGGTGAAGGGAGGGCAGGGGTAAGGGGAAAAAATGAGAATCAAGACCTGTCATGTAAAGGTACAAGATCCCAATGATGAATGTAACTGTACTATATACTAAAATGTACCAATAAACTCAATGAGAAAAAAAAATTGATTTGGAATTTCACTACCTGTGTACCGGAGTATGGGAATCTTGGTTAGTTTCAGTGTTAATATTATGATTAGGGTTATGAATGTTTAAGAATGTAAGTACCTGGGTTAAGCTTTGTGGAAAAATAAATAAATAAATAAATATGTTTATCACAATAAATACTTCACTTTCTGTCTCATGCCCCCCCAACTAGAAAATAAAAACAAATTTAATGCTACTCACTATAATTATGACATTAACATTTCCTGAAGTCAGTCAACAATTTTGACAATCCTTTTGGATCATTTATCACCTGGATCATTAGAAAAACACTATGACAGCTCACCTGTTTATTAGTTTATTCAATTGTCGCTCTTTTCTCTTTTAACATACATAATCAAAAGTACAGGTTTCAGGCTTCAGGCAGAAAGACCTGAATTATAACAAATTTTATTTTGAGCTGCAGGAAAAAAAATGTGGAAAATTTAAATAGGCAGATACTACTAGGTGTTCAGGCTAGCCTATCTTTCTGGATTTTGTCTGCCTTTGGAACAGTGTTTTGAGATATTCTATGTCTCTGTAAATGTAGGTAACTGAAAACAATGCAAATGACTCTTGTTTATAGACTACAAATGCAATTTTTTACGTAGAGGTACAAATTGATATCCCCTCTCATCAAGAAGCCAGTTCTACATTTATTAAGCAAATTCACTGCCCGTATACATGTCTGCTCTTTCAACTCTCTTGAGCTGGTTGTACTCACACATCTTACTGGCTCCCCATTAATTAGTGAATTAAATCAGAAACACTTTCATTTTAAACATTTTTATTGGTGTATGTCTTCAGTATATAATCATTACATCCTTTGTGAGGAGTTAGCACATATAAATAAAACATATCTTAATTTTTCCCTTCCCCTGCCCCTTAATTTTATATAATTGAATAAAATCATGATTTTTTTTTTTTCAGGGATCGAACTTATGACCTTGCACTTGCCAGGCTGGCACAGCACTGAGCTACATCCCTGGCCCTCATGATTTTTAGCTCATAATTAAAACTATCTTTTAAATAGATCCAAGATCCCTACATCATGCCCTCCACAAGAAGGAATTGTGAAGTTCCCTTAAAAAAAAAAAAGGAAACACTAATTCTAAAATCATCCCTCAGAGTACATCACAAGCAAATGTAACTATTCACTACCACCAGGTATGTTGTATTAATTTTTATTTTAGTTCAAATTTTTTATAATAAATTAGTGCAGAGCCCAGGGTAGTGTTGCATATGTACAACCCCAGCCCTTGTAAGGTCCATCAGTGCAAGAGGATTGTCAGTTTGATGACAGACTGGGCTAAACAATGAGTTCAGGGTTGGCTTGGACTACACAGCGAGACCTCGTCTCAAAACAACAATAATAAATTAGTCCATAAAACTTTCATAATAATTTAAATAAATGTATAAAGCAAAGAACAATGATTTAGATATGCCTTCCCAGTGGTAACCAGTGTTAATAATTTAATCCTCCCATTGCTATCTAGATAAAATAAAGATTAATGTGAACATTAAGTATGGAGATACAGGCTATAAGGAGGAATTCCCGAAAGGGAATAGGGAGATGTTTTTAAAAATCGCTTTTGCCTTAAGGTTGGAGAGGGACCTTGGCTGCTGGATTAGAAATCAGAAGAGGAATTGCATTTGTCCCGCAGCCTTGCTCATGCACACCGTGTGCACACTCTTCAGAAGGCACTGCGCTTAGCCTCTGGAACGGCCCAGCCACCGGCCCTTCATTCACTTTCCCTGGCATGTTCCCCCGGGGTTTGGGATGTTGGGGCTGTTCCCTATTTTGGTCCTGTAGTTTAATTCTCGTTCATTACACAACCCCTAAAACACATTTAGAGACTCTCTGTCTGTGTTCAGACTTCGTCCTGCCTCAGAACATGACTTTCTTCTCTGCTTTCCAGAAAACAAGATAGATATGCCGAAACGTGATAAGAAAGTGAAAAGCAGCCCTGCTGACAGCCAAACCAGGAGGTTCCCAACTGCATGTCAGCCACACTCACAGAATAGAAGCAGCTTCTAAATGGGGCCACTCCATGCCTATATTTGGAAGGCGACTCAGATAAGGCCACTCCACAGCTACAAAAATGAAGAAACATCCCCCTCTTCTGTCCAACATGAGTGACTGCTGCTCCTTTGCCGAGACGAAAACTCCCGCCTTTCAGATTAACGTGATGAAGACACGCCATCACAGAAGTGTCCCTTCTTCCAGAAGCATGCAATCGTGAATTAGCTGCCAGTCCCCTGACCACTCCGCGCACCATCCAGCAGGCACACACATCCTGTGAGAAGCTTCTCCCAGTTGCTCCCAGCTCCTTTGGATGCTTTCAGTCTAATTTCCTTGTACTATAATAAGTGTGTTCCTGATGATCTCAAAAAATTAAGCTGTGCATAGGTTAGGGATAATGGCTATTGACACCCGAGCAATAGACAGTTTTGTATCAAGTGACCGACTAGCCTAGTACATCACCTCTCTCTCATAGGTTCATACGACCATCAGGTGCGATGAGACTAGAGAGACAGAACTGCATGCAGAACAAGACCTGCATCCAAGTCCCAACCTTGTTATCGATTAATTTTTCAATTGCTTCTCCAAGAAGAGTGATTAGGAATCTTCAATCCCTAAATTCTTTAGCACTCCCTCAATCCCCTTCTCTGGCTGTTACCATGCCTGGATTCACCTTACACCCTCCAACCTCCCTATCCCCTGGCCCAGCTTTATTAGAGAGGTTAAAACTCATGAATGCCACCTCAAGGCTTCAGAATAGGACTACCACCCTCAGAAGGTGACCCCCTAGGAACCTGCAGCTACACTGCCTTTGCACAAGACCAGCAACTTTGTAAGGTGTAAAGTCAGCAAGACAGCCAAGCTGATCATGAAGACTTCCTCTTAAGCACTGATGAACTTATCACCAAAAAATAAACCTTGGGATTTCAGATTCAGACTGTTTATACTTCCACCAGAAGCTATCCAGAGTCATCTTCTTCTCAAGATAGTTAAGACCCTGGCATGGAGCTAGGATCCACCTTTCTAGAAAGTGTCCCTCACGAAGGTCCTGAATGGCTTTCCTTATACACTATCCATTTAGGGATGGTTTCAGTCAACAGAAATGTTTTAATAGCATTTAGCATGACAGGGGAAAGTTCTCAGTCTTGGATCACAGAAGATTCTGTATCCACTACCCAAATGTGATTACCCTACCTTAGCAAATCTTGAACACCTCATTGTAAGATATATGGACTAGAGCCTAAGTTCCACTGGTTTCAGAACCATTGTTTTCCACTGAACCTGCTGGCATAAAACTCATAAGGATTTAAAGTGACTGTTTCAAAAAGAGGCCCATTCCAGAGATCATGCCAGTGTTGACCAGCCATTATCAAATGACACATTCATATTATTCTGCCATGACCTGTGCATCAAATAACATAAAGGCATTTGTACAATTGCAGATGAAAATAAGGAATGTTTTTAATTCTTTTATTATAAAATATGGTGAAAATTGCTTTTCAGTGCATACATATTAAATAGAATCTCTTCAAGCAGATTTCTGTTTACGTTGTTATTTGCAAACATTGGAAATAGCATGCTTTATAAGCTGTCACAGATGGAACAAACATTTGTACAACTTTCAGCTGAACGTCCTAATCGAGGCCTAACGTCACTATAATATTTGTGTACATGTATGTGTGCACACTTTAACGCAATTAAAAAAACCCAGCATCTGATTTCTCCCAAGGAGAATCATTGTCGGTTTGTAGAAAGCCTTATGTATACCAAGTATAAACACAGTTTCTAAGGAAAAGTCAGCCTTCCTTTGCCAGAATTGATGGTGACACAGACCGAAAAAGTAAACTCGTGCCACATCAGTTTCTTCTCAGAGGCATTTCCTCTGGTGGTTTTATGAGTTTCATTTCCCTAGCTGGACTGTGACTCCTGAGGAGTAGGACTAAGCTCTTTGTGCTTCCTCTGTGTTCCTCATAGGCAGCCATAGGGAGAGGCCAACATTTAATGGACTTTTAAGGACCACCTGCAGTACCTCACTTAATTTTGTTCACCAACTCCAAACACAAACATTCCTAATTCCATTAATCAAATTGAGTCTCAAAAGTTTAAGACACTCATAATCACAAGGTCACAATACTATACTACCTCATATTACACTGCACTGCACTGTGCCTGTCACACCTCACTGCTGTTCAGTGTTAACAGCAGGTGATTCCTAATAGAATCTAACAGTTCATCCTACAGCAAGCAAGAACATAGGTCAGAGTTGTAATGCACTCATACTTCTTCTCTGTTTCTAAGAACGTCAACTCCTTATGAAACGAGTTTTAAAGCCATGTAATAAACTGGTAAGAGACTGGCAGCTTAATTTCCAGCAACTACCCATCTCACAGAATCATGATCAAAGCAGTACAAAAAACATAAAATACATGAATTCATCACAAAAGGCCAACCCAATAATTACCTGGTAAGAGGCGGAGCCATATGTTCATAAAATACTTATTGAATGAGTAAGTGGCCCCAGACTAAGAAACAAATATTGTTCTAAGTAGTGTGAAACTTCTTCAGTTACTTCCAAACTAGAAACTTTAACATGACCAAAAGATAGTGGCAGGGATGAAAGACTGAAAAAGAGAGAGAAATACAGGGGTATGGGGGGAAAATGAGAACCGAGACCTGTCATGTAAAGGTACAAGATCCCAATGATAAATGTAACTGTACTGTATACTTTAAAAGTACCAATAAACTCAATGAAAAGAATTTTAAAAAGAGAGAAATAGTTTCTTTTTCTTCTTCCTTGCTTTTTTTTTTCTTTTCCTTTACAAAATCCCAGCACTGTGCTATGATTTCTTTTTGGCTGGAGGGGTGAGCACAGGAGACAGCAGCTGCTGCTTTGCAGCCAAGTTGGAAAAGTTCCGCAGTTGTTCTTGGCTTCGGGGGACTGAGACTGCAGTGTTCTATTACATTTTGGCTGAATTTTTTTTTTCTTTAAAGGCTGAACTAGCAAAACGTATTTGGAAACCCAAATGTTGAAGGAAAATGAAAAGTCTAATAAATCCAGCCTGCTGGGAGGCCCTCTGCTGCGAAGACTGGCAAGCACTGGATCCCCATCCTGTGTGTGTGTGTGTGTGTGTGTGTGTGTGTGTGTGTGTGTGTGCATTTTCTCTGAAGATCATGGCTGCTGTAAAACTTTTATATGGTAAAGGCCATCAGGGGCTTCCAAGACTTGTAAATGAAAGGCAGTATGACTCTTCAACAATCCACATTTCAGGTTCGCGCGAATGCAGCTCCTTGGAGGGCGCTTCACACACTTAGACAGATTTGCACAGAGAGGAAAATGAAGAAAGAGAGCAAAGGGTCTTATAAAACCCAGCCACCATCTGGCTCTTCAAATCTAGCAGCACTGGAGTAATTTCATTTTCCAGAACTTTCCCTCTGGCTTTCTAGAAAGAGACTGCTTAATGAAGGTGTTATAGGTCACCTAGCAGTTATGTACAGGAGAACTTTATTGAGTGGAGATAAATTAACATCATGAAAACAGCAAAATAAGAGGTCCATAAATGTGTCCCTGGTACAGGAAACTACAAGTAGATTACTGTTGGGCAGTGGAACCACTAAGGTCAGGCCACACCATGGAATTCATTCTATTTTTTTTTAAGAGGAGGAGGATGAGGAGGGGGAAAAAGAAGGAGTTGTACAGGCACCCAGTTGTAGAGTAGAGAAGGAGGAGGTGAAAGAGAAGGAAAAAGGAGGAGGGAGGATGGTTTGAAGAGTTATTTTGGGACAAAATATAAAGTTACTTTTCTTTTTTACTGGAGCCTGTGATAACTTTAGGTATACCAAATTTCACGGATCATTTTCTCCAGGCTTTATAATGCTATCATGGATGACTCCTGCAAGGCTATAGTGTTCTGTTTTGATTTGTTTTCACTTCAATTCTCTTTATTCTGCATTGCCAAGCCCAATATTTTTCCAGGTACAGAATCTACTTTACTGTAAAGTCTGATCTTCAAATCATCTTTAATACATATTTATTTAGAGTTACATTTATCTATAGTATAATGTGTAAGTCTTAGTTTTATCCGGCTCCTCTCTGCATACAATAGCACTCCATTGATGTGTGTTGTACCACATTCTACCTGTACATTCACCCAAAGGTGGGCAGTCATGTCATTTCTAACCTGTCATTGTTTGTACAATACTACCATGAGCATTGTTGTATCTCTTTTTAAGGGTATATTTTTGCAAAAATCTATGCAAATGGTTCTCCAGATGTTGACATTTTTCCAGGAATGGAATTTCTAGGCAGAGTATTTGCACGTACTTAACGTCACCCTGCACTGCTAAGATAGCTCACTGCAATGGCTGTTTATACTTCTACCAGCAATGAGATGAGGATTCTCATGTGCTCATGTCTTTGGATAGTATTTCTTGTTACTTGACATCATAATTTTTGTCACCTGGATTGTTAGAAAATGAAGTTGACTTGTTTTAAATTTTATTTTTATTATATTCACAAAAGATATTTAGTGATTATACACATTTCCTTTTCTATTACTTGTTAATATTGTTTTCTGAGTTTTTCTCTTTTTTTTTTGGTACCCGGGATCAAACTCGGGTCCTTGCGCTTGCGAGGCAGGCCACCAAACTGCTGAGCTAAATCCCCGGCCTGAGTTGTTCTTATTTTAAATTAAAATTAAGTGCTAGAATTCCCTTCATGTCTAAATCTTTGTTGGTTTTACACATTAAAAGTAGCTTTTCAAATCAGTTTCCTTATAGTTTGTCTATGATGACCTTTGTTGCAAAAAAAATCCTTACTTTTGAGAATAAAATTTGAACGCATGGTGTCTACCATTTAGAATATTGTTTAAGAAATCTTTCCTCAAAAAGTATCCTTAAGACATTCTCCTGTTCTGGTTGCTGTGATGACGCATGCCTGCAATCCTAACACAAAGAAAGCTGAGGCAGGAGGGAGGATCACTGTGAGCTCAAGGCCAGGCGGGGGTACACAGTGAGACTTGTCTCAAAAAACATTCTTGCTTCCACCAACTTTAAAGTTTCAGCTTCATAACATGGTTTTTAGTCAGCCTTCATTCTGTGCAAAGAACTGAAGAGTCATGCTCCCTCCTAAGAGGACAAGAGTCATTTAGCTCTAGCTAAGTTTCCAGCCAGGAATTTGAATGATAATGGACAGATATTCACATTTTCAAGAGAAGTTAGATGCCCAGATTCTTTTCAGTGTGACACAGACTGATCTTTAAAACATGGTGTTGCCCAATTAAAACATACCCATGTCCCAGATTCAACATCCTGTGAGCTGCCAACTTGTGACCTCTGTGCCGCAGGACTTCTGCCTAATATTATATTTTTTACCTAACTTCTGATGCTTTTCGTCCACATATTGCTGAAACAAGCAGTTTTTTTTTACTTTTGCTACTTGGCACTTTCTATAACCATTTATTTAATGCTGCTTACCTACACTTAACTTGCTCCTAATCATGCCTGCTTAGCAGTTTTATGCTCATCTCTGCACAGATGAAACAACTGACAATCATTCTGTCATATATTTCCTTATTATTATTACAGAAAAGCTACATGATGGCAATGGGGGTGACCACATGCTTCTCAAAAGTGAAAATTGATATGGAATAAAAGGGCAGTAATTTTTCTGCCATCTGAATCACAATTCCGGGACTATATGCTGACACCAAGAACTTCCAGGATAGACAGTGTTTTCATATATACCGAGCGCTAACCAATTGCGCCACTGGAGCTCCTAGACAGTGCTTTGAAAAGGAAGACTGTAAAGACCTTCAGAGCAACAACCTCACCAAAGTCCCAAGAGCTCCTCCAAAAACATTTGTCAGAGAAATTCCTTTGCTATCTTATCCTTTAGCAAATGAATGTAAGGAAACTCAGCCTCAAAGTAGGTATGGAGACAGTCAATAACAACTTTGCACAGTAGTAATCACAGTCCTGGAAAGTCATGGATGACTCTAAGTAATAATAAACCGGGGAGGAACATGGTAACACCTATATGGCAAGTTGTATGAATGTTTAATTTATCCGATCCTCCTTTCTGGGAGAAAAGTATATAGCACCACACTAGTTCCATGCTTTCCATGATACGTGTAGTACCCTTTACTGTGGGATAGCACCTTCACCTCTACCCTAGGGAAAAGAAAGGAGGATACCTTGCTATGAGTCAAGAAATGTGAGCACAGGTGCTGTGCGCCTTTTTTGAACAGAAGTTTCTCTTTTTCTTTGGCATGTACAAGAGAGTCAGTCTTTCAATCTGAGTTACAGAATAAAGATGACACAAAGCAGAGCCTCAACTGACCTACATGAATGTATGAAATATGTCGCATGTAGTATGCAGCATGGATAAAAAATACACTTCTGCTGTCATAACCTACTGAGATCTTGGGATTATTTGTTTTAACAATGTAGCTTAGCCTAAGCTAACATAAAATTCACTATAACAAATTCATAATACTTTGCCTTTTGAAGAGACTTACTTTCCTTCTGAACTATTCATGCTGCTTTATATTCTGGGGCTTAGTCTCTCCAAAATAGTGGGCTTTTGCATTGTTTGGAACTGGGGAGGGCTTCACAGAACTAAACAAAGGGTGCTGCACATGGTAAGCAGGCTCTACCCCTGGGCCACATTCCCTGTCCCTTGTTTGGACAACGTTTCTTTTAATAAATACAATCACCATCATGATGCTTCTATCTCTTAACACTCCTTACACCAGACTACTAAGCATACTACTTAATATCTCTGAAAAGCACTTTGAGAAATTAGGGGCTAACTTAAACCTTTTTAATGTTAAAGAGTTCTGTTACATACTAACTTCTTATTTCCAGCCAGGTATACAGAGAGCTCAGAATCAACCTAATAATAAGTAAAAAGCTGAACAAATGGAAAAATCAACAACTCTTCTCAGACCTACCAGCAAAGAGATTGCTCCAGAGCCATCACTACCTCAAAAATTGAAAAGATTGATAGGTACAGAAAAATCACAATTTCCTGGAGCAGAAACCTACAAATAGAAATTTCCCCAGGGAGGAAGGTGGGGAAACGGAACTGTAATTGATGAAATGCTAGAAGTTCAGTATAGATAAGTCTGAGTTTAAAAATTCTAGAAGGGCCTCACATTTCTATGAATCTAGCCTCCAGGGCTTTACTGGGCTTCTGCAGTGAATACTGAAGAAAAAAAAAATCCACTCATGTTTTCAGTGGGAGGAGGGAGAAATTAACTATCTTGAAATATAACTGAGCATTTTGGGGGGTTGTTTGTTTGTTTGTTTGGGGGTTTTTGAGACAAGGTCTCACTACGTAGTCCAGGTTGGTCTTGACCTTACTGATTCTTCTGCCTCAGCCGCCTTCATTGTGGGGATTATAGGCATGTGTCACCATGCCCAGCAAGCATTTTGTTCTTAAGAAGACTCATCAACAGGATAAATTATTTTACCAGAGCCTATGCTACTGGAGCCTTATCAGCTCAGCCAACCTGGGGAAAAGAAAATGGTCAACCCCAGCTCCCTCTAGCCATCCTGTCCCATCTAAGATACAGAGAGGAGAAATGGAGAAGAGCGCACACAGTTCACAGTTCAGGGATGAAGGCTCGCTAAATGTTGAGCCTTAATTAGAGGACTGTAGGAAATTTCCCTTTCTCTTCCAACACGCACACTTTGCTGCCAAATCACTTAAGACCTATTTTCTAGAGTTTCTTTCACTTGAGAAGCATGTCTAGCTTTTGACAAAAAATTGCAAAGCACACTAAAGGTCAAAAAAAAAAATTGTTTTGAAGAGACAGCATGCATCAGAAGCAGTCTCAAATATGGCAGTAGTATTGGAATTATCAAACTAATATTAAAACAGCTGTGATTAATATGTTGAGAGCTCTAATGAGAAGCAGAGAGATGAAAATCCTGAGAAATAATTTTTTTAAGCTAGATATCAAAACCAAAAATGAATAGCTTTGAGGGACTTACTTGTGGACTAGACATAGATGAGAAAAGAATCTCTGAGCTTGATAACACGGCAAGAGTACTATTATTTGGGACTTTTAAATATAAAATATAAATATATGAGATGGAATCATCACCATTTGGAATCTTTAAGTTTCAAAGTTCTAGCTTTACAGACCATTTCTGTGGAACATCATTCAAAGTTAAAATATGAAGGAAATCTAAAAGAACCCTCGCCAATTACAGTTCTGAACACACCAACTCTGTTGCTGACAACAGAGAAGTGAGCATTTTCTTCTGGTAAAGGAGCAATAGGCATAGTGAAAATAAAGTACTGAAACCCAAGTAAGTTACCTTATTATCTTACCTCCAACATCGATGCAGTCCACAAGCTCTGAACACAATCCTGCCAGCAAGTAAAGCAGTTTCTCTCGAATAGTTAGGTTTGGTTTCTCTTGGACAGCTAGGACATACACAATGGAAGTCATGTGTAACTCAAGTAGTTTAATATCTTTGGGGTTTTCCCTTTAATTTGTATTTCTAAAAATTCTCCTGTACTCCCCACCTGGCTTCCTGGAGAGAAGGAGTAGCTTGTGGGCCTCCCATTACTATGGCAAATATTTTAACATTTTATAGTTATTTTATGAGGCTACTGAATCATGTCTGCATTTTTGCACTGACTTTATTTTTAAGATTTATAACAGTCTATATTCGTGACTACACTGGAGACATTAAGGAAATTTAGAGCTCCAGAACCATAGCCAGTTACATCATTCAATGATGTGTACACCTTGGCTATTTAAAGGTTTATAAGCAAATAAGTTTTTCCACCCTTTAATGTAATATACCTTATCATATGGGGTTTCTGAAAAGGAATTGGAGTTTCGGGATATATGCTTACTGGCCTCATTCCAAACTGTTCTTAGTTTACCTGGGAATTGCAGTTTTGTAAGTCATCAACAGACATTCTGACACCTTAGGAACATAGAATGTTTATATTATACTATACCACACCATACCATACTGTATAACCTTACCATAACATATTCTACCATACCACAGTACACTATACCATACTATACTATGCTATTCTGTTATCTCTTTCACACAAAAGAGAGAGAGAGAGAGAGAGAGAGAGAGAGAGAGAGGGAATATACTCTCAATTCATTCTAGGAAGGAAAGAGCAAACTCAAGATTAAAACCAGACAAATTCAGCATGAGAAGGAAATACAGTCAGTTCTCATATCCATGGGTTCCACATCATCATATTTAATCAACTGAAAATCAAAAGCATCAAAAACAGAAAAAAAAGTGCGTCTGCACTGAACATTGTACATGTTTTTCTTGTCATTATTCCCTAAACTATGAAGTATAACTACTATTTACATAACAGCTGGGGATTTAGCTCAGTGGTTCTGGCAGCTGCTTCACAAGCGCAAGGACCCAAGTTTGATCCCCAGTACCAAAAACAAACAAACAAACAAACAAACAAAAACAACTTGGGGCCGGGGATTTAGCTCAGCAGTTCGGTGGCCTGCCTTGCAAGCACAAGGACCCGAGTTCAATCCCTGGTACCTAAATAAATAAATAAATAAATAACATTTACATGGTATCAGGTATTATAAGTAGCCTAAAGATGATTTAAAGTATTCCTGAGGATATGCATAGGCCATATGCAGATACTATGCTGTTTTATAAAAGGGACTTGAGGATCGATGGCTTTTGAACCAATGGAGGTCCTAGAACCAGTATTCCATAGATCCATAGATACCAAGGGACAAATGTATTACAAATCAATCTCACTCATGAATTTTTTTTTTTTTTTTTGGTACAGGGGATGGAACTCAGGTGGCACCACTGAGCTCTAAATCCCCGGCCCTCACTCATGAATTTTAATTTTAAAAAATAAAATCGTAAACAAAGTACTAACACAACAAGTCCAGTGGGACATAGTGATGATATATCTTGTTGACCAAGCTGAGTTTATTTCAGAAATGCACTTTAAAAAAAAAAAGCTTCAAACTAGGACTAGAATAAAACATAGTATGCTTGAAAAAATACATCTCCTAAAGCAAAAAATGCATTTCTTAGTGACAAAAGTCACTACATAGTCAAGGCTGAGGCTGAGACAAGAGAATCACAAGTTCCAGCCAAGTCTGGGCCATTTAGCAACTTAGCAAGATCCTATCTCAAAAAATAAATAAAATAATAAAAACACTGAGGGCTGAGTTTGTAGTTCAGTGAGAAGACCCTGGATTTAATCTTGAGTACTGAAAAAATAAAATAAAGTAAAATGAAATAAAGGCAAAGCTGCTATGGATTGAATTCTACTCCCCTCAGAATTCACATAGTAAATCTCTAATCCCCAATGTGACTGTATTTGGAGATAGAGCCTTTAAAGAGATAATAAAGGTGAAATGAGGTCATAAGGGTAGAGTTCTAGTCCCATAAAACTGAAGAATTTTGTTGTTGTTTTGTTTTGTTTGAATTTTTGAGACAGAACTTTACTGTATAGTTCAGGCTTCTCTTGAACTCGCTCTGTAGCCTAGGTTAGATGTGAACTCGCAGCAATCCTCCTGCCTCAGCTTCCTGGGTGCTGGGATTACCGGTGTGCACCACCGCACCCAAATGAAGTTTTAGTACGAGACATCAGAATTCTATCCCTCCATGCTCATAAAGAAGAGACAGGTGAGAACACAACAAGGAGGCAGCCATCTGCAAGCCAGGAAGACAGTTCTCACCAGAAACTGAATTTTCTGGCAATATGGCATGTCCTTATAAAAAGAAGAAATATGGAGACAGAGATGAACACGAACGGAGGGAGAACACCACGTGAAGGCAGAGGCAGTGCCGTGGGTGGTGCCTCTGGCAGAAATGCCAAAGACTGCCAGCAAGGCACCAGAGGCCAGAGGACAGGCGTGGCCCTCAAGAGGAAGTAACCTCACTGCATCTGGACCCCAGAACTGTGAGATACTAGGTATCCGTTACCAGTGTGTGGTATTCTGTTCCAGCAGCCCCAGCAAAATAATAGAAATGCTAACTGTAAAGGTCAGTCTGTATTAACTCAAGTTACCAAATATCTCAAAGAAACTAGTTCAGTATTAACAAAATGAGTCCCCGAAGGCTCCGAGGAGACAGGGAGGAGGGGGAGGAAAGAAGAGGAGGGAAAAGAAGATATCGCAAGAATAAGTGGGACTCCAGAGGTGAAGGAGGAAACAGCTTGCATACACAAGACGAAAACGCACAAAATGTTGCCGCTGCGTCTTTTACGCTTCTGAGGGCTCCTCACCACCGGTCACCGCGGAAGTCCTGGTCTCTAACCAGGATCCACCAGCTGTCTTATTCCGGTCTCAATCATTAGGTCTTCGCTTCTGCGTCATGATTTTGTTCGGAGGGAGGTCTCACTTCAGTCCCCTTTGTTCATGTGACCTTCGAACTTCTGTCCCCAGGCTTTGCCAAAAGCAATTCATTGAACCCAACTCTTCCAGCAGGTTCCTCCTTGCTCTGCATGATCAGAAGTCGAAACAGTCCTCATGCGACAACAGCAGCCAACCTCGTAATTCACCGGCACACAAACGATAGACTTCCTTACAGGAAACGCTTCTCATTTACTTCCATTTTAAATTTTTCCTGCACCTTAAATTCAAATGAGTAGGTCTGATGGAAGCACCGAGTCTATTCACCTACATGATTTTTGGTACTAAACTGACTTTTAATACTAACCTTCTTTTCTGTATGTCACTAATTCCCTGCAATGTCATAAGGTCATGAAGTTAATTAAGCCCAACCTGGATGCTAAACTTGCCCTTCATGCTTTTAAAAACACATCTAGCAATAAGGCTTTCTTAGTGAGCTATATGGAAATGCAAAGCAAATATGTGACACGACTGTGCAGATGTTGGCACCGTTTCAACTGTTTCTATTAGAAGAAAGGGCCCTGAATGCCAAGTCACTGTGCCTCAAGGGTGCCAGAGCAGTTATAGGATGTATGGACAACAGTAGGGCTTAAAAATACATATATGTGTGCTCTCCTTGGACTTGAGGAAACAAATGGGCTGTGGAGAGACCAGAGGCGGCAGACATGCATGCAAACCAGACCTTCAACTGCAGTCATTTTGGAGACCAGGCTTTCCGCAGCTGAGGTTTTGAGACACGTTCACTTCGCGGTGAAGATATGCAATGACCACTAGCAAATCATCAGCTCCCACAGCACCTAAACCCCACCCATGCTTTCTACATGCCGTGTCCTCTTCCGAGCACATCACGTAGACGAACTCACTTACTCATCAGAACTCCCTCGAAGTAATTGTACCTGATGAAGAAATGGAGTCACAGAAGTATTAAGTAACTTGCTCACATGCCAAAGCTAGCAACAGCAAGACCAGAATTCAAACGAAGGCAAGCTGGCTGCAGGATTTGTACTCTACACTGCTTTCCACCACACTTACAGCTCTGCCACAACCAGTTCACCTAGCAGCCCGCCTTCCTAACACGCTACCTGGTTATTTTGTTTTCCTTCAAGATCTGGTCTGCTATCATCCACATTTTCATCCAGACATGAAGAAAGGATGAATATCATTTCAATTTTTTTCACGTCATGCCCTGTAAGAATATTTTCTTTCTTTTTTTTTTTTGCACAATGATAAAAATCACATGACATAATGTAGAACAATTTTAAATAACCAACTGTGTGCTTTCAAAGGAGCCACTCACTTTGGGTGGCTGCCAGGGAGATTCCACACCCAGGGGGTCGAGAGTGGAGGGTCAATAGGGGCTCAGCATAACTGGTGACTAACTGAATAACACCCTCATTCCTATACTTTGGAGAGCACTGTAGATATCAGTGTTCTATATTTTTTTTTTAAACAGGGTCTCGCTATGTAGTTCAGGCTGGCCTTGAACTCAACAGCAATCCCCCTGCCTCAGCCTCCTGAGTGCTGGGATTACAGGGATGTGCCACCATGCTTGGCCGTAATTTATTTTCTTGACTTGCACAGTATGGGCCCTGGAAGCAAGGATAATATGAGAATTTTTACTCTTGGCTCAGACAGTAGCAAAGGAAAGCTTAGAGGGAAACTTAAAAGATGATTGTTCCCTTAGCACCTACCAGAAGAGACTATGAATTATCTGAAGGAGCCTGGACGAGGCCCAGTGCTGAAGGACACGCTGGGAATTGCCCCAGTAATGAAAGTCTAAAAGTGGAGCGCAGAGCTGTGGGCTCTGCTGGAACGCAGAAGCCAGAAAAACGCCACATGCTGGGAACTGAAAATAGGCCTGTGTGCTGGAAAGCAACTCTTGTAGGAGAACTTCCTCCAAGGGGACAGACACTACGCCCCACGATTATCTTTTGGAACTGTACATGGCACTATAGGCTTTGAGCCTGAAGCAATGCAGGTCTTGATATTTCGGGAGAGCTTTCTAGCTTTCTTTTTTATTGAGGTAACAAAAAAAGTAAAGATTTATTTCTTTTTTCTTAACAATTAATTGGGGAGAGGGCTCATATTTAACTGAGAAACATTATGAATTACAATGATGAAGACGGTTGGAGGTAGGTGTATCCTGGCTGACCCAGACCAACAGAATGCAACGAAGATTGTCCTGAAAGAAGGCGATGTTTAGAAAATAATGAGTTTATGACCTGGGATCTGTATATAATGATCAGTTCTTAAATTAGTTGCTTTGACTCTAATGGATGTAAAAGATCTTTACCTATGAGATTTGAAATTCCTCTTTTCTATGAAAAGAAGACAAATTTTGAGGCCGACCTGGACATTGAGATGTAAATAAAACTGAGACGCTCTATATGGTATGAAGGATTTCTCCTCTCTCCTAGAGGAAAAACTTTGCCAGCCTTCAGACAGGGAGCAGGACTGGTACCCCAGAATCTCGGGGGTTCTCCTTAAGAATTCAGAGCTTCCTGGGCATCTAAGGCAGCTCTGTGCAATGGAAGGGCACAGGATAATTGCAGGAGCAGCGACAATAGACTGGGTCCAAAGGGCAGATAGAGTGGGTAAAGGGAGTATGGGGTAGGAATAGGCGTATGACTGCAAAGAACCACAATAAACAGCTGGAACTTGAAATCAACCAAGATTAGCTTTTGGAGATCTGGCAATGTCCTTCCAGGGCTAGTATCACAACATCAAAAATCATCCCGTTGAATCTGAGAGAAGTGGCACTCATTTCACTCCAATGAGAGGGATTCACTGATGTCATTTCTTAAATCCATAGTGACAAAAACAGGGTGTCTTACTTTTCTTGTTGCTAAGACAAATACCCAAAAAAAGGCAAAAAACAATTTTTAAATTTCTTTCCTTCTCTTTCATTCACTCCTGCCTTTCTTTTTCGTCTTTTCACAATTATAAAGCACCTATTATGTACCAAGCTAGTTACTGGAGATAAATGACTCACTGTCTACTCTGAGGGTCAGCGCTTCGAGCTAACACTTAGGAGACTAAAACAGTAAATTGCCAGTAAGATGAACATCAAGCTTTTAAGAAGAATTAAGAAGAAAGGCACAGTAGGAGGGATCATATAGCTAAAGGAGTTAGCAACCAGGATCTCAGCCCTGATGAAGATGGGAAAGTGAGCTTTCAGTGAAGAAATAGATACTACCATACGTGTTACCAAAGAGCCCAAAGAAGGAAGGAAGGATCACTTGTTTCCTCAGAGGAGCTCCAGTCTTCAACTTCACATTAGACATCCATCTCCTGTCTTCCAACACAGACAGTCCAGCTTTGCAGGGCAGACCCTTTAGCTTTCTACTACAGACACACACAGGACACCACAGTCAGTCCAGGCCTTCAACTTGTGACCAGATGCTTTGGGTCTCCAGCATGAAGACACTCTTCTGCACCCAACTGTGCAGGCAGCCATTGTAAGCCTACCTTGTAAATTCGTTCATATATATACATATCTTATATTAAATCTGTTTCTGAGTTAGCACTGACTGATACACCATTCAAATGTACCTCCAGTTGTGTATAGCGTGGACGGGCTCCTGAGAGGGCTCGAATAGGGAATGATTGTGACACGGTGGATTCAGGTGTACATGTACTGTTCTTTCTTGCTAGCAGGTTGAAGAAGCTACTCCATTTCACGCTAACATTAACTGCATACCAACAACTGTGAATAAAATGTGTATGAGTGCTGCAATGTCTTTATCTTCCTGCCTCTTCTCTTTTCTGCTCTCCCTCCCCTGTCCTTTGCTCACCTACCTCTCCCCTCCTCTCCCTTCTTTCCAGTCCCTTTCCTTTTCTTCCTCTTCGTCTCCCTCCTCTCCCCTCCCCTCCCCTTTTCTTTTTCTCTTCCTGCCTTGATACTGATAGAACTTTTGCAAATAATCTAAAAACCTACAAAATGTCAGGAAAATGTAAAATGACTTCTGCTGTCTCTAACTGCAATTTGCTTTATTTAGTTCAAAATTAACAGACATGGGAGGCATTGAGCATGAAATGGGACATTTGACCTCATTCCTGACCTTTAACACCCCCTTCCTGTGCACTAGAATACATGCTAGATGAATCTTGTCCTAGACCCCTAACTACAAGGAATTGTTATGTCTGTGCTACAGTTAACTGTCTTGTTACTGTAAAGTGAGCTGAGGAAATGAAATGTAACCATGTGAATGAGATCATGGCTGTAAAACATATATATATTATATATATATATATATAGCTTCAACCCAGTACCAGATTGATCACTGGCACTGCTTTTATCACGATCGGCCCCTTGCCAGAAAAGTAAACTTTTTATTATTTTACTTCCATTCTGCATCTCTGTGCGTGTCACTTACCAGTTCCTTCCACTACAATACCAGTAACATAAGGAATATATCTATTGGAATGCATGTTACTTTGATGCAATGTAGTTCTACTTTTTGACTTCATCCAAAGAAGCACCAGTAGGACCTCAGTCATCCTATCCTATGTTTCAGAAGCCTGAAGTCCTCAAGGGGAGATAATTAAGATTTCCTGGTTTTCAGAAATTTGAGTAGCAATAAAAGGACATTTTGAGAGATTGTTTTGTTTTCCAATACACTTATTAAAACTGACCTGTTTGAGTATTTCCTGGAAAAAAGAGAAAAATTTTGAGGGGAGAATGTAGCAATACATCTGGTAATAATATTAACATCACAGTGGGGAATTTTCACAAATTATGTGGGGGAAAAGGACTTCAAGAGGAAAACAGACTCTCTGCAGCTCGTGAAATTCTGTCCACCTACACAAAAGTAAGGAATATTATACCCCCAGTGTGGACTTTTAAAAATAATAATACAGAAATAGAAGTAAAACATGAATATATTCTCATGAAAGGTTCTGGCATACAGAACACAGAGTTAAATGTTGAAGACCCAATTCCCCTCCCCCGTCCATTCACCTATCCACAAATAACTTAAATTTTACAGATTTGTCCATGCATTTACATATTTTTCAAATATACATGATTATGCTACATAGTTTTCATGTCATCAGAAAGAATGTTTTAATTCTTTTAAGTAGCTGCATTAGATTATGCATAAATGCTGTTTCATTTAACCATTTTCCTCTGGATGGACAGAGTGGTATTTTCCTATCCTGTATTATTAAAAATATTCTTCCATGAAAGTCAAGGAGAGACTGTCTATGAATCATTACATAAACTTAAGAAAGGGTGGCGAGGAATACTTAATAAACAGTTTTCTTCAACCAGAATTGTGAAATGACTCAAGAAAATTAAGACCAAGAAATGCGCTTTTCAATAAACATTTGACAGTAATTTTCAAAGTACACATCATTTATGTAATATACATAGGGAAGACAGTGCAGGAAAGCAAAAATAGAAAAGAATAGCAAGAGAAAGAAAAAAATTAAGTAAAATCTTTGAAGAAACAGATAAAATCTTTATGTTTTCTGAAGCTCAACAGGCAAACTATTAATAATACACTTGTCAATACATTTTCAAACAAAGCATCTCAGCTGTTGAAAAATTAAAATATATGGGTAGATTTGCCATGTTTAGGAATTTCTACTTAAAATACTGCAGCAAAGAATTTCCTTAGATCCAATATTTTCCCAATTTTCAGTGAAAAAAATGGCTTTATAGACTAGGGAAAATAACTTTACAGATTTTTAAGAACCAGAAGCTAAATGTAGAATAATGCTCTTGTCCTGCTACCTTCTACTTCTGGAATACTGCCACAAAATACTTCTAAGATAAGGAACATCTCTGTCCATATTCATGGACTAGCTTACATTAAGCTAAAATAGAGATCAGTTAGGGAGATCTTATTTCACTGTCATATCAGTCACCAAACTTGAAATTCTTTCAAGATTATATTTACCATTGTGCCTGCCTTTTGTAAGCACAAGGTCCTGAGTTCAATCCCCAGTACAAAAAAAAGAGACTATATTTGCCAAAAATGTACAATGATCAAGAAACAGCTGAAGATCTGAGTTTACCTTTCAGTCTGAAAAATAACTCTTTTGTGTGTTTTTGAAATGCTAGGGATTGAATCCAGGGCCCATGCTATACACCCTCACCTCTGAGCCATACCCCAGCACTCTGGAACATGACTTTAATTATCTGGGCTTCTTTAGAGGCTGAAAGTTTAAAGCCAAGGTTTCAAAGCACAAACTGGCTCTCAGATACAATCTGGTCTCAACTTTCTCACTGAGTCTTTGAGTCCTTTTCATGTGCATGTACATAACCAGCACTTATACAGAGCTTCCTATTGACTAGGTGCTATACTAAAGGCTTCTCCTCTGCAAAGTGGAAATTATGATGTCATGTACTTCAAAGTTGTTGAGAGGTTGTGTGAGGCTAAGTATCTTCGTCTGAGGTTATGTATCTGGTGGAGCCACTTAGCCATGCTTTATCTCTTCCAAAATTGGTTCAGCCTCATCTGCTTCCCTTACCTGCTGGTTCATTCCACCTCCCAGTTTACTGCAAAGAAGGATGGAGATAAGATGAGGCCTAAAATTCCTATCCAATACCATCTTTACTAGGCTGCAAGGTTCCCAGAACTGGTTGTTTTTTAAAGATATATTTATTATTAATTGGCACACGGCAGTTGCACATCTCCATGGGACACATACCAGTATATGAGTACAAGGTGTAATGATGAAGACAGGGTAATTGAGCTGTCAACTCAGACACTTATCATTTCTTTGTGTTCTTCTCTGCTAACTATTGTGAATAGTTAAATCACTGTCAACCATAGTTACCCTACTTTAGCACTTGTTCTTAATGGATGCTCAACTGAAATTGATGAAACCATAATATTTTAAATATTCATTTTAATCTTGACTTTAAATATCATCATGAATACAAAATCTAAGTGAAGTACAAGGGCAAAAAAAAAAGGAATCTTAAAATAAATTTGAGAAATTATAAATAAAAACATCTTCCCTTTAATTCTTCTCTGCAAACAAAATTTGATAACTGGGGTAGAATATGAGTCATCCCAGGCTTCAATTGATTTAGATTAACTACAAGCCAATTTGTTTTTCTAAATTAATTTCCCTGTTGTTAGTTAGCTTCCCATTGCTGTAACAAATACCTGAGATAAATAAACTTACAAAGAGAAAAGGTTTATTTTGGCTCACAGTTTGGAAGTTTCAGTCCATAGTTGACTGGCTCATTGTTTTGAGGCCTGCAGTGAGGCAATACATGAGTTGGTGTGTGTGATAGAGGAGGCTGATCATCACATGATAGCCAGAAAGAAGGAAAAACAGGAAGGACCTGAGGTTCCAATATCCCCTGCAAGTGCACACCCCTAGTGTACTAACTTCCTCCCTCTGGGCCTTACTTCATAAGCCAACCAACTCTTTACCATGTGAGTCTTTGGAAGACACTTATCCAAATCATAATACTTGTTCAGTACAACTATAGGTCAAATGTTAATTAGTGACAATGACCCAATATTAAAAATTTTTTTTAAATCAAATAAAAATAAAACAATGCCTGCCAAAGTTCATCATTACATATAAACCATACACATGCACCCATTCCTTCTTAAGGTTACCTGACAAGGATTAGTTGACTGTCTAGGGAGTGGACATTCAAGTCCCCAGGAGGTCTGCGCTCTCTCTCCACTGGCAGATAATTCGTGATTTTCCTTTCTCTACTCTAGTTGCTTGGTTGTGTAGCTTCTAGATGTGGCTTCGCATTTACAAAAATTAAATAAACATAATGCCTACTCTACCTTAAAAGATGCCCACTTCCCTAGATATACTTAGGTGAAAATAGGCAGGCCAACAAGGACAGCAGGTCAAACCAGAAGGCTGAAGTTTTCTTAGGCACCTGCCTTTCTGTAATCTTTTCAGTTTTTATTAGGTGTTGGAAGAACTCATGCTCCCTTGCCAAGCATCATAAGGTTTTGCTTTGATCAAGACTTGTCCTTTCCCATGTTCCCCAGCCTTTACAAACTACTTTTTTTTTTTTTGGCTTTTTAAGACACAGTCACTATGTAGT
>NW_022900949.1:63077097-63111762 GCF_012274545.1 Fukomys damarensis
CGCCGCCGGGTGATCGCAGACAGGCAGGTAGGCAGGCAGCTGAAAAAAACCCCCTCTGGGGTCCTTGGGTCCTTCCTGGGTCTGTTGTCGCGCAGGCCGGGAGCTCCCGCGCAGGCCGGGAGCTCACGCGCACGTTTTTTTGGCTTTTTAAGACACAGTCTTACTATGTAGTTGACACTGACCTTGAACTCACTATGTAGCCCAGGCTGGTCTCGAACTTTTAATTCATTAATTTTATCCAACTTCTTTATTCGGGCTTCCTCAGGTAGCAGCTGAGAAAAATTAGAGTTTATGTTAAAGTATTGTTAGAAGAACTTCCTCTTAAAAAAGTTTCTATTATGGGGGAATTTTTTCCTCTTATGAAAGTAGGATGTGTTGGGAATTTAGAAAATCAAAAGGGAGGTGGAATTAGAATGCTCTCTAATCCCATTATCCTGAGATAAGTCACCAATGACATTTTAGTGAACATTTTGATGATTTTTCCACACGTAAATTTTTGCAGAAATAAGTTCATTAATACAATTTGTATACAAAACTTTTCTTGTGATTGCAATTTTCTATAAAATCAATTTTAATGATTTATTTAGGGGAATGTTTTTTTTAACTTGCTTAACCTGATTACACTGTTGTCTTAGGTTCCTAGATGATGAGGACTTGAACCTATAAAAAAATGGACATCAACAGGAGCCCCACTGCATTATGGGGACAAAAAGAGCATACTGAAGGCTGACTAGAATAAGTACAACTCAGGCAGAAGGTTCTTTGGAACTGCTTCCATTTATAGTGATAGAGAACACTTTAATATCAAAAAAACCTATGAAATGTCACAATGTAAAATAATTTATAGCATTTGCTTTGTTTAGTTCAAAATCAACAGGCACCAGAAGCATCTAGTCTCCCTAAAAAGTTTTGTAAGTAAAAAGAACCATTGTTAACTTTGCTGACCAGACACTCCCCCTTCCCCTAGGCTAGATTAGGTAACTAAATGAATTTTAAAGGTAACCCTCCCTACCAAAAAAGTGCTACATCTGGGTTGAAATTCAACTGCCTCACTAACAAGTTTTGAATATCAGCAATGTGAATTGTAAAAATGAAACGTAATCACCTGAATGAGATTAAGGTAGTAAAACCCTACAAAAGAAGGAGTTGTAGCGCAGTACTGGGTTGATCAGGGCACCGCCATTAGGTGTGATCGACCCCCATCAATGGAGTAAACTTTTGTTATTTTACTTCCATTCTGCTGCTTCTCTGGGTGTCATTTGCCGATGCCTTCCACAATAATAGAATAAACAGTCCTGTCCTGTGCTGAGATGCCACAGTGTCAAATCACTAAGCTTCTTTGGGGTGCCTATCCATCTCAACATATGCTTTTTAAAACATGGTATTATTTTAAACCATGTTTTGCTTAATATAGATACAGATACTAAAGCAGTCATACATACACACACACACATATATACATGTGTGTGTGTGTGTGTGTGTGTGTGTGTGTGTGTGTGTGTGTGTGTGTGCTAGTAAGCACTCAGGTATTTCCTAGCATTGTGTACTGGAAGTAGTGACACACATCACAGCAGCCACAAGCACACTTAGCACTCAGATCATGATTTCTAATACCATTTTCTAATTAAAGGAACCAGGGCCCCTTGAAGAAATGACTGGCTCTAGGTTTAGGGCAGTGAATATACAAGATGAGCCTAAAACATCCTGCAGTCCTAGAAAGATGTTTTAAAACACAATTTGAAGCCAGGTATGGCTTCCCAGCACTCTGGGAGGCTAACGCAGGATGATTACAAGTTTGAGCTCCACCTGGACATCTAAGTGACTCAGTGAGACCCTGTCTCAAAATAAGAAGTAACTAAAGGGCTAGGGATGCAGCTTAGTGGGGAAGTCTTCTATTTAATCCTGAGTGGTGGGGGGGGCAGGGGGGAGACTTCTAAAGGCCAGAACATTTTGAATAACAAAATAACACAGTCTCAAAGTATAAAATAAATATCCTGGGATGTGATATAAACGGGTCATGATGATATAAATGATTTAATAAATGGGAGAAAAAAGCTGTTTCTTCTATGTAGAACTCTAAATAACTTATGATTTATGTAGTTATGTTCAACTTCTACCTTCTTAAATTGCCTCCAAAGATTAGATTATGGAAAGGAGAGGGAAAGTAAATTTACAGTTGAGGTACTTTGGCCAAGTAATCAAGATTAATATCACCAGTAATAAATCACACAGATAGCATGTGTCCCCGGCACATGTCATGAAGGCACTTCTTCTCTGCGGTCTTCCTTGCAAAAACCCATAACTTCATTCCAAGCATGAGAGAAACATCAAGCAAATCCAGGTTGAGGAAATACTATTTGGCAATAAAAGGAAATGAGATGCTGATACAAGCTATAACATTTGAACCTTGAAAACATTACGTAAAAGCAGCCACAGAAAACCTCCTATTGTATAATTCCACATAAATAAAATGTTCACAATAGGAAAACCTAGGGTCAGAAAGTAGATTAGTGATTGGCTGGGGCAGGGAAGTTGGTGGGAAATTAGCAAAGACCACTATGGATATAGAATTTCCTTTTGAGAATGTCAAAATGTTCTATTATTGACTGTGGTCATGGTTGCACAACTCCATGAATAAAATTAAAATCACCGAATTTTCCACTTTAGTGGGTAGATTCGTTAGTACGTAAATTACATAACAATAAAACTATCAAAAATAAAAACAAATTGAAACGCATTCGACAAAATACCTAACCAGTACTATTCAAAACCATGCAAGTAATCAAGTACAAAAGAAGGTCTTACAAATTTTCACAGACAAGGCAGGGTTAAGGGGCCATGACAACTACATGTAATGTTGCATCCTGAATGAGATCCTAGAAGATAGAGAGGACATTAGGGCAAATCTAGAGAATTATGAATAAAATGTATCGGGGCTGATACTTTTTCCTGCTTAAGTGCCACATGAGTCTGAAATCACTTCCTATATTGAGGCTAGGATTCACGGCCAGGTGGAGCTTAGTGATAATCATAACCCAAGTTAGAGTTGGAGGCTTGTCTATCTCCTCCAGACCTACCACTGAGATCCCACAAGGCCTCATCAGCAAGGCTGCATGAGGGCCGGGGATTTAGCTCAGTGGTTCCGCTGCCTGCCTTGCCAGTGCAAGGACCCAAGTTCGATCCCCAGTATCAAAAAAAAAAAAAAGGTGTAAAAGAAAGGCTGCATGAGCTTAAAATAAAAAGAATTCCCTTATTATAATCTAGAGATTGATTAGAATAAAGCAGAAAGATTTCTGAAAGCCATCTGATGATTCTGTTGAGGATCAGGACATGACTGACTTGTGGAGTGGGCATTCAAAGATTGGCTCAATAAATAAATTAATTAGCTTTGCAAGTGCAAGGACCCAAGTTCGATCCCCAGTACCACAAAAAACAAAAACAAAAAAACAAGCCGGGGATTTAGCTCAGTGGTCCTACCACCTGCCTCGCAAGCACAAGGACCCTAGTTCAATCCCCGGTACCAAAAACAAACAAACAAAAAAACTAAGTCTCTGATTAATCCAAAAGACTAATGTAAAGGAACAAGAAAAACCTCTTGCAAGTGACGGTTCACTCTACTAAAAGAACCGTGGTCACGCTTTCTAAAGAGAAAGCAGGTTGGGTGTCTTACTTTTAAACTCAATTTGATAGGAATACTGCAGCTTCCCCACCAAAACAATGGGAAGAGGCACTTGATGTCAAGTGGGGTAGGAGGCAGAAGGCTAAGACTGACCATTAGGGATTATCAGGGCAGACAGGCAGTCTGATGTGGTGTGCAGTGCTCCCAGATGGAAGTGTCGAGACAGTTTACCACATAGCTCCAGCTTTAACCGGATGTGCAATCCTCCCACCGCTATATTCTTAGTTGCCCTGTGTAATAAAATAAATGAAAATTGATCTCTTGGATTGTCTCAGTTACCTTTTCTTTGCTGGGGCAAAATTGCTGACACTCACAAGTGAAAGGAAGAAATGTCTGTGGAAGTTTCGATCCATAGTTGGCTGGCTCCAAGGCAGGGTGGCACAGAAGAGGAGATGGTTCACAGCACGGCAGGCAGGAAGCAGCCTTCCTTCTCCTTTTCATTGCATTCAGGCTATGCACCTATTGGCTGGTACCACCCAAACAAGGGGTAAACTTTCCCAATATCCACACTCAGAACTGTGCTAAACCAATCAGTGGACTAATTTAGGTAGCACACACTTTTTTAATAGCAAATATTTATTGGTACATTTTAGGCATACATAATGATAACACTCATCTTAGAGAATCTGCACTTTCACATGATACATCTTCCCTCTTTTTCCCATTCTCTCCCTCCCCTCAAGCTCCCCCATGTAGGAAACCTTTGTTTCCATTCTTTCCCTATATTTTCTTTTAAAAAATATTTATTCATTAAGTTTATTGATAAATTTTAGGTATACAGTATGATGGCACTCATCTTTGGGAACTGGTACGCTTACATGATATCTCTTGTGCCATGATCCAAATGGCTGAATGGTTCATGGAGTGAATAACAATGGTGGGAGATTAAGAAAGACAAAGATGACAGTAAAGCTGATAAAACAGAGGCCACGTGGAAAACCTTTGTCCTAATGAGACATAAAGCATGGCTTGCATCCTCAGCACCTTTATTTATTCTGTAGATAAGGAAAATGAAAGAGGATACCCGACTGGTACAAGGAGATTGGCTAGGATCTGAAGGAGATAATGTTTGATGTTTCTCTGGCAAATGGGTGGGAAGGAAGATAGTCCTCTTCTTGGCCAGGCCCTATTCCACCACACCCTCTTGTCACCTGTTCTCCTCCCACGGGGCCCTGCCTCATCCACAGGAGCGAACAAACAAGAGTTGTTTTCCTCTTTCCACATAGGGTTGGGCCTGGCCATGGTGATGTATAAGGCAGTACTCCCAACGATCTTTTTTTTCCCCATTCCCCTGCCCTCCCTTCAATCCCTCCACCCTTCCCTATTTACAAAGACTTTGTTTCCATTTTTTCCTTTTCTCATATTTATTCTTTTCCCCTACCCCTCCCATTTCTCCTTCCCCTTTGGACCTTTTCTTCCTATTTCAAATTATTTATTATACATTTTGATCCGTATTTACATTTTCAGTTTCTCACATGGTATTTACACAGGTGTGTTCTATTTATTTCACTTAAGTGTATGGCCTCAATGTGCATCCATGTAGCTATAAATGTCTCTAGTTTCTCATTCTTTATGACTGAGTAGTTCTCCAGCTTATAAAACACACACACACACACATTTTTCTTTATCCAGTCTCCCGTTAATGGGCAATTGGGCTGTTTCCAAGTTTTAGCTATTACTAACTGTGCCACTATGAACAAGGGTGCACATATATTGTGGTGATATGACTCTTTTAATTCTTTTGGGAAAATACTCAGCAAGGGAATAGTTTGGTCAAATGGGACCTCTAATCCTAGTTTTTTGAGGTATCTCCATACTGATTTCCACAGTGGTTGTACCAATCTATACTCCTACCAACAGTGGAAAAGAGTTCCTTTTTCCTTACAACACCTCCAGCATTTGTTATTGGTTTATTTCTTGACAGTAGCTATTCTTTCTGGGTTGAGGTGGAATCTCAGCATTGTTTTCATTTGCATCTTTTGAATGACCAGTGATGTTCAACATTTTTTCATATGTTTATTTGCTGCTTCTATGTCTTTATCTGAGGATCAAGGTGATGCCTGCTTCCAGGAATAAATTTTGGAGTGCTTCTTCTTTTTCAATTTCATTAGAGAGTTTAAACAGATGTAGCAATAGTTCTTCTACAAATACCTTGTAGAATTCAATGGTGAAGCCATCAAGACCCGGATTTTTCTTGGTCAGTTTTTAATTATGTTTTCAATTTCATTGATCAATATTGGGTTGTTTTGAATTTTTGGTATCTTCATTCAACTTTGATAATTCATATATAGCTAGAAATCTACTCATTTCTTCTGTTTTTCAACTTTCTGGCATTTAGGTTCTCAAAGAAGATATTGATGATCCTCTGGATTTCTGCTGAGTCTGTTGTAATTTCACCCTTTTTATTCCTAATTGCATGCATGTGGGCCTTTTCTTTTCTCTTTTTTATACATTTGGCTAAGAGTTTGTGAATTTTATTGTTTTGAAGAACCAACTCCTTGTTTCATTGATTTTTTTGTATCATTCTCTTAGTCTTCACTGAATTGATTTCTGCTCTGATCTTTATCATTTCCTCCCTTATGAGCTTTGGGTTTGTCTTTCTCTTCTTTTTCTAGAAGCTTGAGATTCAGTACTAAGTTGTTTATTTGAGCTCACTCTGTTTTCCTAACTTGAGTATTCATTGCTATGAATTTCTCTCTCAAAACTGCTATCATTGTGTGCCAAAAATTCCAATATGTTGCATGGCATTGCCATTTAATTGTAGAAACTGTCTAATTTCTTCTTTAATTTCCTCTGTGACCCACTGGTTTTTTGGGAGAGTGTTGTTCAATTTCCATGTGTTTATGAAGTTCTTGCAGTTTCATTTGCTACTGATCTTCAATTTCATTGCACTATGATTTGATAATATACAGGAGATAACTTCAGTTCCTTTGCATTTACTTAAACATGTTCTATGAGAAAGTACATAGTCTATTTTGGAGAATGGCCCATGTGCAGTTAAAAAGAATGTGTATTCTGATTTTGTAGAGTGGAACACACTCTAAACCTCTGTTAAGTCTATTTGTTCAAGAGTTTGGTTGAGTTCTAGTATTTAATTGTTTATTTTTTGTCAAGTTGATCTATTTGTGACAGTGAGGTATTAAGTTCCCCCACTACTATTGCATTAGTGCTTATTTGATTTTTCATATCCATTAATATTTGTTTTATATATTAAGTGCAGTAGTATTTGGTGCATATATATTTGATTGTCATCTCTTCCTATTCGATTGTTCCCATTACAATGATGTAGTGGCCTTCTTTGTCTTCCTTAATTGGTGTTGGTCTGAAATCCATTTTATATGCAAAGATGATAGCTACTCCTCCTTTTTGGCAGGGTTCCTGTCACATGGAATATTGTTTTCCAGCCTTTAGCTTTCAGTCAATGAATTTTTTTGAATTGTGTTTCTTGTATGCACATACTGTTGGAACTTGGTTCTTGACCCATTCTGCCAGTTGATTTCTTTTGATTGGTGAATTGAGACCATTAATATTGATGGTTATCACTGATATGTATTGATTTATTCTTGTCATGACCTTTTCCTGTTCTTGGATTCTCCCCCTTTGCATTTAATTTCTTGTCGTGCCTGATAGATTCATTATGTTGGGCTTCCTGGGGTCGTGATCCTCATTGCATTTTCCTAGGATATTGTTTAAAACTTTTTTGAGTGCTGGTTTGGTATTCATGAATTTCCTAGGGTGCTCTTTGTCATGAAAGTATCTTATTTCTCCATCAATTTTGAAAGAGTTTTGCAAGGTACATCAATTTGGGTTAGAGGTTGTTTTCTTTTAGGGCTTGAAATATTTCACTTCAGGGTCTTCTTGACTCGAGGGTTTGTGTTGAGAAGTCTGCTGTGATTCTGAAGGGCTTCCCTTTGTACGTGATTTGTTTCTTTTCTCTAACTGCTTATAGTATTTTGTTCCTCTGTTGGGTCTGTGCAAGCAACTATTATATGACTAGGTGTAGATTTTTTTGATCATGGCTAGTTGAAGTCCTATATGCCTCACTTATCTGTAGGTCAAATTCTTTTCCCCTGCCATTTCTTTTTATTTTGGTACTGGGGATCAAACTCTGTACCTTGCACTTGCCAGGCAGGTGGCGGAACTACTGAACTAAATCCCCAGCCCTCTGATATTTCTTCTGTGAACAATTTTTTTTATGTCATTTACACTATCTCCTGTATCTTCATTGACTCCAGTTTTATGTTATTCTTCTTTGCACCATCTAGCAGCTGCTGGATTGATTTCTCATGGTCCCTTGCTATTTTTAAGAAATCTTTCTTTTCTTGGTCACTAATCACAATCCTATCTTCTATATCTGATATTCTGTCCTCACATTGGCTCATTTTGCTGCATAAGCTTTCAATAGAATTTCTAATCTCCTGGATATCTGTTTACATCAGTTTTATGGATTCCAGGTGTTTCCTGTTCTAGGATTCCATTATGTTCCTCAGCTCCTCTATTTTTTAAAAAATCTATGTCTGCTCTAGAGTTATTAATCATGTCTTTCACTATGGAAACAATCTCCGTTGTTGAGAAATTATTTCTGATTTTATTCTTTTCAGTTCCTCTTTTGTTGACAGTTCAGGAAGTCCAGGTGGTGGATTTTCAGATTGTTCCATCTCGTTGGCCCTTGGGGTTGCCTTTGGTGATCTGAAAGTGTGGTTTTGAGTCTTGTTTAGGTATCTTCTTGTTTCAATTGATGCCGTCTGCTGTGCTTTTATTGAGGTGACTCTTCAATTTCGCAGTGGGCTTTAATTCTCAACAAGCCTAGGAGATGCCTTTACTCTACCATGTGCCAATTCCTGGGTTCAGAATGAGTGCCTTCTGGATTCCTGTGCTGGGCTCTTGTCTAGTTGGGATTCCAGCTGAGGCCTGTGCTCACTAACCAATGGTATCTGGGCTGGCTGTCACTGGGGCCTGCATGCCTATGTAGCTGTTTTCTAAGCAGGCTTCGGGCTGGGGCCTGCATGCACTTACCAATGGTAATTGGACAGACCTCTGGCTGGTGCCTGTGTGCCCAATCCACAGGTGTCTGGATGGGGCCTGGCTGGACCTACACACTTGCACAGCTGTTCTTTTCCATTTTCATTTTTTTTGTTCCTTCCTTCCTTTCTCCCTCCTCCTCTCTTGTTCCCCTTCCCATTTGAATATTTTCATCCCATTTCTCAGTATCTACTATACATTTTAGTCCTTACTTCCACTTTCAGTTTCTCACACCAGAGAAACAACACAGAATTTAAACACGTGTGTCCAATTTATTTCACTTAAGAGTATGGTCTCAAGGTCCATCCATTTAGTTATAAATATCTGAAGCTCATCCTTCTTTGTGGAAAAGTAGTACTTCACTGCATTAAAAAGAAACAGATAAAGATCTTCTTTATCCATTTGTTAGTAGGTGGGCATTTGGACTGTTTCCAAAATTTAGCTATTACAAACTGTGCCATGATAAACGTGGGAGTGCACATATCACTGTGGTATATGACACTCTTGATTCTTTCTGGAAGAAACCAAGAAGAGAAATAGCTGGGTCAAATGGAACCTCTAGTTTTAGTTTTTTAAGAAATCTCCACACTGATTTCCACCGTGGTTCCACCAGTCCACACCCCCACCAGCAAAGGAAGGGTTCCTTTTTCCCCACAACCCCTCCAGCATTTGTTATTGGTTGATTTCTTGATAAGAGTCATTCTTTCTGGAGGTAGAATCTCACCATTGTTTTAATTTGTATTTCATGAATAACCAGCAACATTGAACATTTTTTCATATATTTATGTGCCATTCCTACTTCATCTGAGAAGTACCTATTCATTTCAGATGCCCATTTTTAGATTGGGACTTTAAATTTGGGAGGTCTGATTTTTTTCAATTCTTTGTATATTCTATATAGTAGTCCTTTGTCTGATGAATAGCTGTTAAAAGACTTTACCCCATACTGTGGGTTGTCTCTTCACTTTGTTGATGCTTTTTCTTGCTGTGCAAAAAAGCTTTTTAATAAGAAGAGATACCACTCGTTGATTCTTTGTTATAGGTTTTGTATAATCAGGGTTTTGTTCATAGTCTTGCCTACACCTATGTTTCCAAGAGTTCTCAGCAATGGTGGTTAACCAGGGGTTGGGGCCTGCAGTTCTCATTAAGATGGCCACTCCATCTCGGGCCATTTTCAGATGCCTCGGGTATTGTGAACAGAGAATTCTTTGGATTATGTGTTTCTCAAATGGACTAAGGAAATATTAACAATGGATAAATGCAAACAGATTGGGCAATTGCAGCTTGCTTCTGATCATTCCATCCTTAGTCCTCATAAATGGCATTGTGTAAACTTCAGTATGACTGAGTCCATCAAGGACTGCCTCAGCTGTCCCCACATGCCTTTGGATGCTATATTAAAGAGCATACACTCAAGCACTTTCAAGAAAGCAGTCATCCTATTGTGTTGGAAGTGAAACAATTCTTCTTACATGATGATGTCCAGTCTCCACTTTGGAATGAAGATTAACTATTTTTTGGCATGGGACAAGGATGCTCATGGAGAAAATCAGACTTGGAAGAAAAAGGCAAGAAGAGCAATTTAAGGAAAAAAAATAGTAGCAAAAAGAGAAGTGAAAAAAGATAGCAAGAACTGTTAGAGTAACAAGTGAAAGCAGAATTGGAAGTACGCCTCCCCAAAACATTTTACATTTGTAAGGTGCTGTTCCATCTACCATTATGGAAATTTTTCCCATTCAGCTCCCACCACAAACCTCAGCATCACCAGCAAAGGAGAAAATCACGTTAACCTCAGAAGATGGAAGATTGAAGAAAACCCGTGATGCCTCAACTAAATGAAGGACAGTAGTAACTCCTGTTCTAACAGCTTTGAGAAATTTGGGAAATACTTGCTATGTGAATTCTTTCTTCAAGTGTTAAGTCATTTACTTATTTTTTGACAAATTTTTTAAAGCTTAATCTGAACCAGTGGCTGGCTGTGACTGCTGGTGATAAGACAAGGTCTTACAACCATCCTTCTGCGACAGATACTGCAGTATATCAAATGAGTGAATGCCAAGAAAAAGAACCAGGCTTTCTTTGCTCCAGAAATCCAAGTATATCATCAGCATTAAGTAGCAAAGCATCAAAAAGTAGAAATATGGAAATTATTCAGCAAAGGGAGCCAAGTTCAAAATATTTCTGTCACAAATTGTGTAACTTATTCTAGGTCATGTGGTCTGGAAAGTGGGCCCTGGTCTCCCCCTTTGCTATGTTACACTTAGTATAGAGGGTGATTTCTGGTTTTTATGTTTATGCTCAACAAGATGCTCAGGAATTTCTTTGTGAGCTCTTGGATAAAATACAAAATGAATTAGACAATGGGCAGGGTGCCAGCGCTTCTCCCCACTTCTCAAAGGAAACTTATCAATCAAGTTCTGAATGTTGTAAATATTTTTCATGGACAACTTCTTAGTCAGGTTATATGTCCTGCACATGAGAACAAATCAAATACCATAGAACCTTTCTGGGATTTGTCATCGGAATTTCCAGAAAGATACCAGTGCAATGGGAAAGATGCTATCATGCAGCCATGTTTAGTTACTGAAATGTCCACATTCAGAAACTGAAGCTTTAAAAGGAAAAAATCCACATATGTGACCAGTATAACTTGAAGTGTAGAAGGTTCTTCAAGCCAGTTACGCTAACAGAAGCCCAAAAGCAGTTCCTGATCTGCTACTCACCACAGGTTCTCAGGCTGCACCTCTAGCAGCAGTTCAGGTGGTCAGGGTGTTATAACAGAGAGATCAGCATTCACGTTGGCTATGAAGATATCTTAAACCCTGCAGCCCAACTGCTTCAAAATCACTCTGACCTGAATGCTTTCTCTATGACTTATCTGCCATAGAGACGCACCATGGGAAACAGTTTGCTTGGGACACTACACTGCTTACTGCTATAATTCAGGGGAGGGCTCTGGGTGGGTACACTGCAACGGTTCCAAGTTGAACATGTGTACCACAGCCAAAGTGTGCAAGACCCAGGCCCACATCCATCCAGTGCATCCTTGAGACTGGACACCCAGAGCTCTTGGAGGATGACCAGACCCCAGAGACGGTCCGGACACCCTTTCTAGTAAAGGCCTTAGCTGCCTTAGCAAGATGGTAGTTTGCTATTTGAAATTTGTACATAGGATTTTGTTTTAAAGGGCTGAGTTAAATTTTTCAGTTTTTTTTTTTTTACTTATGCAAGCTACATTTATATATTTTGTATTTAATAAAACTTTTTTTAATTCATAGGTAAATGGGTACATTTTGAGAATATACTCCTAAGTGAAATAAATAAATAAATCACACATATGCAAATACTGAATAGTTTCTCTGGTGTGAAAAACTAAAATAGTATTCAAGATCCTAATGGGACAATTAGCAACGTGAAGTAGGAAGAAAAGGACCAAAGGTGTAGGGACAGCGAGAAGGATAGGCAAAGGGGAACAAGGGAAAAGGAAAAAAATATGAGAAAATGTAAAAATGGAATTAAAGTGTTTGAAGGTGGGGAGGGGAGGAGGGGGTGAAGGGAGGGTAGGGACAAGGGGAAAAAATGAGAACCAAGACCTGTCATGGAAAGGTACAATATCCCAATGATGAATGTAACTGTACTGTGTGCCTAGAATGTACCAATAAATTCAATTTAATTAAATAAAAAACAAACTTTTTTGTACAGATATGAAACAAATACATGTGTTTCAAATGCTTGGTTGTTTTAAACTGTTTACCTTAGGCTCGTGATACTCCTTACACTGGATGTCTTAATCAGCTCAGGTCATGAATTTGTGCAATCTGCTCAAGAAATGCAGGGAGGCATTTTATATATATTTGTTATTTATGTTTTGTAGGTGCTTTCTTTACAAATTGTAAGTAGATGGAAAATTGGACAGTTTCTTCACAGTCTTAACCAAAAAAGGAAAAGGACATTTCTTGCAGGCCATTTGTACACTGAAGTCACCTTCGCCCTATGAAGCAAGCTAAGCTAATGCACAGAAAGCAAAGTATCAAGGCATCACATGTACTCAGCAGTCACCTTCAGTGACATTCCCGAGATTCTGCACACGACAGAACTCAGAAGGGCCTTTAATTTGGTTAATGGAATTTGATTTAAAATTTTAACAATTGTTGGAGGCTGAGGCAGGAGGATCACTCTTAAGTTCAAGGTCAGCCTGGGCTACATAGTAAGTTCAAGGCCAGCCTAAGCTGAATAGTGAGACTCTTTCTCAAAAAACAAGCAAAATATTTTTAAACAGTTGTTCTTTATTTGGCATAGTCAAACTATATCGAAGTGAAAATGGCAGATTTACACATGTATTTTAAACTTTGGAACTATAGATATGAAAACAATGGCTGGGACTTACTTGAAATTACCAAACCAGTAAATGACGTGTTACTGTTTACGTTGGGTATGAGTTCATTGTTTGATAACATAGTATCTCTTAAAACTTTATATAGCTTGAGAGGTTTAGTTCAAGGAAATAAAAAGTTCTCGAACAAAACCCTTCATAGGTCAGAGAAGGCTGTGAAAGATGGGCAGCTGGGCTACGTGTGGCATCTCATTTTCTAAACAGCCGAAGTCTGGATTTGTTACTCTTACTAGGATTATGTAAATACTGGGAACCTCATGGGACCCTGGCCTTTTAAAAAATACAGTAAAAAATATCTAACCTTGCATTAAGGGCACAGTGTGAGATAGATACTTTTTGCTCTTGCCTAATAACCTCAGTACATCTTCTTGAAGCCCTGCCGTTAACCATTCACCTCTGTAGATCAGCTACAGAAAATCACAGGCCACTGGTAATCACGGAAAGAGGATTTGTCCCTTTTCTCTGAAAGAAGTGTATCTGCAGCTTGAAATCTATGGAAAAATAATATCCTGACTCCTATTTGCCATTAACTGTCACCTGTAAGTATAAATGTGAAAGGGAGCTATATTAGCAATTTTTAAAGTTTCAGGAAATAAATCATCTAGGTGCAGCACAATGAGAATTTACCACCAAATAGTGTGTACCAAAAAACACAGCTGGAGTATTAAACAGCTAGGGTTAAACTGTTGGCTTACTGAACACCTGTGCAGGCTGTTACCTCCACTGTTATACACACTCATACCTCATTAAAGATGGCTGTGGCCCAGATACCTGTGTCTCACCTTGCATTGCAAGGATTTTGTTTTTGAGCCTTACACACCAGGCTTGCCTCCAACTCAGGAATCCTGTTCAAGGACTATTTTTAAAGTACTGAACATTTTAGCACCTAATTTTAATGAGATTATAAAAGAGAAAAAACCTTGAAGTTATGTTTGTTAATGGTGTAATTGTTTTTATTTCAGTGTAAAAATATACTAATAGCTGTGGGGGTAGGGAGAGGGTGTTGGAGTGGGTGTCATATATGGGAAATGTTTTCCACTAAATTATGCATCTAACCTAAATGATTAACAGAAATTCAGATTTCTTACTAAATATCCCAAGTCTCAATATGGACTTGTACATTCTGCTGTTTACCTAACAACAAAAAAGTGTTTTGGTTGTAAAATAATTTACTAAAGGCACTACTATTAAACATTAAAAAAATTCTACCTGTTCTCTCTTCCACCTGATTTAGTGTTTAATATTTAGATCTTTGATCCATTTCAATTTTAGTCCATGGTGAGAGATATGGGTCTAGTTTTAATCTTTGGCATGTGAAAAGCCATTTTTTCCAGCACCATTTATTGGTTTTCTTCAAGCGAAGGTGTTTGGGCCATTTGCCAAAGATAAAATGGCTGAGTGTGTTTGTTGTTGTTCCTGCATCTTCCAATCTGTTCCATTGGTCCTCTGGTCTGGTTTTGTTTTTTGCCGTGCTGCTTTTATCACAGTAGCTTTGTAGTATAATTTCAATTAAGGGATTGGGATGCCCCTTGCCTTGCCTTTGTTAGTCAGAATTATTTTTGTTATTCCAGGTCTCTTCTGGTTCCAAATGAATTTTAGGAATGTTTTCTCTAGTTCTATGAGATATGCTACTGGTATTTTGATTAAATCTGTGCAACAATTTTGGAAGTATGGCCATTTCCAGTATACAGTTCTTCCTAACCAAGAACAAGGGCTATCTTTCCATTTTGATATCCTTTTCAATCCCCTTTTACAATAATTTTCAATGTAGTAGAGGTCTTTTACTTCCTTTGTTAGTTTGACCTCTAGGTTACTTCATTTTTTTGAATGCTCACACCCTTAATCTATATACACACACCCTAGATCCAGTCACCTCTGAAAATCCCCACCTATGAGCAGAGGATCGAGATATAAACCATAACATGGATACTTGACATTTCCTCATCCTCTAGAAATTTAAATGAACTGGAAGTCCCAAGTAATCTTAAAGCTAATACTATTTTTCTCCCCTACTTGTCTACATGTTATCAATAAGTAAAATTAACTAGTTTATGTTCCCATGCTTTTCCCAGTGACAAAGACGAGTGGTTCAATAGCTAAAGTCAGGTGGTACCATATGAAGTCAGGGAGGTGAGGGCATAATTAGGCTTGCACAGCAGAGGTAAGGATAGATATTTTGAACTTAGTACTTTAAACTTAATTTGTAAATGGGCCAGGGCCCGGGATTTAGCTCAGTGGTTCTGCTGCCTACCTTGCAAGCACAGGTCCCAAGTTTGATCCTCAGTACAAAAAAAAAAAGGAGCAAATGGACCCAGCGACACTACATGTAGTTCTACAGCCTGCACTCATCAATCTGTGCATCCCATTTTCATTATTCCTAAGCCACAAGGCTCCAGAAAAGTGACAAATAATACAAAGAAAAACGGATGTTTCCCTAAAATACCTGGCCTCAAATATGTTCCAAATTGAAACAGGCGGACTTTTGGTGCAACAAAGAGCTGTGTCTCACTGGGTGGAGGCGAGAAAACTGGGTATTGTTTAATTTTTATTGAGCAAAAATGATAGTTTTCTAAATCATTCAGCCAAGATGATTTTAACAATTTTTTTGGTACCAGGGATGGAACTTGGGTCCTTGTGCTTGTGAGGCAGGCGGCAGAACCACTGTGCTAAGTCTCTGGCTAGCCAAGATGATTTTATTAGCCCTCTGTTTCACTGCCTAAGTCCACAAAACTGGACTAAGATTTTCTGTCATCTTTTCAACACCTGCAGCTCCATTTATTCATTTAACACTAAGTATAAATTGCATAAGCTATGGATCCCTGCTCTCTGGCTTGGTCATTTTGGGACTAATGCCAAGCTCCTGGCCATCAAAGGAGGTATGATGGGCATCCACCAGCTCAGCACCCTCTACACTGATGCCCTATCTTAGAGCTTCCCAGAGAAGCTCCTGCCTCACTCTGGAGCACCGAAAGGACCAGAGTCTTAGGGAGGGAAAGCAGACCCAGAAATCACACTGCAGACCATTACTCAGTGAAGCCAGGCACCAGCTTTATATACACTTTGAGCCTGCCTGACTAGTTAAGCTGTCACAGCCCTGGAAGAGACAGAACAAAACCTACACACCAATGATCCCACCTTTTGTCTTTTGATGGCAAGAAATCTCTCTCCTCTTAGTAGTCCTGATCTTTCTGTGCATCACTGCTCTCAACCGACCACTGCACCCTGCTTCCTCATAACCTCACCTGGCAGTGTCAACACAGCTTTTCAGACCATCTAACATACCTAACAACCTAGTACTAGTCCCTCTATACAACTCAGTTTTACAGAATCCCCTACTTTAACTTCCTAAGGCAGGAAATTATCATGTCTCTACCTGGGTAGAACCCAGAGCAGTAGGCAGTCTGGCCAGGCTGCCTTTCTGCTCCTGTCACTGTAGGCAGTGTGCATATGAAACAAGTCTATCGACACAAGAGACACGAATGAAAAAGGCAGTGTTGCTCTGTAAGCTTTTTTTGTAGCAGAGGAATACTAGTACACTTATTACAGGATGCATTAACTTAAGGGTTTAGTGTTAGGAGGGCCTCCCACTTTCTAGGTGTTTTAAGTACTCAGAAATAAACTTCTGAAACAACAGTAATCGCTACTTTTGTAACTAGTGAACCCTTATTTACCAAAGCTCAAAAACGAAAACAAAACAAACAAAAAAACTGAAGTCCTGAGATTTGTCTATTTAAAAATTATCTTTCTTGTTGGGCGTGTGGCACATACGTGTAATCACAGCACTCTGAGAAACTAAGGAAGGATCACAAAACTTATAGAGACTTTGCCTTTAAAAAGGGCTGAGATACAAAAAAAAAATGGTATTTACACACCATGCAGTACCACTCTGCCATAAAGAATAGACTTGAGTCACTTGTAGGAAAATAGATGCACCTTAATCCGAAGTGAAATAAACCTGACACACGAGCCTAAATATTGCATTGGGGTTTGGTTTTGTTTTGTACGATTGTTACCCATCTTCAAAATCTGGAGATCTGGCCTATTGTAAATTTATCTAAATTGAACCCAACTGAACACAACGGATTAAGTTCACTGCACTCATTCCATCCGCAATGCCATCTGTCTTACAAAGCGACTGTGTTTACACTAGCATTTTCACATAAAGCATATTCTCAAGACATGAAGTACAGACGAGGCAATTCTTCAAACATTCTCTCTTGACCCACATGGGCATATTCTTCCCACATCCCAGGGAGTTGGCTGTACTGAGGGGACAAGTGTTGCCCCAGGTTACAGAGCTCCAAGGACTCGAGTGTCAGAAATAAGTCAGTCAGGTTTATTGGATTTCAGGCCAATGCTGCACTGACATAATTAGGAGCAAGTATTTATAAAACAGGTTCCTAAAATTAAATCTAACAACTACAAATCTAACTGTCATGAAACTAAAAACTTCATGGCAAATTTACTCCGAACCCTCAGAGAGAAAATCTTTACATTTTCTACAGCAGTCCTTTTCCGAGATTCAGGACAAAGCAAGCACGCAGAAGTGAAAGGTAAAGACAGCCCCTCTTTAGCAAGCCTTTTAAATTCAACTCGGTTCCTAACTCATGGGCGCAGCACTCATCCGTCTTACCCAATGGCACTTTTAACTCTACAAACGTTCAGAGGATGCTCATCACCGTCTACTTAGTTTTTACTAGTTTGACAAAATGTGTGGTATGTGACTATTCTCTTGATTTTACAAGACATCGACATACTTATCAGTTACAACTTATTTCACAAAAACTAACAAACCTGTACCTACCATAGTTGACATTTCCTAAATGGCCAGTAAATTAAAATACTTTTAGGTAGGGGAAGGGAAAGGAATAAATATGAGAAAAAGAAAAAAAAATACTCTATAGTACACATCTAAAAACTGTGCTATTTGGATAGCTTTATGTCTCTAGTAATAGCAATTACCTGATAAATCTAGCTCCAAACTAAACACAGGTGTGCTTCAAACCCGAACCTTGGCACATTTTATACACTTATGCTGTATGTGTGTGTGTAACTATCTATCTAAAAACTCCCCCCTTCACTCCTAGACACAATGACATTCTTAAGTATCTGTCCTTTTTCAAACTATTCCAAGTTTTAGATGCCACAATCAAAAAAGTCAACTCTAATAAAAGACATAGCATATTTTAAGACATTATTTTTCAAGTTTTGAAAACTTGTTAAGGAAAGCAATCAAAATATCCAGGCAACACCATGTTTCTTTATTTTTTTAAGACAGGGTCTCACTACTTATTTGAGACTGACCTGGAACTTACTATGTAGCCCAGGCTGGTCTCGAACTCACAGTGATCCTCCTGCCTCAGCCTCCAGTGCTGGGATTACAGGCATGCGCCACTACGCCCGGCCTAACACCATGATTCTTAAACTGAACTTTAAGCCACTGCAACAAACTCATACAGACACAAGATGAACTACTAGCCTGTGTTGAACTGTTTCAGCAAAGGATGGTGCTTCATTTCTTTCAATGATGTCCAATCTTTGCAAAGCTAGGTTTTCAGTGGTTATGGACAGAAACATGCTGTGCAAAAATCAGTATGGAATCAGTAATAAGGCTGGCAGTGATTTGATACTGTTACTGTGCCTAATAAAATTCAGACATACCACTAGTAATTAAGAATGAAAAGATATATATATTTTTTTTTATTTTTTTAAAGACAGTGTCTTGCTATGTAGTTCAGGCTGGCTTTGAACTGCGTAGCCCAGGCTGGTCTTGAACTAGCAGGGAGTGATCCTCCTGCCTCAATCTCCCCTCAGTGCTGAGATTACAAGCATGCAACACCACACCCAGCAAAAGACAAATACTTTAAAAATCTAACTAAAAAAAAGAAGAAAAAGTGAAAAAGATTCTTCAGAAGCCCCAACAGTTTCTCTTTAGGCAAAAATTTGATTGAAAACAGGTAAGAAGAAAAAGCAGCATAACTAATTCACCATTTAAGAACAAAATCTTCCAAGCCATCCCAATTATTTAAAAATCTGAGTTCCTATGTTTGGGAAATCTAATGTGTGTATTATATGGTCCACTCAGTGATTACGGAATTATTCTAATTCTTGAATCTGAGAAATAGAAATATTGGGGTCTTACACTATTCTATTTTTGTGTATGTTTGAAATTTTTCTTTGTGGTACCGGGGATTGAACTCCAGTCCTTGCATTTGCAAGGCAGGTGGCTGCACCATTGAGCTAAATCCCCAGCCCCAACTTTTCAAATATTTTAAAAGATCATTCAACAAAGTCCTGATATTGATCTACCCATCTATGCAATTCTTGGTACCCCCCACATAATAAAGACTTCATTATATCCTCATCATCCATAATGAAACAAGTTTTTTCTGGGAGAAACAGAGGGAGAGAAACTTTCTTGGCTATTTTTTTATTCCACAAACTGCTCTCTTAGAGTAAATATGATACTGCTCCACCATGCTAATTCAGAAAATTTAGGTCCAATTCAGGAAACAGTTTACACATAGATGATCTCTAGTTTTTAAAAGACTGATGGACAATGACACAATAATAGCTCAGTTTTCATACCTAGAGGTTTTGACGGGATTGGGTTTCTTCTCTTTGAAGGAAAAGCAAAGGAGTAGGAAGAAGAAATTGAGAAGCAGTTTGTGCACAGATCTCAACATGGGTAACAATATATCAGCCAATCTAAATATTATCAAAGAGGCTGTCGAAGCATCTGAAATACAACAGCACAGAATTAGATCCAAAATCTGGACCCCAAACTGAACTGGCTGTGAGACATTCAGTAAGAGTATCCGTGCTCTACCTTCTCACCTGTAAGTTTAAGTGGGATTTTATGGCTAGGTAGATTAGATATGTCCCTTCATAACAATTTACTCCACGTGAGAGATTTAAAACGGTCAAATGTCTGGGATCAACCCTGATACAAGTCCGAGATTCGAATTTAACTACATATATGGGGATCATACTTTGTAGCTGATTAGGCAGGAACAACAGTTATCCAGGGTTGATAATGATTGACAATAAGGTTAATTACAGATTATCTCTAGCATATAAAACCAAGGTTAGGAGTTGGCATCTTGAGGCTATTTGGGAGATTCCAAACTACATTATTCAGGAACCTTAGAACTAATGTCACCATTTCTGTGGTAAAAGCTCTACCTCTCTGGCTCCCTGGTGTAGCTAAATCACCTCAATAATGGAAAAGGAATGTTTCCCAAGGATAGAACACTTAACTTATATTAACTTTCAAATGCACTCTGGATTTGGATCAGTGAAATGAGCATCCACGGAGGTAATTTCACATTCCAGTGAAAATTCTGGAGATGGGGAGTATGGATATTCATGCAGGCATTGTATGTGGCCCAGGGGAAGAAGTATTTATAACACTGGGCATGAGGATGTCACAATAGTGCTGCCCAAGAAATAACGATGGAATCCTGTCAAATTTAAAAGCTTTAAGAACTTTAAAAAACTAAAAAATTGGACCCCAAAAAACACAAGACCCAATTTTTAAAAATGGGCAATTCAAATGAATAGAAACTTCTCAAAAGAAAAACCAATGGCCAATAAGTACATGAAAAAATGTTTAACATCTTTGGCCACTAGAGAAATGCAAATAGAAACATTACGATTCCATCTTATTCCAGAAATAAATCAAGAAATCAAAAAACAAAACAAAAATCAAAACCAAATGTCACAACCTACATGGAAATTAGTATGAAGAGTCCTCAAAAAATTAAAAAGTGAGCCGGGGATTTAGCTCAGTGATTCGGTGGCCTGCCTTTTAGGCGCAAGGACCCAAGTTCAATCCCCGGTACCAAAAAAAAAGTGAAATTTTATTTGACCTAGCTATATATATTTCTCTCTTCTGAGTACCTTCCCAAAAGACTTACAAAGATATATTACAGTGATATGTGCATAATCATGTTTATAACAACATTCCTAATACTATAATCTTGGAATGTCCAATAACAGATGAATAGATAAGCAGAAGTCCATTAACAGTTGAGTCGATAAAAATTCGCACAAAAAGGATATGAATATTCACCCACAAAGGATAAATCTGAGTCATTTTTAAGAAAATGCACTTTGATACTGTAATACTAAGTGAAAGAAATCAGACACAGAGAAACCCAAAGTATATGAGAAACCCTCAGTATAATGAGTAAAATATGAGAAACCCAAAGTATAGAGAGTAAAATCATTATTTTAGGGAAAGGAGCTAGACCTTTTGGAAATGGAAAGGAACGAGAGATAGCAAACAGGGGTATTGATAAAAAGGATAATGATGCAATATGTATATGCACCACCTCCTCAAAATTAATGTATTCATTATACATTGCACACCTATACTTAACAACAAAAACAAAAAGTAAATAGCTGTCTCCAGAAACTCTAAGTGAGGAGGCAGTAACACTTGGGAAGTACATTCATCTTTGACAACTGTACACAGCTAATTTCCTTTCCTGCCCTGCCTTTAAAGGTCTTAGAGAATTACCTTGACAAAGAGAAACAGAAAACTTGGATTCTGGGCCCGAGAGGCAGCTCAGGGGCACAGCAATTGTCCAGCATGCACAACGGACCTGGGTCAAATCCAAAGCACCACAGAGATGACAAAAAAAAGTCTGGATTCTGGCTCCAGCTCTACAAACAGATGTAGGTTAATGATAAGGGAGACCTTTCATTTGTCTCAAAGCCAAACTGTGTCCTGTTGCCATTTCTAAAAACACAGTAAATAGACAGACTGCCACCAAAACATTCTGAGGAGCATTTGTCAAGTATCTTATTAGTGAAGATTCTGAAGTCGTCAAATCTTGCTAATAAATACCAGTTTTGAGAGTGGAGAGATTATTTGTGTTTTACTTGGTTGTATCTGATATTCAAAAAACAAAGCAAACTACCAACTTTTTCCCTTCTGTCTCCTGTTGCTTTTTCTTATTTGTAAAATAAGAATTTAGGGCTGGATTTAATGTTAGAAATTTAATCCAACTGTCTCATCTCACAGATAAAGAACAGAAATGACCTGTCCACATTCACACAGATATTTAATGGCAACACAAAGCACTAAAAATGGACAGTCCTGCCTACTTCATCTGAATTCCCAATCCTCTGAAGGGCAGAGTCAAGTTATTCAGTAAAACATGCTATCAGGATGAAGGCCAAACACAGAAAGGAAAATAACTTTTTGATCTGTTTATTTGGCTACATGCACCCAAGATTAAGGGGGACCAAAAAACAGTATAATACTGTATCTTGGATAAAGACATCTTCAGAAATTATGCCAGCTAGTCATGTTCTGTTTAACAGTATTGATGATTATAGATGGGGTTAAGGCAGTATTTGGTACCTCAATCTCGAAAATTCTTTTTCGTCTAACAATTTTAGGAATAAATTACATTCCAATTTGTAGAGGATTGACACTAGATCACCATCTCTAACACAAAACTCAATTCAAAATCAATCAGTGACCTAGGCAAGACCTGAAACTCTGAAACTGCTAGAAAACATAGGGGAAACACTTGAAGCCATAAGCACCAGCAGTGCCTCCCTGAATAGAACTTCAACAACAGAGAATATAATACAAGAGTCAACAAATGCGACTACATCAAATTAAAAAGTTCCCGCACAACAAGGGAAAACAACACAGTTAGAGACAGTCTATGGAATGAGAGAAATCTTGCCAGCTACTCTTCTAAAAAAGATTAATACCTAAAACATATAAAGAACTCAAAATTGTTAACACCAATACCCCAATTACTAAATGAAAAACTGAATTTAATAGACACTTCTCAAAAATAGTAATACATTGGCCAGTAAGTATCCAAAAACATAAAATTTAATCTGCCAGCCACTAGGGAAATGCAAATCAAAACTACACTGAGATTCCATCTCATCGCAATCAGAACGGCTATCAACAGGAATACATAAACAGTAAATGCTAGAGATATGAGCAAAAACAAACCTTTTGCTGGGCATGGTGGCACAGGCCTGTAATCCCAGCACTCGGGAGGCTGAGGCAGGAGGATCGCTGTGAGTTCAAGACCAGCCTGGGCTACACAGTGAGTTCCAGATCAGTCTCAACTACATAGGGAGACCCTGTCTCAAAAAGCCACCTCCCAAAAATCAAACAGACAAACAAACCCTTCTAAACTGGTTGGTGGGGCTATACATTAGTATAGCCACTAAGGAAATCAGTATGAAGGCTCCTCCAAAAAAAACTAAAAATAAAACTATTATATGACTCAGCTGTAACTGGTATATACCCAAACTAATTAAAGTCAACATACTACAGGGATACTTGCATACTCGTGTTGCCTGCAGCACAATTTATAATAGCCAAAATAGGGAACCAGCGTAGATGCCTATCAACAGATGAAAGGGTAAAGAAAACAGATAGGCAGGCAGGCAGGCAGACGCGAACGCACGTGCGTGTGTACACACACACACACACACACACACACACACACACGAGTACTATTCAGCTTTACAGAACAGCATTACATCATTTGCAGGTAAAAAAGGATGGAATGGAGCTCTCATATTAACTGAAATAGGCCAAACACAGAAAGGCAAATATTGCTATGTTTTCCTTTATATGCAGAATCTACAAAAGACATAAAAGTAGAAGGAAGACTATTACTAAACAAGAGAAAGGTAGTAAGGTGGAGAGGACAAGGAGTGTAAGAATAATGGAGAAATGGGGAAAAAACTTTGTCACTAAGAGACCATGGTGTTGACATAAATTTATTGATGAACAGGTACCCACTACACTGTTAAGTGAAACAGGTTAGAAAATAGTATATATGGCATTGCCAATTTAATTTTCAAAAATGTATACAGATGTTAAATAACCTAGAATGGAGTTCACATGTGTTTTAATCTGCCTCTAGAGAGAGAGGCTGAGCAAAGTTTTTTGCTTACAAGTATTGTTTTACTTCTGCTATTGTTTCTTAGTGGAGGAAATTAAGAATTGCCGTAAGTACATGAAGTGATATGTTAAATTATCTCAAATGAAGTAATTTCACAATGCATTTGGATCTCAGAATACCATGTTTATAAACTATCAATTATACTCAAAAAAATAAAAACAACCATCCCTTAAATTTATATAGTTTAGGAATCAGAATACATTATAAAAGGATTATGAGGACTAAGAAAACCTGACATTAAATTCTTAAATTCATTAGGTAACCATTCCTAAATTGAGCTTGTTCTTTTAACTGTAAATGGAACTGCAATCTTCTCAGTAGCTCAGATGAAAGAATATGAAGGTGTGCAGGTAATGCTGTGTGACACAATGCAACAAGCCCTCCGCAAAGACAGGTACTAAACACTAGGAAATGTCTTGAATCCCACAAATTTTAATTTTTTAAAACCTGTATTACGTGAAGAGCGCTTTGAAGAAAGCTTTTTTTCCAAGAATGACTGAACAGGTGTTTAACCAAAAAATATTAGAGCAGACTCTTACCTTCAAAATTTGAGCTTTGAATATAATATATACCATAAATGTTCAGAATGCAAAGATCAATAAACACTTCAAACTTATATAATCACTTAATCATGTTTGCATCAACCATCTGACTGCACGTGTTCCATACAACAAATTTCAGAAGAGATATTCTTCTTATATATTCTTCCCAACTCCTATTATGTGCTTTAAGTATAAAACCAAAAGACACTGTTACTGGAAGAGGAATTTTTTCAAATAAACATGTACTAATTTATGTTGGGAAGCATTTTACAGGTCTAAAATAACATGACTTTAAATCTGCTGAAATCCATTAAGAACAGCTCACTATCACATCCTCTTCCCAGAAGGCCATTACGAGTACCCCTCATCAGGGCAAAGAAAGAACTCTACATTTTTGTAGAACGTAAATACTGCTTCATCTCGGGTATAGCACTCACACTGACACCTCTCTCCTTGGTGATCTAGCAGCAGCTCCTGGTTGCCCCCTGGACCAGCCAGAGTGAAAAGATGGCTTCTGCCGTGCTTCCTTTTCTAACATTAAATTCTATTGGATTTTTTTTTTTTTTTGCACCCGTGATTGAAAGCAGGACCTTGCACTTGTGAGGCACGTAGTAGCACCACTGAGCTAAATGCCTGGCTCTAACCTTAAATTCTAAAGAAAAATTTGGACCTAATTAACAAAGATCTTCTCAACTAGGTATGAGGCAGCAATCTGAGGTGAGACTGCTAAGAGAAAAACATAGTAACATTCTAAGCTAAACTATGCAACAGTTGCAGAATTTTAGTCAACTACTATTTTATCATGCTTATATGAATGTTATAAAAGATCTCAGAAACTGGTGGCAGCGGCAAGCCCTGAATCAGACTTCTTGAATCTTATGTTATAGCTACTAGAAAAACATTATAAGGTTTGGCAAATACCTTGCTTGATAAAACTGGTCATAGTTCTGAAGGCCACAGTCTAAGCAGTAACACATCTGTCTATAGATTATAAGAGGTTACTTTAACTCTTCACTAGATGATGTAAGCATTTTTCTTCCCCATTTGTCAGCTGTAGGCATTTATCAAGGCTTTTGAACTCCTCTCACCATTCAAAGAAGAGATTAAAACTCTTCTCTTGAACTCTCTTACCTGGAAAAGAACAGGAAATTTCTATGCAAGGCTGTGAGAGCTGGTAATAGGATGGGAAAATAAATCTCCTTATTAATAAGCTTACAGTGAGTAACGTGGCACTGGTGTAGAACATGGTCTGAAAGCACTTTGTGATCATTCAGACCTGTGAACTACTCATAGCTTCTTCCTGCCATGGCTGTGGTTCCATGAAATTAAGTACTTCCAGAAATTTCTAGTACTGTTCCATCTTAAGGTAATCTACATTCTGTAGCCCCATATCCTGTGAAAGTGGCTAAAAAAGCCCATCTATACCTTTATCAGTTATGTCACCTCTCCTTCACCCTTTATAAATAAATATACTTATGGGAAAACTCACATTTTCCAAAAGGTAGACATAGTAAGTCACACCAATAATTAACACATTTTTTTTAACAGCTCTTAGAACTGGTAAGGAGACAGAGCCTATTACCGTCCTCAAACTCATTCACTTTCATTTATCTTCACAGAGAGACAGCAACAGCCACAATGAGTTTGTACGTAAGAACAAGTGAGGCAAAGGCAAAAGCAGCATCACTCTGAGTGGAGGCAATGGCACTTCGATTATCCATCCTAACTCTTCAGTCCCTTTCACTCATCCCCAACTCAGCTCTTACGCTGTAAATGTTTTTGCTGGGCACAACTAAGGTGTGATGTAGCTGTTCCGGTAACTTTTTTCACAGCACTGCATGTCAATAATGGAAATGGTGTCTAATCAACTTAAACTGCACACAGTACTTTAACAGAACAAGTTTATTACTCCCACTCAGTAGTTCCTGGGGGCTTTGATGTTAAGTCATACATAATTCGAGAAATACCAGGAATCTTCTTAATCTCTGTGACCATCTTTAACACCACCTGTTATAAAATAAATAAATAAACAAATAAATAAATAAAAGAGATCTCCTGTGTGTCCAACAGTCCTAAAGGCTCACAGCTGCAATTTAAAATTAAAATGTGATTTATTTTCATGTTTACCTTCCCTATATATAAGGATAGTCTCTGATTAATCTCATAGTGAACCTATTTATCTCTATAATAAACACTAATGAGTTAAAACAGTACATATTCAAGTGTGGAGCATAAACACATGCTAGTCTGCAAGCTGTGCTTGTTATCAGCCCACAAGTGTTAAAAACATTAACAAGCAATCAGATGTTGCCGCAGTATTCAAGCATGTGACTTTGTGTTTCAGCCAATGCTTTGTATATTATCTATTATCTATGGCTTAAACATTCAACTCTGAGGCCACCAAGGTGATACATGATACACTCTAGTAATTATCACTGTCAACAACATAGGAGGAGAGGGAGGCCTGGTCACTTTAGTGGCCAGAGATCTGGCAAATTTTAGCATTAAGGCAAAATAAAGCTGTCAGCTCACACTCCCCAAACCAGTAATCTACCTATAACCAGAGCCTCATACTAGTGTATTAGAAGGCTGGCCCAAATAATAAAACTCTCAGTTTGATTTTCAGTTGTAATTATGTACATAGCTCCTTTGGAATACCTTTGTGGAAAAACAGGATGGAGGAAAGTGTTGAAAAATGGAACTGGAATTGGTAAAAGAACAGTTCATGGATGTTTGGCCATACTGCCATCAAATCTTAACCTCATTTCTAACAGTCCTAAGATTTTCTTTTTGGGAAAAATTATGAGGTAGTAGGGTTAGATAAAATTATACATTACAGTTAGCTACTTTCTAGGCTGTAATCAGACATGTAGGCAGTGTACTAAATTTAAGGGCTTTTTCTGCTTGCTAAATGTATTAAGGAAGCAGAGACAAAAGAAAAAAATGGTAAACCTATCTTATGAACAGAGAACCAACTCCAGAAATATCACACCCTATTTTAGTCACTATATTATAAAATGTATGAAGTATTAAAAATGTATGTTAATAATAAAGTACATGAATTACCTCCACGGGGATCTCATTACCAGGTGTTGCAGGTATACCAGTCATGAAGTCACTAGTAATAAAGGTTCGAATAACTACAGATCTCTGGCATGAAGGCTGCTTCTGAAGTGGGTCCCGATCAAAATGTAATGGCGTCAAAATTATTGGCATTTGGCTAATTTTCCCAGCAAACCCTAGAAAAAGGAACATATAACAACCAATCATCACACCACAGAAAAGTGCTCTAACCCAATCCTCCCAGACAGTATCTAAAATCATAAACACATGCAAACCCCAGTTAAGATGGCTACCATGAATTCAAGTGTTCCCACAGCATTCTAAGAAGATGCAACCATAAACACAAGTAATATAGAATTTGATCACTGCATTGATGTTCATGATGTGATATATCCAAGGAGAGTTGATTTTCATTATTCAAGGTAGTTATACCATAGTCTATGCTGCAAACACTGAATTAATAAACACCGACCCCCTCGCCTACGGCAGTAATAGCAAACCTTTGAGAGTTTTCAAAGATATAAACAGTGGACTGTAGCACAGTGCCATAGGCTCACCACCACTGTCCTAGGGATTGTACAAGGTCACAAATGTATACAAGTATACACTTGCATCAAATGATCTGCACATAATCGTGTTTTATGTGTTTCTGTTTAGACACCTTACATAACATTTACTGTCAATTCATTAACTTTAAAGCTCACAACCCACAGCACTAGAACTCATGACTGAATATAGTTTAATACAGACTTTTTCATAACATATATCACAGTCTACCTGTGCTTATGAACCCAGACAGTGCTGCATCATTATGCTTGAGGGTGACTTTAAATAGCAAAATTATGAAAAAAAGCATAAGAATGCAAAAGAATGACACCACGAAAAGGACACTGAAAAACAGACAAGAAAACGACACTTACTTATAATAGGAGAGCTACAATAACAAAGCAGAGCACTGTCTTGTTCACCTCAGCTGGTTTGAGCGTGAACAGAGTAACTCTACAAAGTATTGCAGGTTTACCTGCAAACAGCCACCTAGGTAAATAAATTTCATTTAGAAAGCAACAGTACAGAGCCAGGCATGGTGGCGCACGCCTGTAATCCCAGCACTGAGGAGGCTCAGGCAGGAGGATCACTGTGAGTTCGAGACCAGCCTGGCCTACATAGTGAGTTCCAGGTCAGTCTCAACTACATAGTGAGACCCTGTCTCGAAAAGAAAAGAAAAGAAAATGCAACATTACAGAGCCATTCACCAAAAAAAAAAAAAAAAAAAAGGCATTTAAAAACCAAAAGTGATATCTTCCTGCTGGAAACCATAATGCTTAGGTTCCAAAATCTAATTAGTGTGTTATAAACAAAATGAGCAACTTACCTGACTCCCTGAGAATGTTATGGGCCTCAAAATCAGCTTGGCGTAAAGTACTAAGTACTCCTGTTGTCAAGAAAGTGGGAGTAACATCTGTAGGAGGTTCTTTAACTGGTGGGCCGAAGATATAGACAACTCTAACAAGGTAAAATTAGAGAGAAATAACATTTTAGCGTAAGAAACAAGGCACAGAGTATAATATTCTTTCTAATTATTTTTAGGCCCTTTTGCTACTCTTCAACTCCCTAAATAGGAACGACAGGATATATGATTACGGGAAAATCTGTATTTTATGTACTTCACTCAAAGTGTGTTCTCTGGAATACAAGTATCTCAGAATGTGCAAAGGTATAAGTGATCACAACCTTTGTTCCACAAGATGTATTAACTGACTATCCCTCCAAATTCATATTCAACCAGAATCAGTGGAAACAGGGTCCCTGTGGATATAACTGAGTTAACCTGAAGTCACAACTGAAGTAAGCTGATCCATAATCCAATGACCAGTGCCCTTCCAAGAGCAGGAAATGAGCAAACAGAAGAAAGAGGGCCATGCAAACTGAAGAAAGAAATCGGAATTATACTGCCACAAGCCTGAGGACTACAGGAACCACCAGAAACCAGAAAGAGGCAAGGAAGGATCCTTCTCCAGAGTGTTCAGAGAGAACACAGCCCTGCCAACACCTTGATTTTAAATTACTGGCCTTTATAATATATATAAAAGAAGAAATTTCTGTGGCTTTCAGTCTCCCAGTTTGTAATAATTTGCCATGGGGAGACCCAAAGTAATACACATAGTTCAACAAATAGTAGGTTTCTCTGTGACAAGACTTTAGAAACTGTAATATGCTAACACACACCAGAAATCTCCAAGTGAAGTTAAAATCAATTTCCAAAACCTAGTCCACCAATTTTTTCTCACTTTTGAGAAACAGTGATCCTAGAGATTCTCATTTGCACTGTACTTAAAATGTCACTGAAATGTGAAGCATGATGGTGCACACCTGTAATCCCAGCACTCGGGAGGCTGAGGCAGAAGGATCTCCATGAGTTCCAGGCCAGCTTGGGTTACACAGTGAGTTCAAGGCCAGCCTGAACTACAAAGTGAGACCAGGTCTTGAAACACCTGCCCCCCACAAAAAGGACAGTGAAGTAAGACTCAGTACCCTACTTTCTTCCAGATGGCATGTCTCACTAACACTCTAAGTAAATGTTTGTTTCAAAGAAAGACATGAAGATACACTGCGAGAGTTCGGAACATAACCTGAAGAAACTAAAATCGGACAATTACAAGAACCTGAGTTATACCTTGGCACTGGTTTGCAAGGATGTTTCTCAACCTTTACCCAGAAAACAAGAGAAAGTTAAAGATAGAGATCCAAGTGTCACTTAGCTCTCTGTACTCCACCTATGTCCAGAAGACAACTGTCCTTTAACCTTCAGCCCTTTAATCACCCCAATACTAAGAATCCAAACCAGGGCCTTCACAATGAGCTACATCTCCAGCTTTTTTTTTTGAGGCAAGGTCTCACTGAGTTACTAAATTTCCCAAGCTGAGCTTGAACTTTAGACACTCCTGCCTTGATCTCCCAGAGCGCTGGGATTACAAGTATGCACCACCAGGCCATGCAGCCCTGTCTGTCTTTAGCCAAGAACATAAAATCCCCGGTGACTACCATGGTAAAGTTTAATAATGGTTTTGCTGAATATGTACTTGGAATAAGATATATAAAAGAAAACAGCATCAGAAAGTAGGTCACATTTCTTATAAATACAGTTCCTAGATTTCATAAACAACCCTCAGACAAGAAAGTAACTAGTTGAGAACTCCACAAACCTGTGACTTCGAGAGCACACACGAACATGCTCTCATTCACACCACAGAACAGTAAAATCAGAGCAGTCCCCTACCTGTACAAAGGTTCCCTCATTTAAAATAGGAGTTTCAAAAATGAAAAATATTTTAAAACTTCAATCCCCAAAAGAGAAAAAGAATCTAGTCTACCAAAATTCTTTGAAGGACTTGCTAAATTCTTCTTTAAAAATCTAGTTTTTGCTCAGCATGGTGGTGCATGCCTGTAATCCCAGCATTTGGGAGGCTGAGGCAGGAGGATCACTGCCAAGTTCGAGGCCAGTTTGGGCTATGTACTGAGACTCTGTCTCCAAAAACCAACGAAGTTTTGGTTTGCTGACAGACTGTTTATTCTTTTTTGAGAAGAGAGGAAGGGCTGACTTAGGAAGGAGACATGAACAAGAGGGAAAAAAGAAAACAACACAGAAAAAAGTCAATTTTGAACAAGAGTGATTGTCCTTTGGCAGAAGAAAATTAAAGAGCACTAAACCTGAATATGGTATAAAAATTTTTAAATACCAATAATATATTTAAAACATTGGAAATAAATTTAGAGAAGGGAGGAGATGAAATATGAACCATTATTCTACCGAAGAACAATTATAACAGCGATCTCCTTTCAAAACAGGCAATTATAAATCTATCCTTATTTACACTATTTACACTTATTTACAATTCTTTTCTTCAGTATACTGATACTGCTACTGAATTTGGGTCTTCGTTTCATCTGTACACTTGTTTTTCACACAGTATATGATGAGTATATTCATCATGGGGAGCTGGTACCTGACATTATTTGAATCCTTCCTTTTCCCTCCCGCCATCTCTTGGACCTTTTCATTCATACACACAGGACACAGTACACGTTTGCAGTGCACAACACCCAAGTTCCTCATAGGGACTTGGTACATGCACACAAAACTTCACAGTCCTCCCCCGGACTTTAATCTCCTTTCCCTCCCCTCCCTGTGCCCAGGCTAAACATCTGAATACACTTTTTAGCGGGCCTGTTCCCATCAGTAAAAATCTGGCTTCCCTCTAACTTTTTAGCACTTAACTATACATATTCTTTTAGGTTCACAGTAATGTAGGGTTACAATTTCTACAACAGACCAGTAAAATGAAGCCTCAAGTAATTATTTTTTGTTGTTAGCTGTCCAATATTCATGAAGAAAATTCAAGAGACTGGCGCCTGCCTTGCAAGCACAGGGTCTGAGTTCAGTCCCTGGTGCCAAAAAAGAAAAAAAGAAAATTCAAGAGAGTGAACAACTCTGAAATAACTAGCAATATGATAATAAACAAGTGAGATTTTTGAAGTGTAATTGGGACCATACAATTGATTTATTAGAAATACATATTGGGGCTGGGGATTTAGCTCAGCAGTTCGGTGGCCTGCCTTGCAAGCGCAAGGACCCGAGTTCAAGCACCGGTACCAAAAAACAAAACAAAACAAAACAAAAAACAACAACAAAAAAATACATATCACTTGTCAATACACCTAAGAAACTAATGTACAATTAAAGGAAAATTAAGCCTGAAAATGTAAATCATGTTGAAATACAGCTTTTAGTGATATACCTCTTTTTCTTGCCTATTTCTTCTTTGATTTTCCTTGGCTTACTTTTTTTTTTTTTTTTTGAGACAGGGTCTCACTACACAGGTTAAGCTGGTCTTGACTTCATTAGGTTTCCCAAGTCAGCCTTAAACTCACAGATCCTCCTGCCTCAGCTTCCCAAGTGTTGGAATTACAGGCAGGCATCACCATGCCCAGCTCCTTTGATTACTCTTAAATTCTCTATTCCAATTTTACTCATAATTCCATAACCTGAATAACATTTTTTTCAGTCCTTTAGGAATAAAGCATGTTACCATAAAACCAACAGCATAAACTACTGATCTGGAAGATATGCTTTAAAGTTACTTTTAATATATTATAGTAAAATAAAAATCCTCTTTATTTCTATAGTCAGTAATTTTTTTAAATAGATGATTACACTGTGGTAAAAGACAAAAACACAAGGTAATACTGAACATTTGCCAAACAACAGCCAAAGTACATATTTGAACAGAGCCATCTGTCATAACTATAACTTACCCCACTCTACACTTGGGCTTTGCGTCTCTTATTAAAAAGAAGACCCTAAAATACCACATCTTTCCACCGTACCACACCTGTGTCTTTCTACCCTGACCCGGCAGAACATACCTGTTAATGTTATGACACATCCTCGGTATAAGCCTAGCAAGGAAAACAAGAGACTCCCAGTCAGGCTCATCTTTACTGGAGATTCCACACACGTAACTGTAGGAACGACAGTCACCCTGAAAGTGGAAATATAAGCAATACTTTTTTTATAAAGTTTTATAGGGGTCAAAAGATAGGTGGAGAAATATGTTATAAATGGTGACACTATTAATTTTTGGCCTTAAATCTGAATATATTGTTTGACTAGAAGTATATTCTAGATGTTTCTCTAATTATATAAATAAACACCTCTCTTGGGGACCTGCACTCTGTTTGAATGTGTACTTTTAAACTTCTACATACATCCCCATATGCCTCTCAGTGATGCATCCTGAAAATCCTTTTTCTATGATGGAAGTTGGTGAACCTATAACCTGCCCAGGAAGGTGGTGAGCCAAGGGTCCCATATTTGCTTTGAGGACCTCCTTGGACCTTTCTTTTGGTAAGCCAGAGGCAGGAGATAAATGAGGCACTGAGACTATTGCTTTGAATTATCAAAGAATGATGGTTCATCTAATGATATAAATAAATTCCAAATTAAAATCCCATATTAATTCCCACCTGAATCAGCTCAGACAAACAAAGCATCCTGGTACAGTAATTTCAATAAATGATTTGACATATGCCAGATATCCATTGGTATTACATTCCAATTTCCTGCCCATTCATGGACAGGTAGCATATTTAATCTGTCAGATAAGATCTATCCACTTTTACTGGATAAAGTTTTCTTAGGTGAGTGACAAAAACAATTCATAAACGGGCTGGGAATTTAGCTCAGCAGCACCGCACCTGCTTGCAAGTGTAAGGTCCTAAATTCAATCCCTGGTACAAAAAAAAAAAAAAAAGAAGCTCTTACTTATCAATTTTTTTTAGTAAGAAGCTAAAAAAGTTAACTTAAAGATAAGTAAATAAGCCAGGTGTGGTAGTGTACACTTAATAATCCCAGCAATCCGGGGGCTGGGGTTAGGAGGAACACCTTGAGTCTGAGGCCAGCCTTGGCTACATAGTAAGTTCAAGGCCAGCCTGAACTACACAGCGAGATTATCAAAATAAAACAAGAATGAAAACAACCTAATTAACCAGCAACTGATGACATGTTAAAGAAAATGCGGTACATACACACAATTAAATATTAGTCAGCCATAAAAAAGGATGACATCCTGTCATTTGCAACAATGTGGATGGAAGTGAAGGTCATAAGCCAGGCACAGAAAGAGAGATACTACATATTACTCATGTGGAATGTAAGAAAGTCAATTTCACTGAAGTAGAGAATAGAATACTAGTTACTCAGAGGCTGGTAGTTAAGGAATGGTTGACCAATAGGTATATACTACATTATAGTCAGATAAGAAAATAAACTCTGGCATTGTATTACAGTTAGGTGATTACAAATAAGAGTAAAATATTGTTTTCAAAAACTAAAACTTGCAGGTTTTCACCACCAGAAATGATAAAGTATTTGAGATGACAGATATTTTCACCTGATTTGAACATTTTAATATACATAATATATAATATATATAACTGATAATATATAACGTA
>NW_022900949.1:63112227-63121921 GCF_012274545.1 Fukomys damarensis
ATATATATACACACACACACACACACACACACACACATACATACGGTACTCGGGGACACAAATAATTTTATGTCAAGTTTTAAAAATTAAAAAAATTCTTAAAAACAGTAAATTAAGCTAATAACTGATTACTTTTCCTTTGTCCTGTTTAATCCAAGTAATTTGTTTTTTAAAAAAATCAAATTTAAAAAGCAATTTTAAAAATCAATAGATTTATCTGGGTTTGATGGCTTGTGCCTTTACCTTTAGACACAGCTAAGGCATAAGGACTGCCTGAGCCCATGAGCTGAAAGCCAGCCTGGGCAACAGAGGGAGGTCTTAACTCAAAAATAATTACCAAAGACCCAGAATACCAAAAACTGGGAATATGAGAATTCAAATTATTTGACTGTAATTTAATAGTATCATAAAAGTATAAAATGTATATAATCTTCAGGATATAAGCCTAGAGAAATACTTTCACTCCTAAAATGTCTATAATAGTGAAAAACTGCAGTTTAAGTGTTCATTGGTAAAATAAGTTTCAAAAATATACATTAAGAATAATCTACTTACAAAAACACATAAACTTACGCAATTCAGTTACAAGAATAAGTGTACACACACCTATATAGTCTCTTCCTATTTTCTTTTTAAAATAAATGTTTCTAAAAAAAGACACAAAATTTAATGGCAGAAATAAGGAGGATTTTTAAATGTATTTTAAATTTTTACTAGTATGGTTTATTTTTAGTATTCAGAAAGTAACTCTATACAGTACTAGTAACGAAGTATGATTTTTATAGGTTTACAAGAGTCTCCACTTCAAAGACCTCTGAGACTAGAATAAGGAAACTTGTTTTGCTAAAAACTAATAGAGCCTGAAAATAAAGTTTCATTTTTAAAGAAGAAATCACTCATCCAACAAACTATATTATTTCAAAATCTACTATTTAGAAACCTATTATCTGTAACACAGTGCTTCCTTAAAAAGAAGAGTGGGAACTACTTCCACCCGACTCTGTCAAGTATCCACTGGGAAAGCTTTTGATTTTTTTTTTTTTAAATAGTGCTAGTAATCAAACCCAGGGACTTGCACAAATACTAGGAAAGCTTTTAAGAATGAAATATCTTGTCTACACTTCTATTTTTACATGGTAGGATAACATACACCTGTAAATATCCTAACAAAGCTCAAAATGAATCTATATATAAACTGATAAATGAGATAATCCATAAACCAATGAATCAATGAAAATTACTTCTAGATTTCTAAAAAAGTTTGTTTTAATAGTAATTTAAAAACAATATATGGGGCCAGGGATTTAGTTCAGTGGTGCTGTGTCTGCCTCGCAAGCACAAGGTACCTGGTATTGAGAAAAAGAAGATGAGTACAGTCTGAACAATAAGCAGTTTACACATGCAGCCTTAAAGATAGAGAAAAGACAGGGCAAGTATTCTGTAGCCAAACTAGTTGAATCTGCTATTTCCATGAATTACAATATTTAGCTTAATTTAAAATTAACAGTGAACTGTTACCGTTTTAGATTCAGAGCTAGAAAGAATTTTACTTAATAGAGAATATGCTTATGTTTCAGATGAATAATATCTAGTGAATTTTTCCCATGCATAATTCTATTAGAATGGGACATTATAAACATGTTAATCTAATAACTTGCATTCATACCCTTTTATAGTTCAATTACTAACATCTTTTCTAGTTCCTGTTAAACCACAGATTCCAGGAGAAAACTTCTGCTTTCCTACCCTCCCCCAAGATTCTCCCCCAGAAATTCATTTGAGAATCACATAAACGAGAATTTGATGTAGTTATTTCATAATACCATTTCAAAACTGAGAACCCGCATGTTTTTACAAATAAAAAGGCAGAATACACACACAAAAAAATAATTGTACACCATCCCAGCTCTGAGAAAGAGATGCCACACTGGAGAGGCAGATGGCTTCCGTACTGGGTGCCCACAAGCTGAGAGCAGGACCTAAATGGTGTGACATGTTCCTCTGGGAGTTTTCTTATCGTTAAAGATTTCCAAAGCCTCAATACGTTTCATACTTACAAGTACAGTCAGACATGACCTACTGATACCTGCCCCTCAAGAAAGAAACAACTTACACCTCTGTAGCAAATGGTTCCTTACATTTTCACCTTTGGTTAGAGTTGACATGTTCAAAAACTACAGAATCTCTGTCTGTTGTTTAGTCCCTATAATCTGTTGCCTCTGTAAATATTCTATTAAATTGCCTTTTAGCTTTTCTAAATTTGGTGTATATACTTTCATATTTCATTTTCTTCCAATTCTCAGTTCAATTTTAGCAAAACAAAAAATGTCAGAAAGTTTGTCTGTGAACTCATGCAACTTACCTGCACACCTACAGTTTTGATTGGCAGCAAGAAAGCATTCAGTGAATGCAGGCTTGTAATCTGCATCAGCTTCTCCTGATCCTCTTCTGTGGTGCAGGCTTTGACTCTCTGTAATAGTGTATGAGGCTAAGAAAAACAAGGACAGTTTTTCAGGTTTCAAGAAAAAAGCTGTTCACCCTTGTAGCACCCACAACTATATTATGTATCTACACTTACTGAACTTTTTGTTTTTGTTTGTTTTTATTTTTGAGACAGGGTCTTACTATGTAGTTTTGGCTGTCTTTGAACTCACTACGTAGCTATGGCTAGCCTTGAACTCACAGAGATCCTCCTGCCTCAGCCTCCCAGGTGCTGGGATTACAGGTGTGAATCATCGCATCTGGCGTTACTGGATTTTAACAGTAGCTCATATACTGTATTTCCTTAACTCTATGTGCTATACTCTATACCAGAAATTCATTCCTGAGAGCTATAGCATAAAAATTAAAACTCAGAAAATAAATATACATTAGACTTATATACATAACGCTTTAATTCCTTTAATCATTTCCTGGGAGGTGCTACACAAGCCAAACTTTATATCTAATACTTTTTGCTACATAGTCAATATTGTCTGAAATTAATACAGCTCTGCCCAATTTTGCTTATTTGACTGGCATATCTTTCTCTATTCTTCTACTTTCACTCCTCCTATCCTTAGGAATTATTAATATCACTTGTTAATGAACTATACTTTTCAGATTTACTGTTCCATACTAAATATATTGTAGTTTTCAAGATAGTTTGACAATATACCCCTTAACTAGAGGGGTTAATCTTTTAAATTAATTATAGGTTATTAATATGGTTGAATTTCATTCTATCTACAGTGGTTCCTCAGTTCACAAATGATTCTTTCCACAATTCTGGTCACAAACCAAACTGGATGAGAAACAAAGCAGATTTCATGGGTTCAATGTTGACCTTATGGGGAAACTTGATTCAGTTCTCATCCAGATGAGTTTGCAACCAGGATGGTGGAGAAAACTGAGTTGGAAAACTGAGGCACCGCTATATCCTGTAGTTTCTATTTGTCCTTTTTGTTTCTTGTTTCCCCTTTTGCCATCTTTTGCTAGTGATTTTACCCAAGCTGATTTATTTGCCCCCCTTTACTTAAACCCTCTACCTTAATTCTTTTAGTAGTCTTTCTAAGTGTTAACACGGATACTTAATAAAACAGAAATCATCTTTATGTCCTTCTGCAAACAACAGAAGAATGTTTTATTTTGTTGTTGAGAGTGTCTCACTATGTAGTCCAGGCTGGCCTCAAACTTGAGATTCTCCTGCCTTCACCTCCCAAGTGCTGGGATTACAGGCATGTGCCACCAAGTCTAGCCAACTAAAGCACTTTTGAATGCTTCATATGTTGTCATATGAACACCAAAAGGTGTGTTCTCTCTCTACAGTTTATGTTTAATTCAATTTTCCTATTTACATTTTTTGCTTACCAATCCTTCATATCTAAGGCCTTTCTACTGAAGTCAGTTCTTTAGAACAGTGGTTTCTCAACCACAGCTGAAAAGTCAAATTCCATAGGATGTACAGGACCCATCCCAAACCAAATAAAAAATCCTACAGAGATGGGTCAAGAATAGTATACACTTCAAAAGTTCCCTTACATAATTCTAAAATAAAGCCAGGGTTGAAAAGCATTATTTTTTGTTTCATATAAGGGACTATTGGTGGTAAATTCTGATTATCTGCAACTTTACTCTGCCCTAGCTCTAAAGAGACAACTTAACTGGTACTACAGGTAACTATTTCTCTAGGTACTCTGAAGCCTTGCCTTTCCTAATGCTTTCAGTGTGTTTCTTTGTAGATATCTGATCTTTTCTCAGCAGCTTCTTTAGTCTCTGGCAGTCTGTAAATTCACTAAAATATGCCTACTAGGTATCAAATTCTTTCCTTTTTGTCCCTTGGGAGGTGTTATTATGTTTGCTGAATCTGAGGTGTATCATCACCTTTCATCAGTTTGGAAAAATTATTTTTGTCCATTATTTCCTTCTGGACATTCATTAAAACTTTCTCACTTTACCATAGCCTCTTCTACTCGTATTTTCTTTTTGGTGATTTATCCTGATTTCTAGATAATGTCCTAACAACCATCTGTGAGTTCATAAATTCTCTATTTGTTATTAATTTCAGTTAAATTTTTATTTCTAGAACTTTAGTATTTCAAATCAGCCCAGTCATTTTTGGTAGTTACTTAAGTTTTGTTTTTCTTACTTATAGTTTCTTATATTTTCTTTTATTTCTATTCAATTCATATACTGTATGCTGATTTCAGTATCCAAAGTCTTTGAGGATCTTTTTCTGTTAATTATTTCCACTCTTATTCATGGTGCCTTATTATCTCTATATGTGTTTTGTCACTTTTTAAATGTAAACCAGTATTTGTTGACACTATCTATAGGAATTCTTTAGGGACAAGTTGAAAATCCGTCATTGCTTCTTATCTCACTTTTCAAAGCACTACCAACTCAGGTTCACTTAATTCTTAGCCTGACATTTTCAGACCACAGAGGGGTTTTTTTGTTTTGTTTTGTTTTATTTTTGAGACAAGGTCTTGCTATGTAGTCCAGGCTGGTCTTGAACTATGTAGCCCAAGCTGCCATTGAACTCATAGCAATCCTCTTGCCTCAGCCTCCCAAGTGCTGGAATTACAGGTGCACCACCAGGCCCAGCTATATAACACCCCAAATCTGTAAAATCAGGAAACTTCTAGTCATCCTTAATTTGGAGCTTAAGCATTACTCAGTGTGAAAATCTCTAATCCAGTTCCCAGCTCTTCATGAATACAACATTTATACACCTTCACATAAATGGAATTGTTAAAACCAAAAAGCCCTTTAATGCCAAGTGTGATGGCGTATGGGTAATGACAATACTCAGCAGAATGAGGCAGAAGGACAGTGGTTTGAGACCAGAATAGGTTACATAGTGAGTTTGAGGCCAGCCTTATATACACAGTGAGACCCTGTCTCAAAACAAAACAAAACACCGTACCACACCACACGGGATTAGCAGCTGTCTCAGAAAAGAAGACAGCTTTCTTGGCATGTTGGACAGACTATCTTCCAATTCATTGCTGACTCAAAGGATTTTCCTTATTTTCTTGCAAAACATACAAAAAGAATGTTGTAAAATACATGATCTAGTGTTCGTAAGGATTCCAGATGTCCAGCTTTTTTGGCTGGAAATTAAAGTTTGTATCTTAGAAACTCTGTAGTATACTTTCTCACTATCATTTCAAAGCTTATATTACCCTAAATTTTCAAATAATGAAGTCCTAATAAGGTCACTGTAAATATAAGAATACAATATAAATCCATTCAATTCTTGTACCGATCAGATATGTCAAACTATTACCTTCTTAACACTGGCAGAAAAATCAGCCACTATTTTCAAAATATTATTAGTTTCAGGAAAGTCCTTACAAATATAAGGTTCCTCAGCACATATTACTCTGATAGCCAAGCCAGGACCTAAAGACAAAGAGTAGAAACAGTATTTAGTAAAATTTTTATATTCACCATAAAAGTGCTTAATATAAAAAGAGCACTAATTCAAAACTATAAGATCCCTGCAATGTTAAAATTTTCAGCCATCATAAACTTTTGTTTAGTTTTTGCAGTGCCTGGGATCAAACCCAGAGCCCATTCATGGTAGACAAGTGCTCTACCACTGAGCTGTATCCTCAGCCTAAGTTGAATAGTGAGAGAAAGAGGGAGAGAGACCTGGGGGCGGGCAGAGAGGAAGACAGATGGAGATAGGGTGAGGCTTTTGAGACAGGGTTTCACTATGTCGCCCAGAATGGCTTCAAACCCTCAATTTTCCTGCTTTGACCTCCAAGTGTTGGGATACCACGTCTAACTCGTTAAGGTTTTAAAGTATTTCATTTCAGAGGTGAGACTCTAGCTCAAAGGTAGAGTTCATGGTTAGCATGAGCAAGGTACTACATTTAACACCCAGCACCAAAATAAAGTATTTAATTTCAAACAATAGCCATTAGCCTCAGATCTCATTTTTTTAGACTGCTTCCTTCTCTGCATATTAAGGGCTTATACCTACTTTTATTTTATTGTTCATTTATGTATTTTTGGTGATGGTAAGGATCAAAACCAAAGCCTAGCTGGGAATTTAGCTCAGTGGAGCCCTGCCTGCCATGTAGGCAGCTTCCAGGAGCCGGCTCGCGGACGAAAACAGCAGTTGGAGCCCAAACAGGGGACTCGCGTATACTGGGTAAATACTGAAGTTTCGGCAAGGATACCATCATGGACAAGGTCATGAGTCAGAACTGCCGATACGGGCCACCTTAATAAACAGTCCTGCCCAAACTCAGGGAGTGCCATAGGCCCCTAGTGCTCTAAAGTTGTCGGACAAAAGCCTCTTTAAAAAGATAGCTCTGTCTCTGCGGCTTTCTTCTTCCCCAAAGGTGTCGGTCCCACCCGCTGGTCTCTCACTTTCTGTTGAAGAAGTGCATCAATCCTTTGATAGGGCCTTAAGAGTGGCTTTGGGGTCCTGGGCCTCCGGGCAGCCCAGTCTCCTCCTCCAAAGCCCCGCCCCACGCAGCTGAGAGCTCCAAAAAATTTTGGAGGAAAGACCTGCAGTTTCGGGGCACCGGGGCCTGCTGAGCCGGGAGGGGAGCCTGGTGGGCGACCAAGCCCAAGAGCTGCGTGGTAGCCTAAGGTCATTTTTCTTCCCCGGCCTCCCACCGCAGATTCCCGTCGCCCTGGCTGCTATCGGCCCCACTCCCCGGGGTGCATTAGGGCCCAGCCGGCCGAGAGGGCTGCCAGAGCAAGGTTGAGGCCAGCAGGATGGGGCTGCGCGGTCCGGTCCCTGTCGTGACGCCGCAGGGGCTGGCTGCTCCCCGGCCTGTGGCTGCTGGTGTTGAGCGGTCCTGGGGTCTGCTGCATGCCCAGGAACAGCATTCTTGCCACAGAGCCTTCGATCCGCAAGTATCTAACCCCTCCCCCATTTTCATTACTTTTGATTGGAATTCTACCCTACCCAGGCCTGTATTTACCCTACAGCCATGGAAGGAACCTTATTACCCTTTGTACTAAGCCATCTTTGTTTAATCATACAGAAACTTGGGGTTTATATTTTGCTAGAACACCCCCCGCCATTTGGGTCCCCAATGATCTCCATATGGAATGACAAAATTCAGATCCTATCTTTAATCATATGCTTCATCCAGTAAGAAAGATTTTGAAATTTCCGCCCTTACTGCTGTCATCATTTCCAAGGTGGCAGCTATTTCCATCACAACAATGGCAACAGTCACCTCACACAATCAAGTGGTGACAGCCGTCAACCAGCTAACAAAAGACACCACCCAAACCTTCAAAAAGACCGCCCCGCTATTTCAAGATGTCCGTGCAGCCGAAGCCCTACTCAATTTACAAATCCAATTAAACTTGGTTTGGGAGGAATTAATACCCAGGCGCTAGATGTTGTGACTTTAAATAACGTGTGGGATACCATCTGGTCAAAACTGTAGGCTGGATGGAATAATCTGAGTAGTTGGATACTGGATTGATATTGAGATCCCCATATATATTAACCTTGTTTGGCATATTGTTATTCTTCTTTATTTTAAAGATCAGATGTGCCAGTAACAAAAATCATAAAAGTGTGGTCTTTTTGGCTGAGGCTATGGAATCAAAGACAAAAGGAGGCTCTGGAAAAAGAATATGACATATAAATAAGTGAGGCATGTTTAATTCCAATTAGCCATGATCCAAATAAAGGCATATAATAATAAAATTCCTGAAACTCAGCACAAGAACAAAATATCAAAAGCAGTTAAGAGAAATGAAACAAATCACTTATAAAGGAAAGCCTATCAAAATCACAGCACACTTCTCAATATAAACCCCAAAAGTTGAGAAGACCCTGAAGTACTTCAAGTCCTGAAAGAAAACAACCTCCAACTCAGATTTATGTACCCTGCAAAACTATCTTTCAAAAATCATTGAGAAATAAGATACTTCCATGAAACAGAACTGAAGGAATTCATGACCACCAAACCAGCTCTACAAAACGCTCTGAAGGATACGCTAGAAAGAGATACCTAAGACTACAATTCCAAGAATACCAATAGAAGCCGCCAAGCAAGACAAGCAATTAAACAGAGGGGAAAGACAGGGAACACCAACAAAAGGAAAATAGTACAAGAAGGATAAGTCAATATCATTTATAACCGTCCATGTAAATGGTCTCAATTCACCAATTAAAAGAAACAGATTTGCAGAACAGATCAACAAACAAGATCCAACATTATGCTGCATGCAAGAAACACACTTAACTAAAACAGAAATTCACAGACTCAAAGTAAAGAATGGAAAACAATACCTCATGCAACAGGAACCTGGAAAAAAGCAGGGGTAGTTATTCTATTTGGAGACAAAGTAAAATTCAAATCAAGACTGATCAAAAGAAATGAAGGTCATTACATACCTGTTAAGAGAAAACTCCAAGAGGAAAAGATAACAATCATAAATATATACACACCAAATAGTGGCACACCCAACTATATAAAACAAATATTAACAGACTTGAAAAAGCAAAAGAGCACAAACCAAATTGTAATTGGGACCTTAATACCCCACTGTCACAAACAGACAGATCAACTAGATAAAAAAATCAACAACAAAAAAAATCAGAAGTAACCAATGCTGTGAACAAATGGACTTAGTAGATGTCTACAGTGTTCCACCCCACATCAGAGTACACATTCTTCTCAGCTGCACATTGGATGTTCTCCAAAATAGATCACATACTAGCCAAAAGACCATGCTTCAGTAAATGTAAAGGAATTGAAATTATCCATGCTTATTATTATCAGACCAGAGTGCCATGAAATTGAAAAATCACTGGAAAAACAAATCATAAAAACTCCACAAACACATGAAAATTAAACAGCACCCTCCTGCACAACGAATGGGTCAAATGTGAAATTAAAGAGGAAATTAAACAGTATCTATCATAAATGATAATGCCAATACAACACATCAGAATTTATGGGACACAGTGAAAGTAGTCCTACAATGGAAATTTATAGCAGTGAACTTTTGAAAAAAGGGTTAGCTCAAATACCTAATGTTGAACCTAAAACTTTTAGAAAAAGAACAAGTCAAGCCCAAAGATCATATGAGGGAGAAATTATAAAGATCAGAGCAGAAATTAATGCAACTGACACTAACAAAACAATACAAAAAAAAATCAATGAATTGAAGAGTTGGTTCTTTGAAAGATTAAATAAAATTAATAAACTCTTAACCAACCTTA
>NW_022900949.1:63122024-63151854 GCF_012274545.1 Fukomys damarensis
TAAACAAACAAAAAAAAAAAAAAAAAAAAGGAAAGAAAACACTCAATTCCATGTAATTAGGAAGGAAAAAGCTGAAATCTCAACAGATCCTACAGAAATCCAGATCATCCATACCTACTTTGAGAACCTGTCTTTTAATAAGATGGAAAACACAGAAGAAATGAACAGATTCCTAAACCAAAGCTGAATCAAGAAGATATAAAAATTCTAAATAACCCAGTAACAGTCAATAAAATTGAAGATGTAATTAAAAATTACTAACAAAGAAAACCCCAGGTCCTGATGGATTCACTGCTGAATTTTACAAGAAATTTAGAGAAGACCTAATGCCATTTCTCCTTAAACACTTTAATGAAATTGAAAGGGAAGCAATATTCTCAAACTCACTTCCTGGAAGCAAGTATTACCCTGATACCAAAACTAGAGAAGGATCCAAAGGAAGAAAGAACTACAGGCTGATCTCCCTAATAAGCATAGACACAAAAATCTCAATAAGATACTGGCAAATAGAATGTAGCAAATCATCAAAAGATTATACCCCATGATCAAGTAGGATTCATCCCAGGGATGCAGGGATGGTTCAACCTACACAAATTAATAAATATAATATGATATATCAATAGAGACAAGGACAAAAGTTACATGATCATCTCAACAGACCCAGGAAAAGCATTTGACAAAGTCCAACACCCATTCATGCTTTAAAGAAAAAAAAAATGCTATAGAAAACACTCAAATCCACGCAATTAGGAAGGAAAAGGCTGAAAGTATTAGATGGGCTTTATTTCAATCTGTCAAAAGGCATCTATGACAAACCAACAACTGGCATCATACTAAATAGTCAAAAGCTAAAAGCTTTTATTCTAAAATCAGGAAGACAAGGATGTCTGCTATTACCACACCTATTCAATAAAGTTCTAGAAACATTAGTCAGCCCAATTGGACAAGAGAAAGAAATGAAAATAAAAATAGGAAAGGAAGAGATGGTATGTGGGGATAACATGTATACAGAAGATACCAACTTCAGTTGCATAGCTACACACAAAGTCATCACTCAAAAATCAGAAACATTCCTGTACACAAATAACAGACTTAGTGAGAAATTAGAAAAACCATGCCTTTCACAATAGCACTAAAAAAATGAAATACTTAGAAATCAGTGTTAACAGAAGAAGTAACACTGAAAGCTTCAGTACTCTGAAAAAGAAGACCGAAGAGGGTATCAGAAAATGGGAAGATATCCCTTGCTCATAGGTGAAAGAACCAACACAGCAAAAGAGGGATATCACAATCCCTTACTCAAAATTATACTACAGAGCTACTGTGACAAATACAGCATGGTACTGGTAAAAAACCAGACCTGAGGAATGAAACATATTAGAAGATGCAGAAACACACTCAGCCACCTATCTTTGACAAAGGGGCCAAAAGCCTTCACTGGAAGAAAGATAGCCCCATTAATAAATGGTGCTGGAAAAACTAGCTTTCCACATACCAAAGATTAAAACTAGTCCCTCATCTCTCACTATGCACTAAAGTAAAAATGCAATGAATCAAAGATCTAAATATTAAAACAGAAGCACTAGGGCTGGGGATTTAGCTCAGCAGTTCGGTGGCCTGCCTTGCAAGCGCAAGGACCCGAGTTCAATCCCTGTACCAAACAACAACAACAACAACAAAAAAACCCAAAACAGAAACACTACATCTGCTGGAAGAGAGAATAGTTAGAACTCTTGAAGACAGAGGTATACACAAATTTTATAAACAAAATTCCAATCACATGGGAAATATTACAAAGAATCAACAGCTGGGATCTCATCTTATTTAAAAGCTTTTTGCATTGCAAAAGAAATCATCAAGAGTGAAGAGACAAAATTTTTTGCCAGTTCTTTCTTTCTCAGAAAAAGACTAGTATCCATAAAGAACTAAAAAAAAAATAAAAACAAAAACAAAAAGCCAATTTAAAGACCCAATTCAAAAACAAGCATCTGAAATGAATACAAACTTCTCAGATAAAGTAGAAACAGCAAATAAATATTTTAAAAAGTGTTCAACATTACTGATCATTCGAAAGATGTGAATTAAAACAAAGCTGAGATTCCATCTCACTCTAGAAAGAATGGCTTATTATCGAGAAATCAACCAGTAACAAATGCTGGCAGGTCTATGGGGGAAAAGGAACCCTTCTCTGCTGTTGGTGGGAGGGTAGACTGGTGGAACCACTGTGGAAATCAGTGTGCAAATTCCTAAAAAATTTAAAACTACAGTCTCCATTTGACCCAGCTATGCCTCCTCTTTGTATCTTCACCAAAAAATTAAAAGCATCATACCAAATAGATATATGCACACCCATGTTTACAGTGGCACTGTTTGTAATAACTAAATCTTGGAAACAGCCCAAATGCCCATCAACTAATGAGTGGGTAAAGATGTTGTTATTTTTAAAAACAATGGAGTACTTCTGAGCCACAAAGAAGGACAAACTTGAGACATTTCAAATGGATACACCTTGTCACCATACTCCTAAGTGAAATAAATGAGACACGTGTGTAAATATAGCATTTTCTCTGGTACAAGAAACTGAAGGTACAAATGAAGACCAAAATGTGTAACAGATATTGTGAAATAGGAAGAAAATGTTTAAATGGAAAGGGGCACTAAGGAGGGGGGAGAGTAAAAGGAAAGAAGGGAAAAAGAAAGAAAGATGGAAACAAAGCTTTTTGTGAACAAGGAAGAGAGGGGTAGAAAGGAGAGGAGGGAAATGGGAAAAAAATACGAATCAAGATATATCATGTACAGGTACAGAATCTCTATGACAAACGTGATCATTTTGTATATCTAAAATGTACCAAGAAACTTAAACAATTACAAAAAGAATTTAGCTCAGGGGCACTGTACCTGTCTCACAAGTGCAAGATCCTAAATTCAACAGAAAGAAAAAGAAAAGAAAGAAAGTGGGTAGGGGAGGGAAGGGAGGAAAGGAAGGGAATTAGGGAAGGAAAAGGATGGAGGAAGGGAGAGAGAGAGACAAGGGAGGAAGGAAAGGAGGGAGCGAGGGAGGGAGGGTAGGAAAGCAGGCAGGCAGCAAGAAGTGGCAATATTATTAAAATAGGCCTGACTCCCATAGATCATTTAATATCTAAATGCAAACACTATGGAAAAATGAGTATTTAATAAAATAAATACAGTAGACACTCAAAAGAATTTGTTTCCTATCCTCCTTATCTTTTTGTCATGTTATAATCCCCAAGATTATAAATTATTTAGAATTATCTGGTTGGGCCAGGGATTTAGCTCAGTGGTTCTGGCGCCTGCTTCACAAGCTCAAAGGCCTGAGTTCGAGCCCCGGTACCAAAAAAAAAAAAAAAAAGAGGGGTAGAAATATCTGGATTGATTTTTCTTTACAGGAAGAACTAAAAACAAATTAAATCAAAAATTTTAAAAAAATTTACCTGGAAATGGATGCCTGGAAACTAATTCTTCCGGAAGTCCAAGTTCTCTGCCTAAAATTCTCACTTCATCTTTATGAAAATCTTTCAGTGGTTCTATTACTTTTCCCTACAAAGAAAAAGAAAAGTCAATCAATACAAATTAGTAATAAAAACGGCATGGAAAAGGATAATAAGTAATTGGCCCTTCTACTGTCTTATTACTTAGCTTAAAAAATTGTCTTTAAAAATGCATTCCCAGTCAGGCATGGCAGTGCAATTCCTGTAATCCCAGCACTCAGGAGCCTGAGGAAGGAGGATTGCTGCAAGTTTGAAACGCCAGTCCGAACGCCATAGTGAGTTCAAGACCAGCCTGAACTACATGGCAAGACCCTGTTCCAAAAAAATTAAAACATCAACAAAAAACTCCTATGTGCCATGTGCTTGTAAGAAATGAAATCAAGCATTTCAGTAGTATCACATTTTTCTTTGAAATATATTTTAAACAAAACCTTTCAAACAAAAATATATCACGACAAACCACTCCATCGTTTCCAATTTAGTTCTCAAGGTAATTATAAAATATCATGTTAAAGTTTCAAAATTAAAACTCCTAATGACATCAAGAAAGTGACACAACAACCAACAAAACAGAAAATATTGGCAAATCATATATGTAGCAAGAAATCTAACTAGAATATATAAAAAAAGAATTTGACAATTTTTAAAATAAGCCAAGTAAAAAAACAAGCAATGGATAGGAATAAACATTTCTCCAACATGTACAAATGACCAATAAGCACATGAAAAGATACTCAACATTATTAGCTATCAGAGAAATACAAATCGGAATTACAGTGAGCTACTGGTGCAACTAAAATTAAAAGCAACACACTCCTTAGGATGGCTACTACAAAAAAAGAAAAAAAAAATCAGAAAGTAATCAATGTTGGTAAGGATGTGAGGAAATTAGAATCCTTGTCTTATTTTTGGCTGGATTATAAAATGGTATAACAGCTACAGAAAACAACATGAAGGTTCCTCAAAAAACTTTAAATACCCTATAATCCAGCAATTACATCTCTGGGTACACATGCAAAAGAACTAAAAGCAAGGTTTTGAGATAGTTATACACACATATTCATAAAAGTGGTATCCAACATATCCAAAAAATAATCACTTCTCGGCCTTTTTGCCAAGATAAAGTACAAAATATAAAAAAATAGAAGTAACCCAAATACACATCAATGAATAAATGGATTAATTCTAATATACAGACACAATGTTATAGTATCTAGCTTAGAAAGTCAGGACATTCTGTCACCTGCTACAACATGGGTAAATCTTAAGGACACTATGCTAAGAAATATAAACCAGTCAGAGACAAGACAATGATTCCAATTATGTGATGTACTTAAAGTACTAAACTACATAGAAAGTGAAGGACAGATAATAAGTCTTGGGAAGATGTGGAGAAATTGGGACCCCCCCACACACACTGCTAGCAAGAAGATAAAATGTTTCAACCATCTTGGATAACAATTTGGCATTTCATTAAAATGTTAAGTAGTTACTATGTGAGCTAGCAGTTCTACTAATACACTAAAATAAATGAAAATACACACTCACCAAAGTGTAACTGAAGTTTATAGCAACATTGTAACAGCCAAAAAATGGAACAATTCAAATGTCCAATGATAAATGAAGAAATAAAATGTGATGTAACCATAAACTGAATTGAACCCAGAGTCTTTGCACTGAACTACATCCCCACCCCTCAACCCTTTGTTATTTTTGAAACAAGGACTTCATAAGTCATTAAATTGCCCAGGTTGAGCTCAAACTTGCAATCCTCCTGCCTCAGCCTCCCAGGGTGCTGGTATTACAGACATGCACCACTACAATCAGCCATTAAAATGGATTATTTATCATTAGAAAAAAATCATGTGCTGACACATGCTACAGCATAAACCTTAAAAATATGGTAAGTAAAAGAAACTAATAATGAATAAGAGATAGTATACTGTATAATTCAATTGTTAAAAATGTTCAAAAAACATAAAACTAGAGACAGAAAATAAGTTAGTGGATTTCTAGGGCTGGCCAGAGGGCTAGGGATTAAGACAGGTAGAATGAGGACTGACTGCTAATGAATACGGGATTCCTTTGCACGTAATGAAAACATTCTAAAATTCAGAGTGTGGTGGGGGCCAGGGATTTAGCTCAGTGACACCAAGCCTGCCTCAGAAGTACAAGGTCCTCAGTTCGATCTCTAGTACCAAACAAAAAGAGAAAAAAAAGTTAAGACTGTGGTGACAGTTATAACAACTTGGTAAATATTGCAAGACAAACAGTAAAGGAAGGAGACATTAGAGAGACTTTCCATGTATCTACTTTATTAAAAAGTTCTTGTTAGTTTTACCTCTTCTCTCAACTTTCTGATAAGTTCTGTGTCATTGTGATGAGTTTTGATGAGTTCAGCTTTGCCACTTGCAACAAGGGATGCACTTTCAATTAGATCAGGCCGTAAAGTACCTTGGGCAAGGAAAACCTCATCTGGTTTCAGATTCATTTCTCCAATTACTTCATTGGCAATCTAAAACCAACAGGAGGAAAACAGCCTTAGACCACATGAATTTATTTAAAGACAGCAAAATTGTATACTTTCAGCTAAATTTTCAGTCTTTTTGTAAGACCAACAAAGAAATTAAATCAACCAATCTTCAAATTTCTTTAGAATATGTGCTTTCACATGATTCAAAAATGTTGCAAACAGTCCCTCCAAGAGTTTGAAATCTACTAACATACCCAATATCAACTGAAAATGGCTATTCTTTTTTTTTTTTTCTTTTTCCTCACAGTACTGGGGAGCAATCCAAGGGCCTTGGGCATAATAGGCAAGTGTTCTACCTAGAAACATCTACAGTCTTCTTAAACATTAAAATAATAGCCCGGCAGCATATATGTTTTTAAAATATAAAACAAGTTCTACAGATCAGTACAAATAATACATCATATATATGTCAGCCACAAAAGAGAGATCCAAAATTAGCCATTTTTTTTACTTGATGTAATGACAAACATACACAACTACTAAGATTCATATCAAAACGCACACTGATATTAAAAAGAAAGGTACCTTCACAAAAGTATCGCCAATGATTTTTCTTTTCTCCTCAGGACTTGTAGTCATATTTAATGTTTTGCTAATTCTTTTTCGTGGGGTTCTGTCTTCATCTGATATTGGTAAAGTAGTTGTCCCATTATAGAAGGAATGAGCAGCATTTATCACTAAGAGATATAGAAGATATGTTTTAACCTAATAGTTTTTAAAAATCTTAGGTAACAAGTTGAATTGAACAGAAAATCTAGATGACTCCTTCTTATTTCCCCTAAGTGTGCCTACAATACTCAAGAACTATTAATATGTCACAAGTGACACATAGGGGACATCATTAAATTTTGCATGTATGAGACTCACTGCATTTAGAGTGATCAAAGGTCATGATATCACAAACTATGCTTGTTTGCTCTCTGTCTGTTTAGTGCTCTACCAGAGCAACAAGCAAAAGCCCTATCCAAGATGCTTAGCCCTAAGGGAGTCAAAAGCAGTGGTTCAGTATGGAGAATCAAAGTCCTTGGAGCAGCCACTGACTAGTGTCTTAAAAAAAACGGTTTATAAATGTATATTTATCAATCCTTATCTGTCCTTTATTTTATGTAAGAGCAAGGAATCAAAAACTAAGATCTCTATTTGGTGCTAAGGCTTAATAAGATGATAAGGCAGCTGGCTGTTTCACTGGGGGTCTACGAATAATCTGTATGCCTTTCCTTTAAACTAGTCAATTACCCAGAGAAGACACAGCCAATCTCTGCCTGTGGGTATTTTGGTACCTGAACAAAGTGGTGAAAGAGACAACCCCATTCAATATATAGGTTTTAACTTAATTCTCTTCCTAATGTAGAATTTTGCCTCCACCTTAAGTATGCCTCGATCGGTCTGACAAAGTCCAAAGGCTCTCCTGTTTGACCTCTCTACAGAATGAGTTATGACAAGAGAAGGACAGCTGTCGTTTGCTTGGATGTTAGCAAAATAATCTGTTGCTTATATTTTCAAATGATTCCTGCTTTAGGGTTACCCAGAGACCCACGATTCAAAAAGGACCCAATGTTTCCAATTTCTGAGCCTCCACAGTAATCTGCAGAATAAATCAGCTGGATTTTTCTTAGCTTCCTTCCCAACTCTTCCCCAAGATTCTAAATTCTTCTATACTATGTCGGTGACCAAGGACAAATCCAGGTTTTGCGGGGGCTGAAACTTTGAAATCCAGTATAGTTGGAAGACCCCCTTCAATAAACAGTGTGAGATATTTAGAAATAAGTTATGCTGAGATGACTAACAAGAAGTTAAGTGTATACAGAAATAATTACAAGTCACATATACACCACTAAACCCAAACTAAATGTTATCTCCAGCTAAACTTTTTCTTAGCCTCATCCCAAAATGCTCACAGCCCATTAAGCAGGAGAATCATCCCAAGTTTAAGGCAAGCCCAGGCTACATGGCAAGACCCCATCTTAAAAATAAAAAAGAACAACAACAAAAAGTAAATAAATAAAAATAAATAAATACTTTTTAAAAATTAAAATGCCCACAGCCACTCCACCCTACCCACGAACATAAATCTGAATGGAAATAGAAAATAGAGTTAATCAACCACAGACTATTAAAATATTTTATTCACAAATTCCACAAAAACATTTGATCATGTAAAGACACTGGTAGGGTCCCTCCCAGGACTTTCTAAGATTAACTAGTCAGGGAAACTTACACTTAAATTCATAGGCTTATCAAAGAAAATCTACCTTAAGTATCTGTTTTCTACCTTCCAACATTTTGTTGAAACCATTTTCGGTCTTCTCTCTTTCTTACCCTTGTATCACTGTACTTGTTTTTCATTCCTTTACTGATATTTCAGTAAAGTTTCAAACAAGAAAGTGGTATATTCACTGCAACCTTACCTACAAGTCTTCACCTTATATTCATTTTTTAGCATCAATTTCAAATAATTCAGTAATATACAAATGGATTTTTTTCCGCAATACTAGGGATTGAACCCAAGGCCTTCACAACAAGCTGTATCTCCAGTCTTTTTTTATTTTTAACTTTAAGACAGGGTCTCCCTAACTTAAGTTTCTCAAGCTGGGCCTGAACTTGCAATCTTCCTGCCTCACCCCCTAAGAGTGCTGGGATTAAAGGCATATACAACCATACCCAGCTTGTTTTTTTTTTTTTTTTTTTTTAAGAAATGGGGCTTGCCACATTGCCCAGGCAACAGAGAGAATGACAAGATGATAGCTTATTAAGTAAACAATAGCTGTCTCAATACTTTTAAAATTTATACTAGGACCTTTATTGCACTAGAGATAATTTTCCAACAATAAAAAATGTCTTTCAACTTTGAGCTTATTAAAAACTACAACTGGTGAAGAAAATGTGCTCATTTAAAACCAGAAAAAAGCTGGGTAAATTAGCTCAGTGGTTTTGCTGCCTGACTTGCAAGCACAAGAGCCACAGTTCGATCCCCAGTACCAACAAAACAAAACAAAACAAAACTATGGCAAATATGCTGTTACCACGAATTGAAATATTACAATGCTAGCAAAATCTTTGGGCTGGGGATTTAGCTCAGTGGTCCCACCACCTGCCTTGGAAGCACAAGGGCCTGAGTTCAATCCCGGTACAAAAAAAAAGTCTATATGCCAATAAAACCGGGAAAAAAAATGCTCATTAAACAATATGGCTTGATTTGATAAAACAAGTTTTGCCATGTAAATTAACTTTTTTGTAGTTCATTAATACCTTTGACCTGAATTCCAAGTTTTTTGAGGGCCTCTTCAACAGACTGGCTTTCGCGTTTTCTCATAAAGCCATTATCAATGTGCACAGCAATGACTTGATCTTGATTCAAAGCACGATTTAGCAGAGCTGTACAAACTGTTGAGTCTACACCACCACTGAGTAAAACCTATGGGTAAAATGAAAAATCAAATTGAGCAAAATAAGCAAAAAGGAAATAAGCACTAAATCTTAGATCACTGTCTAGAAGTTTACATAAAGAATACATATGGTAATTAGGAAAGCACCGTGAAACAATGAAATAAACAAAGCTTATGTTCACTGGTTAACATTAAGATGCTATGTTAAGGAATCTAGCTCTAGGTCCCAATATTACTGACAAAAATTTGTGACCTGCCAGAGGATAAAGTGCTTACCAAAACTTTTGATGTGCCCACTTGCTCTTTGATCTCTCGAATGCATTCAAGTTCTCTGTTCTGCACTGTAAAAGTCCCAGTGCACCCAGCTATATCATAAAGGAAATTCTTCAGTATTACTTTTCCATTTTCTGTAAGGCCAACTTCTGGGTGGAACTGTACTCCATACAATTTTTTAGATTCATTTGCTATACCTTTACAGAGAAAATAATCAAATTTATTCATGTTGAAAAGACTCGACCAATACTCACAATTCTTTCCTCAAAATCTCTCATGAACGTTTAAACTGACATGGTTTAATGAATTTTTTATTACAGGTAAAGAGTACATAACATAAATAATATTACATTGCCCTAATCTTTTTTATAAGGATTTTTCTTTTTATGGCAATTAATGAGCTACATGACAGTGCAAGAAGCCCTACAGAAAGATTATTCCATGGCATTCTTACTTCTCCACTACTACTTTATATTTCTTTCCCATTTAACAAAATAACTCAATTTTGGTTCTCAGCCCTATATGGCTTTTTCCTATAGTGTATAACTGACTCCCTATATTAAAAGATCCTTATATATCAGACTGGTCAGAATATTCTAGGTATTTGTTTCTTGAATACACTTAACTATAAATACAGGCCAAGCATCCCTTACCCAAAATGCCTACAACTAGAAAGCTTGGGATTTTTTTCCACTGACTTTGGAATATCTGCATATACATAATGAGGTATCTTGGGGACGGGATCTAAGTCAGTATTTCATTCATAATTCATACGTAGTTTACACATACAGCCTGAAGGTAATTTTACAGAATATTTTTAGTGTTCCTGTGTTTTGACTACCTCTTGGCATACAAGGGCACGTATGGAATTTGACACTGGTGGTATCAAGTTGGAGCTCAAATAAGGATTTCAAATTTTCAGGCTAGGGATGCTCAATCTATAAAACTTCATCTACTTGACTAATGTATTTCTCAAAATTATCTACCAAACAGCAGATGTTGGACTAGATATCTTACATCTGCATGTATTACACCTATTTTATGGTTTAGATATTAAGAAACTTGTTTGAACTCTTGGCCAATTAAGTAATAAACTTAATGGAATGACAGGCTCCCAAACTCATATTCATTCTACTACACCAAGGTACCTCACATTTTCTTTATTAGGCTTCCAGGATACTACTATCTTAGTTCACTTATTTCATGACTTGCCCCTGCTGACTCTTCCTTGCTGGTTCTTTCTCATGTGGTCCACAGGAAGCAATCCAGTACTTAGCCCTTATATCTCTTCTCTATATATTCTGAGTGATCTCAGATATCAACTCTAACTAACTTTAAAATTCTACCCATGATTCTAAGCCCTCAAATTTATATGTCTAGCCCCATTTTCTCCTTGAAAGACCACACACACACACACACACACACACACACACACACACACACACCTGGGCTACCAGACTTTCTAAGCTATCTTGAATTTAATATGCAAACCCAAACTCCTAAGGTCTTTCCTATTTGGTAAAAAATTTTATTCTCTGGATGCTTAGGCTAAAAAACTCAAGAGTTGTTAAAACTATATTCTACTTCGTTTTCCTGACTCCACACCAAATCCAATAGAAAATTCTTTGTCTCTCCACTCACAGCACCTCGGAATTCAACCGTCCCTGAATACTTACATGTCCACCACTCTAGCCCAGACAATGTGCTCCCTTCTGGTTACCACAACAGACTCTCAGATGGTCTTGTTGCTCCTTCTATTTTTTAGCCTGACTCTTTTCCTCTCGGGTAGCATAATCCTACAGTTAAACCACATCTCTCCTTTATTCAAAACCACACCTATAATCCCAGCATTTGGGAGGCTGAAGCAGGAAGACTGCCTGAAGTTTGAGTTCAGCCTGGGCTACAGTGAGTTCAAGGCCAGCTGAGACTACTTAAAGAGACCCTGTCTCAAAAACCAAAACAAAAATCTCACCTATGAATGAAGTCCAAATTTTACAGGCTCACATATCTTGTGCTTTGGACTCCATCTACCTCTAATTTACTACTCACCTCTACACTTACTTTTTTTTTTTAACATGGGAAGGAATATTTAATGGCTTTGATAGACAACATTCTTCACTGAGCACTGGACACTTATGAGGATATGTAATGCAGAGATGCTGCCTATAAGTTTAAAATCTTGTGAACCAACCTCTTGAGGCCAAACTGTGACACTGTTCATTTCTGTGTTTTTACCGACATCACTGTTAAGTTTAAACGTATGGAGAAAAAATCAGCAACTTTCATGTGTGATATAAATGTACAAAATATATGCCCACATAGAGATTTTCGTGCATATGCTGTCTTTTGTGAACTTTATGTTGACAGAGTACCTGAGAACAGGTGTGCAGCCCCAGACTCACTCTTCTCTAACTGTACAGTCTCCGTGAACTCCTTATACACGGCCCACCCTAAGACTTTTGCTTTACTATTTCCTCTTTCCTCAAATATGCAGAAGAATCAGCATTCATTTTCATCAAGTCCAATGTCATATTACAGGAACACTGTCCCAGGAATATCTTAAACAAACAGTAACATTCCTACTCACACATTCTGTAAATACCTAACCTCCCACACCACCAATTTTTTTTTAATGTGAACATGTGATACTAGAAATATTCAATATTTGCATACTTCTATCCTCCTTACAATGTTAGGGGATTTTGTCTATTTTCTTCATTCCTATGTCCTTGACACCTGGTATTTGTGCCTGACACATGATAGGTACTCAGGTATTCTCGAATGAACAAAAATATTAAGCTTATATATCACTGTGGATTTAAAGCCTTTTCAGTTAAAACAAAACAAAACACTCCCAATTCTTGGGTGGCTGATGCCAGAGGATTACCACAAGTTTGAGGCCAGCCTTGGTTACAGAGTTCAAAGCCAGCGTTAAGTACACAGCGAGACCTTGTCAAAAACTTTTGAAAAGACTCATCATTTCTATGTTCATGTATTAAGTCTTTTAAGTAACTGCAAGCAGATTACTCAACTCAGTTTATCCACAACAAATTATTCTTCCAACGTTTTAGGTTTGGCATCTCAAAGTCTTATAGCTAAGCCTACTTTTTTTCTTTGAATGATTTTCAGTGCTATTAACAATTATTTATATTATAGTTGTTCAGGTAAGCAAGTCCAAATCCCAAACTGCCAGAAAAATCAATTTTTCTTCAACAAAAAAGTAGAAAATGAAAATGATCTCTGCAAAGGGCTAGACAGTAAATATTTTAGGTCTTGTGAGATACAGTCAACTGAGTTTTTGTTGCTGTTGCTTTTGTCTTGTAAGACAGGGTCTTGCTATGCAGTTCAGGCTGTCCTCAAACTCACAATGCAGATTAGTCTAGCCTCAAGCTCACAAATTCTCATGCCTCAGCCCCCTGAGTGCTGGGGTTATAGGCATGCCCCACCATACCCAGCCCTGTGTTTTATTATAGCCCTTTAATAATATAAAAACCATTCTTAGTTCCCGAGCAAGAAAAAACAGGCCATAGGCTAGACTGGACACACAGGTCAAAACTTGTCAACTCTGGTTCAGAAAATTATCCTTTAATCCTTAGTATGGTATTTTGCAGATATCCAAGTCCAATAAAAAGCATGAAAAAACAAGCACAACAGAAAGATAAACATCTCAAATTTTTCCTCAGTTATAAAACTATAGCATTTTACATTTGCAAAGAATATACGAGAAGCATTTTTTTGTGTGTGACATTGGGGATTGAACCAAGAACTTTCAAAATGAGCTACACAGCTAGTTTCTTTCCTTTCCCCCTTGTTTCTCATTTTGAGACAAGGTCTCACTATGTCACTGAGTTACTGAGACTGGATTTGACCTTGCAGTCCTCCTCTATCAGCCTCCCAGAGTGCTAGGGTTGCAGGGATATACCACTGCAACCAAATAGAATAAACATTTATTTTTTTCTGGAACTCAGGACCTGTGAGGCAGGCACAGTGCCACTTAGCTGAATCCCTGTGGATTTCTGTGATGAACATCTTAAAATGTATTTTAAGCAAACCAATATGTGACTTCCAGGTAATTATTCTAATACTGAATTCCTTTAACAATTGATCCCACTGAATTTATAGTGTTTTTAAAAATAAGATAAAGAGTATTTCATACAGAAACACATAATTTTCACCTGCTACAATGTTCCCAGAACGTGCCACAACCTTGAATCCATCAGCTACTTTGTCTACGCTATCTCCATGAGTAAGCAAAACAATTTCTTCCTTCTGAAGGCCCCTGAACATACAAAAAACAAAAATCACACACAAGAATACCGTAACAATTCATGACTTTAGCTTTTAAATTTTTAATCCAAGTTGGAACACACTACTGATTAAGTCAATGGAGTCTAAGAATTATTAATAAACAAAACTATAAGCTAGAAATAGCAGAGTTAAAAAAGGTAACAAAAAAAGATTAAAAAAAAGTGAAAAATAAACTTTTAGCACTATACGATGAAAAAGAAAACCAAAAAGAGTAACAAATATTTCATGCAGCCACTAATTAATAGCCTGCATCTTATAGACTTATAGTTAAAGGGGAATGTGGTTTTTAAAATAAAATTGAAATTTAGTTTAAGGAAATTATGTAAGTGTACCAAGACTTCACCATATGAGCTTTACACAAAGAACAAAAACCTCCCCAAAAATAAAGTGACCTTTTAAAATTTAAGTTTCCTGTCTTCTCAAAAAACATAATGAAAATTAATAAATTTTTACTCAAGTCAGTCAATAATTCAAGGAAGCCTGAACCACAGCTGATTCATTCATTTTATTTCTTTTTCCATGTTTTTCTTTTCTTTTTTATGTGGTAGGGAGGGCATGCATGACTGCCCCAGTGGGGGCTTGTACTACTTCTCAGAGAGTCTTTCATTACAATAATGCAAAGAAAGACATTGATTTAGCAGACCAGATACCATCATACTACATTTTCTTAAGGAAAACAATGAAACAATATTAAAAAATTACAGCTAATTTGTGGTACAGCAATTGTAAATGGATATAACATATGCCAGCAATGAAGTACTGATAAGATTTCCATGTTAAAATTTAGAGATTAATAAAGTATTTACAAATGTAAGTTTAATAAAAAACAAAATTGCTAATTATTACAATAATTTAAATTGGTATACTATTAATATTCATATTTCAAAAGTAATCATTCAAAATCAAAGCAACTAACAAGATTCAGTACATTTACATACTTTTTTATTAATTTTATTTGTAAAAGACAAGTGATTAGAACCACTTTTGTACCAAGATACTCAGTGAGACAGTCATGCATGTACCACAGTAGTTCAGATGGCAGGAAGATGTTAGAAAGACTGAAGACCAAACTACAGTTCCACCACAATTCAGAGGTAAGGAGAAAGGAAAATAAAAACTATTTAGGAATGAATCTAGCAAGTGGATGGCTTAGTAAGTGCTCAAAAGAAACCTAATGAAGGAGAAATGCACGTGCGTATAGTCAAATGCAGGATAGTTTAAATCTTTATTGATGTGCCACATTTGGCATAGTAATATATAAAATCACTCCAAGAGTGAAAAGGGAAATCACAGATGTCGGCATCACGAGACACAGGGTTCCCAGACTACACAGGTCTCCCCAAGTCATTTCCTGAGTGCCTTTCTTATTCCGAATTAGCTTAACACATCATTCTTCACTGTGCAGACATACAAATGGAAGGCAAATGTGGCAAATACACCTGCACGGTTACTACTGATCCTTCATTTTATAAACTACTAAACCTCTAATTTTGAAAACTAACAGCAATGACTTTAAACTCATTTATCTACTACCATTCTTAGTATTCCAAGGACATACCTGAATAATGAACACGTATTATCCACACTGACGTTGAAGACCCCGTCTTCTCTAACACTTTTTTTGTGCACAGTACCTCCAAATACCTTATTCATCATCTGCTCAAAGAGAAAACAAATATGAATCAAAAGAAAAATCTTCATTTTCTTATGATGGTTTTTATCGTTTAGACTTCCTGTTTTCAAAATGTTATATTTGTACCCAAAAAATAAAGGGAGTTTGATAAATATAGATAACTTTGTATATGTATAGATATAAATCTATATCTATATCTTTATCTATCTATATATATATATAGAGAGAGAGAGAGAAAGAGTTATTAACAGACACGATTATAAAACAAAATTGAATTAGAAATTTGACCTAAAGTTAACTTCTGTTAAACACTGGCATATTTTTCTATTCCATGTGCTTTAGTTCATCTGTTACAAATACAAATTTTATTCTTAAATAAGAGTTTAATTTTTAAGCATTTAAAAAGATACTCTGAGCTTAGCAAAAAGCCAGCACAGAACCAACACAGGAATTCAGACAAATATAAATTCCTCCAAGCTATTTAATCTTTGGCCCCACAGGAGCAGGCTAAACAACTCCAAGAAGAATGTGGTGAAGAGACAGGATAAGTGAGAAAATCCAGCCTTTTAATTAAGCTCATCTGTTCAAATCCCATATGCCTATACTCTTATTTTAAATGGTCTCTTCATTCTAACCCTGCTGGTGTCATTCTTATTATTATTTGTATATGCCCCCAAAATCCACCCACAGCCGGTAATATACACAGAAGAGTTTTAAAAACATTAAATCTAGGACTGGGGATTTAGCTCAGAGGTTTGGTGGTCTGCCTTGCAAGCGCAAGGACAAATTCAATCCCTGGTACCAAAAAAGAAAAAAAAAAAAAATTAAGTCTGATATAATCAGTCCAACTCAGCTTATATGTCTGTTCCACAATAGAAGTCACGTCTGCCATAACAAAGTATGATGGGAGGTGACCCAGCCCCCAACAGAAAAGCAAACAGAGGGCTAAATAACTATTCTTTGAATTCATGGTAGCATACGCCAGGCACGGTGACACATGCCTGTAATCCCAGCACCTAGGTTGTTGAAGCAGGAGGACTGCCACCAGCTTTGGGTACACAGTGAGTTCAAAACCAGCCTGGACTAGGGTCAGGGATTTAGCTCAGTGGTGCCATGCCTGCCTCATAAGCACAAGGTCCTCAGTTTGATCTCTGGTACCAGAAAAATACATACATACATACACACATACATACATTTAAAAAAAAAAAACCCAGCCTGAACTATACAGTAAGACTCTGTCTCAAAGAAACAAATTAGCAAATGCTGTCATCTCATTTTCTTTTTAGGCATTCATACTAAACCTTCCCACAATAAAGGTTTGTAGTTAAACAACTTGCTAACTTTTAAGCCAGTATTTTTCGAACTAAAACTCAGACATAAAATGTCTTGTATGGTACATTAACAAACACAAAACCTAGGAAACAGTCTTTCAATCTATCAGTTCCCTGGCCTCTAGTATTGTCCATCTTCCTAGAGATCTACTATTGATAGCTACTAAAACGTGAATATGACTGTGTTAGCCCATAACTAAATTCTTCAGTGGCTCTCCAGCAACTAGAGTAGGGATTGGCAAAAGCCAGAGTAAATATTTAGCCTCTGAAGCCTTTGCTGCATCTATTCCAACTATTCAACTTTTGTCATTGTAGCCCAAAAGTATCCACAGACAATACTTAAAGGAGACATATGGATGCATTCAAATAAAACTTAAATTTATGGACATGGAACTTCAATTTTCACATGTCACAAAATAGAACTTGTTTTCAATTTTCCCAAAATAAAAACCATTCTTTACTTGAAGGTGTGCAAAAAACAGGTAGGGGGCCATATGTGACCAGTTTGTTGACTCCTGATCTACAAGATAAAGTCCAAGTACCTATATCAAAAATTCTCATTACATAGCCCTTACCTAATTTTTGTTGTACCCTTCATCTTCTCCCACATTCTCTAGTCCAGACATTCAAACTGGTATGACTGTCAAAAATAGACCATGTTCTATCACACGCTTTCTCCCAAGTATTCAGGTATCTTCACAGCTCCAGGGGCTTAGCAAAATGTATGATCCAGAGCAGTCATTCGTTTTTGCTAAATGAAAAATGAATGTTTTCTTCTTTATCCTTAATGAACCTCATATATTTCTACCTCACATAATGTTCAATTCATAACTTCAATACAGCTGATAGATCAATATAACTGAAACTGTTAGAACTTTACACAATTTGAGTCTTGAAAGTCTAAAAAAACGATCCTTCAAAGTAAATTTTATAGATATACCTGCATGCCATAGCAAATCCCAAGGATAGGCTTGCCAATAGTGAATATTGCTGGATCAAACCAGGGAGCATCTTCTGCATACACAGAATTAGGTCCTCCAGAGATGATAATCGCACTGTGGATTTAAGTAAGAAATTCAGTTTAAAAAAAAAACCAACAAACAACCCTAACTGCAAGTCTAGGAAATGGGGAGAAGACGTTTGCTGGGGATTAAACCCAGAGCCTTGTGCATGCCAGTCAAGCTCTACCACTAAGCTACAGCCCCTGCCCTCTGACAATGTTTTAATGTCTTCAAGAATGTCATCAGGAGCTAGGAAAGAGAGCAAACATCAACTTTGTACCATACTGTTGGCTCTCAGAACTCACACCAATATCGTAATTTAGCTACATTACAATTGCAGAGGATTCTACGGGTTAACTCAGGGGAGAAGCTACTAAAGAGACATACAAACTGAGGCCTACATTCCTCAACTAGCCACTGATACACCTTATTCAACCCTCACCATTAACTCAAAAAATTAAACATTTTAATAGCAGGAATATCACATGAAAATTCCTGTTTGTGGATTTTCTTTAGGAAAAATACTCCTGGCATGGCTAGAAATATAGCTAGACTCATAGAGAGGCATGCCCTTTCTTGCACCCCTTCAGACTGCAGATGTTCTCGTTTGCTACCTATGCCAACTCACAATGAAGGCATACTTACCTTTATGACTCAGTTTAAGGTACCCCATCCTCATTTTAAGTTTCAGTTTTCAGATAAACCTAATTTACCTAATTTCAAAGAAAAATGAATTATAAGATCTAACCAAAACCTACCTAAAAATAAATTCAGATTAAATTTATTTTTATTTATTTGCCATGCAAAAATCATACAAAGTTATACTGCTAGGCTACAATACACCCCAAATAGTAGCAAAAAGACAAATTTATAAAAACAACTCTTAGGCAAGGCAGGGCACTATAAAATATATAATAATTTTACTAAAAATTAAAAAAGAATCTCAGTAAGCTCAAAAGCACCCTTTGAACTTTATAGTGATAACATGAAATATTCATTTCATATTCTATCTCCTACAAAAGAGAGTTGGAAGTCCACCTACTCAGATTAGCAGATGTGGTATCTTTGAGATTACAATTCTAAAGAGTACAGGGGTCCCCATAGATATGTAACCTAGCTCCTTAAAATAACAGAATTTACAATTCTATTAAACATACTAAGTAATCAAGACCTCTTAAAATCTCATTACATTGCACCATGTTTCATCTTATAAAGGATAACCACCATGGGACTGCTCAGCATCCCTCATTAACCTACTAAACAACATAAGGAAGTTAAGACTCCTAGCATTATTAAAAATATATGTGATCGACTCAGTCAAGGATTAAACTCAAAGAGTACTTAAACCAATTATGAAAAGTCTTTTATCTCACTGTCTTGGGAACAGTTAATCTTGAGTTAATCAGTCTTCCTAAGGCTTCTATTTCTACCCTGCTATTCTGAAACTAGTAATTAATTACAAGGCCCAACAAGCCCAAGTCATTCCAAATAATAATCACCAAGGTTCTACACACACACACACACACACACACACACTTTTTCCTTTTGTAGTACAGGGGATTGAACCTATAGTGATGGTAAACCTTTTAGCTTTCAATGATAACAGCCATCTGAGGCAGGTGTGCCACAGATTGATCACCTATGACCTAGGAGCTCACACATGCTAGGCAACATCTAGGTTCTAAAAACAAGTAAGTTAAAATGTCTCTTAAGTACATGCCTATCATCCCAGCACTCAGGAGGCTGAGAGAAGAGGATTGCTCCAAGTTTCAGGCCAGCCTGTAAGCTACATAATGAATCTAAGGCCAGCCTGAACTACACAGTGAGGACCCTGTATCAAAAAACTACCAAGTCTGTCTCTCATGTCACAAAACTAACATTTATTGAAGAAAAAAAATGTAGTCAGATATTTTGGCAGAAAGGATTAGAGTACTACAGAGGCCAGAGTGCTATAATGCTCATTACCACAGAAAACTCTAGGCACAAGTACTGTATCCAATTACTGTATTTTAAAACATCTAGTTCAGATTAGTTTGATGGGTAAAAAAATCTTTTGTTGTTTTAGGTGAGGGGAATGTTAAGAGCTTGGATTTGACACACAGCCATTCAGATTTGAGTTTTTTGATCTAAAACTAGCTCTTGGTGGTAAATCATGACAGCCAAATTAGATAAACTCAAGAGTCCTTTCTTAATCTAAAATTCTACACTAAAAGAGTAAACTGTTCTGAATTTTATCCTCTGACAAGAACAGGGTTAAATTTAAAACTGCCTCTTTTTTTTTAACTTTATTTCCAATTCACTCTATCTTAGAAACCAAGAAATAACACAGTAATGTACAAATGTTTGTGAAGTCTTTTAGCAGTCTTTTAACTATTTTGTCTTTGGAAAAATGTTATTTAAGAATTCTGCCTGAGGCCAAGAATGTAGCTCAGTGGCACAGATCTGCCTGGCAGACACAAGGTCCTGAATTTGATCCATATTACAGGAAAAAAAAAATCTGCCTAATAAATTCCTTTATGCCTCTTTAAAAAGAATCTGAGAATACAGCATACAAAATTCCAAGGTTTAAGAACCAATTTAGGACATAAACTACAGCTGCTTGCCTTCTAAATGACACTTTCTTTGCAGAGAACATAAATAACTCCATGAGAAAAGGCATGGCACTAACCAGAAATGTTGCTGAAAAAAGAAGCATAAACTGGCTGTTGTTCTGACTATCCTAAGTGTATAAGATGTTTCAATTTGCCCTTACATTAAGCTTAAAATAATTTTTATACATTTTTTGGGGGGAGTACCAGGGATCAAAATTTTAAAACTAGTCTCTTGGGATAGGAAGCAAAATAGACTTACTGTACACATAATTCTTCTCTTGGGTAGGCTACCCAACTTTCTGTGTATCTTTCTTTGACTAAATGCTGTACGATAAATGACTAAAATCACCACAATAGCTAAATGTAATTTGGACCCAGAAATCCTATAAAACATAAAAGTTAAATTAAGGTTTTAACTACACAATTAAAATTAATGTAATCTTTTTTACTGAAAGTATAAATGTTTCTTTTGCTTTTACACAAACAAGCCATGAAAAATTTCTTACAAAATCATTAAGTATTTTGTTTTCTCAAAAAAAAAAAAGAGATATAGCTCTAGTGGTAAAGCACTTGCTCAGCATGCACAAGGCTCTAGGTTAGACCCACCACCCTACACAAAACACTTCACACAGTGTCCAAGCAAATTAATAATAAATATTCGACAAACTAAAGTCAATCTTCCCATTAAAAACTTAGTGAAAATTTTACCAGAATCCTTGTTCTTTTATGGCAAATGCTGGTGTTTCCAGGGGGAAGATTTCAGATTGCACAAATAGTTCCCTCACTCTTCGGTCTATGACTTTCCCATACTGAGCACCAGCATCCAAAATGACAACAGCTTCTTCATAGTGTTGGCGGCCATCCTTAAGGTCTCCTCCAGCATTCTCCAGCTACAAATATCAATACAAACACAAATTCTTAATTGTAAAAATTAGGACTGTTTAAAAAAATAGGGGACACTGTCAGCTTCTAAGAGGAAGATTTAGTATATAATCCCTACAAGAGCATTCATAAGCACTGAAATTTAGTGACACGGACCATTTACTGACTGTGATATAGTCACTGCATGTATATGCACCTTATACAAGCTCTAGTGCCAGGATGAGCAGTCAGTTCCATGCTGCTGATAATTTTGATTTGTTACTGTTACACTGTACTAGCATTATTAATTATGCCTCTTTTAAATCTCAACATGTCACAGTTGGACAATAGATTATACAGTCACAGCATTCCTAAAATGTATATACTGATAAGGAAACTAAAGTTTGTTGCTAGAGTATAAGTGTAGCCAAATTCATTTTGTTAGATTTTTTTTTCCAGAGAAAAATGAAATAAGATACACATCTAACCCTTAACATTAAGATTTTTTAAAACAGATTTTAAAAACCATCTCTGTGGTTAAAAACACTTTCTGGAAAGGAATCTGGTAAAATTAAAATTGTTAACTATGTACACTAAAATATTTACCTCATACAAGATCCCAGTGATGAATGTAACTGTACTATTTACCTTAAATGTACCAATAAAGTTAATGGAAAAATTATTATTTCCATTTTATGCAGGAAAAAGATTTACCTGCAACTGACCTCAAGATAATGCAAAAGCAGGTGGGTTTGATGAAACAATATGCCCATATACTGAAGTCAACTGAAGGTGGGTAATGGCTCATTAAGTTCTCTGTATCAGTCTAAATTTTGCATTTGGAAAAACTTTAAAAAGGTGTCTGTACCCTAAAAATCCACTCAGAGGATTCATTTAAAATATGATGCCATTTTAACACATTTTTTGAAAGTCTGAGACTGTGTGCACTTATGAAAAATTATGGGTGAATATACACTAAAAATATTACCAGAGGCTTTATGTGAGTGCTAGAATGAGAGGCAAATTTTGGTTTTTTTTTTTTTTTTTTGCTTTTTGACCCAGGGTCTCATTATGTAGTTCAGGCTGGCTTGAACTATATCGCACAGGCTGGCCTTGAACTCACAGCAATTCTCCTGCCTCAACCTCCTAAGTGGTGGGATTAAAACTGTGTATCACCATGCCCAGCAAGACAATTTTAAATTCCTTTATAGTCTTCAAAATGTTATAGATGTTTATAACAGATGTATTTAGGGAGGCATTTTTCCCTCCAGTTGTAAAATCTGCATTTTTAAAAATTTGCTTTATTTGTAGGAAAATAGATTGATCTTGAAATCATAATGCTATATGAAAAAATGAGACACAGAAGGTTAAATATCACATGGTTAGAAACCCAAAATATAAATAATTTAATGAGTAAAATAGAAGAAAGCTGATAAGAGGGCTGGGGTTTATTTAGCTCAGTAGCACCATGCCTGCCCCACAAGACAAGGTCCTGAATTTGATCCTTGGTACAGTCAAAATAGAAAAAGAAAGCTGATAGAAAACAGGGAGGCAGAATGTGGAGATGGGTAGGAGACATGGGGATTGGGAGGAGAGGGAAGGGCCAGGAGGGGAAGTGGAAGTAATATTCATATGATTTGATAAGTACATTTACCAACTCCTCAAGATGAATATAGGTATTATGTATCAAATATGTATCAATAAAAAACTACAGTATTTTTTAAAATGCCAATCCATTTGCCACTTGCATGTTCCTTACTACTCCTCTTTCCCTCTTTTCATTAATCTGGGAAAAATTAACACATATCTTACCTACAACAACACTATCCCTTCTGCTACAATAATAAAGAAATGGTAACAACTGTCCACAGAGAAGGATCTGTGAGAAAGACCATAGCTAGAAAGAATTAATCAGTTCCCTAAAACAAAGGGGTGAGGAGTCACATGAATATTTAACAATGTAGAAAAATAAGATTACTAGACAGGTGTAGTGGTGTATACTCTGGGAGACTGGGGCAGGAGGATGGAAAGGTTGAGCCCCAAGTTCCTGTCTCAAAATAAGTAACTTCTTAAAGGGGATGGGGGAGTGTCAGGGGGCACTGATAGGGATATAGCTCACATGAAGGTCTTGGGTTCTAGCTCCAGTATCACTGGGGGTGGCACAGAAAAAAGTTCTAACTTACTTTCAGACCTTTATTTTTAGTATGTACACACACACACACACACACACACACACACACACACTTTAACAAATTTCTCCAAAATTTCTTAGTTGTTGTTTTGTTCTGTTTTTTGAGACAGAGTCCACTATGTAGCTGAGACTGACCTGGAACTCACTATGTAGCTCAGGCTGGTCTCGAACTCATAGCAATCCTCCTGCCTCCGCTTCCTGAGTGCTGAGATTACAGGCGTGCGCCACCACACCCGGCTCTTAGTTGTTTTTTAAGTCAGAGTATTTTTACCAGACTGTGTGTTACTGTATAAATTTCTCAGGCTCAGTCCCATTAACATCTTCACAATTTTTCAAGAGCTAAATATAACTTGGCAGAGTTCCTGTTTTGTATGCTTTTCATATACGCAAATTTGTCACCATAGTTTATGACAAGGTTTTAGTTAACTAACCCATGGAGCATGATGCAAATCCTGTCATAAAGGTGCATATTTCTATTGATGAATTGATTTTAATTTTATGAGTTTTATTATACAGTGAGTACTAAAAAGGAAAAAAAAATCACAAAAATGCTGAATTTCTAATATTTGAGTGTTTATTAAAAGCACCACAATTTTCAACATCAACTGTTTTTTGGTGTACGGTCTAAAAAAGAACAATATAAATTTTTCTATGAAGTAGAATGAAAATAAAAATAACACATTACAAAAAAAATATTCTTTACTTCAATTTTCACAGTCTGCACACATGACACAACACATTCCATACATGTGCATCACTTACACTGACAGCACATATGTTCTACTTTCTTGGCCTTTTTGTAGGATCTTGCCATTCTGTCAGGAGTTTCTGATATTAATACAGAATGCAATCAACATAAGCACAAAATATCAATAAAATAAAGCATTAAATTCTTAGTATGTATTGTGTTTAGAATAGACATTAACATTTTCACATTAGCTGTGTACCTGTTTACAAAACCTAAAAGATAACAGCAGAAATAAAGTCCTATATGATCAATGAAAATATCAATAGAACTCTAAAACAAAAATAAGCTTTGTTTCAATTGTCACACTCAAGGCAGTCTTGACACATGACAACTCCATGTTCCATGTACACATCTTGCTTACACTACTGATAACATATGTGCTTAGATTTCCTTTCCTATGTGGCAGTCTTGTCCGTTCTTTTACTGTTTTGTCAGGAGCTTCCTACTATGTTGTACAACATGTACTTGGCAAGGAAATAAGAAACCAATAAAATAGAATATCAAATATGTAATGAGTGCTTAGACTAGACATCAACATTTTCACATCAGCTATTTACTTGCTTAAAAAACCCAAGAGATAATATCAGAAATAAAAACCTATGTGAACTACAATGTAAACACAAACAAAAGTCTACCACAGAAATAATCTTGTTTCAACTCTCACAGCCAAACTGTCACACATGAAAACGGCATGTTCCATACAAAAGTATGGCTTACACTGATATCACATATATTTTATTTTCCTGTCCTTTCTTGTAGGGCACAATTGACATCTTTTTGGTTTTCCTGCTGTCATAATAGGTCTTTGTGATTCCATGCCTGCCTGTTCAGCTGTCAGCTCACCAGTGTGCTCCACAATTTTTTTGCCTAGTTCCCTGGGCAGAAACATTTTGGTTTTTCCTCTGCTGTAAATGATCTGAGTTCCAGTCCTGATTCTCTAAGAAAATTTCTCCCTGATATTTTGCACTTGCTATTTTCTTTGTGAACTATCAAACTATCCCAAATGTTTTAGTTAAACACAACCATCGGTCAATGCTTTGTGTTTCGAGTTACATCACAGATGCTGTACAACTAATCAAACAATATCTACTCTATCTTTGGTTTTGCTGTAGAAAGTTTCCATCTCAGGCTTCCATTTGGTCAAGGTTTCCCATCAATATTTCCATCATGGTTTAATGTTGACATCAGTAGTACCAGTCTTTGCCATATATGAGGTCAATGTAAATCATTCTGAAATCCAAAGATTGTACTATACAATTCTGTTTTGAAATTGTAACATTTCATTTGGAATTTCTGCTTTATTCCTGCACACAGTTTCTGTACTTGTCAACTTGTGATCTGTTAGCAAATGTAACATCAACTGGAAACTGGTAAAGCAATTGTCAAATGTTATATTCCGATTAGCTTGAGAGATGGGAGCAACAAGTCTGTTCACAACATCATTCAGTTTATTACTATACAGATAAAGACCTGATGTTGAGTTCCAGGATAAGTGTATAAACTGACAGCATAAGTCTTTCTACAAAGGCATAAATTTTAATGCCATATTTTGGCATATCACTTTTCTAAAAGTCTTTTACATTCCTACAATTACTATGAGAAATACCTAAGTACAACAGACCTATGAATGGTTTCAGATCAGCTTATGAGGTGTTATAATAAATAAGTTTTAATACAGTCATTGGTACATATATAACATTTTATTTGCATTTCAGCTTTTGTGTACTTCATCTTGTAGCATTTCATTTGTTACCTTTCCCACACTGAATGGAAGTACCGGCATTATCTGATACTTTTTTTTTCTTTTTATCGATACATTTTTTATCCTTACCAAAATCCTCACTGTATTTTTGGACCTAGTTCTAACATTGGATCATTCCATTTGGTTGTACAGACATTTTGCAACATTTCAGCTAGTCAAATAAGTACTCATATTGCTCTTTTCTTCATCATCTGAATCAAGGAGGCTTGCATTCCCTGCATATTCATCAGTCAATTATTGCTCCATTTCACTGTTATAGGAACTTTGGCTCACATGGTCAATCTCAAAGTCATCATTGTCACCATCATCATCATCATCATCCATTCACATCTCTCTTACATTATGAAAATATGTATTTTACCACAATGGATCATCTTCATCATCCACACACAAGTAATCTGATACACTTCTGACCTACTCCAAAACTTGCAAATCTGGTTTTTCATGTGCAAATTTCCTGAGTTGGGCTACTTCTATCAAAAAAAATCATAAGAAAACTTTTTACAAATATCCCTAAATGCAGTTGTATTTCTTTTGTCTCTTGATGATAAACCTAGATATTTTACAAATATGGACAATCCAAAGAGGGGACTGACCAAAAAAGATGAAAGTACAAGCCAGGAGTGGTGACGCACAACTGCAATTCCAGCAGTAGGGAGACTAAGGCAGGAAGACTGTCCTGAGTTTGAGGTCAGCCTATGCTGCACAGTGAGACCCTATATCTCCAGAAAGATAAGACAAGACAGCAATATGAAAAGTGATAGTGCTGGAGGTGAAATTCAAGACCAGTGTAAATGGAGCCACAGGAGACAGCTGACTGTGACCACTTTGACAATGGTAGGGTTTCCACCCCCACCCCATCTGCATCTCATACTCCTGTGGACTGAATCCAGCACTGATCCACACCCTTATCATCCCCTTTTCGACAGGACTTTTGCTAAGCTGTTAAGTTCTCCAAAATAGGTTGGAACTTGAAATCTTCCAATCCCAGCCTCCCAGAATGTGGGGATTACAGGCAAGTGCCACCATGCCCAGGTCACTGCTAGGTTTTTTATTTGTCTGTTTGTTTTTGGCACTGGAGATCGAACTCAGAACCTTGCACTTGATAGGCAGATGCCAGCACTCCTGAGCTAAATCCCTGGCCCTGCTGGGGTTTAAGTCTCAGATTTGCAGCAGAAGAACTTATCGATAGCAGTGAGGAACAAAGTTATGACATAAAGGATGATGACACATGAGAGAAAGTGATTCAGGAAAATACTCCACATCAAAGCCCTAGAATATTGAATGACATTGAAAATGTAAAGAAACCAGGTATGGTGGCACATTCCTGTAAATCCCAGCATTCCAGAAAGCTGAGGCAGAAGGATTCCAAGTTTGAGCCCAACCTGGACAACTTAGCAAGAACTTGTCTCAAAATAAAAAAGGATGAGGGAGCCGTCATCGCTCCAGCGCCAGGAAGGTAGCCACGTGGGCACCCCTGAACCCCCATAACTCCCCTCCTCCCCACCCCGTGCATGCACTCTCAGACCTCCTGATTGTACCAGTCTTTGGATCCACTCTGCAGAGGCAGAAGTGGTCATAAAGGGTATTTTTCTGAGTTCCCAACTTTGAACATCTTTAAGGAAAGGGCATGGGAAACCTGCAGTAGAATGGTGTGAAGTTCAACCGTTCAGAAGGTTGGGGAACTCAATCTGGGCCCAAGGTCAGTCTGCGTCATGGGGTTCAGCCATCAGCTAACTGAGATCAGGGGTCTTGCATCCTAGCTCTGTCTGAGCCATTAAATGGTAAATACACTATATTGAAAAGTTGTTCACTGCAGACATGTTCTGGACTGCTTCTTGATTTCAATTTAATTCAAATGGTTTAAGGGTGATAGACTGGTGATTACCACAGGTGGTCAGTTTCCAACTTGTGCTTGATCATAATGTGTTGCTGATTGTATCAGTTGGGATAAAGGATTGTGGTTGATTTGATGAGCTGTTTTCTCTGATGTTATGAAGATGAGAATGTCTGTGGGTCCTTAGAGACCCAGAAACTAAGGCATAACTATATCAGGAAGATTTGGGTGATAACCCAGAGATTAAACCAAGGACAGTCCGACAACAAAAATAAAAATGAGAAAACACTTAAGCAAGACACAAAAACAGGCTTCCAATTCACCAATGGCAAACAGTGGGGCAAATGAGGACGAAAAGGCCGATAGTGAACCACCAGGACACCCTGAACTCAAAGCACAGGAAGTAACAAAACAGATCAATCAGGCTCTAGAAAAATTCAAAACAGAAATAATTTCCCAGATAACCACAGAGATAGTGAGCAAAATGGAAGTCGTGATTCGAGACTCTAGAGCAGAAACTGACAAAAAAATAGATGAGCTCATGACCATGATAGAAGCCATGAAGGCCCAGCATAAGAAAGAAATGGAAAAAATAAACACCCAACACAGGAAAGAAATGGAATCCATAAAACAGATTCAAACAGATATCCAGGAGATTAAACACTCCACAGAAAGTGTACGCAACAGAATAAAAGAATGTGAAGATAGATGCTCAGATATAGAAGATAAGAATGCAGTCAGTGACCATGAAAAGAGAGTTCTCTTAAAAACAGTAGGGGATCATGAGGAATCAATCCAACAATTCCTAGATGATGCAAAGAAGAATAACATAAGACTGATAGGAATCCATGAAGTAGCAGGAGAAAATACAAATGACTTAAAAAAGCTGTTCAAAGAATTAATGACAGAAAACTTCCCAAACAAGAGCGGAAGAAGAATTTGACATACAGATAAGTGAGATAAGTGAGGTATATAGGACCCCAACTAGCCACAATAAAAAAAAAAAAATATCTACACCTAGACATATAATAATCAAGATCCCAGAAACCCAACAGAAGAACAAAATACTACAAGCAGTAAGAGAAAAGAAACAAATCACATGCAAAGGAAAGCCCATCAGAATCACAGCAGACTTCTCAACACAAACCCTTAGGGCAAGGAGAGCCTGGAATAAGATATTCCAAGTACTAAAAGAGAACAACCTCCAACCTAGACTGATGTATCCTGCAAAACTCTCTTTCAAAATGGATGGGGAAATAAGATACTTCCATGACAAAGAACACCTGAGAAACTACATGAATACCAAACCAGCACTACAAGCAATTCTAAACAAGATCCTAGAAAAAGACAATGAAGGCAGCAACACCATGAGGCCCAACAAAGCAAATCAAATAGACAAGGTAAGAAACTAAAAGGAGAAGGTGAAAAAGTAAAAAGAGTCAACAAAAGGACAATAACATGACAATAATAAGTGAGTACATATCAGTTATAACCATCAGCGGCAATGGCCTCAACTCACCAATCAAGAGAAATAGACTGGCAAAATGGAATAAGAAGCAAAATGCAACAATATGTTGTATACAAGAAACACACCTAGTGCAAAAAGAAGCCCACAGACTGAAAGTGAAAGGATGGAAAACAATTCTCCATGTGACAGGAGCCCAGGAAAAAGCAGGGTTAGCAATCTTATTTGTAGACAAAGAAAATTTTAAACCAAAACTGATTCTAGTATTATTGATGTAGGATGATACTGTATCATACCTCTGTGAATGTAAAATATCTTGTACCTGCTTTATGATATGTAGTAGTGACCGTGCTTTATCAGAGCTATTTTTAAAGATATTACTCTAGAATGTTCTCTTTCCA
>NW_022900949.1:63152071-63170734 GCF_012274545.1 Fukomys damarensis
TGGTCTTTTTATATAAATATAAATATATATATATATATGTATATATATATAATTTGAATTTTTGGAAACTTTAATTGTGCTGTCAACTGTGGAAAAACTTATCCCCAATTTACCATGTTGAGTTGGCATTGTACAGAAATTGACAGCCATATTGGTCTAGAAATGTTAATTTTTTTTTTCCATTTGTACAGGGGTAACACAACGTATTAAATATGTAAGGTCATACCTACGTGGGTTTGATTATAGAAACTAATAAAGTATTCTCTAAATTATGAAAAAAAAGAGTAAGATAAGACTACAAGAACAAGAAGCTATTTAAATACCTTCAGGGACCATTTTCTTCTTCAGAATTAAGGGGTATTTTAATCTTACATCACTGCCTGTTCTCTTTTATTTTCCTTTTTAGTTCTATTTTAGGATTCCCTATTTTTAATATTTATACAGAGATTTCTTTAAATGAAATACCGAATAGTTTCTCTGGTGTGAAACACTATGATAGTACACAGGATCCTAATGAGATAATTAATAATATGAACTAGGAAGTAAAGGGCTAAAGGTGTAGGGAAAGTGGGAAGGGTGGGGGAAAGGTACTAAGGGAGAGGGAAAAAATATGAGAAATCAAAAAAAATGGAAATAAAGTGTTTGTAAATGGGGAGGGGAGGAGGGGGTGAAGGGAGGGCAGGGACAAGGGGAAAAAAATGAGAATCAAGAACTATCATGTAAAGGTACAGGATCCCAATAATGAATGTAACTGTACTGTATACCTAGATTGTACCAATAAACTCAATGAAAAGAAAAGAAAAAAAAAAGGACGAGGGTGTAGCTCAGTGCAAAGGCCTTGGGTTCAATCGCCAGTACTCCCCACACTCACTTTCTACACACTTCCTATAGAGGTGAGAGCTATAGTCTACATCATCATGGCTAATCTCAAACCACTTGGAATCCCAAGATTGTCAAAAAGAGAAACCAGAAGTTCACCTAGCACCAGACCTGCATATCCAAAAGTAAGTCTAAGTGACAGAAACCAGAGCTATGATAATAGAGTAGGGAAAAATTTCAAAGGCCAGATCTTGATGCCCACCATTAGTTATGGCAGCAATAAGAAAACAAAGCACATGCTACTAGTGGCTTCCAGAAGCTACAGGCCCACAATTCAAGGAGATGAAAGTGCTGGATATGTAACAAATCTTACTCTATTGAGTTTGCTCACAGAACCTCAAAACCATCATGAAAAGAGCAGTCCAGCTGGCCATCAAAGTCATCAGTGCCAAGCTGCACAGCAAAGGAAATGAACAATCCATGAACACATTTTTTTTGTGCTTAAATAAAACCACAAAACTGCCATCTGGCATTTTCCTCATCCTTCCACTCCCCAAAAATCACAAAGGACAAATAAAGTTTTGGAAGTCACAAGATATGAAAAAGATGTGAAGGGTGTTGGGAGCCATCAAAAAATGGAAAATATAAGAAAACACTGTTAAACTTAAGTGGGAGGAGTTATACAAACCTATAATCCTAGATACTCAAGAAGCTGAGGCAGGTAAACTGCAAGTACAAGGCCAGCCTAAGCAACTTAATGAAACCTTGTCTTATGGTAAAAAATAAAAGGGTCTGGGATGGATGTGGCCAGGGGAAGGGCACTCTGGGGTTCGATCCTCAATACATGGGGGGGGGACTTCTTTTGATAAGCCTTACCAAAACAAAGCTAATTCTCAATGTTACTGTTTTAAGTCTTACTTAGTGTCATTTTTTCTGTGTACTTTTATAATTGACAGTAAGAATCTTTAATGCTTTTAAGTCACAAAGTAATAATTTCTCCCATTGATTATGAAAACTGCTTTGCAGAGTTTCAACTTGTACAGTCATTTTGGTTTTGTTGTTGATGCTGTTGTTGTTTTTTGAGATAGGGTCCCGCTATACAGTTCGGGCTGGCCTTAAACGTACTATGTACCCCAGGCTGGCCTTGAACTCACAGTGATCCTCCTGACTCAGCCTCCTGAATGCTGGGATTATAAGAGTGTGCTACCAAACCTGGATGTATGATCATTTTTATGGTCACTGTACTATCGTGTACAGTGTCATATATGTATTTTTATGTATTTATTTAAATCAACTCATTTTTACTCAAGTGCATTTTAAATGAATTTTGCATGTTTCTTAGCAATTTTTTAAATGTTAAATCATGATACCAGAAGGCATGAAGAAACTGAATCCTTGTCTCATTTCTATTTCAGATGTCAACCTGCCTATAGAACATATATGTCCAGCTACAAAAACTGAGGGTAAAGCAAAAGCCCCCAGTAACGATAGTAAAGTTCCTTTCCATCAAAACCCTTATATTATTAACTCTTAGTTCAAGACAGTGGTGAAGTCTGATAATTAGATTTCCAAACTTCCAAAAGATTAGAAAAACTATCCTAATGAGAAAAGAAACTGTTGAGAACATCAACAGTAAAGACAAATGAAATTTGTCAACATAAGATAGGGAAATCATTTACATCTAGTTATAAAATCTATTTAAAAAACAAAAGCCTGAAGCAGTGATGGCAACCCTTTTAGAGACTGAGTGCCCAAACTGCAACTCAAACCTACTTATTTATCACAGAGTGCCAACACTGCAATTAAACCTGAATACTGGTCCAGGAATGTAGCTCAGTGGCACAGTGCCTGACTGGCAAGTGAGAGGTCCTGAGTTCCATTCCTGGTACAAACAAAACAAAACAAAACCAACCACCTGAATACTGAGGTTTTAGTTTGGAAAATAACTGCTATCCAATGCTGGGCTACTGGGGTGACGTGGCTTGTGTGCCACAGGCTCGCCACCATTATTCCTGAAGGTCTGAGCCAGGTGTGGTGGCACAGGCCTGTAATCCCAGCTCAAAAAACAGGATCTTTGTGAGTATGAAGCCATCTGTACCACATACTGAGACCCTGTCTCAAAATAGTAAGGGGGGAACTAAACCATCTTTGGCAACTTATTTAGGAATACAGCAGGGGAACCTAGCAGTTTCCGGAAAGATGAGGACAGTACTATTTGGGGAGTTCTCTAAATGCCCACATAATCACTGAACAAATAGAGCAAAACCAAAACCCAAGACATTCACCATGTAATACATCTACTATGTACATGCGACAAGTTACTCCCTCAAGAACCCCAAAATATAAGCTGGTGGAAATATACTATCTACCACACCCTCAAACCCTGGTGCTACACAGCACCTGTGTGAAAAGCGACCTGGGTTCTCATCAAAGGACCTGAGAACAGAAATCCAAAACATCCAACATATGTATGCTAAAAAGCACAGTAGCCACTAGAGAACAACAGCTTCAGCAGGAGGTTTACCCATTCGATAAACACCCAGGTGGCATGGCTAGACTAAAGCAGAGTAGAAACAAGCCAGAAATCCCTAGAAAACAAGCTGCTGTAAGATCAACTAGGAGAGGAGGTTCTATACAGTAAGAGGTCATCTGAAACAAGGGTCCTTCTAAATATTCAGGAAAAATTAAATTCATAAAACTTAAAATAAAAAATAAAATGAAAACAAAGTACAGAAGCTAAATCCCATAGTTACTAAAATTAAAAAGACACAAGGAACAGAATAACATCTCTACAAAGAGAAAGCCAGAAAGATATACTCAACAGATCAAAACTGGAATGTGATATTTTTGTATGAGCTAAGACCCTAAGAAAATGACACAAGGTATGAAAGACCATGAATCCAAAATTAGACTATGAGTCCAGACTGACTAATCCCCAGATGTACTCCATCAAAATTACTGGTCTTTAAGTATGTGTGTGTCGGGGGGTGCTCGATAAAAAGTACACACATGACTCAGAATCTACTCAATGATACATGCTCTGTGTAGTTTTGTGTGGGTTTTGTTTTGTTTTTTAACAATAGAAGATTTTGGCTGCTCATGATGGTGCACATGTGTAATCCCAGGGCTCAGGAGGCCGACGTAGGAGGATCACAGTTCAAGGTCAGCCTGGGGTACATAGCGAATTTAATACCAGCCTGAACTACATAACAAAACCAGTCTTAAAAAAAAAAAAAAATCTCCACATACTCTTTTATTCATAAAAATGTGTGGATTTCTATAAAGATAAGGAGAATGAGATTCAGGTGTCACCTGCCAAGGTACACACTGACAAAGACAGGATGCAAACCTAGATCTTTCAAGCCCCAAAATAATTAGTACTACAGAAGTTAAGTACAAGCCAGCTGTGTGGCACATGCCAGTCATCCTAGCACTCAGGAGGCTGAGACAAAAGGACCACTGAGAGTTCAAGGCCAGCCTGAACTACATAGCAGAACCTGTCTCAAACCTGTCTCAAAACACCTAAAAAACGGCAAGTAGACAATTAAGGGCAACATGGAAGAGTACTTTCAAAGTTACAGTACTTCACTTTTAGATACTTATAAAGTTTCACTACAAAGTCTGTTGTGTAAACAAAATAATGTTCTGTTGATATCTAAGGAAAGTATATCATGGATTTTGGAAAATGAATTTCATCAATAATAAACTTGTTCAGCTATCTACTCTTTTGAAAAAAATCCTTTCACTTTAATCTTCAGCTGTCAAAATTAGTTTTAAGCATTAGAAGAAATTCTTTAAACCCCAGCCCACACATTTTTGTGACATGGGATACTCAAACTACCAGACTACTCTCTTCTTCATTATTGGAAGACTACTGAAGTTTCACCATACTTACGTAGTTAGTCACACCTACCATTCTGAAAAATAAAAATTTTCTTCACAAAATTATCTAATAGGGGCAGGGGATTTAGCTCAGTGGTTCCACTGTCTTGCCTTACAAGCACCAAGGTTCTGAGTTTGAGCCCTGGTACCCCCCAAAAGAATCCAACAGTTCAACTACCTTCGAAGTATCGATCAACTTCACTGAGGTTTTTCATAAAAGACCATTAAGTCATGTAATGTTGAATAAAATTTGATTTTACCAACTCAAGAGTCAAATTAGATGCACTGGCACAGATCTACAATCCTGGCCACTGAGGCAGGAGGATCACAAATTCAAGGCAGTGCAGGCAATTTAGCAAGACCGTCTCAAAAATAACAACAGCTAGGAGGTGAGTGTGGTGGCACATGTCTGTAATCCCAGCACTCAGGAAGGCTGAGATAGGAGATCACAAGTTCCAGCCCAGCTGGGCAACTTAACCATTCAGGCAAGACCCTTTCTCAGAATAAAAAAGGGCTGGGTTCAATCCCTAGGACCACCAAAAAAGAGGGACCAGGGTGGGGGAGGGCACCAGGGAAGTATCTCAGCAATACAGCAACTTGGCCAAGCATGCAGAAGCTCTGGGCTCTCCCCCTGGAGACCTGTTTGATTTAACCATTCCCACCCCCTCCGGTCTCCAAACAGCCTCTCCAGTTCTGTTTCCTTGGTTCTATGCTTAATTCACCTTCTCCCTCTTATTATGAACAGTTTTAATCTATAAAAAAGTTTAAAAGTATGTTACCACCCTTCATCTTTTTTTTTTAACTTTCTTCATTTTAAATTAACAACTAGTAACATTTTTGTATATATGCTTTATTTCCATATGTGCGAACTTTATCCTTGGAACTAGTGGAAAGTAAATTGTACACAATTCACTCAAAAAGTAATGTTTTTAGCTTTAGTTTTTGATTGACATGGGTACATAACAGGAATAAATTCTAGTGTTCTATTGCACAGGAAGGTGACCACAGTTGTTAATAATATAGGATTTTGAGCGTTTTCACTACAATGTCTTTATACCTATTTTCTGAATTCCAGAACACCACCAAGGACTTTGAGCACACACTGTCCTACCTTTGCCTCCTTTAGTCTAAACTATGCACTTCCACATCTTTTATAACTGTTTTTCCCCCCATTTGGTACCAGGGATTGAACTCTGGACCTTGTGCTTGTGAGGCAGGCATCAGAACCACCAAGTTATATCTCTGGAAGAGAACATCCACCCAGTAGCAAAAACCTTTTTCTGTCCCTTATGCTGTATCCAGACTACTGGGATTAGAGTGATACCAAACCAATCAATGGACTGATTTAGTAATAACACACCCTTAATCCTAGCATTGCACCATGAATAATCAACCATACACTCCAGATTCAGCCACCTCTTAAAAAGCCCTACCTAATACTTCATTAGGATTTGGGGGACATCTAGACACAACCATAATATTCCACTGCTGGCCCCCCAAATACTCATACATTTTTGTATGCCAAAAGCATTTAGTACATTTCTAAGAGTTGCCAAAATCCTAACAGTTTCAGCAATGCTTAAAGTCCAAGTCTCAAATTTCCTGAGATTTAAGACAAACTCTTAGCTGTGTGCTCCTGTACAAATGAAAAGAAAGTCAAACACTTCCAACATACAATAGCACATGATAAACATTAAAATTCCAAAAGGTACAAATGGGGGATACAAAGGAATGGGACCAAAGCAAGTCCAATATCCAGCAGGGCACACATTAAGTCCTGTAGTTATATGTGCAGTATCCAAGGGAATCTGTGGCAATATGTGAACTCCAAAGGGCTTGGGTGGCTCCACCCCTACAGCCCTTTTGGTGGTGGTACCTCCCATGGCTTTTCTCTTGGGCTGGCTCTCCTTGCTCTTTGCAGTTTTCCTCAGACCATCCATGATCCTGGCTTTTCTAAACTTCTGGGGTCTCCAACGCACTTCTGGCTTCACACTCATAGCTTCAGACACTGCCCTCTCAGATACACACTGCCAGGCCTCCTCGACTTTCTGAAGCCTTCCTGACCCAACTCTTGCATTCTGCATGCATTTAAAACCAGCACCATGTGGATGACACCAAGGTCTGCCACCAGCTGCAGCAGTAGCCAGGCTTCCTTCTCTCTTGGCTGTTGGGGTCAAGTGCCTACACCAAATCCAGTGGAACAATTTCCCTAGGCCACAGTCATTCTGGAACATGGTGTTCTGGGACTCTCTTCTCAAAGCAAATTTAACTTTTGCAATTTTGAGCTGCAAAGGGCGAAGTCCAGCTGCTTCTTGTGATGCCCTCAGACCATCTTTCTATTCTCCTGTTCCTTCTTAGCAACCAAGACCTGCTCTGTTCTATCTTTGCAGTCTAGAGCTCTACTGGAGTTTCCTTTTTGACCAAACACAAAATATTTTAAATCATTCTGCTGGGCTCTTTGCTATTGATTCTCGGCATAAATTTGGCTGAAAGCCCCCGACAGTAGCCATGCCACTGCCTCAAAATGAGACTGCTTTGAAATTTTTTCTGCCAGATTAATCTACCACCCTTAATCTCAGTCTCAGGCAGTCTCCGGACATGAGCAAAATGCAGACAAACTTTCTGCCAAGGTATAACACATGTTCAACAGTTCAACAGCCAACACAGCCCTTCTTCCCAGTAGAAACCCAAGCCTGGTCTTTACCAGCTTTCTGGTCTCTTGAACTGTGACCAGAATCTACCGTGCAGTATAGCCTAAGGCATTCCTGCTGTACTTTTTCAGCCAGGATCTCCATCTCAGAACCTTTCCAAACTCTTCCCACAAGACATTCCCAAAGGCTCCTGAACCACATGGCCAGGCATAGCCATAGCGATGACCCCACTCTTGGTACCAATTTTCTGATTTACTTTTCTCTCATTGCTGAGACAAAATACCCAGCACTCAGAGTTAAAGGGGGAAGGGTTTATTTAGCTCACAGTTTGCAGAGAGAAAGTAGCAAAGCAAGCAAGGCGCCTTAGCAGCTTCTTTCTGCCCCTTTTATACTCAGGGTTAGGACAGTGCCAAATCAATTAGTGAAGTGATTTAGTAAACATCCTTAATCCTAGCATCACACACTCTAGATTCAGCCACCTCTGAAAAAGCCCCATCTATGACCATGAGGCTTTGGGGGGACATCTAGATCACAATCATAACAAATGGCAAGGACACAATGTCCTTTTGTTCCACAACAAATGATACTGAATTAGATAGCCTGGTCAATAGGTCAGTGTGCTGAAGAGAAAAAAAAAAATCCTAATTCAAATCTCTTTGCTTAAAACCCTACAATGACATCTCCTTAGAATAAAGTTAATTAAATCCAAAATCCTTTCCAAATCCTATGAGGCACTGACCCACTCTTTGGTCTAAACTGCTCTTTAAATTCTCCATGATTCCAGAATACACTGCTGTTTGCAGCTGCTGAAAAATTCCAAAAACATGAATAAACTAATCTCAAACATGCCAAGTAGAAGAACCCAAATATTTCTGAAATCAAAATATATCTTTATACTTACAGTACTGTTACTTTTATTAAGTTCTATACAATTTGAGAAAAGTGTTTCCTTAAGGGAAAAGTATTCCCAAAATCTCTGGGAATTTTCCTTAGAGAAGAAAGATGTCCTAGGGAGAAAATATCTGTGAGTTTAGCTAAAATATATAGGAATTAATAGAATGAAAGAGCTCTGCATAACTCACCAAGTACACCAATTTATCATGAACGGATAAGTAAAATCCCCAAAAGACTGCAACTGGCTATTATTTGACCAAGCTGATCAAGCTTTACAAAAACATACAATAAGAGACATACCTAATTCCTGTGATGCATCAAATAAACATAAGTGATTGACCACATGTCAATAACTACTAAGCTGGATGACAGGGACATGAGAAATCACTGTGCTCTTTACTTTCACCTGTGTTTGTTTTCAAAATTCCATATGTTAACAGACTGTTTCCCTGGCTCTAACTCTTCACCATTCTCTGTATCTATGCCTTTTGTCACCTTACGGTTTGTGTGACTAGATTTATTTCCTCCCCCATTTATCTGACATTCAACTAAAGCAGGAGATGTGCTTTGGCCAGTACTGTATCATGGGAGCAGATCTAACAGTATGCCAAGCATGAGCAACGTTTCTATGTACCTCCTATCTGTCTGCCATCAACAGGAGCCTACTAACTTCAAGGAAAGAATAAGACCAAATGAGATGGGCAAAGCTGGCTGATCCACAAACCCATGAACAAGAAATAAATGCTCTGTCACTTGTATTTTATGACTGGTAACCAGCATTATCATGACCATAGCTAACTGGTATGTCACAATAAAATAAAAAATTAGTATCATATACCTTCCTGAAGATGTTTCTAAAACTAGATAAATCAACAAAAAAAGCATCCATAGGAGGTTCTGAATCATTAATACATCTTGCAAAAACATCATATGGCCAGGCATAGTGGTGCACGCCTGTAATCCCACAACTCAGGAGGTTGAGGCGGGAGGATTGATTCAAGCTCAAGGCCAATCTAGTCTACATAGCAAGACCCTGTCTCAAAGAAACAAATAAAACTGTACTCCTTAAGCATAAATAATTTTTATTTTGCTATAACAGAAATATGAAAACGTATATCGGAAACAAAACAACTACAGTCATAGTTTTCCAATTTTGTCTTTATGATATATAGCACACTGATGCTTAGCTTAGATATTAAAATATAAGTGCATACTTACCTTTTTCTGCCCTTTTTTTTTCAATAAGTCGGTAATCAAGAAAGCAAAGACATGAGAGATATCACTTAGAAGCACTATTAAGTAGCCTCTGGAGAGCCATGCCTGGTAAACCCATGATGTACCATAACAGACAGGTAATAAACCTAACAGGCAAACTTATAGAAATTTTCTTATTAAATAACTGAAAATAACTTTTACTTGAAAGTACAGCACCAGTACCAAGTTTAAATTTATTAAAAATCTGACTTTGTGGCCAGGCATGGTGGTACATGTCTATAATACCAGTACTTGGGATGCTAAAGCAGGAGGATCACCACAAGTTTGAGGCCAACTTGGGGTATACAGTGAGTTCAAGGACAGCCTGAACTACATGGTAAAGGGATCTCAAATGAGGCATCTCAGTGACAGGGATCTCAAAAAACAAAACAAAACAAAAAAGTAAACCTTGTCCAATCCACAGTTATTCTGTGTATTTCTCATAAGCTTTAGTGTCTAGTTATTTTTTAATTTAAAATTAATATAGATTGCTACTACTGTCAATTAAAAAATGGCTCATTTGCACAAATCCATGCTTTTGTTTGTGAAGTCAAGCTAGAAGTAGCTGGTGTGCCCACAAACCACGACCTATTTCCACTAAAATATGGCTGAATGGATACCTTTTAAAATCCTTAAGAATAAAATATATTGAACAGGCATGACGGCACATATCTGTAATCCCAGCACTTGAGAGGCTGAGGCAGAAAGACTGCCACAAGTTCAAAGCCAGCCTGAAATACATAGCAAGACCTTGTCTTTAAAATAAATAAATAAATAATAATAATAATAATAATACAACTTTTTAAATAGTTTATGTCAAGGTTTATAACTTCTAGGTATCAAGTATCCTGTATAATAGCCTAATATTTCAATCTAAGAAGAAGGAAATACCAAAGCTATTTATAGCTATCGTGACCCAGCAATTCAACTCCTAAGCCAGTGGTGGCAAGCCTATGGCATATGTGCCAAAGCAGGCTTTTGCATCACTGAAAGTTCTAAAAGGCCATTCATGTCTAGACTTTTATCAGAGAAAAATGAAAGCCTATGTCCACAGAAACTAGAAAAAAATACAAATAGCCATCAACAAGTGAATGAATAGACAAATTTTGATACATCCATATACTGGAGTGCCACAATAACAAAAAGGAACAAGCTACCACTACATAAAACAAATAAATTTCAGAAACATTATGTTGAGTGAAAGAAGCCAGAATCACTGTATGATTCTATTTATGTAAAGTTCAACAGGCAAAAGTAATCTATAGTAACAGAAATCAGAACAGTTGCTGCTCTAGCAGTGGAAAGACAGGCAGGCTGCCAAGGGACACAAGGGAGCTTTGGGAGTGATGGAAACGTTCTGTATTTTGACAAGAGTAGTGATTATACAAGTACATAGATTTGTCAAAGCTCAAAGCAGTACACTTATAGACACACGTAGGTACAGCTCACTGCATGTACATTTTACCTCAGAAACCAAATCCAAACAAACAAAAACATCCATGAGTGGTCCATTTCAAACTACCACCTCTCCCTGAAAATTAAAAGATTCTGCCACAATGAGCATCTCTGTCACCCTCAGTGTGGGAGCCGGCCACGGCCCGCTGGCATTTGACATTGGAAAAATAACTTCCTCTACCATTAAGGTGTTGATACAATCTATGTAACATTTGTTCCTTTTCAAGGACTCGTCTGTTTATTTGGTTTTTCTGAGACAGGGTCTCAGCTATGTAGATGAGACTGACCTGGAGCTCACTGTGTAATCCGCTGGTCTTGTTATTTGGTTTTTCTGAGACAGGGTCTCAGCTATGTAGATGAGACTGACCTGGAGCTCACTGTGTAATCCAGGCTGGTCTTGAACTCACAGTGTTGGGATTACAGGCATGCACCACCACAACCGGCTCAAGGACTTTGCTAAATTTGTTTGTTCTTTGACCCTGTGATGGGAGGAACTCAAAGAGATAGCCAAAGATCTGATCTTCTTTGTTAAAGTCAGAAAATCCGGTCTTTGCATACAAATAGTTGCTTGGTGCTTCCTGTTGGTGTGCCTTTAAAAAGAGCTGTTTCTGTAAAATAAATCAGACTTCTTGTCTCCACACTGAGTGTGCTGTCTTTTCTCAATCCTCAACTCCTCAACTCAGGCATGTTCCTGTTGTGACAGCTGGACCGCCACACCTCAGATCTGTCACAGTGTAAGAAGGTCAGAACTCGTCCAAATCTAAGACTGTCTGGCCCAAAATCACAAATTTGACACGCCTGTAATGCCAGCACTCAGGAGGCTGAGGCAACAGGATCACTGTGAGTATGAGGCCAAACTTGGCTCAGAGTGTAAGGCCAACCTGGACTAATTACATAGCGAGGCCCCATTCCAAAAAAAAAGAAATTAATCTAATATACCACATAGCAATAAAAGACAAATAACACAGCATGATTAGGTGAATAAACATGAAAAAGACGTTTAATACTAATACTTTCCTAAATCTAATGTTTTTTCATAATAAAAATACCCAGTAAACTAGAAACAGGAACTTCCTGAACACCACAAAGGGCATCTGCAAAAAACTCATCACAAAGATCATACTAAATGATAAAACATAAATGTTAGCCATCGATGTTGATTCAAGGGACCCAAATAGCCAAAACAATTTTGTGGAAAACAAAGTTGGAAGACTCACACTTTTTATTTCATGACTTTTTTTTTTCAAAGCTACAGAGTCAAGATAACTGGCATAAGGACAGACACATAGATGTATACAGATTAACAGAATAGATACCAAAAATAGTTTTGGGGCCAGGGATTTAACTCAGTGGCACCATGACTGCCTGGTAAGCGTAAGGTGCTGAGTTTGATTCCCAATACATATATACACACACACATATATATACACACATACATACATACATAAATGGTTTTGATTTCCAACTATCAAAAGAGTGCTAAGGTCATTCATAAGGAAAGAACCATTAATAAAAGGTACCAGGATGGAATAGTCTCATGTGAAAGATGAAGTCCTGGCATACACAAAAATTCTCAAAATGAAACAAAAGACCTAAATACAAGAACTAAAACTAAAAAACACTCAGAAAACACAGGCAATCACAAATTTCTGTGATCTTGATGAGAATATAATGAGATCTCATCAAGCAAAGGGGTGGGTTTGAAGATGTAGTTCAGGGGTAGAATATACATCCTATGAATGAACCCTTGGATTCAATACCCAATACAGCAAAACAGGAGGACATCCCATGTATACGGGCTGAAAGAATTATATTGTTAAAATATCTATACTATCTGGCTTCAAAGTGCACTACAAAGCTATAGGTGCTAAAGCAGCATGGAATTGTCATATAAACAGACACAAACGCCAAGAGGACAAAGAGCCTAGAACAAAACCCATGCACATACAACTAATTGATTTTCAACAGAAATATAAAACACACACACTGGGACATCTATGTGCAGACAAATGAAACTAGATCCCATCTCTCCCTAGTTACAAAAATCAATGCAAGGGGCTGGGGATTTAGCTCAGTGGTTCCATTGCCTGCTTGGCAAGAGCAAGGTCTGTAGAGAGTACATGTCAATGTATAGATCCAGAGAACATAATGCCCCCCAAATAGAGAACAATGTCAGTGTGTTCCCAAGAGTGGAGAGTGAAACCCACCAAGAGTGACAATGTGGGACACCTGATATGTAATCCCTCCAAGAGTGAGTGACATCTAACCCAACAGATCACCCTATGATGCGTGTAACCCTGTTATCTAAATTCAATGTGTGAAACCCTATGATGTGTACAGCCCCAATATCTACTCAAACAGCCCCAATATGTGTGAAGTGATAAAACCCGAACCAGTTCCACAGACCCCAAGTTAGAATGGTATAAAAAAGAGAGCGCAGAAGACCAGCTCATCCCACTCAGATGCCCGAGAAAGCCCGACACTCTGCTGTCTTGGTTTTAAAGTAAAATAAAAATTTTAAAAAGGATTGGGAATGTAGCTCAGTGGTACAAAGCTTGCCTACCATGCTCCAGGCCCTACATTCAAGCACCAATATAGGAAAGGAGAAAAAAAAAAAAAAAAGCAACCACACATAAAAGCCAGGAGTAACAGATAACATTATATGCCCAGGCAATTTAAAGGTTTGAGCAACAGCCTTCACAGATATTATGGCAGAATAGAGCAGATTATTTTAGAATTTACTCAGTTTCAACATGACTGGCTCTCACTTTTCAAAACTGAGGTAATTTGATACTTTTCAAGGATTTCTGAATAACTGCTTTTAGCATAATTCATTAAAATAACCCTAACATACATACTAGGCATAAATTTTAAATATCATCATTAAAGAAATGCGTGCCATGCTCAGAAGAGAAGGTGCTCTGCGAGTGAAGCATGCACATATATGGCCCAGTTTGCCAGGGCCATCCTAATTGTATCTGCTGTTCAGTACCCAATCTAAGTGCACATATCTGAGATCCATTTTCAAACAACGTATTACGAAAGATTGCATTACAGTAGAATAGGATAAGCTACTAGACTTTCACTTTATATTTCCACCATCTGCCATGGCTTTTTCTAATATTGGTGGGCTGCAAGTACTGTGAACAGAATTCTTACTTTAACTTCTGGTTCAGTCTGAAAGCCAAACACAGATAAAATGCTCCTTTCCCGATGAAAGAAAGCACATCTGGACACTGGCAGTACACATAGGGTATTTAACACCTCCAGTTTTGGGTGAGGATGGGAAACGTATCTGAAGTTGCTGCGCCTGCTATCTGCTAGTCACTTGGTATACCTCCAAGCTGTGCCAAAAGCCTCTATCCAGTCTGGGCTACCACATCTGGGCGAAATGTGAATGTATGCTTTTTGTGAGATACATGCAGGAAAGTGATGCCATACATCCCTGAGCAATGTGTGGAAGAGAGTAATCTGAACATTCTTGCTACAGCAATTTTGTCATTTTCATTATTTCGACTATTGTGTTTATTCACACATATGCATTCTATGCAGTAATTTAACTTCAGCACTTGTACAAATTATTCTTCACACTTGCTTCTATGCTCACTTTTCCAGTTGAGGTAGATAAAGTACGTATGGTAACGCTCCTATAACCAAAAACGTTATATTCCCTATCACATTATTTCAACAGATGAGTTTAAGGAGAGCAAAGACTTAATAAAATAGAGTACCTCCTGGATTTTCAACAGCATGAACCTGACTGAAACCATGGCAAGGATTCACCTGAGGTAGAGATTAGGGCTGGAGCAAACCAGACAACTAACTGGGCAAAGTATCCAAGGTCATGAAAATCCCGAGTAACCACAGGACCCAAATGACTTCACAGCTCTCAAGCACTGTACACTGAACTTATCGGAAAACCTTATTTTCAATCCCTCTTTTCAATCTGGTGCTGTTTGCAGGACCAATCAGAAAAATACTATTTTCAATCCTTCGTTAACATCTGGGAGGAAGCCAAGCAAGTCTTTTCACAGAGCGTTTAAATTTTATACCACACCAACTGAGTTTTTGACAGGAAAACTGTCTGAATGCCTTACTTGCATGAGGAGGCAGCATGAAGGGGAAGCTAATCCAAGAATTTTAGATGCAAAAGACTTCTTCGTTTCCCTTATCCTCAGGACACCGTAAACCTACCTGTTCACTGGCCTGCTCTTGCCCTATAGAGTGTACCACTTTTCTGCTTTCAATAAATGTACACTTTTGCTGCCTTTTCTGTGTTTTGTCCAATTCTTTGCTCAAGATCTCAAGAACCTAGAAAGAAGTCCCATGGCACACTCCTTCCAGAAACACACTAACAAGAAAACTGTCATGGTTTTACTATAGCAAAGCTATTTTCTAAATCACTATGATTCTTTAGCAAATGCAGAAATGTCTTTATTACACAATGGCATGGAAAAATATATTCCACAAGAATTACATATTCCCCAAATTATATATATGCAACATAAAGCTTCAAAATTCTATGAAACAATTATTTCTTTGCTGGTTCACAAAGTGCTTCAAATCTTAAACAGCACTGAAGACTTCGCTCATTTTAAGCATCAAAATAATTTAGGTAAAAGCATGAAAAAATAAGTACCATAACAGAAAATTTTAGATTTCTGTAAGCCAAGTAAATTTTAGATTTCTGTAAGCCAAGTAAGTATGCCTTAATTTAAACAGCATCCTCTGGAATGCAGTATAATTCATCAAACAATCTTAAAAATAAATATATTTTTCAACAAGTATAAGCAATTTTTAGGTTGGGGATAAAGCTCAATAGTAGAGCACCTACTTAGCATGTATGAGCCCCTGGGTTCAAACAGAAGTGCACACACACACAATGTTTTAAAGAAACAACTATTTTCCTTAGATAACAAACTGTCCCACAATAAAGGCAATGTCGTCTGAGGTTCCAGGAGAACTTTCAAAGCCTTTCACTAAGAACATACCACAGTAAAAATGATTCCCTTTGCATGCATACTATCAGAACAAAATCTAAAGGGGAAAAAAAATCCACTTTGAATTTAAAAAATTTTTTCATAAAATGTTTTAATATACAAAGTGATAGTTAATTTTGAGTGCATCTCAGATAAAAGTTCCAGGTTATATTTTAGCACTAAATTAAAAACCTTTACTTTAGAAGTTTCAATTTTAAAATTAACATCAGACACTATTAAAGATTTTATATTATTTAAAGAAATATTAATAAGGCACAAATAATCCAAATATCCAAGTGAGATATATCCTAGTCACAGTATCTCAGGAAAGGTGGTGAGTCAGGTACACTTCCACCCTAACCAAGAGCCAGGACTGGAGCTTAGACAGGGTCATGTCAAACAGTGGGAAACTTGATTAAGTCGCTCAAAGAACAACACTGATAATGACACCTTGATATAAAATTCCAGAAAGTTATTTTACAAATAACCTTGCCATGATGTAAAAAGTTTTTAAAGAAAAAACTATATGCTGTAGTTCACATTAAGTAAGTTTTGGGAGGTTGTTTGTTTTTTGTTTTTGTTTTTGTTTGAGACAGGATTTCTCCACATAGCACAGGCTGGTCTCGGACTCACAGCAGTCCTCCTCCCTCAGCGACCTAAGTACTAGGACTACTACTACTATTTAAGCCACCACAACTGGCTTAAATAAGATCTTTAGCTGTTTAAACACTATCAGCTCCTTAATTACCCAAAACAGTTTGCCTTAGATGGTTAGCCACATTGCCTAAAGAAAAAGAAAAGCAAGGTGCTAAACCCAACTATGTGTTTTCAGTTTAAGAAGCTCTAAAATGCTATGTATTAAACAATAAAAGTCCAAAAGCTTTTACAACTTCTAGGTCACTCACTAGTTTCTATCATGCAAAAATGTCATTTTAGGGGCCAGGGACTTAGCTCAGTGAGGCCACCACCCGCCTCAAAAGCGCGAGGTCCAGAGTTTCAATCCCCAGTACCAAAAAAAAAAAAAAAAGTTATTTTAGAACATCCTAATAAACTGAGTATCGCGGTGCATATGCCTGTAATCCCAGCACTCAGGGGCCTTTGGATTGCCTCAGAAGGCAGGGGGATTGTCACTTGTTCCAGGCCAGCCTCGGCTACATAGTGGGGGAAAAATTCTAATAAATGAAATGTACCAGTAAAGCCTCAACACTAGCCCTTTCCTAATTTGTGAATTAGAATTTACACCCAACAAAGACAATGAATGCACAAAATAAGCTTGCCTATCGCACTTGTACTTTACCCATGGGAAAGGTGGTTGGTTCACTTGTAGGCTACAGAAAAGACTCAGATTTCCAGATGGACCTCTTAAAAATCTTTTACTTCAACTACTTACTGAGCGTATTTCCCAGTGTTTTACTGAGCATATATCCCAGTGCTTAAACGTATCTTCACTTTAAATACTTCTTATAATCAATGGCATGTCATGACTTAATTGTGACCCCCCCCGTAGGAGTATATACAGTAGTCATAGGCTTGATTAAATATGTCAATTCCCTACACTCTGCCCCTTGAAAATACTTCCAATTCAATCCACTCTAGTTGTTAAAAGTTTTTTATTTTAAGTACTATGCTAAAGAGCATAAAAGACCTTGATATAAAAGTTAATTCACCTTTGGCTCAAATTTATCAAACTGATCAAGAGTGTCTTTTTTAATTTATTTATTCATTTGGTACCGGGGACGGAACTCGGGACCTTGCGCTTGTGAGGCAGGCGGGGGAACCACTGAGCTAAATCCCCGGCCCATCCAGAGTGCCTTTAAAACTCCAAGTCCAGTATATAAATACCAGCGGGGGAGGGATACACGACTGTATCTTAAATACTCCTAAGACGTTAATTTGGAAAGTGAATGTTGAACTTTGTGATGTCACTTCGTTTTGTGAAAATACTTTTTCAAATGCACCGCGCATTTTCAAAGCATGTAAATTAGGTTGGGTCCTTCTAATATTACATTCCATTCACCTACCAGGATAAACACGAATCTTTGCAATGATCTATACGGTTTAAAATTAGCGAAGATAAATGCTCAGCAACTCCTGTAGTACGCACAAAAGAGTCTCATACAGAGTTACATTAGTTTCTAAGGTCAGGGACTAAAGGTTTGAATGTCTTGCAGAACTTTACAATGCAAGAGCCCCAGCTAACACTCTGAGCATCACCATATGCTTCAGTTTGAATGTACCTGCCACCTCTAACAATCCACACTATAATCTTTACTCATCTGTTCAACAAATACTTTTTAAATGATTACGGGGTACTAAGCAACTGCTAACAGAGAGTACCAGTAAGATGTGACACGTGGGCGGCACTTAGTTCTGAGTACTAAAATCCTGCCTGATAAGCCACTCGTCCTACCTGACGAAGAACACGGATCTCTACCGGGAGGACAGAACGCTACACACCGGAACGAAATGTAACCAAGCCGTTTCCTAAAGCTAGGCCAGCGTACGGGAGGCATCCCTTACGCAAGGTAATCGCAACTCACAACTGTGTACTTTTCCCACAAAATCGACTTTGTGAGTGTCTTAAAGAACTAGACCGATGAGAGTTTCAATACAGATTCGTCCCGTTCTGCAGCGGCCCGGGAAGAGGCAACACCAGAAAGAAAACGCGGGGCGACGGCGGAGAGAAGCGCGAGGCGGGCCCACGCTCCGCACGTCCCGGCCGCAACTTC
>NW_022900949.1:63171875-63178763 GCF_012274545.1 Fukomys damarensis
CGCGGCTCCGGAAGGAGGGGCTGCATCGGCCCCGCCCCGAGACCAAACCCGGCCGCCCAGCTGCCGAGAACGCGCGGAGACCAAGCAGAGGTCTGTCTAGCCTGCTGCCCCAGCCCAGTGGTCTGTGGTCCTTGGCTGTTGCGAAGGGCTGCCGGCGCTCTGGGCCTGTAGGTAACTCTTACCGGTGGCGCGGCCTCATCTCCGGCTCCGGAAGGAGGGGCTGCATCGGCCCCGCCCCGAGACCAAACCCGGCCGCCCAGCTGCCGAGAACGCGCGGAGACCAAGCAGAGGTCTGTCTAGCCTGCTGCCCCAGCCCAGTGGTCTGTGGTCCTTGGCTGTTGCGAAGGGCTGCCGGCGCTCTGGGCCTGTAGGTAACTCTTACCGGTGGCGCGGCCTCATCTCCAGTTTCCTGACATGGAGAGGGCAGGGCTGCTTTCTGCTTTGAAAAAGTTTCGTGGCCTCCGTGCTGGATTTGATCTTTGAGGTGCCGCGAAAGTTTTGCAGCGTGTGCAGTACTTCCAAAGAGAAGAGAGGATGGGAACAACAGTATGAGAGGCAGCAGGGCCAGGCGACTTTATCTGAATAGCAAACTGCTTCCTCCGTAGAACCGCTTGGAGGAAGGAACTGCAGTCCCCCCAGTACCCCTTGGCTCCTGTCAAGACAAGTGTACAGCCAGGTGTAGTGACAAACACCTAAAATCCTAGCTAGCAGCCTGGGACACTGAGGCAGAAAGATTGCAAATTCGAGCCCAGCTTGGGCAGTTTAGTGACTTAGCTAGACAAGGTCCCTAAATCAAGAATTGTAGGACAGCTGGAGATGTAGCTAAGAGCAAAACACGACTTAGGGACCTAAATCAGAGTTGGGGAATAATAATGACGCTTAGGGTGGAACACATCCCCCTTTTAACAAATACTTAGCTAGTCTAATGCAGACCACACTTGCTGTGTCAGGCTCTAGTTCAGATACCAAGGATCCAGAATGAGCCAGTCCTGACTTCCAAAACATTGAGGATTGATGTTTTTAATCCACCTTTTACAAATGAGAAAATTTAGGGTCAGTGAATTAATGTCCTACAATACAGTTGTGGTTTTTTGGCAGTGTCGAGGTTTGAACCTAGTTAGCACTGAGCTACCTCGGCGAGACCTGTTTTTATGTTTTCATTTTGAGATAGGGCCTTGATGTAAATTGTCCAGACTGAGCTGGAACTTGCAATTCTCCTGCCTCAGCCTCTTAGAATGCTAGGGTTATAGACAAGAGTCAGAGTGCCTGGTTTCACTATATAATTTAAAACCTTCCCAATCTGGGAAAGGTTAAGCAATTGTTAGTAAAACATTTACAGGAACAAAAAGCTCAAAGCTCTAGAGGGCTTTGGACTCAAAATATTTTCCTTACCTTTCTTTGAACTAAACGCATGTTTGAACTTTTTAAAGCCATGGATACTGTCTCATCTTGGCAGGGCTGTCTGAACAATCCAGAGAAGAGTAAAGTAACCAATTGGAAAGCCTGAACTTGCATACACATCCATTCCTAATGAGATAGAATGTGATGTGATGTGTCAGCATCAAGGATTGGCTAAATCTCGGCTATATTACATAATAGCTATCTGAAATATGTTCCAGTGGTCACTTGTGTTTATGGCTAAGAACTTTAGTATGTACTTGGATCCTTATAGGTTGGGGAATTGTATAGCTCAGCATTAGAGCTTTTGCCTGGCACGTGCAAGGCCCTGGGTTCAATCAGCAGTACTGAAAAATGTAGTGTAAGAGCCTTATATTGAAGTCTTCAACTTCTGAGTCGATAGACTCCTCCCTTTCTTGAAACTGTATTCTCCTACATCTCTGCTGCATAGTGGCATCTTTTCATCTCTAAGCTTTTGATTGCCTTTTCTTGTTCTTTACATATCTGTTGTTCCTAGTTTTCAATGTTAGGTTTCTTCGGTGTTTGTATTCCTAACCCTTTTCTCATTTTTACTTTTCGCTTATGTTTCCCTTATGTGCTGTTTAAAAATATATACTTAAAACCAGACATGGTAGCACATGCCTGTAATCCCAGCACTCAGGAGGCTGAGGCAGGAGAATTGGTGCATGTTCAACGCCGGCTTGGGCTACATAGTGAGTTCAAGTCCTCCAGCCTGAACTGTGTAGTAAGACCCTGTCTCAAAAAACAAAACAAAACAAAACACGCATACACACACACGCACGCACGCACACACGCGCTTTTTAAAATACTCTAGCCAGGTGTGGTGCTGCACACCTATAATGCCAGCACTCCAGAGGCTGAAGCAGAAGGATTACCTTGAGTTCAAGGCCATTCTGAGCTACACATGTAGAGACCTTGTTTCAAAAAAACAACAACAAAAAAATACTCCTAAGAGTCTCTATATCCTGACATCTCTTTTCTGAGCTCCAGATCCATGTAACTGTATATCCCCAGGAAGATCTCCAATGCCATATTGTTACCCGAACTGAGTCCTTTTTCCACTCAGAATTGTGAAACCAGAAAGACCCAACACCAACTGAGCAGTAGAGGAGATTTTTATTCTTGGCCAACAGTAGGAAAATGGGAGAGGAACACGCAAGTGAACTTCTCAGCACATTAGGGTGTGGGGGTTATAAATACAGTTTAACGGAAATGGGGGGTAGGAGGATAGGTCATAGAGAAATGTTCGTGCGTTTTCTGGGAATGAGTATATTTTGTGGGAAATCTGGTTCTACCTTTCTCTGTTCTGTGGTTCCTTCAAGTCATTGCCTGGCACTTTCTCAACTGTTTTAACACTGGTGTGGCATTTAGCTTGCAGATGGATTATAATGACATCATAGATTGTCTGGCAGTCATTCTGCCAGCCATCTTAGGTCCATCCAGTTTTAGCCAGCCCACCCAAAAGGAAGCTATGATCTTCAGGCTTCCTGTCCTCAAAGTAAACAAGATCAGGGTGGAGTAGAAATTCTGCAAGGTCAAGTTTTGTAAGCTTAGGGCAGTATAATAATGTTGGGCCCAAAACTCAGCAAATCCTAACAAAACTTCTCTCCTAGTTTTTTATGCCCAGTTTCACGGCACCATGATGTTATGTGGAAAACATTTTTCACTAATAAGTTGTAGATTTCTCAAAGACATTCAAACTTTAAAAGTGAATTTACAGTAGAGACCCTTTACAAGTGTCAGGAAGTTCCTTTCTTTCCCTATCTTGCTGAGATTTTTAAATCAAGAATAGATGCTGTCTAATCCTTTTCTTTTTTTATAGCTCTTGAGATGACCATATAGGGTTTTTTTGTTCATTTTGTTAACTGATCTTTGACTGTTAGGCCAACCCTGCAGTCTTGGGATAAACCTCAATAAAACATGCTGTGTTTTGCTTTTTTTTTTTTTTTCTAAAATTCAATTAACTAAAATTTTGGTTTTTAATTTTTCCAACTATGTCCATGAGGAATAGTGTGGTTTTCTTGTAATGTCTTTGACTGATTTTAGAATCAGGCTTATGCTGCCCTCAAATAACATATTGGAAGTTTGCATAGATTGGTTGTTATTTCTAAAAGAATTGATATTTAATTCTCTCTTAAAAGTTTAGTACAATTCACCAATGAAGCCATCTAGGCCTAGAGTTTTCTTTATGATAAGGTTTTTAATTATAAATTTTATTTTAAAAAATGGACATGGGGTGCAGGGATAGTACTGAGAAGCAATAAGGCTCTGGTTTAACTTTTTTCTAATCTGCTAAAATGGAATATATTTATGTGCCAAATGAATGTTAATTGTGGTTTGCATCATGGGCACATGCATGCCCAAATCGTCAGTAAAGCTAGAAATCAATCAATCAGTCAATGGACATGGGGGCTGGGGATATGACTTAGTGGTAGAGCACTTGCTGAGAATCTGTGAGGCCCTGGATTTAATCTCTAGCACCAGGAAAGAAAGAAAGGATATGGGGCTATTTGTGTTACATATCTTTCTTGCGTGAGCTTTGGCAATATGTATTTTGAAGAATTTGTTCATTTCACTTAAGATGTTAAATTCATAGGCATAAGGTTGTTCATAATGTGTTATTTAGAAAATATTAATTTTAATATTTTTAATTTTACAAAATATTGAATTTTTATATATATATATGTAAAACATTTTTATTATATCCATCTTCACTATTACCCCCTGCTCTCATCTTTATTCACTTGGACTAATAATAGTCCCTGTTCTACTTTTTGGCCGTAATTTCCCTCTATTTACTACATTAGCAACAATCCAAAAATTCTGATACATTGTCCTTCCATTTTCAGTTCAAACTAATGTCTGATTTGCCTTTTGATTTCTTCTTTGACCCATGGGTTACCTAGAAGCATGATATGTATGTATATATCTGTGTATTTAATTTTCTTTTATTTCCCCCACCTTTCCACGTATGTCTGGTCTCTCTGAATCTTTCTCCTGGATTATCTCCCCAGCAGCTTCAATAAACTGCTGGAAGACAGTGGCTCAGATCCATACTAAATTGTCCCAACTCTAATAGGTGCTGGTGCGGGGCTCAGCTGACTGATAGGTCACACTTTGGCAAGTTTGTGAGCACTTTTGGGTATTTCCAACTCTGTAGTCCTCTTACAAAGACATAGTAATACAATCTGTTTTCCCATATGCTGCTCCAAAAATTATTTCATAAATCACGTTAAATTGCCTATTAGGACAGTCTTTCTATTTTATCCTTGGTATCTAGAGGTCCCTGGCAGATGCTTTAAAAAACCTAATTACTGGGTTAGGATCGATGTCATCTTTCAGAAGGAGAAACTGAAAATTTAGCTGGGGCTTCACAGCTAATGAAGACCACAAGGCCTTCTAACTTCCCATCCCTTGACAAGACCACCCAAACTGAGATTGTACACTTCCAGACCAGGGCACTTAAGCAGTAGAGGTAGTGCCCCAGGGAAGTGAGCAAGGGAGGAATAGGTTAATTTCAAGAGACCGGGGATTTAGCTCAGTGGTTCTGCTGCCTGCCTCAGAAGTGCAAGGACCAGAATTTGATCCCTGGTACAAAAAAAAAAAAAGTAAAAGGAAAACTTGAAGATCAGCCCTCAGACCCTCAGACAGGGTGCTGCCACCTCATGTGCCCTATCTGGACTCTTCATCTTTAGCACTTTGAGGGAATAATTTTCCCTTCCCTGGTCCTAAAGCCTCTGAGTAGAGTCCAAAAATCTGTCCATGAACCACACTTAGATGTGGCCCATGCAGGTAGGATAAGTTAGGATCTGGGCTGTTTTACACAGAGCAAGGGGAGAAAAGAGAGAAAGGAGGAAGGATTCAGAGCATATCCCAGTTTTACTTCACCATTCTGTAGGTCATATTCTCAAACATCAAAATGTGCCAAGTTACAAAAAGGTTGATGGTGTCAGGACGGTAGCCAAAGAAGTGTAGCGAGTCTCATTGATAAATCTGTGAGCTGGTACTGTTCACATTTCCAGACAGGGACTACTCTTCACTGGGCAAGCACAGCATTTAAATTCCAAATACTTGGAGATTTCCCAGATATATTTATACAATTTGTTTCTAATTTCATTTCATTTTTCTCATAGACTATATTTCATATGATATGAATCCTTTTAAATGTATCGAGATGTATTTTATGGCTCAGAACATAGCCTACCTTAGAATATTCTCTAGGTACTTGAGTAAAATATGTACTACACTGTTGTGTGGAATGTTCTATAAATTGCAAATAGTTCAAGTTAGTTGTTAGTGTTGCCCAAGACTATTCTTGCTGATTTTACTCCTCGCATGTTCTACTAATTATTAAGAAAGGGGATATTGAAATCTCCAAATATGATTGTGACTTTTCTAATCATCAGTTTTTTTTGTTTTTTTTTTCTTTTTATTGAGGTTATTGGTACAATCTAGGTATACAATACAATTACATTCATCATTGGGATTCTGTACCTTTACATAATAGGTCTTGATTCTCATTTTTCCCCTTGTCCTTGCCCTCCCTTCACCCGCTCCTCCCCTCTCCATTTACAAACACTTTATTTCCATTTTTTCAGTTTCTGATATTTTTTTCCTCTCCCTTATTACCTCTCCCCCACCCTTCCTACTTTCCTTACACCTTTAACCCTTTACTTCCTATTTCACATTATTAATTATCTCATTAGGATCCTGTGTACTATTATAGTTTTTCACACCAAAGAAACTATTCAGTATTTCAGTTAAAGAAATCTCTGTATGAACATTAAAAATAGGGAATCCTAAAATAAAAATAAAAAGGAAAATACAAGAGAAAAAGCAATGATGTAACATCAAAATAATCCTTAATTGTGGAGATGAAAATGGTCCCTGAACATATTTAAATTGCTTCTCGCTCTTATAGTCTTATTATTTTTTTCATTATTTAGAGAATACTTTCTTAGTTTCTGTAATCAAACCCATGTAGATATGACCTCACATATTTAGTACGTTGTGTTACCCCTGTACACAGGGAAAAAAATAAAAATAAAAATAAATTAACATTTCTAGACCAATATGGTTGTCCATTTCTGTACAATGCCAAGTCAACACAGTAAATTGGGATGACTTTTTCCAAAGTTGGCAGCACTGTTAAAGTTTCCCAAAATTCAATTTATATATGTGTGTGTGTGTGTGTGTGTGTGTATACATATATATATGTATATATATATGTATATATATATAAAGACTAATAATAGTATGTTATGCATCAATAGCAGCAACAGCTTTTCCAGATTCTGCAGTCATCTGAATAAAATTATAGACATTCAGCACATTCCATTAAAAAAAAAACCCAAAAGAATAATATCCAGACAACAGCAAAGTTCTGTTGCTGCTGTGGTACCTGGCACCATTTTTTCTATTAGCCTCTTAATCATCATCTGGAAAGAGAACATTCTAGAGTAATATCAT
>NW_022900949.1:63179977-63185135 GCF_012274545.1 Fukomys damarensis
CATATTTGAATTAAATTGAAATCTAGAAGCAGTCCAGAACATGTCTGTGGTGAACAAACTTTTCAATATAGTATATTTACCATTTAATGGCTCAGACAGAGCGAGGATGCAAGACCTCTGATCTCAGTTAGCTTTGCTGAACCTCAGCAACACATTAAGATCAAGCACAACTTGGACACTGACCACCTGTGGTAGTCACTAGTTTATCCCACTTAAATCATTTGAATTAAATTGAAATCTAGAAGCAGTCCAGAACATGTCTGTGGTGAACAAACTTTTCAATATAGTATATTTACCATTTAATGGCTCAGACAGAGCGAGGATGCAAGACCTCTGATCTCAGTTAGCTTATTGCTGAACCCCCTGACACTAACTGACCTCGGCTGCAAGGCCCAGATTGAGTTCCCCATCCTTCTGAATGGTTGAACTCCGCAACGTTCTATTATAGGTTTCCCACGCCCTTTCTTTGAAGATGTTCAAAGTTGGGAACTCAGAGAAATACCCTTGATGACCACCTCTGTCTTTGCAGAGTGGGTCCAAAGACTTGCACAGTCAGGAGGTCTGAGAGTGTGGGGTGGGGGGACTTATGGGGGTTCAGGGGCACCTGCGCGGCTACCTTCCCAGCGCTTGAGCAATGGCAGCTGGGTCTGGAGCGGGCGTGGTTCTAATCATCGTCTTTGCTTCATGTATTTTGAAGCTTTTTTATCAGAGTCATACACGTTTAAGATTGTTATTGATTGGTTTATCCTTATGAAATGATGTCCTCTATCCTTGGTAATATTATTTACTGTAACATCTGCTTTGTCCAATATTAAAATAGCCATGCCTGTTATCTTGACTGGTGTTGGTGTTTTATGTTTTAACCTACTTGTATCAATATGCTTAAAGGGTTTCTTAGAAGCAGCATATGTTTGAATCCTGCTTTCTTATCTAATTTGCCAGTTTCTTTTAGTTGGAACATTTTGATGAGTTACATCTAATGTGAATATTGATATGATTGGGCTTATGTCTATAATATGGAAACTCTCTCCAGGCAATAAGCTGGAGCAAATGAAGGGCTCATCCATCTCTTTTGTTGTTTAAGGATCATTATCTTTTTTTTTGCCTGATGACCTCTGTTTGAAACCATTGTTTAGGCAGGAGAATAAACCCAACTGAAGTAGAATTCTAAAAAACCTCTTTTAATGATGAATTGAGAAATTTTAAACCTATAAGTTCCTCCTTCCTTTATCTGTCATACATAATTTTTAGTAGTAAAGATTGCCCTGAGGCAAGTGTTGTGGCACATGCTAGTAATGTCAGCACTGGTGAGTGTGAGGCAGGAACATCATCCTGCATTTGAGGCCAGCCTGCACTGCATAGTGAGCTCAAGTGCACTCTGCACTACAAAGTGAGACCCTGTCTCAAATAAACAAAAAATTACCCTGAATGCAGAACAATTCAACATTGGCAGCATACAATGGTGTTACTGCTACTTTTTTTCTTCAGTAATCAGACCCAGCACCTTGTGCATGTTAGGCAAGGCCACTGAGCTCTATCCCTCGCACAGTGCTATTACTTGATATGTGTGTATGTATGTGCATTAATTTTAGAGACAGGATCTCTGCTATGTAGTTTAGGCTGATCTTGAACTCATGCGTGGGATTTAGCTCAGTGGTGCTGCTGCCTGCTTCACAAATGTAAGGTCCCAAGTAACAAAAACAAAGTAATTTTCCTGCTTTAGCTTCCTGAGTACTGGGATTACAGGCATGCACTACCACACCCAGCTTGCTTTCCTTTTTTTTTTTGGTACCAGTGAGCAAACTCGAACCCTTGCACTTGCGAGGCAGGCAGCAGAACCACTGGGCCAAATCCCTGGCTAGCTTGATTTACGTTTTGTTTTCTTTTGTTTTGGTACCAGGGATTAAACACAGGTCCTTGTGCTTGTGAGGCAGGTGGCAGAACCACTGAGCTAAATTCCCGGCTAGCTTGCTTTATTTGTAAAAGGTAGTTTTAAGTGAGGGTGAGGCAGGAGGATCACAAGTTCAAGCTCAACCTGGGCAATTTAGTAAGACCTTGTCTTAAAAATATTGCCAGTCATGGTAATACATGCATGTAACTCCAGTGCTCTGGGAGGCAGAGGCAGGAGAATTGCAAATTTGAGTCTAACCTGGGCAATTTAGCAAGACCCAATCCACTCACTGCAAGACCCAATTATGCTGTGGTGTGAAATGTTCTATAAATTTTAAGTAGATCAAGTTGGTTGATAGTGTTGTCCAATACTAATCTTGCTGATTTTATTTCTCACTTGCTCAACTAAATATTAAGAGAGGGGATGTTGGAGATATAGCTCAGTGCAAAGGCACTGGGTTCAATCCCCAGTACCACACACAGAAAAGAAAATTTATGGTTTCTGAGACTGTCTCATTTTTAAAAATACATTGGTAAGACCCACAAAGAGAAGCTTTACATAGCTTTTCAGGTTTGCGTCATGTTAAGCCAGGAGTAGTGGCACTCAACCATAATGCCAGCACTCGAGATGAGGCAGAATTCAAAGCCAGCATGGAATACATAGTGGGACCCTCTCTCCTCAAAAATGTGTTCTGTAGAGCCAGGGATTTAGCACGGTGCTTCCACTGCCTGCCTTGCCAGTGCAAGGTCCCGAGTTCAATCCCATGTGTCAAAAATAAAAGTGTTATACTGAGGCTGGGGATTTAGCTCAGTGGCACAGTCTCTGCCTTGCAAGTGCAAGGTCCTGAGATTGATCCCCGGTACCAAAAAAAGAAAAGAAAGAAAGAATTATGTCATAAAATATTTTCTTCAGATATAGCCCATGGTCTTATTTCATCTTTCAAAGTGTTTACTTACTGTAATTCTTATTAATAAAAAACCTTTAAACTTACAAAAATATTAGCTTAAAACTTAAAATGTGAGAAGGAAGCACAGTTTTTCAAAATTCATTTCGGGTGGTATGTAAAGGGTTTTTTTTTTTAATTGAATGTAACTTGTACAATACAAATTTGATCATGTATCCTTTGCTCAGAATCTTTTTAATGGCTTCCCATTTCTCCTGATGAACTCAAGCTTCTGATATTGCTAACGAGATTCTTAAAAATTTGGCTATCACCTCTTTACCTTGCAGCCTGCTCTCTTACTACTACCCCCCATCCATTTACTCTGTAGTTGTATTAAATCACTTCCTTCCTTAAACATGACATTCTTTCTTGACTCAGGCCTTTTGCACATAAATATCTTTTATCTGGAATATTTCTGTTTCCATTCCCACAGCTATGTTTCTTTGCTGTTGTTGTAGTTCTTTGTGTGTTTGTTTGTTAAGACAGCATCTCACTATGTGTTCCAGGCTGGTAGCCCAGGCTGGCCTCGAATTCACTGCGATCCTGCGGCTTCAGCTTTCCAGGTGGTGGAGTCACAGGCATGCACCGCCATGCCTGACAGCCCATGCCCACAACTCTGAAGTCTTGGGTTAGATGTCTCTTTATCTTTCACGGTCTCATAATCCTTTCCCCTTTATCTTTCACTGCTTCTGTCGTATTTATGTGTTTACTTGTCTTTGTCCATAGAGAGGCCCTAGAAGCAATACTGTATCACCCCCACGGCAGTGAGCAAACCAGCTCCCAGATACTGGTTTCTGAATAACATTTTCCAGTAGGAAAAACCAGAACTTCTTGGAGAAATGGCTGATCTCAGCAAGAAGGCAGCAGTAACATGACTGGGAAGATAGTTTTGTAAAGAAACTAAGGAAGTGCTCAAAGAATGACAGGGAAGGGCTGGGGATGCAGCTCAGTGGTGCCGCACCTGCCTGGCAAGTGCAAGGTCCTGAGTTTCATCCCCAGTATTGAAAAAAAAAAGAGAAAAATTAGAAGACAAAAATCAGACAAAGAAGATAGGGACATGTCAGAAGAATACAGAAGTCAGAAGGAGATTTTACAGGCCAAATCTGAAACAATATATCAAAATAAACAGTAATCATAAACATAGCCACTGAATCAAGTGGAAATTCATAAGCCTATGCCAATATAAATAAATGGTTAAAAGGAAAGAAGAGAACGTTTTCTTTTTAATGGAAGGGTAATAAAGGCAAAAGAATAATGGAATTAGAGAATAATTATTTTTGCAACCATCATAAAAATAATAATCCAGGCAAGAAACCTCAGTGGATCATAAAATCAGTGAGTGAGAGGTGGATGAGGAAAGGTATTTACATTGTCTCAGAATGTCTCCCATAAAAACAGTTATCATTTACACAAGGAGAGAGTAATTATACAGTAGAGGCACTGGAAGATACCTCCTTACACAAATGGTCAAACATCAGCAGTTGGATCGATCAACATCATGTGTCACCAGATATAGCAAGAAGAGAACATTACTTTAGTGGCCACCTGCCTAAAATGCATTCACTTGAATCTTAATCATGAGTGAGTATCAGACCCTAAGGGAGACACATTCCACAAATAGCTGGCCTGTGATTTTTCCACTTATCTATTGCTATATAACAAACATCCCTAAACCTCATTGCGTAAGACGACAAAACTATTTGCCGCAGTTTGGACAGAGTTCAGCAGAGGCAGCTTTTTTGTGCCCTGTTGCATCAGCTGGTGCAGTACAAAGCCCGGCTCCACTAGTCTCTCAGAGTAGCTCAAAAGGCTAGGAGCAGACATCATTCTCAAGGGTTTTTCACATATGACAGGTGGACTGGAGCAGCTGTGAGACCTCCATGTGGCCTCTGCTTCATAGCTGCTTTAAGATAACTGAATGCCCTCTCTGCTCCCTGTGCTCTTTTTCTCTGCTCTGCTCTCCTGAATAAAATCTCCAGTTGGACCTCTGGGTTGCGTGGCCTAGTTGTTGAGCATCGCTGTTCCCTTTCATTGGCACCAGAAGTGGAATCCGGGATTGCTGGGCTCACAGGTTAAAATACCTGGGGACCGGAAACCCGGATACCGAGATGCTCCAACTCTGCCCCACCCACCCGACATCTGCAGCCATCTTCCCTGACGCCCCTTCTGTGACAGTGGACCTCATCGCCCCCAGGCTTTTGGGTGTATACTAAACAAAAGTGAGGCGGCCTGCGCGACAACAGACCCAGGAAGGACCCAAGGACCCCAGAGGGGGTTTTTCTCAGCTGCCTGCCTACCTGCCTGTCTGCGATCACCCGGCGGCG
>NW_022900949.1:63190264-63219662 GCF_012274545.1 Fukomys damarensis
ACAAAAAAAAAAAAAAAAAAAAAAAAAAAAAAAAAAAAAAAAGATAACTGAATGTCTTGTCAGCTCAGAACACCAAAGGGGTGTATGTGTATAAGAGGGTGCACGCCAGGGAGAAGCTTTTCTAGTCTAGCCTTAGAAGTCACACACATTCACTTCCCTGCATTCTTTGTACTGAATGAATCACAAGCAAGTGTGAAATTCAAAGCAAGAGTCCTGGAAGAACGGGTGAAATGGGAATGGAAATGTGGCATGATCCTTGGAATGTCTAAAGCATGAAGGTTAGGGCCAGGGATTTAGCTCAGTGGTGCTGCAGCCTGCCTCACAAGCTCAAGGTCCCAAGTTCGATTCCCGGTACCAAAAAAAGAAGGTTAAACCAGGTGTGATGGTCAACACCTATAATCCCAGCACTCAGGAAGCTAAGGCAGGAAGATCACCATGAGCTGCAGACCAGCCTGGGATACATAATGAGTTCAAGGCCAGTCTGCTACATAGCCAGACCCTGTATCAGAAAAAACAAGAACAGCAACAACAAAAATAGAGGTTAGTCTGGGCATGTAGCTTAATGGTAGAGCACTTGCCTAGCATGTGTGAGGTCCTGTGTTAAAATTCCCACTACAAATAATAACAATAGTAATAGCAAAAAGAAAGTTAAGTCAGGGGGCCAGGGATTTAGCTCAGCGGTTTGGTGGCCTGCCTTGCAAGCACAAGGACCCGAGTTCAATCCCCTGGAACCAAAAAAACAAAAACAAAGAAAAAAAAAAGTTAAGTCAGGAACTTTTATGATTGAATGAGATAAGAGACATGGCAATGGAGGGAAATTCTGGATATTCTGGTCCTGGATTGTAGGCCTTTATTATTATTATTGTTGTTGTTATTATTATTATTTTTTTTTTGCAGTACTGAGAATTAAACCTGGGCCTTTGCAATAAGCTACACCCCCCAGCCCTGTATTATTTTTGAGACAAGGTCTGAGTAATTCAGTTACCCAGCCTGGGCTTGAACTTGCAGTTCTGCCTCACCCTTCCAGAGTGCTGGGATTATAGGAGTGCACCACCAGGACTGTCGATTCCCTTCCCTCTAAAGGTGGAATTATCTTCTAGTTCATTAATAATATTTTATAAGTTTTATAAACAATATTTTATAAATAACATTTATCTTATAAATAATGTGGTATTTTATATATACCACATTTTGTATATCCATTCTTTGGTCAATGGACATTTAGATTTCTGCTACATTATTGTGAATAATGCTGCTATTGAGGTGTTCAAATATTAAAAACAGGAAATACAAGAATTACACATGAGAATTTATAAAATAGTTTATTGCAAATGTGAAGAAAATGGAGCTGTCCAGGTTTTGAAATTTCGAATCTTTTTTTTTTGGAGACAGGGTCTCATCGTGCAATTCTGGCAGCCTCGACCTCACTTTGTAATCCAGGCTGGCCTCAAACTCATGGTGATCCTCCTGCCTTAGCTTCCTGAGTCCATTGTTGTATAAGTAATGATAATTTTTTTCAGTACTGGGAATTTAACCCCTGTACTTGCTCACACTACACAAGTTCTCTACCACTGACTTTCACTCCTAGCCCTGAAGGGTGACACTCTATATAGAAATTTTAAATGTACGAAATTAAGCTGTTTTCATATGTTAAAATCATGCAACTTTACATAATGGTCATAAATTTAGTATTCTGACAATAGGCATAATATACAAAAGGTGATGAAAATGATGTCAAATGTCTAAATTTCAAAACAAACTTATTACAATAAAAGACATTTCTAAGAAAGATGGTATGTGTTTGAAGTGGGCAGGGAGGAATATTTTGAGAGGCATTAAGGACAATGTGTCTTTTACTGTAATAAATTATTTTGCTTAAACATTCACTGTTTTTTTTCTGATTAATTGAGTTTATTGGTACATTTTAGGGATACAGTACAGTTACATTCATTGTTGGGATCTTGTACCTCTACATGACAGGTCTTGGTTCTCATTTTTTCCCCTTGTCCCTGCCCTTCCTTCACCCCCTCCTCCCCTCCCCATCTACAACCACTTTATTTCATTCACTGTTTTTTTTAATAACACCTAGTTCATCAATTATCCATGGCAATTCTTGTCAAGTAAAAATGTTATGGTGTGTTCTCATCTATCTTGTACACTGGATCTGGCACTGTGCAGTATCTGGTTCTTCCCCAAGTCAAAATGATCCAAAAAGGCAAATGCTTTCAATAAATTCAGGACTTCAAGGCAGCCATGACAGAGCAACTAAAGACACTCTAGAAAAAAGACTTCTAGAACTTCTTCAGAAGATGGCAAGAAGCCAGGCATAGTGGCACACACCTGTAATCCCAGCATACAGGAGGGAAATAGCCACAAATTCGAGGCCAGCTTGGGCTACATAATTTGGGCCTGCCTGAACTACATATTGAGACCCTGTCTCAAAAAAAAAATGGCAAGAAAGATAGGATAAGTATGTTGGAAGTGTGTGGGGGGGTATTTTGAGGGGATGAATGATGATGTATCTTTTACTGTAATAAATTATTTAAATTTAGACACAGTTTTTCTGGACTTGTACAAGTATAGGACTCAATTAATAACCAAATAGCTTGTTTTTAAACATGAATCTTCCTAGTAATGCTTCTAGAGGCTTTATTTAATCAAGATACCAAAAATTGGAGATGGCTAGAAAAGAACAGCTTGAGCCAACTTCACTAAGGGACTATTATAATACTACATGCTCTTTCTCAAAGGAATTTCACAATCTGCCATCTTATATCTGCACTCACTTTATATACAACACCTCAGTAAACCTGCTTCCCTTCCATACTAAAAGAGCTAATTTGAAAATTTAGCCTGGCATGGTGGCAAATGCCTGTAATCCCAACACTTGGGAGACTGAGGCAGAAAGACTGCAGCAAGTTCAAGGTCAGCCTGGACTACATAGTGAGACCCTGTCTCAAAAAAAAAAAAACAAAAACAACCAATCAATCAATTCAGAGGAATATACAGAAGATACATTTCAGATGATAATGAACTGACTAGAAAAATCTGTAACCAGACATAAGTACAGGAAGGAGCCACTAGATGGGGGTATTAATTTTTATAATAGAGCCCAGGGAAAACAAAATCAGATTATCACAGGCCTTCCAGTAGAGTAGTTTTTTAGGAAATTCTCCTCTAAGTGTATAGCTGTCACTACTACTGTCTAACCTTTACAGTTACCTTGGTTTCTATTTTTACTAAGCTATGTGTCTTGGCCTTTTATTGATTCTAAGGCCAGCAATATTCTTCTAGTAAAAGTCTTCAGTAAACAAAATATATATTTATTAGGATATCCAGTAGTTAATAAGGGGGGCTCAATTGATTTTGTTTCTTTTTTTGTTTGTTTTGTTTTTTTTTGGTACCGGGATTGAACTTGGGTCCTTGCGGTTGCAAGGCAGGCCACTGAAATGTATTATTTTTTAAATTAATTAGAGGTCAAGAAAGACTGGGAACTTTATTCAAAGAAGTCAAATAATGTTGAGCAAGATTAATAAGAAAATATACATGTACACACCTTCATACATCCTGGAGAAAAAGTTTAATACCAAGGATAAAGCAAAATTCCATAAGCTTCCAAATGGAAAAAAAAAACAACAGGATACCTGCAAAAAACCCCAAAATTAAATTGATATTAAAGGGGAAGTGTGGGTACAGTGGTGCATGCCTGTAATCCCAGCACTTGGGAGGCTGAAACAGGAGGCTCTCAAGTTCCAGCCCAGCCTGGCAGCCTGGGCTATATAATGAATTCCAGGCCAGTCTAACTATATAGTGAGACCATGACTCAAAAAAGCCAAAAAAGAGGGGGCATGATTAAGATGTGCTATGACTTTGATCCCCAATACCAAAAAAACAGATATGCTATGGACATGTATCAGTTCCCCCAGATAAAATGCACTTTTATGTATTATAAACATAAAAATAAAATAAAAATTTTTATTGAATTAAATATATATTGTGTACGTATTATGTGCACACTCTTTGCGGGGAGCACAGAACTGTATTGTTCCAAGTCTCTATCTGTTCTGCAGCTACCCAGGTTCTTGTGAAGGTGAGCACAAACTGCCTCCCTCCACCGTGGTCCCTGGGCCCACTCAGTTTATTTTTCAGGTTCAAAGTGCGCTGAGAGGGCTTTACAGTTTTCATACTTCCTAGATGCTCAACTTCCTTTGATACAGCTCATATCTTATTTTTAAGAACTGTAGCCACAATTTCCATAAAAAAAGATCCTGACCCAGATTCAAAGGGAGGGTTCCAGAACTGGAAATGTGGCACGATGCTTGAAAAACACAATTTGCTACAGTAATGCTGACAGAGAATGTCAGGCTGGGGGAGGTAGCTCAAGAATTGAGCGGTTGCTTAGCATGTGAGAGGCTTTGGTTCAATACCAAGAAGAAAGTCAGGGCAGGACAGGAACTTTTCCAGAGTAAAGGAGACAAGATACATGATATTTGGGTGCAGTGCATGGTCCTACCTGGGTTCTATCCTTTTGCTAATTATCATTATCAAAGTTCAGAGATACACAGAATAAAGGTATCCAGGTTAATATTAGCCATAATAATAACTTGATATATAACCATAGTCAGCATTAACTATTAGAGTATCCTGCAGTGTTAGGGACTAGATAACAAATACAACAGATTTGCTAAGTTCAAAGATTTATTAGATGCCAGTATCTCTTCATTTACACCTCCACTTGAGTTTGTTCAGAATTGTCTCATTTCCTTTATAAAAAATTTTTACACAAAATTTAAAACTCTGCATATAAATATTTACAATATAATTTTCTTAATAATAGGAAAAGTGTGAATTGAGAAAATTTTTTATCTTCAGATTAGTTGAAATGGTTCACTGATTCTGCATGGTGGATTAAAAATATGTCTCACAAAGTTTTTAATATGGTTTCCTTGAAGAAGTAGAACTTAATTCTCCTCTTCGTAAGTGTAGGCTGGATTTGATAACTTGCTTCTGAGGATAGAAAATTATACGACAGTGTGTAACTTTTGAGACGGCATTATTGAAAAAAGCATTGTAATTTCCTCCTGACTCTGTCTCTAGGATCATTTCCTCCACAGTAATACAGCTGTTGTGTCAGAGAACACATAAGTAGCTCTCCAGAGAGACTCACATGGTGAGGAACTGCAACCTGCCAACAAGCATATGAGTGGGCCACTTTGGAAGTGGATATACTAGTCCCAGTGAATGCTCAGGTGACCGCACTGTAACTGCAATCCATGAGAGATACTAAGCCAGAAGCATCCAGTAAGCCATCTCTGAGTTCCTGAGCAACAGAAACTGTGAGATAAAATGCTTGTTGTCCTAAGGTGCTAAGTTTTGGAGTAATATATAACCTGCAACGATAACAGATATATTCAGGAAGGATTTTTTTTTTTAAAGGCACAGTAGTTGCACAAACCTGTAATTCTAGCTGAGGCAGGAGGATCTCAAGTTGGAGCCCAGCCTGGGCACCTTAGCAAGACCTTGTCTCAAAATAAAAAGGGGTACGAATATAGCTCAGAACTCCCTGGGTTCAATCCCCAGTTAAAAGTAAAATTAAAATAAAAGTCACATTTAAAAAGTAAGAAAAACCCATATAAGCATTAGAGAGAAAGAAAAAGTTACATTTTTTTTAAAGATAGGGTCTCATTATGTAGTTCAGGCTGGGCTCAAACTCACTATATAGCCCAGTCTGGCTCTGAACTCGGCACCAGCCTCTGAGTGCAGAAATTACAGGTGTGCACCACCACACCCGTCAGAAAAAGTAACAGAAGAAAGAAAAATAAGATTAAAAATTGTATATTTTATTAGTAATAGAGGCTGCAAGTCTAATACTACAGCTTCTGGATACAAAAAACAACATTCAGTTTACCTAAGGCTATAATTTGAATATGAAATATCCCACAAAGGTTCGTGTGTTAAAAGATAAGACCTATGTTAGAGAAGCCTTTTAGGGTTATTTTACGTCACTGGGAATGTTTTGTTTTTTTGTTTGTTTGGGTTGTGTGTGTGTGTGTGTGTGTGTGTGTGTGTGTGTGTTTTAAAACAAGCTTTTACTATGCAATCTACATCTTACTATGTGGCCCAGGCTGGCCTCAAACTCCAGGCAGCCCTCCTGCCTCAGGTTCCCAAGTTCTGGGATTACAGGTGTGCACCACCATGCCCAGCTTGGGCGTGTATTTGTTTTGTTTTGTTTCTTTGTGGCACCGGGGATTGAACTCAGGACCTGGTGCTTGTGAAGCCGGCGGGGGAACCACTGAGCTAAATCCCCAGTCCTTGGGTGTGTACTTTTAAAGAAGGTATGAGGCCCTGCACTCTTCCTGTCTCTCTGCTTCCTGGTAACCATGAGGTGAACGTCTTCATCCGCCATGCACTCCCCATCACAGTGCACTACCTCACCACAATCCCAAAGGCAGTCACCAGGCAACACTGGAAACTGAGCCAAAATAAACCTTCCTTTCTTATAACTGCTTACCTCAGGAATTTTGTCACAGGGATGAAAAACTGGCCAACACCTCTGTATATTATATGAAAAATAATGGAAGAACCTCATACTAATGCATACTAATAAATAATCCAGCTACTTGAGAAGCTGAGGCAGAAAGATCACTTGTGCCCTTGAATTTGAGACCAGCCTAGGCAACACAATTAGATCCCATCTCAAAAACAAAATAGACTCATACAAATAATGGAAGTATACTAGTTTCTTCCATTATTATAAACCACATAACCTTATAAAATGCAGTACCATTTAATCATAAATTCATCAAGGTACAGGGAATAAGACTGCAAGAAAAGGATATTTTACAGTATTTAAATCCAAGTGGAGACCATTGTGAATGAGAGTTTGTAATATATTTTTGGTTTTTGCCCCTTTTTAAATTTTTTTCTTGGTACATTTTAGATATACATAATGATAACAATCATCATGGGAATTTATAGCTGTATATAACATATCTTCATTCGTTTTTTCTCATTCCCCTCCCCTCCCTTCAACCCCTTTCCCTCCTTATTTATAAAAGCATTGTTTCTTTTTTCTCCTTTTTTTACTTCTTTCTTCTTTCCTTTTCCCCTCCACCCTCCTTTGTTCCCCTTCTCATTTGAACATTTTCTTCCCATTTCCCCATATGTATTCTACATTTTGGTCATTATTCACACGTTCAATTTCCCAAACCAGAGAAACAATGTGGTATTTAAACATGTGTGTCTGATTTATTTCATTTAAGAGTATGAAAACTTTGTAGTATTTTATAAAATGAATCTTAAAAGAGCAATAATATCCATATTTGTGGTATAATCTTAGGACTACTTTCTCAAACGTAATCCATCATTCAACAATCATGTGCTTGTAACTTGTACTTTATACATTAGTCTGTTTTTTTTTTGCTGCTGTAACAGAATACTTGAGACTGGGTAAACTGTACTGAAGAGAAATATACTGGTTCATGGTTTTGTAAGCTAGAAAGTCCAAGACCAAGAAATCAATATCTGGCAAGGGCCTTCTTGCTGCATTAACCCACCGTGAGAGGACAAAGGGAGAAAAGAATGTGACAATGAAGAAAGAGGATCAGACTGAGGGAAGGGGAAGGGTGGGGGTGGGGGACAAGAGAGAGCCAAACACATCCTTTTACAAGGAACCCAAGCCTGTGATAAAGGCATCAATCTATTAATCCATTCATTCATGGGTAGAACCTTTATGAACTAAACACCCCCAAAAGGTCCCCTCACTTAATATGGCTACAGTGATGATGTTTTCAACACTTGCTTTTTGATGGATATACTCAAACTATAGCATATACATTATGAAAAAATGGGGAGGGATTCATGGACTTTGGAATCCTCAAAGTGGAACTTCTTTTAAGAACTACTTGAAGGCCAGGCATGGTGGCACATGTCTATAATCTCAGCTCTGGGGAGGCCGAGGCGGAGGATCACCTCAAGCTCGAGGCCAGCTTGGGCTACACTGTCTTAAATAAGAAAACTATTGATACAGAAAAGCACAATTCCTGACCTGGTAGGCATTAGATATTAGATGTGCTGAGTTTATGGTCTCATGACCTGAAAGAATAAAGTAGTGAACCAGAGGAGGAAATTAGGACAGTTTTATTGGAAATGAAGGTAGTTTTGGTGCAACAGTAAAAGTGTGGTACCGCAATGGGATAATGCTTAAAAGGGCAGCACAGGTTACACACAAATTAGTACATGTAAAAACATGAAATCTAAGTAAGATTAGTAATTATTTTTTCACAGATGTTAACTTCCTGTGTTTATTGTGCTATAGTTATTTATTTAGATTTTTAAAGACAGGGTCTTGCTGTCTAGTTCAGGCTATACTTCAGCTCAGGCTGACCTTTAATTCAGGGTGATCCCCCTGCCTCAGCCTTCCAAGTGCTGGGACTACAGGTGTGAGCCCCCATGCCCAACCTGTTGTATACTGTATTTACATGTTTACCCTTGAGGGAAGCTGAGAAAAAAGTACATGAAACATATATTCACAATTTCCCGAGAGTTATAATTATTTCAAAATAAGGCGAAAAAATCAAACATAAGAAATACAAGTTCATTAAATATTTTCTTGTCTTTGAAAAAAATCCATTGACTGGATGGCCCTATAATTTATATTCATTATCTTTCATGAGATTATAAACCCTATTTTATATTCACCACAATTGAGATTTTGGTTAACTTGTCCAAGGCATAGGTAATGTTAGTTTTAACCTAAAGCAATCTAGAAGTTCCCCTCCACTTCCACTTCTTTGGAGAAACGGACTGCAGAAAAAGCTAGCATCTTTTCAGCAGTTGCCTCCTGATGCCTAAACTGCCCAATCTTTAATCCTTTTTTGGGACCCAGCCTACAAAAGCAGCTGTATCTCACACTGCCCAGCCTGGATCTCAGCCTTGCTCTTTCCCAGAACAAAGGCTAACTCCCGTAACTATTGTGGCTTCACACGCTGTGCCTTTTTATAACTCCACGGCCAGAACTCAACTTGCGGTCACGTGACCGCTCCCGCCCAATGATCGAGGCCCACGCTTGCCAGCCCTTCACGTGCTCTCACAGAGCTGGAGGTAGCTGTGCGCCGTGCCCCGGCCGAACGGTCCGCCCGCTTTAAGTCTCCCCGGAGGTCGGGGCCGCCTGGTTTAAGGGTTCCACCACGCGCTGTTTCTCAGTTCGGGCACCTGAGCGTGTCCTGGTTGGCGCGGTAGGGACCTATTTGAGATAGGAACCACTTCCTGAAGCGCGAGGCAGGAAGTTATCTGCTACCTCTGGAGTCCGGTGGAGAAAGCGCTGTCTGCCGCATTGTGACGGCGAAAGCTGAAGATATGTTGAGAGACAGGCCTTTTGGTCGCCCTCCTTCGCTCCACGCCCCCAGCTAGAAGCCGGTTTTCATCACAGCACCACGGCCCGGGTGTCCAGTCCTGAGCCCGGCGTGGCTGCCCCGAAGCCTCCTTCGGGTTCCTTGAAGCCGCTCCCAGGGGCACCTTCCCAAGCACCGCCTGGACCACCAGCCAGCGGACTGGCTCCCTTCAGCACTCTGGACCGCAGTAAGAAGTTTCCTTATCGCTCCACGCCCTGTCCGTTCTCCACAGACCACGGAGACCCTGGTCCAGGACGACTGCCTTGAACCCGGGACTAGAACGGATCCAAAACGCTTAGCCTCGGCCCACCACAGGCTGGACTCTGCATCGTCCCTGGTATGTCTCCCACCATCTCCCACAAGGACAACAGTCGGCAACGGCGGCCGGGGACTTTCAATCATTCCCTGGATATGAAGACCGGTCCTCTGCCCCCCGGCAGCTGGGATGACAGTCAGCCAGACTCGGTGGGCGGGGAGGAGGACAAAGAAGCGCTTCTGAGGGACGCTGACCCTGGTGACTTGAAAGCCCCGCGGAGCTGTCGAGCCGAAATAAGCAGCATTTTGCTACTGCTCTTTCTTTACGTTCTTCAGGGCATCCCCTTAGGCCTGGCGGGAAGCGTCCCACTCATTTTGCAGAGCAAAAATGTTAGCTATACAGACCAAGCCTTCTTCAGTTTTGTCTTTTGGCCCTTCAGTCTCAAATTGCTCTGGGCCCCGTTGGTTGATGCAGTTTACTTCAAGAACTTCGGTCGTCGCAAGTCTTGGCTTGTCCCGACACAGTATGTACTAGGACTCTTCATGATATTTTTATCCACCCAAGTGGATCGTTTGCTCGGGAATACCGATGGCAGAACACCTGATGTCCTTACTCTCACTGTGACATTCTTTTTATTTGAGTTCCTAGCCGCCACTCAGGACATCGCTGTGGATGGTTGGGCGTTAACGATGTTATCCCGGGAAAACGTGGGTTATGCTTCCACTTGCAATTCAGTGGGCCAAACGGCAGGCTACTTTTTGGGCAATGTTTTGTTTTTGGCCCTTGAATCTCCCGACTTTTGTAATAAATATTTGCGGTTTCAACCTCAACCCAAGGGAATCGTTACTCTTTCAGGTAGTGTATTTAAGGTGTTATGTTTTGGGGCTTATTTTACATCTATGAATTCTTTTGATACTTTATTTTGTTTTTTTTTTCTTTTTATTGAGTTTATTGGTACATTCTAGGTATACAGTACAGTTACATTCATTACTGGGATCTTGTACTTTGACACTTTATTTTGAAGGGAAGTTTATTATTTACTTTACTGGAAATCTATGGTTAATGACTCAAGTTATGCTTTCTGTTTTGTTAAAGTAGGCTTCCTTGAAGTGCAAGTAAAGTTAGATGACTACATCAAAGTAATCATAATTGATCAGTGCTATGCAGTAAACAGAGAGGCAGTGGATAAAATAACAAAACCCTTGCACCTAGGCATCCATGGGCACTTGCATAATATACAGATGGACATTTTTTTAAAAATCTAGCTCATGTGGCTTACATTTTCCATTTTGTGTTTTGGTGAACTGAGATTTCTAGCATCTTACTTTCTGATGCATTCCACCCCTAATTTTGGGCCAGTAGTCCTCATCTAGTCTTTTGGTGAACAGAACAGGGTTAATTCTTGCAGACATTTCTGAGTTGGTTAAGCAACAGGATTCCACGGACCTCCTATGAGTAAGACAGCCCTCCCAACAAGGAATGGAGAAGATGAACATTTCAGAGGAGCCCAGAGTTGCCAGCCATTGACTGCCTGTGGGAGTCAGGCTTTACATTGTACTTAATTTATGACTTTGTTCTTTGCTGGGTTTTTATTTAGATTGATTTGTTCTTGTGAATAGCTGGTTTAGTAACTGTGGAATTTGAACTTTGTTCTGGAAATTTTAAAAGCAGCTTACTCTTTAATTACCCCTCTCCTTCCCACTACTGGGGATCAAACCCAGGGCCTTTGCCCTGAGCTACATTCCCAGTCTTTTTAAAAATTTTGAAATAGGGTGTTGCTAAGTTCCCCAGACGGGGCTTGAACTTGTGATCCTCCTGCCTCAGCCTCCAAGAGTGTTGGGATTTCAGGTGTGCATCACCAAATCTAACTAAATTTTTTGCAGGGGGCAGGGGGTTACCGGGGATTGAACTTGGGTCCTTGTACTTTTGAAGCATGCGGCAGAACTACTGAGCTAATTCCTTGGCCCTAACTTAATTTAATGTTTATATCTGTAATGGGCTTCTGTTTTTGGTTCAGACGTTTTAGTTAAGCATAAAAGAGTTTCTGTAATTTTATTCTCTTCTAAATGATTATATGTATTAGTTTTGTACTTTGTGGAACTTAGTATTTAGCCAGTAGGGTTGGGTTTTTTGGTTTGTGTGATGCTTAGAATTGAATCCAGGGCTCACGCATGCTAGACAAGCGCTGTACTATTGGGCTAAGTCTCTAGCCCTAACCAATGATTTTGAGAAATTTGAAGAACAGAGAAAGAATCATACGAAGAAAACATAACTAAAAGGAACAAAACATCAAGGCAGTGTTTAGAAAAGCTGAGTATTAAAAGGAGGCATCGTTATTTTAAAAATTCTAAATTTGTGCTGTAATTGACACTGTTTTACATGTAGTAGATAAGCAGAGATGGAATATATTGAGTATATGTGTTGATGAGAGGAGCACAAGATAAATTACTGAGAAAACAGTATTTAGCAACTAGAAAACAGTAATCTACATAACAAATTTATTTAATGTTTAATTAAGTTTATTGGTACTTTTTATGTATACAGTACAGTTACATTCATCATTGGGATCTTGTAACTTTGCATGATGTATCTTGGTTCTTACTTTTTCCCCATTCCCGTGCCCTCTCTTCACCACCTACATAGCAAATTTAGACCAGGAAAGATAGAGAGTATAGTCCATTAGAAACCAAGCCTTGGCTATGCTGAGATTGTCTTTTTTCATACTTTCACAGATCCATGACAGTCCTGAATGCAGAAATAGCTTTTTGTGTTCTTACCCACTTTGTTTTTCAAGAATCTCTAGAGGTAAAGAGAGATCTTTTAAGCTGCAAGAAAGGTGAAAGTAATCTAGAAGAGCATAAAGATTGGAACATAAAGTTTTATTACTTGAAGAGATTGTGCATTTCAATTTCTTCATTCTTATAGATGAGGAAACTGAGGTCAAAGTGACAAGTTAGAGGTACAGATGTACTTGTAGTTTAGGCTTCCTACCTTCTTATCCTATAATTAGTTGGAAATTAGGAAAAACCTAAAGGAAAACTTGAGACCTGAATGTGTGCTGATTGGGCTTGTCAACCAAAGAAATGTAGCGCTCCCCTGATGTCTAAAAAAAAAATCATCTCGCTCTTTAAATGTCTGATTCCCAGAACTGATGTATTAAAAGTTTTTTTGTTTTAATGAATTAAATTTTTGGCAGTATTGGGGACTGAACCCAGGGCTTTCACACTGAGCAACATCCCCAATCCATTTTTTTATTTCTTGAGACCAACTCTCTCTAAGTAGCTAAGTTGTCCAAGCTGGTTTGGAACTTGGGATGTTCCTGTCTCAGCCTCTTAGAGTGTTGGGATTACAGGGGTTCACCACCATGCCGAGTTGTTTTAATTTCTTAACCAACCTAGGCCATCTATGTACACATCACTGAATGCCTATCGGGTGCTAGCTGAGTGATAGGTGTTATTATTTATTAAAATATAAGAATTTTCTGTTCCCAAGGAACTCATAGATTATTGTGGAGATTTACAAACCAAAATGACTCAGTGGGTAGATGGATGTGAGTCAGTAGAGCTGGTGCAAGACTATAGAAGTTGGAGGGATAATGATGACTCAAGAAACCCATGCCCTTCTGAAGGCAAGAAGTTTCAGTCGAGTAAATTGTTGGTTTGTGGCAGTAGGATTTCAGAATTGTTAGGCCTTATACATGTTCAAGAAAAGCTGGAAATTCCCTAGTAGTTGAGACTTCTCTAGTAGCAATAGTAACAATGATTAGAAGAAGCAATTGAGATAAGGAGCAGCATATTGGAGTTTGGAAGTAGGGTCACAAGACACCAGAGAAGAGAGATGGATATTAGAGTTGATAGGTTTTTTTGATAGACATGAACATGTAGGAGTCAGTCAGAGGAAGAGGGTATGTAACGTTGAAAAAGCAAATGCTATAAGTATGAATCTAATCAAATTTGCGATGTTAATAGCAGCTACTTTAAAGATGTTCCTGCTTTGAACTAGAAAAAAAAACCCGGACCATTAATTCCTACTTAGTAACAGTTGCTTTGCTTTCAGAAACAGTTCTCATTTGTATATTTTACACAACTAGAAATACTTCTTATAGAATTTCAGCATGCTAATTGGCCCACTACTAGATAAACCACTTATTCTTGGATAGGCTAAAATATATCCTTTAGCATTCATATGTGGCCTTGAAATATTACCTCACATTCTCAGAATGACAAAAGTGAGGCATAGAGGACAGATCTGTACTTGTTGGGGCTCTGTGTAGGAGAAGTTAGATGAGGATAAATGAACATATCAGAGAGTTTTGGGGATGTGGTACAACTGTATCCTGATTGTAATTATTTGAAATCTATGCATGTTTTCAAATTCATATTATAGTACACAAAAAAAATTTCAATTTTACTGTATAATTATTTAAAGTAAAATTTATTTTTTTAAATTATAAAACTATCCATTATCTCAAAAGTTAATTTCTAGGTAAATATTACTCAAAGTGTATGATATGAAATCTTTGACTTTAGCTTCCTTTTTGCCTTCAATGGAGCCAGTAAACAAATCCGGTTAATCTTACGTATCAATATAGAAAAAAACAGAGCAAATTTGAGCTTATTTTTAAATATTGGGGCCCTACTAATAAAATGAGATAAGTGGAAGAACATTGGGGTTAATAGAATTATATATGGAGAACCAGAGACCCATACCCCAGAAGGAAGGTCTTAGAGCCTTCTCTGTTTTTTTAAATACAGAGCAAATAAAAGATAAGTGTAGTATTTTGGTTTGGTTTGGTTATGTGAAGAACTGAGAAATGCCTTTGTGTACATATAGTACTACTTTTACTATATGAATATATCAATGAAAAAACCTTAGAGTCTCACTAATTACAAGCAGTATCCTTCTTTAATTGTTCATATGTTCCTAAAAACTATAACTTAATTTGAGAAGGCAAAATAGACTTACCTAATACAAAGGGCCATTCTGATCCTGGAAAATTAAGAATGTAAAATATAAAATCCTTGTTTTACTCTTTTAGCCACAATTATGAATAAATATTGCATATTATATATGCTTCTTAGTTTTATTCTTTTCCTTTTCCCTTGAATGCACTGTCTGCACTGGCTGAAATCCATTGGTTATCAATGAAGTTACAGAATAGGTGATTTCAGCATGCTTAAAGATTTCTAATTTTTTGATGTTTTATATTGTCTTACATTGACTTACTTTTCTTACACCTTCCATCTTAGAACTTTTATGTATTTAGGTTTCCATTTTTTAAACATTTATTTGTTTGTTTGTTTAAGACAAGTTCTCTCCATATAGTTAGGCCTTGAACTCCTGTGTAGCTCAGGCTGGCTCAAACTTGCAGTGATTCTCCTGCCTCAGCCTCCCAAGTGCTGCGATTTTAGGCCTGTGCCATCATACCCAGCTGTGAAGACATATCATAACATCTTGCATCAGAATGGAGATATATGTGCTTAACCAGAGTAAATTTTGTGCCTAGCCAGAGCGTATATATTTTTTAAAAGCAATCCATTTCCATCTGTCCAGTAATAAAAGTCCTAGAGTTAGCATGAGTTGGGAGAACTGAAGCTGTTGGCGCCTAGTCTCAGTCTTATGTTCTAGGCTGCATTTGAGACTAGCGTTTTAGGGCAGTATAGCCTATATAGCAAGCCATCTGCTTCATCTGGTGTTGATTTAAACAAACAACAAGCTGAGTGTGGTGGTACACACCTGTAATCCCAGCACTAGAGAGGCTGAGGCAGGAGGATTGCCACAAGTTTGAGTCCAGCCTGAACTACACATCAAGACCCTATCTCAAAGAAAGATAAATAGAAAGAAGAGGGGTAGAAGAAAATCTGACATTATCGGAGTTAATCAAATGGTATGTGATCTCATATGGCATCTGCCTAAGTGTTTAGGAAATGTAAGGAATTCCAAATGTTCAAAGATTACTTTGTGTTTACTCTATTTTTGCATTAAATGCTGTCTTTTAAAAACAATAAGTTAGATTATTAGATTGTATAATCAAAATAGCATTTTCTGGTGAGTTCTCTGCAACAGCTTAGATATTTTCAGTAAATACTTAAGAGAAATAGTTGTGAAATAAAAGAAAGGCTTATTTCTTCTAAGATTCACCTGGTGACCCAGTGCCAGACACATGATATTACTGTTTCAGTTTTCTTCACTGTGAAATTGAGAGCCTTGAATTAGATGGTGGGTATCAAATTTTCTTCAGATTCTAACTGTTAACTAGAGAGTGGTGCCAAAAACAAGAAAGTGAAAGGAAAGCCAGACATTTATTTACAATAGAAACTTACCCTTTTGTTTTTCCCATACCCGAATTCTAAACTAAGCTAGTTTTCCTACTGTAAATTATAGTTATTTCTTTACTCTAAGAGAGAGTTAGTGGGAGAGAGAACCCAATCTCAGCCAGAGTGGGCCTTAATATTCTCACCTCTTCTGACGGTGGAAGAGTGTGACAGAAAGGCTCTGAGGGCTTTTATGTCTAATGTTTTATCATAAACATTCTTGGAAATGTTACCTTCTCTACAATGAATTTATTGTAGTAAAATATTTCCCCATAAGTTAATGAATACAGTGGATTCTTTCAGAAGATATATAAAATTTGTTTATCCTGTGGATTTGTGTACCCTTCAGGACACCACCAATGGGGAAATAGATGGAGGTGAGATAGGGGAGTATATATATAGTTAGCCAGTTTAAAGAGGTCTAATCAAATATCTATGTTTCACACCTCATAGTTGGAACTAAAATATATTCTCTTTTTCTCAGAGATTTCTGGGTAATAGAAGAGAACATCTGCTTGGCCTGGGTATATCTGAACATCCAGGAAATATAATGGAAAAATATTCTAGCTTTAAAACTAGACCTGAGTTTGAATACCACATCTAGCACTTTCTGGCTTATGATCATGTTTATGTGTGAAATAGGGATATTAATGCTTATCTTTGTAATTTTTTTCTTTTCTTTTGTTTTTTTAAGACAGGATCCTACTATGTAGTCCAGGCTGGCATTGAACTCACTGTGTAGTCCAGGCTAGCCTCAAACACAGAGCAATCTCCTACCTCAGCCTCCTAGTGCTGGAACTATAGGCATGTGCCACCATGCCCAGTTTTGTGAATAATTTTTGAGAGTTAAATGAGATTACCAGAACTTTTGAATGAAAGCTTTGGCTCTGGAGGTCTCAAGGAATCAGATTCTTCTACCTGCCCCAAAACACCAGTCAAGGAGACCAGAGATGCTAGACAGCCGGCAAGGAGCTTTATTCAACATGACCATGTTGGGAAGGATAAAGAGGCTCAAGATGTATGTTTGAAGTCAGCCAGGGTGAGAAATGATATATGTAAAAGATGTTGCATTGTTTATGGCTCATGGTGTGCACTGAATTAATCGTGCCTGTAGCCAGGCACAGTGCTGCTGTAATCTTAGCTAACTCAGGAGAATCATGAGTTCAAGGCCAACTTGGACAACTAGCAAGACCCTGTCTCCAAAACAAAACAAATTTTTAAAAATGGAGATGAGCTGAGGAACTGAGTGGTAGAGTGCTTGCCTAGCATACTTGAAGCCCTGAGTTCAGTTCTCAGTACCAAAAAGAAAAGCTAATAAAAAATAAAATAATACATCTATTTATACTATTATTTTTAAGCAGGCTGTTTAACAGACTCTCAGACCATTATTCACTCCCACCACTAAATTTGTCCAGAGGTAATGATAGCTCAATGTCCAGCTATCTTTCACTGAAACCACCCAATATTACTCTTGCATCTTTATTCTGTACCTACACAAGTATGAGGAAATTGCTTCTGTATCATAGTTTTGTTTTCAATTAGAAAATTTTAAAAGAGAAAATCTGTAAATAATCATCTGTTATTTATTGTCTGGCTTGTCATAACTGAATTGGCAAGGGTATATAAGTATAGCCAGTGTATATTAGGAGATTATGAAATCATGCCTCACCTCTAGCACTTTCCCTGAATGACACAATAGGCTTTTGTTTCATTCAACTCAGTTTATACTAAATGTCTGTAATTCTTTTTTCTTGTTAAGTGCCACTGTTTATTTTGTCTCTATCTAATGTATGTTTAAGAGTTTAGGACTCATATTTGTCTGTTGTGCTTAGAATGATGTCTTAAGCATAATAAATAGGCATCTAAAAGGTTTTTTTGTTTTTAAGTTGAGAAAAAGTTTCATATAGAATTGTTTAGCATCAATGAAGTTATGTTATTTCAAAAGTTATTTATAGATTTAAACTATTCTTAATTTCAGATTTTCTCTTTTTCTGGGGAACTGTATTTTTAATAACAACGACTTTAGTTGCCCTTCTGAAAAAAGAAAACAAAGAAATATCAGTAAAAGAAGAAACACAAGGGATCACAGATACTTACAAGCTACTTTTTACAATTATAAAAATGCCAGCAGTTTTTACATTTTGCCTTCTGATTCTAACCTCAAAGGTAAGAAATTTATAAAGCAAATTTACCATTCTAATGATCATATCGTGGACTACATTCAATGACTTTTCATTTTTTTAAATTCCTTTTCTACTATTGTTAAATTTTAACATTGAAAACAATATTTTTCTGTTTATTAAATGTATTTTAAAAGATATATCAGGATAATTTCAGAGTAAACTAAATGTCTTGGGATCTTGAAAATAATTATGTCATTATGTGCAGAACTACTAATGACTAAAATTGTAATTAACAATATTAATGGAAATGAATGCCTTGAAAAAGTAATTTTTGAATGAAAAAATTCTCCACTGTTATAATGAATATACCTTTAATGTTGGTATAGTAAAATTACTTACTGAGAGTAAAGTTTACAAAGATATGGAAGTGTATCAGTTTTAGAACTCTATTTAAAAGTCTATTGAATTTGGTTTTTTTTTGTTTTTTTTTGTTTTTTGAGACAAAGTCTTGCTGTGTACTGCCAGCTGGCCATGAACTTATTATGCAGTCCAGGCTGGCCTCAGACTTGCTGTGATCCTCAGCTTCCTAATATATTTTTTTAAATAATTAAAGAAAACAAGATAAAATGGGATTACAGTGCTAGTGAGTTTTATTATGTATTAAAATGTTTCATAGTTCTAAAATGCTTTTGTGGGGTGTGTGTGTGTGTGTGTGTGTGTGTGTGTGTGTGTGTGTTGGAGGTTGAGCCCTGGGCCTTCACACTGAGCTACATCCCCAAATTTTTTTTATTATTCTGAGACAGGTTTTCACTGAATGGCTAAGTTGCTCAGACTGGGCTCAAACATGATCCTCTTGCTTCACCTTCTCAGAGTGCTAGGATTCCAGTGTGTACCACCATGCCTGGCTAGTTCTAAAACATTTTTAAGGGATTATGCTAAGAGAAGGATAAGCATATTTTGTTACAGTGAGCTGTTGCTACTCTTGGAATTAATATTCCTAAAATCTAGAAATTTATAGGATTTTCATTTCATATATTTAAACCTACCTACATAAATACTTTATAGCTATCTTTTGATAGCCTCAAAGGAAATAGCTTCATTGTTTTAATTTTGTTTTGGTTTTTTTGTTGTTGTTGTTGTTATACCAGGGATCAAACTCAGGTCCTTGTGCTTGCAAGGCAGGCAGCGGAACCTCTGAGCTAAATCCCCAGCCCTCCGCTGTTTTCATTTTGAATAATGTTTTTCCTCCTCTTTAATGATAGGGAAGTAAAGTTTAGAAATGCTGAGCAGTTCAAGGAAAGTAATATCTCTAGGGCTAGGGTTCAGTGGTGCTGCTGATGCTCCCTGCCTCACAATATCAAGCCCTGATACCAAAAAAAAAGATGATATTATCTCATTATAAAATTCGAACCAAATATCATCAGCATTCCATGCTGTGCTTGTACTTACTATTGTAGCCCAGGCCGGCCTAAAACTCATGATGATCCTCCTGCCTCAGCTTTCTGTGTGTGGGGATTATAGGCCTGTGCCACAATACTTGACTGAAAGCATACTTTGTAATAGCAACATAATAGTCATAGTGATGTAAATTTGCCATAATCTACTCAGGCATTTTTCTGTTATATATTTGATTTGCCTATGCTTTTAATTATAAAAATGCACTAGTAAACATTTTTATGCATAAACCTTTATTTGATATTCTGAATATTTTTTCAGTAAATTCTTAAATGGGAAATTAGTGGGTCAGTGAGTATGACTACTGAATTGCTTTTTAAAAGGTTGTACTCATTTATACTACCCCTAACAATGTATAAGGAGGTACTTCAGTTACAGATGTGATAATCCTATGTTGCCCTTTTAAAATTAACCTTCCCCAGAATGACATCTCCTAATTTTTAATATTATAAATTTCTTTGCCTTTAAGTTTTATATAAATTGACTGTGCAATGTGTATTCCTTGTGTTATTTATGAATAGTGCTTCTATAGCATTCATGTACATGACTTGTTGGGCATAATTTTATGGTTCTGATGGGTAAATACAAAGGAGTGGAATTACTGGGCTATAGGAAATACATAGAAATTATTGCCAGTTTTCCAAAGCTGTTGCAATCTCTACTTTAAGCAGTGTGAGTTGATTCCATTATATCCTTGAAAACCATACACCATCTTTTATATGTCAGCCTTGCTGGTGAGTGTGTATTGGCATCTTGTTATGGTTATGATTTACATTCTTCTGATGATTAAAGAAGTGTGAATATGTTTTCATATTATTATTGGCCATTTGAATATTCAGAGTTGCCTTTTGCTTTATATTTGTAAAAAAAATTAACATATTTTGGATATAGATGTTTTGGTATGCATATTAAAAAATCTCCTAGCATACAGATTTTAAAGAATGGTAAGGTCTGTGTGGTATCTCATTTTTACAAAGAGGATAGATAAAATGTAAATGAAATTCTCTAGTGGGCTATACTGAAATATCCTTGACCTTTAATATTTGTTAGTGAAGTATACTCTTTGAAACCATTCCAAGAAGTTAAAATATACACTGTTTATAATTTATTTTTTAAAATATAAAAATTTTCACTCATTGAATGTTTACTAGTAAAAAGAACTTCCATATATCCTTCATCTGGACTTTTTTTTCCTGGTACCAGGGATCGAACTCAGGACCTTGCACTTGTGAGGCAGCATTGTGCCACTGAACTAAATCCCTGGCCCCCCAGATTTTAAAACGATTCACATTTAGCTCTACTTTTTTTTTTAAACTTTTTTTCTACTTTATTCTGTAGATTTTCTCTCTTCTACGTATGTATCACATATTTTTCTGAAATATTTCAGAATAATTTGCACATTCATCCATTAAAACCTAAGTATTTCTTATGAACAAAACTTTTAGGAAACTACGATTCAAAGAATTTGGAAATTTAAGATTGGTATAATACCTATTCACCATCTTATTGACATTTTACCAGTTGTATCAATAATAGCCTTCATAACTTTATTTTTTTTCCTGGCCAGGGATCCAATCCAGGATCACACATTGGTTTTGGTTGGTATGACCCTTTCTTCTTCATAACCTCACCACTGTTTAAATTCATTCCAGTTTTGGGATTAGATACATAGCTCCGTGTGAGAGTCCTTGGCTGGTATGTACCAGGTCCAATGTTTAGCACTGCGGGGGGTGGGGTAGAAAACCAGAAGCAGAACAAACAAAAAGCCTCCGAAAGAATACATACTAATTTTTCTGTAGAATGGCTTTCCATTTACATTGTTCCTCTGTTCATGTCTGGGGTCAGGTTACGTATATATGGCAGGCATGTCACTGAAGTAATACCTTTGATGTGTTACGGGAATTATACAAGGAGACACACCATGTCCCTCTGTTCCCTTAATTATTGTTTTTGACTTTGTTCACTTTGTTAATCCATTGCAAGGGTAGTTTTACCTTTTATAATTAAAGACTAATTTGGGCTGAGGGTAGAAGTCTGTGGTAGAGTGGTTGCCTATCACATAGCCTTGGCCCTAGGTTTGGATCTCTACAACTACAAAGCAAAGACAATAAAAAAAAAACCTCACTAATTTATGAGTAGATACTTTAAGACTACTTAAGTATCTCATTTATTTCAAGCTTTCACCCACCTCTTCTATGATACTCTTTTTTATTATTGTTTGTAAAAATTGATCTAACTGTAGTATTTCCTCTTCTTCATTTTATTCATCCTCTGCAATAATGGTTCCTAAAATTACTTTCAAAACATCAGATGACCTTAGGAAATTTTATCTTGATCTGTCAGAAATTATCAAAAACGTGTGTGTGTGTGTGGTTCATTTAACCAGAATTATTTAAGGTTAATTAAACACTTTTAAACTTAAAATCAATTCGTGTGAATGTTTGACACTTTATTGTAACAGATTGGATTTTTCTGAAGTGAAAATTTAGTTGTAATTAGTCCACATGCAGTAAATATAGGTAGTGAATACAGGTAGAGTTTTCTCTAAATATCATTAGTTAAGACATAGGGCAAAATGTGCCTTCTGTAAATTGTTTTATCAGATATAACAGTATGATGCTTGTAACTGTCATAAGTCGATAGTGAGATTCATGGGAAGAACTTACATATACTTGTAGAAAAACATTTTATCAATCAAAAATTAAAATGCTTTTTTGTTTTTATATTGCAGATTGGTTTTTCAGCAGCAGATGCAGTAACAGGACTGAAATTGGTAGAAGAAGGAGTACCTAAAGAACATTTAGCATTACTGGCAGTTCCAATGGTTCCTTTGCAGATAATATTGCCTCTTATTATCAGCAAATATACTGCAGGTCCCCAACCACTAAACATATTTTACAAAGCCATGCCTTACAGGTAAAAACTAAATAAAATTGTACCAAAGTAAGAAATTTTAAAATGAAGAACATCATTATCACTAATATCTGAATATAGAGAGTGTTCTGAAAAAGGCTTGAAGAACATCTTTAATATCAGTGTCATTTTATGTGCACTTTTATCTCTTTAACCTCGTAATGGGTTTTAGTACAGGCTTTTTTCATGTGATTGGCAAACAGATTTCTGTTTTGCTATTGTTTAACCTAAAATGAAAATTAATACAATGCTCCTTTTTCTATAGATTGTTATTTGGATTAGAATATGCCCTACTAGTTTGGTGGACTCCTAAAGTAGAGCACCAAGGAGGATTTCCTATATATTACTATATTGTAGTGCTGCTGAGTTATGCCTTACATCAGGTAAGCTTGCTGTGGCTTTCATGGGAGATAAATTGTTCTGTAGCAGAGGAGAAATTTTTCTATAGCTGCCTTCAAATAATGATAATAAATTTTAAGATTTAAACATGACTGTGACACTGAGAAAATTGTTTGGTGATTAACTTTAAGCCTTCTGGCTTTTGATATCATGAGTTCTGTTTATGGAAAGTGAGTTTCTTATTTATTCAGTCATTCATTCCTTTAAAATTTTTTTCCTTTAACAAGAATTTGTTACATATTAGAATTGATTTCAAAACCAACTAATTTTACTGTTGCTAAGTATCCCTGTCCATCTTTAGATCTGGGTTCTTTCTTAATTTCTAATATCTTTTCTTCCTGAAAGTACTGAGAACTAATCTTGGCTACTGAATTAAAGATCTAGATTTTGATTTAGATTCTGTACTGAAAATTACAACTTAGTGTTTCTAATTTTGGAAGCTGCTTTTTCTGTGTTCCTCTTCATAACCCCTGAAAGAAGTGATCTTACTTTTCTTTAGTCTCATTTAAACTCTTTTTACAGAATGAAATTTGTTGTTTTAGATGCAAGTGATGCAAGTAAATAGGACAGGCCCATTTACTTTTTACAAAAGAGTAACTTTTTTTTTTTTGTGGTACTGGGGATCGAACTCGCAAAAGAGTAACTTTTGATACTCAATTGTATTTATTGCTATGATATATTTCACCGTGTGTTTTCCTACCCAAACTAATGTAAGCTCTTTGAAAGTTATATTTACTTCTTACTTAGTTATTAACTTAAAATATGGCTTACAGGCATTCTCAATTTTTTGCATATAATTAAATTTCAATTCATAGTAGATGTTTGACTCTGCCATATATTTTTTAATTTGAGGCCAGGATATTAAAATGTTTTTATTTTTCTCACTGTTAATACTAGGCACATAATAGAAATTGAAAGAAGTATATTCACTCAATATTTTAATTTTTTACAAAAGAATACTAGATTTTTATAGTCCACAAAATATTTGTCTTTAGATTTCATTACAGAACTTACCAAAATATAATCAGATTTTTTTTTTTTTTTTTTTTTTTTTAGTACTGGGGATCGAACTTGTGAGGGAAGTGGTAGAACCAATGAGCTAAATCCCTGGCCCAATATAGTCAGAAATTTAAACAACTAAATGCTTTGTGAGAAGAAGGTTACAAGGCCAAGTAGATATGAGAAATGATGTATTATGTAACTTCTTGGTAAATAGCACTTTAACATTCCTTTAAAAAAATATTAAGCAAACACCAATTTCATACCAGTATGCTAAGTATGAGCATGTAACTGAATTAAGATGTGTTATGTACATATACCAACTCCTTCTGAGAAATGTGATCATTTTGTATTGCAAACATGTACTAATAAAAAATAAATATTGAAAAAATAATTTGCAGAGACAAAGTAGCACAGTTTATGGAAAATAAAATATGTGAAATTCTGTAAAAATAAGATAACTGAACAAATTGTGCCACAGTCCTTGCCGTCTCAAGGAATATATGTTCTAAAAATTGTCAGAAAAAAGAAACTTTAAATTTTGCATAGCTTAGTATCTCTCCATCTTATTTGATTTGGTACTCCTTTTCTATGAACCATGGGACAGTGCTTAAAGGAGTACTGTTTTAGTTTGTTTCCATCTTTGTAAGTAGAAAGTTAATTTTTACTTCTTAAACAATTTTTTTTTCTTCTTTTTTCAGTAGTAGGGGCATCTTCATTGAGCTAAATCTCCACCTTTCTTTGAGACAGTTTTTTGAATTGTGAACCTCCTGTCTCAGCTTTCCAGATTGCTAGCATTACTTTAGTGTGCCACCATACCCAGCTATTTTTTGCCTGTTAAGGCTTTTCTGGGGCCAGGGATTTAGCCTAGTGGTTCCACCGCCTGCCTTGCAAGCATAAGGTCCCAAGTTCAATCCTGGTACCAAAAAAAAAAGAAAGAAAAGAAAAAGAAAAAGGTTTTTCTTAGGCTGTGAATGTAGCTGAATGGTAGAGCCTTGCTTAGCATGTAAGAGACCAGTGGGAAGGGGGGAAAGAAAAGACTTTTAGTATTCCTTTGTCACATAAAGTTTGAAGTGTTATTTTTCTTCTGTGTGTGTAAATGAAAAATGTATTCACTTCCTTGAGTATTTACATATATAAATACATATACAGATATCAGGCTTTTGGTTATTTGCATCCTTCAGTGCCACCTTACCTGACTCTCTCTATTGAACATTCTTTGACTCTTCATGGTAGAATTATTATGATAATACTTACTGCATTTTATCATAAGTATTTACTCCCTATTTTCCTAGCCTATAATGAATTCTTTAGAGGCACAGGAAGATGTTTATGTTTGTATTAACATGATCTTAAAGCCTTACTTTTAGTATGTGTTCAATAAATGTTTGTTGAATTGAGTTTAGTAGCAATCATAAAAATTTACCTCATTTATGATTTTAATGTTCTTAATTTATGTCATAGTTTTGTAAGTCTAATCATAGCAATTGAATATGTAGCCTAGAGGTAGAGCACTTGCTTAGCATGTGTGAAACACTGAGTTCAATCCTCAGTAACAAAAGAAAAGCCAATAAAAAAAATGATCTAATCATACTAAAGATATTTTACATTTTTTCTGTAGGTTACATTATACAGCATGTATGTTTCCATAATGGCTTTCAACGCAAAGGTTAGTGACCCACTTATTGGAGGAACATATATGACTCTTTTAAATACTGTGTCCAATCTGGGAGGAAACTGGCCATCTACAGTTGCTCTTTGGCTAGTGGATCCCCTCACAGTGAAAGAGTGTGTAGGGGCATCAAACCAGAATTGTCGAACAGTTGATGCTGTTGAGGTAAGCATGCTTTAATTTTATGTAATACTAAGTAAATATTAAGATATTAATTTCTTTGTTTGACTCTAGAAATACTGTGTCTTATGTAAAAATCATATCTAGGGCTGAGGATTTAGCTCAGTGGTTTGGTGGCCTGCCTTGCAAGCACAAGGACCCGAGTTCAATCCCCAGTACCAAAAAAAAATCATATCTGTTCCAGCCGGGGATTTAGTTCAGTGATTCTGCCACCTGCCTTGCAAGCTCAAGGTCCTGAGGTTGATCTTTGGTAACAAAAACAAAACAAAACAAAAAAATCATATCTGTTCATAGTTTCTAGTATAAAACTCTATGAATACCCTCTTCACCATCATAACTATAGGTTATAACACTTTGATATCAGCAAGACTAGCTCACCTAAAGAGTGAAACTCTGCAAAGGAGGAGGCCTTTCCCTTACCCTTAGGATCACTGTGCTACACATTAGGTGCTGAATACAAGCATAAGTAAAGGCTAAGTTTTATAAGGACAGTAAAAGGAAAATCCCAGTGGCTATACATGTTGTAGCTAAAAAGACTGGTGAGTGTTTTGTGGATAAATTATTTCAAAATGTCATTAGTTACATCTAGAGTGAGTTCCTTGGAAATTTCTTTATATTTCCAAATATGAAAAGCTGCACTTTGAAAACAGATATTGTTTACATCAAATGTTCACAATTGTTTTTAGTCCTATTAGTAGCATTAAAGATTAAGATATATTAAAATATTTTATCATTTGGAGTGAGTGAAGTATTGAAATATTTTAATAATTTTTTGATTAAGCCTTTAAATTATAAAATAGAAACTAATTTTTGAATAGTGTCATTTTGAAATTGTGAAATATTCATTATTTTATTTTTACAGCTCTGCAAAAAACTTGGTGGCTCATGTGTTACAGCACTGGATGGTTATTATGTGGAATCTGTTATTTGTGTTTTTGTTGGATTTTGTTGGTGGTTCTTTCTTGGACCAAAATTTAAAAAGTTACAGGATGAAGGACCATCTTCATGGAAGTGTAAAAGGAGCAATTAGAGCATAGACTGTTCGATGTCCTAGAAGGTAATTATAGTTTGGTTTTAATTGAGAGAGCTCTGATAATCAGTGCACAGGAATATAAAATGTTATTTTAAATAAGGAAATTATCAATATAAAATGCCAAATGATGAAAAATAGAACCTCTCGGTATGTTTAATCATATTTTTGCTTTGCCTTGTTAATGTATTTGAAGTTTACTTAAAGTCAGGAAATTTGTTCTCAAAGTTTTCTAGCATTATTATTTGATTTATGTCTTCTTAATTTACTGACCAAAGCATGTTTTAAGCTGCAGTGTAGTAGTCATGGGTGGTAACGGTACAGTCAAGTATTGTTACCAGTACCTATCATTGAACTGTAATTTAAAATTTTGGTACAGTATGTTAAATGAAAGAGAGCTTGATATTCAGAAACTAACTACAACTAATCTGATCTTGTTGGCAGTTAAAAATGTTTTTTTGAATTGTAAATTGGTTAAATTTCTTGCAGAATTTGCTGAGAAGAGACTAGACTACTGAAACATCATTTAATTGATTTCTGACCATAACCATATTGTACAAATGCATCTGTGTGAAAAAGACTATTTTAAATGTATTTCCTGCTTTTGTAAGCATTACAGATTTATAAGAAGATAATTCAAACTATTTTTTATAAAATGAAAGCTACACGTTTTTAATTTATTGATTTCTCCCACCCCATCTCCTTTTTTTTTGGAAGATACTTTGATTCTTTGTTGACTTTTACCCTAATGGTTATTATTATTATTATTATTTGTTTTTTGTCATAAGTGCTTCATGGGACAGAGACAGCTAACAAGGGGATCAAATTTAGTGTTGTATGTATGTTCATGGCAAAGTTTTGAAAATAAAAATTAAATTTCATTCCTCAAATAGTTTTTTTAATTACTAAGAAAAATATTACAGCTTTCCAATTAAGTAAAATTGAAATGAGTAATACCATAATTTTAAAAAATATTTTAAAGAAAGAGAGACATTTTGTGCCTTTGACAAATTAAATCATGTGGTAGGAGAATGTTTCTTAATTACGCACTTTATTAATAAAAATGATCTCATAATACTTTATGCCAAATCAAAGACTGTACTGTATCTTTTCTATTTATTAAAACACAACCTTTTGTTTGTAAACTATGGTTTCCAGTGGAAAATTATATTCCAGGCATGTAAGTTTTTGAGTATATTAGCAATTTTCAACATATTTACACCCAGTATAATAAGGCTCTTTGCATATTTTGTGTTAAGTATTACTCTAACTCTTAAAAATTATATAAATTCTTTAAAAGTTAGGGAAAAAATCAGTTACAAGTTTTAGTTCATTTTATCTTTGTGGGAAAATATATACTAACTTCTGATTTTATTAATTTTATAACATAGGTTGAGTTTTAGTACAGGGTTTTTATAAGTAATGGAGAATAAATTGGGTGGGAGAAAATGGCACAGAGTCTGAAGGAAGATAGGGGCAGTGGCCACTAGAACACATGCATTACCTTTGGAAAGCCTCTATTGGTTACGGAAGTCAGACTGTGAAGAATCACTTGGAAAAATACTCATCCTAGAGACAAGGAGGTTGCATCAAACATAGACTATAGTACTTTGTCATATGATTTTCCATTATCCTGTATTATAATCAAAATGTTTACTTGAATAAAGAAAAACCCACTTAATTTTCACATGTGGAATGTATTCTGATTTCCTAAGAAGCTCTGATTGCCATTTTTATCTCTTCACATTCATACTCTTTCAAATCAAACATGTTTTCCAACACAGTTTAAGTGTATATGTCTTTAGTGATTTTAAAGTTTTAAAACATATTTAAGCCTTTAACTGTGAGGAAGAAGCCATTAATTGCATTTGTTCTAGAAATGAACAAAAAATTATTTTGAAGTAGTCTTGTTAATTTTGGTAAATGTTTGTCATGCATACCAAAATGACTTGTTAAGAGCTGTATGCAACTGTGTTGCATACATTAATTATTTTGATTATCATAGCATTTAGAATTATCTACCCGAGTCTATCATTGTAAATCAATAGCACCAGAAAATACTACTTTAGAAAACACTCCCTTATTTTCATATGAGTAGGCTTTTTGTTTTGTTGTGTTTTCATGGCTTTTGATTGGTTGACTGTAATATAGCAAACTTCTTTCAGGTATGGACATTAACTTCTGTTAATGCAATATATATTAACTGGCTAATATTAGATTGAACATACATTATATCTCTTTTATGTCAATATTTCCATAAGCACATGTGTTATAACATGTGACCACATATACATTCTAGTTTAAACTGTTCTAAGACTAGCTAAGATTAAAACCAAAAATTCCGTTCATTGCAAATATTTTCATTTTGCCTGATCAATCACAGAAAGTTAGTTTAATACATAGATTTCTCTAGAACTTTTTATATTAAACCTTTGAAATCCAAACCTACAGTCTAAAGCTGTTGGATTCTTTCCTTCACTGCAAAGGTTTTTAGATGAAAGAGATTTTAGTGGGGACCTGAAATCTTTCAATTGTTTATAAAATATAAAAATCAGATATCTAATTTTAAATTTTGGTACATAGCTCTTGTTAAAATCTTCACGATCTGTGATCTAAAAAAAAAAAAAAAAAAAAAAAACAAACCACTTGCTCTTTTTTAATTGTT
>NW_022900949.1:63219683-63242006 GCF_012274545.1 Fukomys damarensis
TAAAAAAAAAAAAAAAAAAAAAAGCAATACCTATGACCTTTATTGTAGACTGTACTTTGAATTGTTGTCATAAATCTGAAATAATAGTTGTGAAATTACAGCATCTAGAAAGAATATTAAAAGAAAACTCTGATGAAAACTGGAAAGTCTCTGCATTTGTAGTACTGAACTTGAACCTTGCAGTAATTAAGAGTAGATAGATGTTACTAATAGAAGAGAGAGCATGGTGATGAGTTATGTCCCACAGAAGACAGGTTACTCATTTAACTTTTTGTTCCTATGAATTACCATGTTTTTCTTTGCAGGGATTGAACCCAGGGCTCACATGCTAGGCATGTTCTCTACTACTGAGCTACATCCCCAGTCCCTTCGAAGGACTTTTATTTTGCCTTGTTAACAGAAACCAAAAAGACCATGTTGCTTTGTATTAAATGGTTGAAATTATTCTTTAATATAACATGACCAATATTGTTTTTATATTTTGAGGAATCTTGCTTTCCAAATAGTTGTAAGAGTGAGAAAAGGTACATAACACAGAGCCTGCTAAAAAATAAACATGCAGATTTCCAAAATGTGTATTACCTTAGAGAAAGAAAATAAACTTTATGTCACTTGTCACGAGACCTTATTGGTATGTAAACAGATAAGTATTCTCTCTCTCTCTCTCTCTCTCTCTCTCTCTCCCCCTCCCCCCCCCTCTCTCTCGGGGGTGGGTAGCAAGGATTGATCTCAGGACCTCGTGCTTGTGAGAAGAAAATAGACTTTAAAAAAATTTCCATTACAACTAGGATTAATATATTTAAGAAGAACCAATTTAGTTATAGAAGGGAAGGTGATATTGTTTGTTGTTAATCACTGAGACTTTTCTTAAACCCGCATCTTTAGTAGATAGCAAAATAATTTTTAATTTTCTCTTAGAAAATGTGAAATACCTATTGTAAGGCCATATTCTTTTCCACTCCAGTTTATATTTCCCTGCAATAAAAGGGCCAAATTTCTAATGCAATAACTATTGATTTGATACTGACAGCCTTTCCATTTCCTACAAATCAAAATTTTATTAGGGTGTTCACTTTACTGTAGTTTGTTACCAAGGTATAATAGGCACAGGAACATATTTTTTGCTACCTGGAACTCACTCTGATGGAGCAGATGCTGGAGCAGATGCTGGAGCAGGACCAATTAGTTAATGTACAGGAGGACTCTTTCCTTCTTCTTAAGCAAATAAAAATTTAAATTTGACTATTGAATTATAAAGATTGCTTTCAGAGAGATTTGTCTATGCTTTATGTAGCAGAATAAAAAGTATGATTAATCATATTTACTTTTTAAAACATTTTTGTCAGCTGCATGTGGTGGTACACACCTGTGATCTGAGCTATACAGCAGAATGAAGCAGGAGTATCAAAAGTTCTCTCCCAACCTGGGCAACACAGGGCAAGACCCTGTCTCAAGAATGAAAAATATAAAAGGGCTGGGGCCCTTGGTTCAATCTCCAATATCTTTAAAACATTTTTAAATTTTATTTTAATATAATACAAGTAGATATTAATAAAATCTTTAAAAGTACTCATGAAAAATAAAAGAAAATTTCACAACAAAATAATTAAAGAATAACAATAGTTAATACACTGTGTATCATAATATTAAAAGAATGGCCAAAATGATGCTCAGAGTACACACTAGCAAGACAAAAAAGACTTGCAAAGAAGAACCAAACAGATAAAAAGTTTGAGGCCAACCTGACAACTTATTATTTTTTTAATTTAATTTTATTTTTTTGGTACCCGGGATTGAACTACAGGTCCTTGCTCTTGCAAGGCAGGCAACCGAACCGCTGAGCTAAATCCCCGGCCCCTAACCTGACAATTTAATGGGACCTTATCTTAAAAGAAGGGTAGGGGTTAGTATGTAGATTTGAGAACCTGGGTTCAATCCACAGTATTGGAGAAAAAAAAATTACCAGTGCTATTCCTTTGCATAGCTGATATCAAGTCTTGAATTGTTTTAATACCTTTTTATTGTCAATGTAGACAATTTAACTTTATAACAATTTTGTGTGAAGAATAACAACTAACTATCAAGACAGAAATGAACAAATACCGGTGTAATTTTTAGGGAACTGTCACAAGTCCAGATTTAATCCCTAGTTGGTTACAATTAGTAATACAAAATATAAATATTATAGCCTATTATTTTCCTTCAAATGACCTTAAAAGTTTGCTTTTATAGTTATAATTAATTAAATTGAAATCTTCCATATAGTTCCATATTAAATTAGCAAAATATAAAATTGGAACCAGATTTGATTTTTTTTTTTTTTTTGAGACAGGGTCTTGTTATGTAGCAGAAGCTGGCCTTGAATTCATGGTGGTCCTCCTGCCTCAGCCTCCCAGTACACCATCATACCTGTCTTGATAATTTAATGAGTTAGGAATATTTGATAAATTGACAAATTTCCAATATCACATTATATTGGAGTGTTTATCATCCTCAGTCATTGGCTTTACAAGAATGAATAGGAAGTGCTGGAGATACAGCTTAGTGGTAGAGTGCTTTCCTAGCATGAGGAGGAACGCCCTTGTTTCCATCTCTAGTGCCACCAAAAATTTTTTTAAAGTACTCAATTTTAAAAGTCTTTACTGTTAAAACTTATTATCATCATCATTATTATTTTGAGGCAGGTTCTCACTATGTAATTCAGGCTGGCCTTGAATTCATTATGGAGCCCAGACTGACCTCAAACTCACAGCAATTATCCTGCCTCAGCCTACCAAGAGCTGGGATTACAGTTGTGCACAACCACAAAATCATTGCTAAATTATTGCACTCATGCACAGATTTGAATTTAAAATGCATAGCACATAGTCATTTGTGTTACCATTTTTGGAAGATAAGGCAACTTGAATTTTGCATTTTTTGAAGTGTTTTCAGTATGTGAAATATTTATTTGATTAATTTATTAAAAGATATACATTAAGACTTGATATTTCTGCAGTGTTTTTAAGTATTTGGTCATATCTGGAAGTCTCCAGATTTTAACCTAAAGCATTATTTAATGCTTAAAATGATTGTTACACAACTAATCTTTAAAAATTTTGTAAGAATCTTTTTGGTTTATGTTTTGTACTCTGAGTGACTACTTTGAAGATAACGATACATAGTGCAATAAGTATTCTCGTATTTGATTATGAAATTTTGTTTTGTTTTTCTTAAATAAAAAAATTAAGTAAAGCATTAATGAAGTATCTTGTTTTCATTTTTTAAGTAATAGCTAAATTTACCTTAAAATTGCTCATGTTAAAACTGCAGTGGATTGGCATTACATAACTAGTGCCAATTACACTAATTACAAGTGAGGTACACTTACTACCAAACTTTTTTCCTTTTTATATGAAGTCATTCTCAATGTTTGTATGTTTCATTAGTAACTTGAGCCAATGGGAGAACAGGTAGATATATGACCCTTTCTCTTCAAGAAGAGATGGTGCCTGGATGATTTGAGGTTATAAGTGATTAGTGCATGCCTGTAATCCCAGAGGCTCAGCCAGGAGAATCTCAAATTCAAATCTGGGTATATCAGTCAGTGCTCGCTAGAACAACAGATTTAATGCAAAGGGAATATCTGTGCACTGGAGATCCAGGCAATCCAGTCAGAAATAGAAGGTCGGGAGCTTGCTCTAGAGTCCCACATGAGTCCGTCCGTATCAGAAAGCTGAAAGGTGGAGGCAGAGGTCACAGACCGTGGTGAAGACTGCAGTTCCTCTGAAGAAGCAGAAGTGAGCCTCTCTTCTTTCCCTTTTATTCCATTCAGGTTGCAGGCCTATTGGATGGTGTCTCCCACTCACTCTCAGGGTGGGTCGTCCCTCTTCAGTAAGTCCATCATTCACATACTCCCAGAAATACGCTAAGCCAATCAGATGGGTGTTTCTCAAATTGACAAAAACAGTGAACTATCGTACAGGGCTACATAGTGACTTTGGATTTTGAGGGTAGCTTGGAACAAAACAAGATTGTGTCTCAAAACAGTCCCCCCCGCTGAGGAATTTTGTTGCAAAGTCTCATATTTTATATTGGGAACATTTATGTTTTGGAATTGACCTCTTTCAGGGTTACAGTTTTAAGGGTCAGCATAGAACTTTAGAGAAAATATTTTGTGTTTCTGTACAGTTAGGTCTTTCTGAGCAAGTTATACTGAAATTTGGGATCCATGTTGAAAAGAAGCCTTTAAAATTAAATTGTGTCTGAATAAATAATGAGAAACCATCCAGAATGTATTTATTTCCTACAGCTTCCATAACATAATGCTACAGACTTGGTTGCTCAGACAGTAGAAACTTATTTTCTCAAGGTTCTGGAAGGTAGAAACTCAAGATCATAGTATGAGCAAATTGAGTTTCTCCTAAGATTCCTCTCCTTGGTTTGGAGATGGTCACTTCCTCACTGGCCAAATAAAACTTTTCCTCTGTGGACACTTATCTCTGGTATCTCCCTTTTCTTGTAAGGATAACAGTCTTATCATGTTGAGGATCACCCTCATGACTGCTCTGAACCTTAATTACTTTCTTAAAGGCTTAAAATTGTATTAGGGATTAGGGCTTTAGCATACACATTTTGAGAGAACAAACCTCAATGCATAACAAATATTTCTCTGTTGTATACATTTTTAAAGAATGATGAAACCTGGTGGTATGAAGCTCCCTCTGAATTGCAGTCTGGAAATACTGTACTAACTTGTCTTCTAGAAACAAATATATTCCAAAGACGTAAGATCCTTCCCAAAGAAAATTGGTTTACACTAAAAAAGGAGTTTGTTTAGACTAAGCAAATTTCTCCTCTCTTTTGAGAGGAGCAGGGCTTTTGTACAGCTGTGATATATATAACTACTCAGATATTTTGGGGTTCTTTGTGTACAGTAAATTCCAGGATGTGCAGGACTTTGTCAGTCTGATAATCTCTTACTGGTTCCTGCAGTGAACCAGTATGGTGATTATAAATAAGTAATAATTACATCTTCCTTAGTCCAGAAACTTTGTACTTTCAGGACAAATATGAATATATATCTTAACATATTTTGTCTAATGTTTTTGGAATTATATTCCAGTTAATTCATATTTTTTCATGATAATATGTTCACCAGCCTGGGATATTGAGAACCCTGGATTTTAGAACCAAGAGTTCAATCTGAAGTTATTAGATTTCTTCTTTTATATTTTCTCTTGTCTACATAGGACAGATTAACTAATTTTAATTTGCTGAAAATAATTTTAAAAGTCATTCCTATTAGAGACAATTGCAAGCCTAGTTTTTAATAGTGAGCTGTGAGCTGAGGCAAAAACTGGAAGATTTGTGGAAAAAAAAATCCTGTAAGTCAGGAACTGAAAATTACAAATGCAGAAAGAAATATCTCTGGTTTTTAAAAGAAAATGAAATGGAGGCCGGGGATTTATCTCAGTGGTGCTGCACCTGCCTTGCAAGTGCAATGTCCTGAGTTTGATCCCCAGTACCAAAAAAGAACAAAAGAAAAGAAAATGAACTGGCTAAGCTAAGCCATGTCAAATTACAGTTTTACAAGTTTGTTTGTTTGTTTTTTAACAATTGCAAGAGTTTATAAAAGGAATAGTGGGGCTGGGGATTTAGCTCAGTGGTGCCGCCTGCTGCCTGCGTCGAAAGGGCAAGGTCACAAGTTCAATCCCCAGTACCAAAAACAAACAAACAAAAAACTAGAACTTTGGGCTGGGAATTTAGCTCACTGGTTCCACCACCTGCTTAGCACAAGGTCCCGAGTTCGATCCCTGGTACACACACACACACACACACACACACACACACACACACACACACAAAAGGAATAGTACACTAGGAGTGAGCAGGCTTCTGCTGGCAAAAGAAAAACTGCACAAGCACGGGGAGTAGAGGATGTATGGTTTAATGCCCTGCCTGCATTAAGGCACCTTGTGTCAGGGTCCTCCAGAACATGATTGGGAGAGCACGGTTGACAGGGTGCTGAGACAAGTCTGCTTCTTCTATTGTACAAGTCCTTTCCTGTAATTCACTTATAATTGTATGTATAAAATGCAGGCCATGTGCAAGCACTTTCAATGAACTCCAAGGAAAAAAAGGTTACTCTACGTCAAGCAGGACAGTAGAATTTTCCTGGTCAGGCTTGGGATCTTTGCTTTTCTTATCCTGACCATTGTGTTGTTGACTAGACCTGGGGCAGGGCTGAGGACTGAACTTGGAGCACCATACAGGTTCATTTGAGTGGAAGGGAGTGAGTGGTCCCATACTCCTAATTGTGCTGTCTATATTATTACCCCCTGAGAGACTTTGTCTCCAAAAATCTTTAAGAGATGTTGAGGGTGGACTGTCCATTTTCTATATCTGCTTCTTGCTCAGTAGGGGTGTTGAACTTATCTATGTAGAAACCATAGGTAACTCTCACCCTGACTGATCTAGGGGTCTAAGGGAACCATATTTTACCTCCAAAGGATGCATCGATGACCTTGAGATACAAAGATGGGCTTTGGTCCTTGGCTTAAATCATTATCTGTTTAGCAGCTGTTAAATGAGAAGTTAAGTAGAGATTATATTTGGCCCAAGTAATAAGGCTATGAGAAGCATTAGCAAAAGTCCCACCATGACCAGGATCCCCACTTAGATAATTCCTGGAAGATCTTAGAAGCATGGTCAGCTGCTTTTCATGCTGAATCTCTTACTATCCCACACTGATTGGCATAAAAACAATATTCACTGTTTATCATACTCTTTAGGGGGCAATTGAGCTACCAGAGAGGATCCCAGGACAGAGAAGAAAAAGAATAGGCTGAAAGAAGTCATTTTGTTAATAGAGGGAACTTCTGTAAATAGTCTGAAACCTACAAAATGCTAAAAAGTGTGGAATAACCACTGACTCTTGCTTCTGTAATGTGCTTTGTTTTGGTTGTTTAACAAAACGTGAGGTTTCACCATTGAAGCTTAAAAGCACATAGCCCCAGTTTAAAATTAACAGATGCCAGAGGTGCTAAGCTGCATCCCAGGATGAGAACAGATGTTCAAACTAAGCTAACAGTCCCTGACCCATAAAACTTTCTGTAAACCATGAGACTATAAAGGTGTTAAGATAAAAAGAATGTCACCAGACCTGCTTTCCTGACCTTTTTCCTAACCTCCATTCTCGTGGGCTACTAATAGATAAACATACTGAAAGAAAATGCTACATTTGGGTTAACATTGTACTGTCTGTGACCATAATTTATGATGGTAACTGTGGGAACTAGAATGTCTTATCACCTAAAATAAGATCATGATTGTAGAACTCTTATAAAAGGCAGATTATAACCCAGTTCAGGGTCAGTCGTTTGGCACAGCTCTTAGTGCAGACCGATCCTTTGCTAGCAAAGTAAACTTTTTTTTTAACCCACCCCTGCATCTTTGTATGTCATTTACCAGTTCCTTCTGCAACACTGTAACTTGGGGTGAGTGTCTCAAAAGTGACAGCACAGTTTTGTGGAAAGCAAGACAGTAGCAGAACTAGCCACACAGGATACACAAGGAGAAACTCTAGTCCCAAGGTGAGGGATTGTGGTAAACTAGACATAAGGCTTGAGGCCCCATTGACCTTCCCTTTGGACATGAAGGAGGGAACAGCAAGCTGATATCTCCTTTAGCAGCATACCAGCATGCTGGCGTGTTGTAAATTCCAGAAGTCAACAACAGCTGAGATCTAGTTTAGAGAAATATTTACCTGGGTACACTTTGCAAATAATAAGAAACAGATGGATTCTCCATTAACCGAATTGCTTGCTCCTTTGCCTAAATTAAAGTGAGGCGAGCCAGATGCTCAAGGCTCTTTGTCCTCTAGAGGCAAGAGCTCCTGACTCCTCTTTCAAAATTATCTCTGTGTCTTGTCTTTAATCTCCATTCGCCCCCTCCAGTTAGCAGGCTGGTTTCCTGCAGGGGATAATTTTCCCTTTCCATCTCAAGGGAGTAAACAAGTTTACTTTATACGAATTAGCAGGTTCCTGGGTGATTTCCTTTTTGTAAAATGAAACTTGGGGCCACAAGTTCCCAGGTGTATAGGGTTTGTGGTCTCTTCTCTTTATTTTCTGGTAACCCATGCAGTTTGAGTTTTACCCTGGAGAGGTGAATCCAACTATCCCATGTAGATCAATGGCAGAAGGTGTGGTTAAGAAGGTTGTATAAGAGCCTTTCTATTTAGGGGTGAGTTGGTCCTGGGACACACACTCCCTCCAAGCCTTGATTAGAACCTGATTGCTGGGAAAGACCTGGGCTGATAGATGTTAGTCCCTAAGTGTGGAAGAATCTTATTTCCATATTCCTGGATGGTCCAATGGAAGGTTCCCGAATGAGAGACATATTGGATGTGTTGAGAAGTCTAATGTCAGTAAGCAGGCCAGATGCCAGGAAGGATCTCCCATACAGCATCTCAAACAGGCTAAGTTAAAGTTTTAATTTGGGGCTGCCTGGAGCCTCATTAAGGCAACTGGGAGGAGGTGCTGGCACAGGTTGGCTAAGGTCTGCTTGAGGGTTCAGTTGACTTGCTCAACCTTCCCTAAAAATTGAGGTCTCCATGCATGTGGAGGTGGTATTTAATTTCCTGTATAATTCTGGATGTGTGGGAGAGCCCATTGTCACTGTGGATGGACCAACGTAGTCCTAACTGAGGGAGTACTTCCTTGAGGAGGGCTTTTATTGTCTTCAGGGCTCATCCTGATCTTGTGGGGAAGGCCCCTATCTACCTAGTAAAGGTATCTATGCATATAAGGAGATGTGTATAATCCTTGCATGCAGGCTTGTGGGTAAATCTATGGATTGTGGAGGGCATAGATGGGACAGGCCTTACATACCTGGATTACAATGTTGTGGACTCTAGGCCCTATAAAAAGCTATGTGCTGTACCAGTGATGGCATCCCACCCTAGGTAGAAGGCATCATGTAAGGTCTCGATGACTTTCTACTGTACCCATTGTGATAAGAACAGCCAGGATCCCACATGCCGCCATTGACCCTTTTAGATTCCTCCCTTATCACTAATCATTTGAAGCTCTTCCCTAGAGTATCCTGGTTCCAAGTTATGAGCTTGAAATGGGACCACAGGGAGTGTTATTGACAGGCTGGGGTTATTCTGGAGGGCAGCCTGTTTGGCAGCCAGTCCTGCCTTTGAATTCCTGGGAGACAGGACCTGTGAAGCTTGATGTCCCTCACGATGGACAACTGCTACTTCATTTGGAAGATTTACTGCCTTAAGGAGGTTGAGGATCTCTGGTCCATCATGTTTTACTGGTGACTGGTGGCTAGTTAAAAATTTCTTCTTTCCAAATGTCATCATGTATATGTAAGACTAGAAAGGTATATTTGGAGTCAGTAATTGTATTGACCCTCTTGTCCTGGATGAGTTGAAGAGCCCAAATGAAGGCTATAAATTCTGGGTTTTGAGATGAAGTCTCTCGAAGGAATCCTATTGCTTCAGTGACCTGGGTTAGGCTGACGGTGGCATACCCCATCCTTCTAATACCATCCTTTATGAAATTGCTGCTGTCAGGAATGGGAATTTAGCTCAATGGCACCATGCCTGCCTTTCAAGTGCAAAGTCCTTGTCCCCGGTACAAAAAAACAGAAAAGAAAAAGGGAAAAAGAAAGTAAAATAAATTGCTGTTGTCAGTGAACCATGTGCTCACTGTCTCTATCAATGGCTGGTCCCTTATGTCGGGGAGGCTAATGTAATTTTGGGAAATATTTTGATCACACCATTAGGAACCAAGGGATGAGTAAGAGGTCCTTGTATCTAAAAAGAAAGTAATTTACTTAACCTATGATGTCCATTGATACCTGAGGCTCTTCTAAAGTGATGAGGACTCCACATGGATAGCCACAGGCACTGTCTGTCACTGTCTGGGTGTTCTTCCCTGGCCACTCTGGTAGGAGATGACTTTGTCCCATACTGTGAATGAGGGTTGTCCTTCCTCCAGTCCCAAAGATTCTCACATGTATCCAGACAGGATCAGTAAGGACTTAGTGGGCTACTGTTTTTCCAAATGTCCTACTACTTGGATTTGAAGCACCCAGTCTTGCCTCCATCACTCTTTGGTTTACCCACTCTCTCCTTGGTGCCACAGGCTTTGTTATAACCCTGATCCAGGTGGACCAGCATGACTTTAACCTAATCCTTACTCAATTCTTGTTTGTCTTTCTCTCAGTCACAATTGTTAAAGATTGTGAAAGCCAAATCTATCAATTGACTCATCCTCATCTGTGGACCCTGTTGGAGTTTTAGCTGACTGGCTAATAAAATAGTGGCCCTAGATAATTTTGTCCTCTCTATAGTCTGGGTCTAAATTTGTATCTTTAGAAAAATTCTCTTCAAGCTGTTGTTGGAAAGCTGCTGGATTTTTATCAGAGTCCTAACTGATAGTCCTGAGCTTGTCATAATTTACAGGTTTGGGCACGCATATATGCCGGGCCACTAATATAGCCTGATGATAGAACATCTGTTTAGATTCTCTAGCCCCAGTGTTATAGTTCCAGGTGGCCCCTTCTTGGCCCCAAAAAGCACCTCAGCCAACTGGTTACCACTGGGCATGGTTACAAAGGCCTCTTCATTGGCCTGTCTTGCAGCTTTTAGGATCTTTTCTCTTTCTCTTATTGTGCATCAAGAAACTATAGACTGGACATCTCGCCAGGCCAAATAAAAAGCCATCATCAGGATATGGAATCTGTCAGCAAACTTCTCAAGGTCTTCTGATCATTTTCCCAGTTTCTCTTAGCATTGTTGAATATATTAGACTGACAAGAAGACCTGAACTTGTACTGTACTGTCTGCACCAGCCACTTCTTTGAGGCATAAGATTGTGGTAGGCTTAGATGTTGAGTCCAAGACCTCATGCTAAATGGACTTGGATGTAGTATGGAGTGGGCTCAGGAGCTTGACTCAGTTTCCTGGGGGCAATGATGGTAAGGAGGTAGCCTATTGCAGGGAGGGGCTGACAAGAGGAGGTCCTCAGTGACATTGGTTTCCTAAGAAGGATCAACTTGAGAGCAGGGTTGATAAAGTTCACACATTTGGTGTGTGTCCTGAAGGACTAGAAGTAGTGCACCATTCTGACCATTCTGAGGAGGTATTCAAATGAGGAATAAAGTGGAACAGATAAACCATTCCTCATAATGGATCGGTGGGCAGAAAGAGTAAGAGTTAGGTTGTGGGACCCTTACAGATCGTCCCATTGACAGTCTCTGATCTGTTTGGCCCTGGGGCGTTCTCTAGTAAAAGCCAACTCCTTAGCATTTTGGTGCCAGGTATCTCTGGCTTTTTGTGACACTGGTGCCACTTCCTTTAGACTTCTGGGATTTCCCCTAGGGTCACAATGCATCTCCTTCAACAGAGATGTAGGGTGTGGTGCCAATAATGGGTGGATACCCTTAGCCAATTGCGGAATCATCCAATGTCATAGGATACCTGTTCTAAAGAGGGGTCATAAAAAAGTGAGTTATCTACAAGTGATGAAAGCGAAACCGTTGCCCCACTCTGAGAGACCTCAATAAAAGTCTGATACAATTTTCTTGCCCTCTTCAGCTTGAAATAGTTCTCTGCTTAGGTGCCCTTTGGGCTCCAATAAAGGAGAGGAATTTAATAAATGGTTATCAGTTTTGACACACTATCCAGAGACTCTGAATTCCAATAAGTTTTGTCTCCAATCATTGCCAGTAGGAAAAATGGGGCTTATTCACCTGCAGAGCACTGATGTAAGTCTAATGGATGAAGATCCCAGAAGGTGGCTGTTTAAGGGGTGAGAACAAGATGAGTCTCTGAGGGAAGAGACCAAAAAAAAAACTGAGTAGGCTATTTGAGCCATTTAAAAAGTTTGATGTCATTACTGGCCTGGAGGGGGCGAAATCTGGACGCTGCTGTCACCAGTAGGTGGGACAGGACCTACCTTTCAAACTTGAGCTCTTATAATTACCTCACCTTACCTATCTCCACCCTCTGCCCCCAACCACCTTTGTACTCCCATTAACCAACATCACAAAAATTATAAAGGATATGTGTTTCCTGACAGATACAGTTCTGCAGAGAAAGAACAAGAGGGATTTTTAAGGGAGGGAAAAAAGATCATGCCCTTCCGTTTTTGAAATCGAGGGGTTGGGAGAATGAGAAAGAGGATTGAAAGAGCAATTTAGAAGATCTTGCTCAGTTGAGAGATGTTTAGGACCTGAAGGTGTATGCTTTTGGAGATAGCTTCCTCTGATGTGACCCAGAGACCAGTCCTCTCCACTGTTTCTCAGGATTAGGTCTCCCACACTAAGTGTGTGTGAGAAACTTTGCTTGAATACTGGGTGTGGCTCCATCCTTATTTGTTTCTCCCTGGATGACTACATTTTCAGAATACCATTTAACCCACAGACCTAAAAGAATGCCAAATGAGGACGACACGCATCCTGGAGAGTGCCTCTGACACCTCTTTCCAATTCTGGTTAGGGGGAGTTAGTACCTCTTGATCTTCACACTTTTCATGTTTAAGCATTCATTTTCCTAAGAGCACAGAAGATTCTAGTGGCTGAAAAGGAATCCCTAAGCTGCAGAGGTTCACAGGAAGAGGATGGACATACAAAATTGAAACATAAACCTGCATGATTCATGACAATTGTTTTATAGCAGCAAAGCCTAGAAATTCACTGTCCCACAACCAGGTTATCCTGTATTGAGTGTGCTCAAGCAGCAGAAGCCCTAGTGACTCTTAGCTCTCTGACCAGTGCCAGCAATGAGCAATTAAGGATGCAAAAACAGAAAAGAAAGAAAAATTTCCCACAGGGTCTTACCTTCTGGTTGGGCTTACCAAGATGTTAGGGTGGGTTATGGGGCCTGGGGATGTGTTCCCAGGTTTTTGCGGGTTGTGAACAAAGAATTGGATGTAACACACATTGACAAGGAAACATTTACTAGAGTGATAGTGCACTAGGAGTGGGCTCATGCTGGCAGAAGGAAAATGCCACGAGCCAAGATTTTATTTACCAGGTTAGTAACTTGATACAGAAAGGCCTAGGAGTTTTGTTTTATAACTCATTTCTTTCCAGTCCTAACTCAATTTTTTTCCATGCTGGGGTTTGAACCCAAGGCCTTTGCATGCTGTATCCCCAGCCCTTTATTTTATTTTTTATGTTTAGACAGGATCTTACTAAGTCACCAAGCTGCTCCACCTGGGCTTAAATTTACAATCCTCCTGCCTCAGCATCCTAGAGTGCTGGGAGTACAAGTATCCACCAAGATTCCCGGCTTCTAATTCAATCTAATTCATTTTTTTCTATTGCTAATCAAATAACTGCCATCATTGAGAAAGTGACTTATGCATGGGATGTGCTCTATATGCAAAAGCTAAGATTTGGCAGCTTACAAGTATTGATTTATTTATGATGACCTTTTAAAATCAGTTTCTCACTTTATTTTTTATTAAGATGTATTAACTGTACATATTAAAGAGATTCAGTGTGATACTCCAATATATATTCAGCATGCACTGATTGAATCCATCCTCCTCTTATCCACCCTCCCACCCTTCCCAAACTCTAGTAATCACTATTCTACATTCAGATCAACTTTTTTTTTTACTTTACATACGAGAGAGAATATGCAGCACTTGTCTTGTGTCTAACTTATTTCACTTAACATAATATACTCCAGTCATACTGCATATGACAGAATTTTATTCTCTATGTCTGAACAATATTCAACTGTGAGTGTTCGGGGATGTAGCTCAGTAGCACCACACCTGCCTGGCAAACACAAGGTCCTGAATTTGATCCCTGGAACCCCCCCTCCGCCCAAATTCAATTGTGTATTATACCATATTTTCTTTTATCAATTCATCCAACAATGGGCTATACTGCTAGTTTCTAATGAAATAAAATTGAAAGCAAGAAAGTCAGCTAGAAAGCCTTCACAGTAAACAGACTAAACTCAAATAGCTGTCATGGCTTGTGTCTAGATGTCCTCCCAAAGCCTCATGCAGTCATAGGTCAGCCTTTTTGGAGGTGGTTGGATCTGGAGTGTGTGATGCTGGGATTAAGGGTGTGCCATTACTGAATTAGCATGCTGATTGGCTTGTTATAGTTCCGGATAGGACTAAGGTTGTCCCACCCTGGGTGGGAGTGCTATCCTGTCCGTAGGGTAGGAAGCCTAGATGGAATACAACGGACAGCAAGAGGATTGCTGCTTGTCCCTTGCTGCTCACTTATAGCTGGCTGCCTTCCACCTTCCACTTGCCATGAGCAGTTGCTCCTCTGCAGTGCCACCCTGCCTTGGAGCCAGCCAACTATGAGCTAAAACTTCTGCAAACTGTAAGCCAAAGGTTTATTCTTGCTAAGTATGGAGCCCACATTACTTCAAATTAGATGTAGTTTTCATGTTTCTTTATGGTTCTGAAAGTTTCCTAGTCATTCTTTGTATCGGATACTCTGGATAATGTCCTTCAATTTGGGTTTGTTTGATGTTTTCCTATAATTCATAAATATGCTACACTTTGTTTTAATCATGATTCACATTGTAATGGATGTTAAACCTCATAAGCAATAAGTTCCCCCATTATCTTTTTCCTTGCAATTTTTATTTCTTAAGGAAATAACCATACTTCTTCTAACTATATCACCATAGTGTACGTTTTTCCCCATTAACTTTATTGGTACATTTAAAGCAAACAATACAATTACATTTATCATTGGGATCTTGTACCTTTACATGATATGTCTTGGTTCTTGTTTTTTCCCCATATTGCTGCCCTCCCTAACCATAGTGTATTTTTTACTCTTCTGTTCTCTTTGTTTTCTCTAAATCATAGGATCTAGAGCAATATTTTTCAGGTATTACTGTGCAGAAGAGTTACCTGTGGAGCTTTTAAAGCTCGAATTCACAGTAACATCCTTAAAGATTCTGAGTTAGTAGATCTGGGCTGGAGCCTGAAACTACAGTTTTTTTTTATTTGTTTGACTCAGGGTAGTTTCAAACTCATAGTGATCCTCCTCCCTTACCCTCCCAACTGCCAGAATTATAGATGTACACCACCATGTCCAGCAAACTACACTTTTAACATGCTCCCAAATGATACTGATGGTACTGACCTTCAGTTCACACTTACAGTAGCACTGATTGGAGGACTTGATCTAGCCTGAGGTTGTTTGGGTTTTTTTTTTTTTTTTTAGATGGCAGTATGTTTTTATGTCAGGAGACATATAGTGTCTGACTTTATTTCATTTTATTGCCTTAGGAACTGCTGATACTTATTACCTAGACCTATTAATTTTGGGGGAGTTACAATGCTAAAGTTCTAAGACTGTTGTTCATTCTTTTTTTTAGCTCAATTACTTCCATATAAAGAAATATTTACTCATGTCGGGCTGATCTGTGATATAGTTCACCAAGAAAAGGCAGGATAAAAGCAAGAGTCTTATTTCTAATTTTCCAGGTACTGAAGGGGCTCCCTGATCTATCTCAGGAGTGCCCTGTTGTTGTTGTCGTCTAGTGGGAGAACCCAAACACTGATCCTGAGACGAGTGCAAAGCAGGGATTAGGGACACAGAGGGGTTATGTAGGGATAGGAAGGCAGCCAATCAGTGGTGTACAAGTAAGCTGACTGCCTCAGTGAGCTACTGGAGAGGGATTCCACTAGGAAGTGGCACAAGGCATATACTTTATAATTGTTATTCCACCCAATACCAACTCCTGAATACCAGTACTTAAAAGCTACCTTCAGGGCCGGGGATTTAGCTCAGTGGTTCTACTGCCTGTCTTGCAAGCACAAGGGCCTGAGTTTGATCCCCGGTACCAAAATAAATAAATAAATAAAAATAAGAAAATAAAAGCTATCTTCATTGGTGTTACTTCCTTGATATATCTGGCCTCCCACATATGTGAGCCATACTTTTCAACATTTTTTGGAAGAGAAAACACTTGGACATATACACAAACACTGGCCCACACATCCATTTGGTATTTGCTGAAAGGTCAGAGAAATATGGGTAGGGCACTGACAGTCAGCTTTAGTTTACTCTTTACTCTGATGAGATCACTTGTGACCTCCTTTATATTCACCCCTTCAGCCAGGCATTGTGGTGCACACCTGTAATCCCAGCACTTGGGAGGCTGAGACAGGAGGATTGCTTCGAGTTTGAGGACAGCCTGTGCTACATAGTGAGTTCAAGGCCAGCCAGAACTACATAGGGAGACCCCATCACAAAATTAATTCCTTAATTAGTTAATTCATCACTTCACTGGAAGAAAGTAATCACAATTTCAAAATGTGAGAGGGTCCAAAAGAATCAACAAAATAACTCCTAAGCAATTATGATGAGATTGAAGGCTACAAGATTAACATATAATTAATCACTTTTCCATATACCGGCAATAAATTAGTAGAATATGAAATTAAAAACTCAGTGCCATTTATATTACTTACCTGCAAAAAATTTTAAGTTGGCATAAATCTAACAAAATATTTATAAGATCTATAGCATCTTATAAACAAAAAAACTGATAAAATAAATTTAAGACTATATGAAAAGATATTACATATGCATGAATGGGAAAACTCAATATTGTCAAAATGTCAACTCTTCCCAACTTGATCTATAGATTCAATGCAATACGAATTAAAATCCCAGGAACTTGTTCTGGGAATATCAGCAGACTAACCCTAAAGGGTACACGAAGAGGAAAGGATGCTCAACAGTCCACAGAACATTGAAGTAGAACAAATTCAGAGAACTGACATTTGCCTAACTTCAAGTTGGACCATAAAACTAAATAATCAATACAAGGTTGTATTGACAAAAGGATAGACAAGTAGAACAGTGGAACAGAATAAAGAGCCCAGAAATAGAACAGAACAAATGTGGTCAGTTGATATTTGGCAAAGAAGGAAAGATAAAATAGAGGAAAAAATAAACTTTGGAACAATGTTGTTGGAACAATTGCACATGCAACGTGTAAAAAAATGATTGTAGACACAGTCCTTATATCCTTCACAAAACGGATTATAGACCCAAATGTGAAATGCAAACCTCTAAAACTCCTAGAAGATAACATTAGGAAAAAAATCTAGATGACCTTGGGTTAGATGCAGCATAAAAGACACAATCTATGAAATAAATGCTTGCCAATGCCTTAGTCTATGCTGCCTTAACAAACTACTACAGACTGAGTAATTTATAAACCACAGAAATTTGTTTCTCACAGTTCTGGAAGCCTGATATCAAGGTGCTAGAATGTGGTGTCTGGTGAGGACCTTTTTGTTATATATTCCCATGATTAAGAGGTGAATGCTAGGGCCGAGGATTTAGCTCAGTGGTTCCGCCGCCTGCCTTGCAAGTGCAAGGTCCCAAATTCGATCCCCGGTATCAAAAAATTAAAAAAAAAAAAAAAAAAAAAAAAAAAAAAAAAAGGTGAATGCTGTGTCTTCATATGGTAAAAACAGCTATCTGCCTCTAGCACTCCTTGGTGGTTATCCAAATGAGTTGAATATTTATGTCCACAGAAAACCTTGGGCATAGCAGGATTATGGCTTAGATCTGAAAACGTGCCCCCCGTCTTATATCTTCAGAAGTGGGGCTTCCAGGTGACTGAAAGAGCTTGGAATGGGCCATTAGGGGGTGGGGCTTGGTTGGAGGAGGTACGGCACTGGGGGTGTGACCTGGAAGGGTGAGTTCCTGCTCCTGGCCCAGTCCTCTCTTTCTCTGGCTCCTTCGCTGATCTCTGCTTCCTGGATGCCATGAGTTGAAACTTCCCTCTACCATGCCTTTCTGCCTGGGAGCCAGTTAATCATGGACTGAGCCCTCTGAAAGCATGAGCCAAAATAAATCCTTTTTTAAGTTGGATAAGGCATGATTGAAAAAATATGATGAATATTTACATTTTTAAAAAAAATATATTACTGTAAAGAATATTAGCTTTCATTCGTCCCTCTTGCTCCAAACACACTTAATTCCATTGTTCTTGACATTTTCTGAAGAAAATCCAAAGTCCTTTTTTGTTTTTTGAGGTAGGGTCTCACTACGTAGTTCAGGCTGGCCTGGAACTTGCTGTGGTCCTCCTGGCTCAGCCTTTCCAGTGCTAGGGCTACAGGTGTGCACCACTACACCGACTTGGAAGTCTTTTTTTTTTTTTTTTTGAGTGTTACTGTTGTGACTACTTCAATATCCTTGATCAGTTCAGAACATTGGTCTTTTATAGTTATTTTGACTTTGGAAAGAGCCAGAAGCCACATGATGCCAAATCTGGTGAAAAAAGCAGATGAGGACACATTGTAATGTTTTTAGGAACCTGCTTTTCTGGTGGATATGGCACTTACCTACAGGATTTACCGAAATTTTGATCAGTAAAGACACAAAAGAGAACTTCCTGAACTGCTTCAGAAAGCGGCAAGAACTATAGGATAAGTGTGTTTGAAGCAAAAAGGGATATTACAAGGCAAATTAATAGCAACATGTCTCCACCATAATACATTTTTAAACTTTAACATTCACTGTAGTTTTCAATCACCTCTCATCTATGTCAGGTAGTTTGTCTCACTGATGGAAAGGTGACTCATACAAGCAACTTTTTTCATAAATATTAACTTGGAAGCAACTTAGATGTCCTTCAGTAGATGAATGCTTAAAAAAATGATACATTCATACCAGGGGAAATTAGACATTAAAAATAAGTGAGTTGTTAAACCACATAGAACCTTAAATGCAGATTCCTAAAGGAAAGCGGTCAATGTAAAAACGATGAATATTATACGATTCCAACTAGATGGTTCTCTGGAAAAGGTAAAATAAAGGAGACGGCAAAAAGATCTGCTGATTTTCAAGGGATTAATGAGAAGGGAGGAACGCCTAGAGCACAGAGGATTTTTAGGGCAGTGAAACTATTACGTGTGGTACTATAATGGTAGTCATATGACATTATATATTTGTTCAATGTCAAGAATGAGCCATATTATGACCAATAGATATTGGGCAATAATGTATATGTAGTTTTACTTTGTTTTTCTCTAATGGCTAGTGATGTTGAACATGCTGTCTTATATTTATTTGCTGTATGTATATCCTCTTCAGTGAACTGACTGTTCACGTCTTTTGTTATTATTCTAATTGGACTTTTGGGGCTTTTTAAATCATATTTTAAGAGTACTTTCTGTACTCTAGATGTGAATCTTTTGTCAGAAATGTGATTTGCCAGTATTTCTCCCACTGTGTAGCTTTTCTTTTTTTCTTTTCCTCTCTGTATCCGGGAGCAAACTCAGGATCTTGCACTTGCAAGGGAGGTGTGGTGCTACTGAGGTAAATTCCCAGCCCAGCTTTTCTTTTTTATTATTGGTGTATGTTTATAATACATGGTAATTACATTCATCTTGGGGAATTGATACATATATGCATCACATCTTTATCATTTTTTACTTTCTCTTCTCCACTGCCCTCCCCTCTTCTCCTTTCCTAAATACCCTTTCCATCTTCACAAAGTCCGTCCCCGTTTCCTACCATCTCTCTTTTATTTTTCTCTTTAAGTTCTTTATACTTTGGGTTTTTCATATAAGAGAAACCATGGTAAAATTTTGGTGTCCAGTTTAGTTCACTTAGCATTATGATCTCAAAGTGCATCCATTTTCCTACAAATGATTCAGGTTTATCCTTTCTTATGGCTGAATAGTAGTCCATTGTATATATGTACCAGATATTTTTATCCATGCATCTGTCAAGAAGCACATAGCCACTTCCATAATTTAGCTATTTTGAATTGTGCTCCTATAAATATGAGTACACATGTAACAGTGGTAATATATCTTTTACTCTTTCAGGAAGATCCCAAGAAGATGTATGGCTGAGTCACATGAAATTTTTATTTTTAATTTTTTCAGGAATCTCCATACTGGTTTCCACAGTGGTTGTACTAATTAACATTCCTACCAACAATGTAGAAGGGTTCCTTTCCCCCTACAATCTCAGTAGCATATGTTGCTGAGTCCTTGATGACAGCCTTTCTTATTGGGATAACATGGAATCTCAGCATAGTTTTAATTTGCTCTAATGTCCCAAAATGACAAACACTTTTTCATGGACTTATTGTACTCCATTTGTAGTTCTCCTTTTGAGAAGTGTTTATTCATTTCAACCACCCCTTTTTGATAGTCTTTTATTTTGGGGTGTCTAATTTTTTTGGAGTTTTTAAAATAAAGTTTAGATATGAGTCCTCTGTCCAAGGTGTAGCCAGAAAAATTTTTTCCCATCCTGTAGGTTGTCTCCTCACTCTGTTGTTTCCTTTGCTGCGCAAAAACTTTAAAGTGTGATATAATCCCATTTGTTGATTCTTGGTATTATTTCTTGTGCAACTAGATTCTGTTCATGGCAGGCTAGAGGCAGCAGTGCTCATGAGATGTTCATCAGATGCTTTCCAGAGCCCACAGGTACTCACAGATAAGGATGGAGGGTTAAAAAAACAAATATGGGAAGGCAACTTGAAGGAGAAACTTGACAGATGGATTATAGTATCAGGGTGTGAAGAAAAAGAAGTAGGGCCACTTCCCAATCCTGATATTGTTTATAGTCCAGGCCCAGCAAACATAGCATTTTGGGAAAGGTTCTGCCCTCCAAGATAAGGCTAGTACAGCACTACTGGCAGACTGGATGCCCAGCCTAGCAGTCATCTCTCAGTACACACCTGCAGCAACTCTTTCCCCAAGGGGAGACAGCCCAGTGCTGCAGTTGAGGTAGATTTTTTATTTGACTGGCCTTGGGATCTGATATCACTAAAGAAGCGCAGGCCAGAGAATCACTCAGAGGGCAGTGGCTGAGTTAGGATCCACAAGGCTCAGGGACAGAAAGAAATAAGGAAATGGACCTCGAGAAGGGCCAAGAACCAGGCACTGAGCCCCTGTTTTAACCATGACTCTTAGAGGGCTAAAGTTTTAAATTCCTGTGTGTGTGTGTGTGTGTGTGTGTGTGTGTGTGTGTGTTATGGTATGGTACAGGGGGTAGAACCCATGAGCATGCTACTGTTGATTATATCCACACCCTTTTTTGAGACAGGGTCTCACTATATTACCTAGGTGGGACTTGAACTTGGGATCCTCCTATCTCCCAAAATGCTGAGGTTACAGGTGTATACCACCATACCTCACTTAAATTTTCATTTATGAATCACATTTGTGGTGTTAAGTCTAAAATCTCATGCTTAGTCCTTTTTTGTTTTATGTTTTGCATTTAAGTCTACTATCCATTTTGAGTTAGTTTTTTAAAAATAAGTTAGATTAAGTTTGAAAGCTAATTTATTTTTTTCATTTATTTTTGCCTAGAGATGTCTAGTTGCTCTGAACCATTAGTTTAAAAAAAACCATTAGTTTAAACCATTAGTTTAAAAACCATTAGTTTAAAAAAATCCTTCTTCCATTGAATGTCTTTGGTAACTTTATTTAAAAAATCCATTAGTAATGTTTGTGTGGTCTATTTCTAGATTCTGTATTTGTCCTTTGATCTATGTCTATTCCTCCACTCATACCACATTCCTATTACTTTTGCGATGGGAGTATCCCATGGTTTTTTTTTCCAGAAAACATATTTAGATGGTGGATTATCTGGTTTTATGTAGTAACTCCATCCTAATGTTCCAAAGTCTCTTTTGATCTAGTTCTTAGTACTTTGACAAACCAATTCTAGTATTTTCCCTTTCTTTTCTTTCCTTCTTTCCTTCTTTCTCTCTCCCTCCCTCTCTCTCTCTCTCTCTCTCTCTCTCTCTCTCTCTCTCTCTCTTTCTTTTTCTTTCTTTCTTTTTCTTTCTTTCACTAAAAATCAAACTCAGGACCTTGCACTTACCAGGCAGGTGAGGCACCACTGAGCTACATGCCCAGCCCAGTTCTAGTATTTTTTACCTCAATTACTATGGGCTACTACTGTTTGGTTGACATTCAGAACCATTCCGCTCCAGTAGAAGGAATGGTTGAGCAGTGTCCTCTTAGCATATCATTTAGCCTCTGTTCTGCTTCCTTGGTCCAGTGCCTCCAACATTTGTTTCCAAAAGTGTTTTCTCAATCTCTGCTGGTATATGAAAGCTGGATCCTCTAATTTTATGTGTGAATATTTTTTTCCCTTTGCAGGGGTTCAATATTTCTTCACTGAGATTACCAGAAACTGACTTCCTCTATGGCATTGGCTCCTGAGGCTTTCGTCACGCTGACTGCACCAAAGCTCCAAGGAAGTAGAAACTGTGATAGACATAACCTATACGATAGGTGATAGGATGGCCATGTTTCCTGATTCTCGGAAACATTTTAAGTTCATATA
>NW_022900949.1:63242320-63248883 GCF_012274545.1 Fukomys damarensis
TTCATTATTATTATTATTATTATTATTATTATTATTATTATTATTATTATTTCTGTAGTGCTAGGGCTTGAACCCAGGCCCTTCACACTGAGCTACATCCCCAGTCCTTTTTATATTTTTCCATTTTGAAACAGGGTCTCTGTAAAGTCACTCAGTTGCTCAGGCTGGGTTTGAATTTGAGGTCCTCCTGCCTCTGCTTCCTAGATTACTGGGATTGCAAATGTATGCCACCACATCTAGTTTCTCAGTGAAGTTAATAACATCCCTTTTCATACTCAGAAAAGTTCTAGTTTTGATCTTAAATTATATGGACAGCTTAGTAGTAGAAAGGAAAGGGAGCTAATTTTGTAGTAGGAAGGAAAGGGAGAAGCAAAATCTGAACAAGAAGAGAAAATCAAGGCCATGTTGGTAGGAAAGCATTAGCATAAAGCCATAAATCCCTGGTGATGTGATGCTTAGAGCTGCACTGTGGCCATTTCCTCATGTCTGAGCCCCTGTTTGCTAAACTTCCTAGTATGATAATTTTGTGAGGTTTCTTTCTCTTATTCCTATCCTACACATCAATCCTTGTAGTACTACTTCTCTTATTTGAAACAAACAAACAAAAAAGCATTTCTGTTCTTAGCCAATAAGAATTCACTAAAATAAATGTGCCTACTATAAAGGCTAAAACAACTTGTAATGATCTGTTAGAAATTCCTTACTTAGACTTAAATGTCAGATTATTGCCCTGAAGTGAAAGCAAGTTGTGCACGTACATTTAATAAATGTTATGTTGAGATAGCCTCGACGGAAACATTTCAGAGTTTTCCAAATTAGGCTTGTTACTTAATAAAGTAGAATGGCAAAGACATGGACTATAAATAGTGTAATCCTGTAAGAATATTTCAATCTGACATTGATGATATGTAACCACAGTACAGGAATATATCTCTACATTATCTTTGTTATATTGGAGAATTTCTTGTAGTCTTTGTATCTTACTCTGAGTCAACAAACATCTTTTTTGCAAACTGTGCACTATAGAACAAATTCCTTTACATATCTTTCTCCTTTTGAGAGTCATTATTAGTCAACAAAGAATGGCAGTGAGAGAATTGAGGAGACAAATATTTATTTTGCTCATGAGTATGCCCCAGAGGAGGTTTTATCTTCTATGTGGGTTGTCGTACCCCTTCTAAGGCAATTGCCATCCTCAGATTTCAAGGCTGAGTAAATCAACTCTAGCTTCCCACCCTTAAAACGAAGTTGCCATGTTCTTGGCCATGTAACCTTGTCACAATGCCCCTCACTAACAGTGCCAGAGAGGTGAGCTCCTGACAGAAAGCAGCCCCTTAGTTGGCCTGGAATTATGATGACTAGATTAACCAGTTTTTAGGAGGCTGTGTCCAAGAGAGAGATACGATGTACTATATATATGTTATCAGTAGTGAAGAAAGAATAAGAAACATATAGGAAAGCGACAAAAGAGTTGCCAGAGGTAGAAGGGAAGAATTACAAACAAAAACACATTTATCTTGTATCTTATATTTATTTGCTTAGTTACCTTTCTGTACTCTAATCCTTCATATGGATTCATGTAGCTAGTTCTACTCTCCCCAGTGGCTGCAGGACTAAATTTATCTGGAAGAGAACAGAAGAGAATAAGATGAAGACAGAGATGGACTTACCTTACAGGAGGAGGGAGGATAAGCAGAGATTTCTGAAATGCAGAGAATGGAAGAGTATCTTTGTCATTTGGCTAATGCTTAACAAGATTCTCTTTTGTATCAGAAACTAAGTTCAGCACTGGCTATTTAGTCATAGACATGGAGATGTGGTACAGAGACATAGTTCTTTTCCTACACACTAGTGGGGAAGGGAAATAAAAAGGTCTATCAGTGTGTATTGCAACAGTATTTATAATTGGACAAGTTGCAAGGTAAGAGACGGAAAGACCACAAGGCTCCACCCAAGAAGCTGGAAGCTACAGAACGAGAGATCAAGCACCAGTCTGATGCTGAAAGCCTAAAAGCTCCCTGGAGTTGCTGATGTGAGTGTGATGTGAGTGTTGAAAGTCCAAAGAAACTGGAGTCTGCTATTCACAGGTGCAATAGCAAAATACATACCTGCACGCAGGTGTGGTGGCATTCATCTGTAATCCCACAACTCCGGGAGACTGAGGCAGGAAGATTGCAAGTATGAGCCCAGCCTGGGTGACTTAGTGAGATCTTGCCTTAAAATAAAAAATAAAATAAAAGGGGCTGGGGATGTAGCTCAGTGTGAAGGCCCCGAGTTCAATACCCAGTGCCAACTCTCCCTGCCTGCAAAAAAGATACACTTATCCAAGCAGAATGGAGCTTTTCAAACGCCTGCACTAATTTCCTCTTTCCTTTTCACCCCACCCAGGCTACAAGCCTACTGCAATTGTGTCACTCACAATCAAGGTCCTCTTTCCCACTAGGTTTGCTGGTAAACCTGGAAACACCCCACAGACATACCCAGAACTGCATTTTCTGAATCTGCTAGTTCTTTCTTAATCTGTGTGACACATCACAATTGATGGCTGCAATTCTAGAATTACAAATTAAATTTGGTGTCATGGAAGGTAAGACGCTACTTGAAAGAGTGTTTAGTATTAGTGGAAATGATGTTTCCACCGAGACCTGAGAGATAATGAGCCAGTTTGGTGATGGTGCTGGTTGGACTACAAATAAGGAGAACAAAGTATTCTAAGTAGAAGCAGCTGTAAGTACAACAAGGAAGGATGGACTTGGTATGTATGATGAACCGTGAGGTCAGTGTGCTTGGAGCCTAATGAATGAAGCAGGGAGAAGGAAAGATGAGTTTGGACATAGATCCTGGAGGGAAATATATGTTTTTTTGTTTATTTTTATAGTGTGTGCGAATGAACACAGGAGCGCTCTACCACTGAACTACATCCCCAGCCCTTACAAAGATCTTGACTCTTGCTGAATCCCCAGGCTGACCTCTAACTTGCCATCCATCTGGGATTACTGGCATGTGTCATTGCACCTGGCTGAGCCTAAAACTTTTGATATTACTAAAGTACAACGGAAAGCCATTAAAACAGTGGTAGTAAGCTGAAAGTATGTTACCTGTGCCTCAAGATATTTATTCTACACCCAGAGCAGTAGGTTACCAACATGTAGTTTCAGGACAGGGAGATTTCATATACAACTCAGTGTTTCTAGCTTCTCTTTCAAAAAGATGAAGATCTCACCAACTGAACTCTAACTATGTGGTAGGGGTTGGGTATAATCCAGTATTGGGGTTTTGCCAACAAGTACAAAAGGAGGTAGAGGGGATGGGAGTTGAAAATATTTTCTTTCACTTTGAAAGGAATATTTTTTACATTGTTTATTGGTACATTTCAGGTATACAATACAGTCACGTTCATCATTAGGGTCTTGTACCTTTACATGATGTATCTTGGTTTTTATTTTTTTCCCATTCCCCTGCCCTCCCTTCACCCCTATTTACAATGACTTTGTTTCCATGGTTTTTCCTTTTCTCATTTTTTTCTTTTCCCTTCTTTCCTTTCCCATATCCCTCCCACTTTTCCTACTCCTTTAGACATTTTCTTCCTATTTCATAGTATCAGTTATACATTCTATCTTTATTTACACTTTTAGTTTTTCACACCAGAGAAACTAGTCGGTGTTTACACGTGTGTGCCATATTTATTTCACTTAAGAGTATGGCCTCAGTGTGCATCCACTTAGCTATAAATGTCTCAAGTTTCTCATTCTTTATGCCTGAGTAGCAAGGAGTTGAAAATATTTTCAAGGGAGTGACTATAATATTAAGCTGTGGAGTCTGCGATGAAAAGATGGGAAGTGAAGTCTAAGGGACTCTGACATGTTGAACATGGTGGTTGAATGGACTGGCATCTCAGTGATCTCAAAGAGAAGTATTTTCACAGGGGATCCAGGAAAGCTGGAGGCTGTGGTGGGAAAGTGGGTTACTGCGCCACTAGAGACAAGATCTAGAATGCGACCATGGTAATGGCTGGCTGAAGTAGGTGGAAGAAAAGGTTATATTACACATGAGATAAATAATTGAGAGGTCAGAATGACAACAGGGGGAGCACTGGAGTTGTAGCTCAGCAGTAGAGCCCTTGCCTAGCATGTACAGTGACCTGGGTTCAATCCCCAACCTGTTTTTTAAAAAATGACAATGGCAGAATTTGAGATGAAGAAAAAGCCTTTAAGTCAGATATATAAAGTCATCAAGAATAAATATGGAGGAGTGACCAGGAGATCTCAAAATGATAGTTTTGGTCACTTTTGGGTCTTGAAAGAGGATAAGGAGTTAGTAGATTGGAGTACAAGGAACTTATGACCTCATCAACTTATCCTGAATTAAGTGGGTGTATAAGAAAAATAGAATGGTTATCTAATAAAAACTGGGAATCAAGACTAGAAATCTAGGTGACCTTGTAAGGGATCCTCATTAAATATTGAGCTTTTAAAAATTCTTTTTTGTGGTGCTGGGGACCCAACTCAGGGCCTTGTGCATGTGAGGGAAGTGCTCTATCACTGAGCTACACTACCAGCCCAACCTCTCTTTCTTATAAACCCCTCCCCTCCCCGCTCTTCTTCCTTACTTTGATTCTGGTAACATTCACAATATTCAGTCAACTGTTTTTTTGTTTTTTAGAAAAAATGTCAATTACATCTAGTTACTATCAAAGCTCCAAAGAAGGTATATTACAAATACAATCTATGTTCATGGGAAATTAAGGGACAGGACAGTGAATTTAAAAGTGTCTTTTTTATGTTTACCCATCTTACTGAGGTCACGCAGGTGTATACAGTGAGTCCTCAGGAATTACCAGCAACAAAAGGAACAGGTCTTTGATAGAGCTGACTACACTTCTGGCATCAGTGGTTATAACATGATGCTAAAATATTACTGAAGGACATTTAAAGAAATCTGGAGGATTTAGAGATGCCTAGATAGCTGATTATCTGGAGTGTAGAAAAAAAACCTTTGGGATGGAAAGTAGTGAGAATGAACTACTTCAAGTAATGGGACAAGAAGAGTGGTAGCAGAAGAGTTTAGACGTTAGGTGTGTGGTGCACTCCTATAATCCCAGAGTCTGGGAGACTGGGTAACCCAGTCTAGGTAACTTAGAAACTTATCAAGACCTGTCTCAAAATTTAAAAAAAAATTTTTTTTAAAGGCTGGGGATGTAGCTCAGTTTCAAGGTCCTGTGTTCCATCCATGTTGTCAATGTGTGTATGTGTATGTGTCTGGGTTGATTAGACATACAGGACATTGGACAAAAGCTTTAGGCAAATAATTACCCATAAATAAATTTTTTTTCCATTTATTAACTAAATTTATTCTGCTTATCACAGATTTTAAAATTTTGAGCTGATTGAGATTTTAATTATAGTATATTTTTATAGTTTGATTTTCTCCAATATCCATTGTGCTCTATACTGTCTTGAAATTTTCAGAGATTTTTGTGATTTGTCTGACTGCTTATATGAGATGTAGTGCTGGGTTAACTAAATCAATTGGTTGAATTAAGTCCTATTACAGCATCACAGCAAGTTTACCGCTTACCTGGGCTACCGACTCAATCATACTTCCTATATAAAACCGTGATCAATAATGGTGACTATTTCCAGAGGTGGTTGTGAGGATAAGGGAGCTAATAAGTGAAAAACACTTAGAGCAATCCTTGGCACATAATAAGGCCAATGTGTTAAAGATTATTATTTATTTTCTACGGGCTACAATACCGAGATAATATATTTGTTGAAGGTACGACTCACTGCATGTTATTACAAATACAACATATTCTATTTTGACTTTTAAAGATAATGTTTTCACCAAATAAATCCAAAAGTATGCTTGTGCAGTCCATAACTATGGTAGTTACGATTATTTGAGTTAAATAAAACTGATAAAGTAAAAAAAAAAAAATCAGATCCTTGGCTGCACTAACCATATTTCAATAGGCAACAGCCATATGTTGCTATTGGCCATGGAACTGGACAGCGTGGAAATAGAACATTTCGCTGTAAAATGTTCCATCTGCAAAAGCTGCAGAGAGTGAAACCTCCTGGCCTTTTTTACTCCCAATCCCTCCCGGGGGCATTCATTATTTCAAATTTCTTGGATAGTGTTGTATGGTGTCCGCGCGCGCACACACACACACACACACACACACATTCACACATTAATTTGTACACCCTGCACCCATTTTTCTTTTTAAAATATATTAACTGTATTGATTTGCCGAACGCGTTAGCTCCATATATTTAGTCAATTAACAGTTCAGAGCTCAGAGCACCTGATGCAGGCCCACAGAACAACTCTAAAAACACTTTAGTACAATGCAAATACAAACACAAGGACTATGCATATTGTTACATTTCGGAGCAGGTGCAAGGACTGAAGTACTTCAATCTCCTTTCTTTGGTGGCACTGACGGAAACCACGGTAGCATTTGTTCTAGGATCTCATACTGTAGCTGACCCACACGGCCGGCCTCCCATCCCAAACCTGGCCCGCGGCGCCATCGCCCGCACGACGGAAGAGCCCTG
>NW_022900949.1:63249230-63265114 GCF_012274545.1 Fukomys damarensis
CCTCCCTGAGCGACGCCTCGCCTCGAGTCTCAGCCGTCCCTCGGGGCGGTCGGGACGCCCGCTTAAGGGCGGAGGAGCCCCGGGCCTTGGTGTGAGTGAAGTGAGGGGAGAGGCAAGGGCGGGACTCTAGGGCCACCAAGGTGGTGGTGGGGGGCGGACCCGTTGCCTGGTTGGCGATGGCGACGGTGGGTGATAGGAGTTGGAGGCTATGATTGGTTGGAAAAATCTTGAGTTTTTGAGCTGGATGTGAGAGCTTGAAGAAGACCATTAGTTAGACTTCTAAGCAGAATTACAAAAGGCTGTTCGAGGCTAGTCTGGTGTGCAAGTGAAGTCAGAGCTGGACACGTAATTTTGAGAATGAGTGGCACAAGCCATAAGTAGTGTTTCAAGCCCCGGACTTGAGCGGCTCTCGGAGCAGATGAAAAAAGCCAGGGAAGAAGCCCTACAACTGTGACCTATGGGCATCCAACATTTGGGGCGTGAAAAGGAGGAGACCAGCAAAGACTATAAGGAGCTGCGAGAGGGGAGGAAAAGCCAGTTCTCCCAGAAGCCAAGTGAAAAGAATATGGCTTTGGGAAAAAATGATTGATTAACTTTTAAAATCCCGCTGAGAAGTTGAATAAATTGCGCTGCAGAGAAGCAACACGGTACAAACAAGGCCATGTGTATTTACTCTCAGCTCTACTCCTTGAAGTAGTACCTGACACTTAGAAAGTGCTAGATAAATATATGTAGCACTAATGAATGATAAACCTAAAGACATATATATGTTAATTGATCAGGCCTTATTTCTTCCAATTCAGAAGTGGATATGTGGCTTATTTGAAGTTAAAAATTGGCCTGAAGGCTGAGGTGTAGCTCAGTGGTAGTGTGCTTAGCATGTATGCGGGCCTGAGTTCAGATCCCTGCACCGTGTCCCCCAAAACACCTTAGGAGGATTGTGGGAATAAACTGTCTATTTAGTACATGAATGTATTATTTGAAATAACCTGATCACGGAAACCAAAGAATGTACCCTGTTATTACATACCTAGTGTTTATTGAAGGGGAAAGTATGTTAGATTATCACTGTTTTTGAGGGAGTGGTAATATTCTTAATTTTTTCATTTAGGTCCTTAGTTTAAAGAAAGCACTTTAAAAATATCACTGTTTTCCCTCTACATTCACCCACATATATTTGTCAAGGTGGTATATTTTAGCATTGTAACATTAAGGTTTTCTGCCAAGCATGTAAATTCTCACCATGAATGCAAAGTTATGCTCATTTTTGTGGGCACTGTGCAAGGAGTATTGGACCAGTCGTGCATTCAAGGAACTAATAGATAAAGTACAATAATAAAAGTACTGTGTATGCCGGACTGGAAAAGACTGGGAGAAGATTAATGGGTGGGTAGACGAAGTTTTGGGGAAAAGTGAGTCATTTGAATGATATCTGTTATACTGTTAGAAATAGGGAAGAAAGAGACTTTTTGCTCCCTTCTAATTAATAGTTCACATCATGAATAATTAAGTGATAATTAATCATTAAATTTCTTTCTGTAGAACATCAGCACTGGGATGGCCATAGCTGGAATAATGTTATTTCTAAGAAGTGTTCGACTGGTGAGTTAAAAAATGAAAAAGGCAATAGACAGTTCATTTATTCTTCAGACAGTTTTCATCTCAAGCAGTGCATCATTTTGTTACTCAAATGTGAAGCTTTTAGATAGTATTTTAGAATAATGTTATATTTTAAAATATTGACTTTAATGTAGCATCCACAGGCTTTTACAGAAAGTGATTGTACAGGATGTATTTCCATAATCTTTTTTTATATTTAAAATTAATCTGAAAAGGATTTACCTTGTTAGAATGTTGTAATCACTAAATTTGTATTTCAGATATTGTGGATACCTCAAAAGTACTTTTTAAGGGTTCTTTTAGATTTGGATTACAGTTTAATTATGTCCCTTAGCACTGAATAATTTATGCTTTGATTAGTGGGGGTTTTTTTGGTCCTTTCAAATATGGGTTTTTGTTTGTTTGTTTTTGTTGTTGTTTTTTTGTTTTTTTGAGACAGGGTCTCACTATGTAGTTGAGACTGACCTGGAACTCACTGTGTAGCCCAGGCTGGTCTCGAACTCACAGTGATTCTCCTGCCTCAGCCTCCCGAGTGCTGGGATTATAGGCTTGCACCACCATGCCCAGCACAATTATGTTTTAATAATAGATGTAGATTTCCACCTGTAAGATTTCTTGTAAATCAAGAATTACAAGTGTATTTTGTTTTTCATTTTTATTGTAAAATACACATAAAGTCTATCATTTTAATCACTTCAGTGTACATAAAGTTCAGTGGTATTAGATTTATTCATACTGTTATGTCACTATTAACCACAATCCATCTCCAGAGCTCTATTCATCTTGCAAAACTGAAACTCTGTACCTATTAAACAATAACTCCTGTTTTCCTTCCTCACGGCTCCTGGCAACCATTATTCCTTTTGATTTCTCTACAATTTTGATTACTCTAGGTACTATCTCTTATAATTACAATCATATTTGTAAGTAATACCATTATTTAAAATACAGTTCATGTTTCTTTTTTTTTTTCTCAAAACTGTCCTTTATTTTTTCTTGTGCAATCTGTGGCATTGAACTCAGGACTTTTGCAGTGTTGGATTCTTAGCTGTGTAGAAGGCTGGAACAGGAGGATTAAAAATTTGAACCCAGCCTGGATAATTAGTGACTATCTCAAAATTAAAAAAAAAAAAAAAAGAAAAGAGCCAGGGATGGAGCTTAGTGTGAAGGCAAAAATCATGCATTATAATTAATTGCATGTATTATTAGTCTGTTTTAATCTAGAATATTATTTCCACTTTTTTCTTTCAAATTTTTGAAAGTTATCGTGTAGAATATCTCATAATCCAGCATGGTGCTTCTTCATTAAATTCATATAAACATTTTTGCAAGGTGATGTTATATGCTTCCCATTTAATGGCATCAAGATTCATAATGTCAGTATGTCTTATTATCACACCTAAGAAAATTACAGTTATCTTTTAGTATTATCCAAGACCAATTCCACATCCAGATTTTCATAATTGTCACAGTAGCATCTTTAAATAGGTGATCTGTACAAGTCAGAATTCTAATGGTATGTATATTTGTTTTATTGTTTACATCTCATTTTTATTCATTTATAGCACACAACCCCCTTTCTTTCTCAAGCTATTAATTTTCTAGAGAAACTAAGTCATTTACCCACAATATATTTTCATATTATGGTTGTCTACATTATTGTTGTTTTTTAAAAAGTTCATTTGAAAAAAAGTGAAGAGTGAGGGAGAAACTGGCTCTGCAGAGTGAGCTGGGACTGAGTAAAAGAGGAAAAAGCAAAGTAAAAGTGCACCCTGGAGGATGCAGAGTGGGCTATTGTGAGAAAAGCCCTGATGGTCTACATTATTCTTATTTTTTTAAAAAAATGTTCAGTTAAATTTTATGCCCTAGAAGTCAGATACTAATTTATCCTTCCATTATGTGAAGTTTTAGCCGTGATTATGAACGAAGCTTGTTGCATTGTTAATAGGGAGGAAGCACACAAAGCGTTGACTAACCCTAGACCATCACCTAAGTGTGGGATTGAAATAAATTCCTAATATTGGCCCTCTTTCTTTCTAAAAATTTTGTCTTTTTCCCCTAAAAGAGTAAAAGGAAAGTGAAAAAAATATCTTGTTGGTTAAGGATCTAGTTTAATTTGTCTCAGCTTTGTTTAGGTTTTAGGTTTAATATATCACAGAGTAGCTTGAAATAGCAAAATAGTGAATAATGACTTCTAACTATTCCTAAAAGCACTTTAGATTAAACCATATAAAAGTACTACTATAAAATAAGCAAATTAAAAATTTTCAGTGTTTTTTTTTCTTATTTTGATTTTTGTTTTTATATTTTGCAATACTAAGAATAGAACCCAGGGCCTCATGCGTGTTAGGCAAGTGCTCTACCACTGAGCTACTTCCCCAGCCCAAGTACGTCTTGTGATGTTTAGATAACAATGTCACATTTTAAATTCCAAATGAAAATAATAACCCAGGTTTATATTTTTCTCCTTATAAATCTATAGACATCAAAATTTACAAGATCTTCAGATATTCCAGCAGAATTTATAAGAAAGAATGTTAAATTACAAGGACGATTACACCGGATAACTGAGAATGGTTTAGAAATCGAACATATTCCCATTACTTTACCTATTATATCTTCTTGGAGAAGTAAGTAAGATGCAAAAAAATTAAGACTAGCTGTTATTGTTATTACTATTAAATAACTAGATGTTATTTCTAAAATTGAAAAAATGGCATTTGAAATCCTGATTACCCTCCTTTGTCTATGAGAGAAATTCTGAGCCCTTATATACAAGGAACTATTTAGTTTGTCTCCAGGGTTTCTTTCTTTCTTTCTCTTTCTTTTTAAATTCAACTCCTCAGTCTTCCTCAGTCTTTCAACTTTCTTAGAACTAAACTAATCTATAATGCTGAGTAAACAGATAAGGGCCCTCTAAGCCTTGGGAGTTTATGATCTCTGTGGAAGATAGTAAACAAGTGAAAATTTTTCTAAAAGCTTTACAGAAAAGGAACAGAGTCTTAGAGTAGAGCATTATTGGGGAATTTGGTCAGCAGTAGGCAAATATACATGAAGTATGATCAAAATATATAGTACATGTTTAGATTTTTTTTAAGTTTGTTACAGTAAAAGCCAAATTGTTATTGGTTCCCCTCAGAATTCTCCCTCTCACTACAAACATGTACATCCCATTGTTCTTGCTACTTTCTGCAGCAGTTCTAGAAATCCTCTTTCATTCAAGTCTATGAAGTGTGATGAAAAATACAGTGAATGCTGCTGCTGAGTGCCATCTGTTAGGAAGGCAGGCGCATAAAAATATTATGATGTATCCTCATGCACTTTATCACTGGATCTGACACTATATGACTTACGGCTTTTCCACAATGTCAAAATGACCATGAAAGGTAAATATTTTGAATCAATTCAGGACATTGAGGCAGGAATAGCACCACAGCTGAAAAGACACTCATGAAAGAGGACTCCCAGAACTGCTTCAGAAAGTGGCAAGAAGAATTTCATGTGTGTTTGAAGCAAGGAGGAGCATTCTCAGGGAGATTTAACTTGTCTTTTACCATAATAAAATTTTTAAAAATATTCAATAGCTATTATGTTTCTTCATGGTAGTCTACCTTAAGCCATCAAGTGTATTTTTTTTCTCCCTTTTCCCTTTTTACTCAGGTCAAACTCACTCTACAGAGCCTGTTTTTGTCCTACTTTTAATAAATGAGGAAACTTTGCTACCATTTAAAAAAATACATCAATATTCACCATATTTTATTATCACATCTACAGAGTAGTCAGAGAAGGCCACAGTAAGGAGTTTGTGCTTAATGGTAGACCCAAAGAATGAGAAGGATTAGCTTTTAGTAAGAGCAGGGGTGGAACATGCTTGTGGGACTGAACTCTGCAGGCTGAGACGGGGATCTTTTGAGCCATGGGTTTCAAGGCCAGCCTGGGCAGTATAGCAAGACTATCTCCTAAAAACAAATGAATAAATAAAATGAAACACTGTCATTAAAGTTAACTTGGTTAAAATTTTATCAAAGTTTTGGGGAAATAGACCTTCCAAGTATAGTACCTTGAATATAAATTGATAAAATTCTTGTCTGGAAGGCATTTCACAATACGTTTAAAAAAAGTAGTAATGATGTTTTTGTGCATAAGAAAATATTGTTATTTTATATAAGAAGCAATACTTACAATAACGTTGATCGATATTTTTTGACATGGGAGGATATCCTCAATAGTTGACAACTTCATTTAGATGAAAAAACAATTTCGTGGGTTTTTTGTTTTTTTTTGGTACCGGGGATTGAACTAGGGTCCTTGTGCTTGCGAGGCAGGCCACCAAACCGCTGAGCTAAATCCCCGGCCCTGAAAAACAATTTCTGTAGTTCTAGTAGTAACAGTCCCCATTACTAAACTATGTATATAGCTTTACCTATATATGTGTAGGAAAAAGTCTAGAAGGTTAAAAAAAGGTTAAGTTGGTTAAGTCTCTTTTCCTGTTCCTGAGCTTGAAGAAATGGGCTTTTGAAATTATTCCATCTGTTATATGTTTGTATTGTTTTATTTATTTATTTTGCTTGTATTATTTTAAAAGAAATCTTGAATATAGAAATAAATAAGGCAAGGCATGGTGGTGCATGCCTGTATCCCAGTACTCTGGGAGGCTGAGGCAGGAGGATCACAGGTTTAAGACCAACCTGGATAACCTAGTGACTGAGACCTGGATCACAATATAAAAAAGAGGGCCACGGATTCAGCTTAGTGGCAGCACCCCTAACTTCAAAGCACAAAGTCCTGAGTTTGATCTCTGGTACCTGGGGTGAGGGGAAGGATGTAGTAGCTCACTCAGTACAAAGGCCCTGGGTTCACCTCCAATACTGCCAAAAAAAAAGAAAAAGAAAAAAGAAACAGACCTATATTTAGAGAGACTGAGTACTTATAAATAAGCACACTATGTTGGAGTTTTCTGAGGTGTTGTGGGGGAGGTGAGTGGCTTTAGAATTTGCTTTTGCAACAAGCTCTTAAACTTGAACTCTTTCTGCCTGACCTCTTTAGAAGAGCCATGTGGTGTTTTGCTGGTTAAGCTGGCTGGAGTAGAACTCACTGAAGCTGGGAAGGTATGGTTACAAAAAGAGCTCAAAGCTTCCCAACTACTGTGGTTCCAACTTCTTGGAAAGGAGAATTCAATGCTGTTTTGCTACATTTTAGTGAATAAGGTAAGTAGTATGAAGAAATAACAGAGTCTTTTATTTTTACATTTAAATACAGTGTTTAATTAAACTTTAAATATAGGATGCTGAAATTTTTGTCTTCTTAAACTATACCTCTCTTTAGAAGAGCCATGTGGTGTTTTGCTGGTTAAGCTGGCTGGAGTAGAACTCACTGAAGCTGGGAAGGTATGGTTACAAAAAGAGCTCAAAGCTTCCCAACTACTGTGGTTCCAACTTCTTGGAAAGGAGAATTCAATGCTGTTTTGCTACATTTTAGTGAATAAGGTAAGTAGTATGAAGAAATAACAGAGTCTTTTATTTTTACATTTAAATACAGTGTTTTGCTGGTTAAGCTGGCTGGAGTAGAACTCACTGAAGCTGGGAAGGTATGGTTACAAAAAGAGCTCAAAGCTTCCCAACTACTGTGGTTCCAACTTCTTGGAAAGGAGAATTCAATGCTGTTTTGCTACATTTTAGTGAATAAGGTAAGTAGTATGAAGAAATAACAGAGTCTTTTATTTTTACATTTAAATACAGTGTTTAATTAAACTTTAAATATAGGATGCTGAAATTTTTGTCTTCTTCTTAACACCAACAAAAGTTTCCCCACAATAGAATACTTACTGCCTTGTAATAAATCAACAGTTTACTCAATACAAGCTCCCACCTCCCTGCCATCTTTGGATTTAGAGCTATCTGAATCCGTCAGTCTTAAATCACAATTCCCAAGAGCCCATATAAAGTTCTTTGTAATTTTCCTGAATTTGAACTGTTTCACAGAACTGGGTATTAGACTAGGCTGAGCAATATGTTTACCTATAGAAAACACCATTGCTCTTCATAATTTTTGGGTGATAAGACTCACTCAACAAGTGGTTTCTACCAACAAGTGTGATGGACCAAACCCACGCAAATATAAATATACAAAGAGACTCTTCAATTTATCAATGCCTGGTCATTGGTAGTTAGAAGATTTTTCTTTTTTCACAAACTTCTATAATAAGCATGTATTAGATATGTAACTAAAGTTTAATAACTACATATATGTGTGTGTATATATATATATACACACACATATATGTAGTTATTAAACTTTAGTTACATATCTAATACATGCTTATTATAGAAGTTTGTGAAAAAAGAAAAATCTTCTAACTACCAATGACCAGGCATTGATAAATTGAAGAGTCTCTTTGTATATTTATATTTGCGTGGGTTTGGTCCATCACACTTGTTGGTAGAAACCACTTGTTGAGTGAGTCTTATCACCCAAAAATTATGAAGAGCAATGGTGTTTTCTATAGGTAAACATATTGCTCAGCCTAGTCTAATACCCAGTTCTGTGAAACAGTTCAAATTCAGGAAAATTACAAAGAACTTTATATGGGCTCTTGGGAATTGTGATTTAAGACTGACGGATTCAGATAGCTCTAAATCCAAAGATGGCAGGGAGGTGGGAGCTTGTATTGAGTAAACTGTTGATTTATTACAAGGCAGTAAGTATTCTATTGTGGGGAAACTTTTGTTGGTGTTAAGAATGGGTGCTGTGTACAGGGGTTATGTAACCGATAAAAGAGTACAAAAAAATGTAAAGCTGGGCGTGATATAACCCTAGCACTCAGGAGGCTGAGGTAGGAGGATCACTGGGTTGCCTAGTGGTTCAAGGCCAAACTGAACTACATAGACCCTGTTTCAAAAAACAAAAACAAAAGAAAAGCAGAATACAGATTGTATCTGGACTGATTACTAACTATATTAAAATCTGTGTATTTGGGTGATTACTGAAATGGGAATATAGAAAAATGAAATGGCTAAAATACTACGACAAGATTGAGACCAGACTTTCTAGTTTTTCTTATTTTTAAAGCCCTTATATAATAAACAAGAATAACCTGAAAAAAACCTCATTAAAATGATTAGAATTTAAATTGTTTAAACTTTGAATTATTAACAGGAAGTTTAATGAAATCTATTAATTTTTGTATATCCAGATCATATCGAATTCTTTCAAAATAAGAATTATCCTAAACTAATTAGCTGAAGCATCTTAAAGTAATTTTATCATACCAAGTTGTATCAAACATCACCAAAACCTTATAGAAATATTAGGTTCTCTTTTCAATTGAAGAGTAACCATTATCAAAAAAGATGATTATCGTAATGAAGATAACATAATATTTTGAATGTCTGCTATGTGCCAGACACTGAGTCAAATGCTATGCTATATTACTTCATTTATCCTCATGACTACCCCATGGAGTTTTACCTGTTCACAGGTGGAATTGGTAGGAAAGGTAATTGCTTTGACCAGAGGAACCAAATGGGAAAGCCTGTATTCAAGCCCAGCTCTTCTTATCTTAGATACCTTTACCTTACATTGCTTCCTAGGTTAACAAACCATGCTGTATGCTTATTTATGAATGTTTACTTCTCTTGTTTGTATTTTATTATATGTGCTACAGAAACAAGCACTCTTGTTTGAATTTAATGAATTGTGGTATTAAAATTTTCATTCTGATTTTTGGTTCAATGGAAAGAGCTCATAAAATTTTAAAAACTGAGACAAATATGATAAAGCCTTCCTAGCTGTTATTAACCATTTGTAACTTTGTCATGTATCAGAAATTACTGTATTTAGAAACAAAATTTATTTAATTTTATTTTCAAATATTTTTAAAAGGTTATCTGTGCATTTACGTGGTCTTAGAAAATGTTTTCTAATTTAAACTTGGAATTTTATTTTTTTTGAACTTAGCTATGACTTATTTGTCTATACTATGAATTAGTGGGAGAAAAGTTCCATGTATCCATTTTCATTAGGAAGTGAATTGTTCCTGGGATGAAATTTCTAGAAGGATGAAGGTTCAAGAGCCAAGACTGTTTTTATGTTATTTTGAAGGAGGTCTTTAAAAAAAATGTACATGCTAGAAAAAAAACATACATGGTAGTTTCCTACTAGACACTAGAATTCTGACCTTAATTTTAACAGGTCCTTTTGGGTTTGTCTATTTTTCGCTTTTTTACTTTCCTTTGCTATGCTAGAATTATGTGCCTGTTGTCTCTGCAAACAATCACCAACAAACCAAAAAAGTTCTTTCTATGCTTTGTTGCTTCTATGCTTCTTTGAGGGTAGAAACCAAAAGAATCTGTAGAGAATTCTGTGTCATAAAATGATTGACTTTGAGAAGAATCTCTTGCAGTAATAACATTCTTGGACTTAGCAGTAGTTGTTTTTAGCTCCTGAAAACGCTTTTGTTCATATTTTTGTTTTTTTTATGAGGGGCTGAAATTCCTAAGTGATTGATTTTAAGATAAATAAGATGTTACAATATAATAACAATTTTCTTAAATAGTTTCTATGTGTGTGGTTTTTTGTTTTGTTTTGTTTTGTTTTAAATTCAAGGGTAGATATTTTAGCGTGAATCTGAATGAAGAAATTTTGCGAAGAGGCCTGGGCAAAACTGTTCTTGTTAAAGGGCTGAATTATAATTCTAAAACTTACTGGACAGTTCATAGAAAATTACTTAGAGCTGAATTAATGGCTATAAAAAAAGGAGAAGGAATATGGAAGGAAGAATCTGAAAAAGAAAGTTATTTGGAAAAATTCAAAGGCTCCTGGAAAGAAATATGGAAAAAAGAAAGTTATTTAAAAGCAACTGGATCAGATTTCTACTTGAAAAAAGGAAGTTGTTACAACAAATTGAGAACTTATGAAACATGGAAAGAGAACATGAGTAACTACTCCTTGATACTGAAATTCAGAGAACTTATGAGTTGCTTACGTTTTCGAAGGAAAGGGTGAAACATCTAGAGGTGACTCCTCTGAAGTGTAAAATACGAAAATATGTGGACATTTTTCACTGAGCCCACATGGAAATTTCCGCAAATGATGAAAGTTGAATTCTAATGGTATTTAAACATTAAAAATATTATGATTAGTGTAATATCAGAATTAATTTAAATAAAGGTTAATGTAGTATACTTTTAGGAAAATGAAGTACAATAAAAAGTTACAAGAACTTGGTGGCATATGCCTATAATCTGAGCACTCTGGGAGGCTGAGGCAGGAGGATCAAAGTAAAAATCCCAGCCTGGGAAATTTAGAGATTTAATAAGACTCTCAGCATTTTAAAAAGGACTCCCGTTATCAGGCTGTGTATATGTAGTACCATTATTTGAAGAGAAAATCCAAGTATTGGCCATTGTGTTTTGTTATGTTGAGCAGCTGTATTTAATTTTTGTTCAAAGTGAACTTTTCCAACTTTATCTACTTTCATTGTTTATATAATAAAGGAATTATTTATACTTTATGTCTGCGGTCATACTTCTCTCCCAGCTGATTTCTAACTGCTTGTGGATTTGAGGCAGTGCTACAGGAGGGTAATGAAGGCTAATTTCACCCTGTTGTAGATGAGGTCATCATCCTGAGGATGAGAAACTGCTAAGGAGGTACCTCCAGAAGGAAAGAACTGACACGATAGTGCTCCTGGAGTTTGGGGGCAGAAGGTCCCACTCAGGGATCCCAATAGACCAGGCTCTGCCATGTCTCAGAATTCCAGTCAAGGAGAGGAGCAGTGATGTTGTGGGCAGGAAGGGATCAGCACAGCTACTCTGAGAAGCAGAGAAAGAGGGTCAAAATCTGTCTTTGAGGGTATGATAGAAGCTTTTTTTTTTTTGAAGAGCTAAGGCCAGGGCTGGGATTTGCATAGCTGACAGTACCATGAGGTCTGGCTGATCTGGTTGATTGGAATCTCAAGACTGGTTCTGAGGAGTTCTGGCAGAATTCTTATTACTTGAGGGGAAAAACTCAGTTCCTGCTGTGAGATGAGTGCTTTGGGAGGCATCCTTGGTTCCCATCTTGGGGTAGCAGGTCTGTTTTTCTGTGAGCAGATGTAACTGTGGATGTAGAACAATGACTCCAGACTTTTAGGTGCCACTCCAGAGGTCTGGAACTGGATGTTGTAAAAGCTGGAAATTGGGTGTTTCTGCATATCCTGAAAGTTACTTGTGAAGCTTATCTCAATGCCCTAGGTCTTGAAGGGGGATGAGATAGGGCAGATAAATTAGGTCTAATAAATCTTATATTACAGCACTCTAAGTGATGAGTATGGCTGTGTGTGGGGCTGAGCAGGGATTTGACCCAGAGTTTAAGGTGATAAAGGAGAATGCAGATAAGGCAGAGAGGCCTTACTTCATCCTGCTTACTTACCCACTGGGTACCTGTAGGCACAGCCTCTAGGTCCCTGCTACTTTAGGATATCTCTGAGCCCCTGAAGCAGCCAGTACTTGAACTTCCTGCTTCCTTTTTTTTCTTTTCTTTTATGTTTTTGGTAGTGCTAGGGATCAAAATCAGGGCCTTGCTCATATACGGCAAGGGCTCTGCCACTGAGTGCCAGTCCTCTCAGTTTCTTTATCTATGTTCATTTATTTGTGGCTTTTTGAGACGAGGTTTTTCTAATTATTCCAGGCTGCCCACGAATTCATAGCAATCCTTCTGTTTCAGCCTCTTGAGTGGTGCGAATACAGGTATGTGACACCATACCTGGCTTGAGTTTTTTTTTTTTTATGTGTGATTACAATTAATTAATTAATTAACTTATTTTTTGGTATGGGGATCAAACTTTGTGCTTATGAGACAGTTGGCAGCACCACTGAGCTAAATCCCTGGCCCTATAATTTATTTTTAAAGCCAGTTTGAGTTGGTTCAAGAATTTGATACGGACACAATACTTGATATTGAAATTATTGTTAACATTAAACTTTTTTTGCAGCACCGCTAAAAATTTACTAGCAATCACAAAATCTATAGAAGGTGTTTTTCAAAAAATGATTTGTTTAGTAGGTGTGGTCACATATGTCTGTAATCTCAGCATTTGGGAGGCTGAGGCAGAAGAGTCACAATTTTGAGCCTGGTCTAGATAGAGAGTTTAAGAAAAGCTTGGATTATAAAGTAAGACTCTGTCTTAAACAACCAAACGTGAGGATTCTTTAATCTTCAGAAATTAAACAATGCTAATTTTCAATGAGCTTCGAAATATTCCAAAGGTTTTGTATGTGAATGTGGTTTTGTATTTTCACCTTTTTGGTAGGAAAGGAAGTTATATCTTGGTTTTAGTTTACTAGTTCTAATGCTACAATGAATTCCTCTGTGTTAAGGGGATGTTTTACTGGTATTACAGAGAAGTGAACAGCATACATTTAACTAGTTTTTTCATAAGCTCTGAGCCTTTTTCTGTTCCAGTACAGCATTGTGAATAACAAAACTCAGACTGGGTCCCTGTTTCCCACGATGTCAGATCTCATCACTAAGTAGTTGATGGCCTCTGCCAACTGGGCTCTACTATTGTCTTTGCATTTAAGTCAGGTGAAGATGAGGCTGATGCAGGTGGATCTTCCTGGGACCTAGTTTTTCCCTTGATGTAGTAGGGAATCTGTGTGTGTGTGTGTGTGTTATGTGTGATGGGAGATTGAACCCAGGGCCTTCATACAGCTACATCCCCAGTCTTTTTGTTTTTATTTTTTATTTTGAGACAAGATCTCGTTAAATTGCCCAGTCTCTGCTTGAACTTTGCATCCTCCAGTCTCAGCCTCCCAGAGTGCTGGGATTGCAAGCATTTGCTACTATGCCCAGCTGAGAATCTATTTTATGAACAAGAAGAAATATAGATGAAGGGGATTCAGGTCTGTGCAGAGACTATTTGTTGCCTTCTTATTCACTATCTTTGGTGGTGGCAGTATTAACACCTTTTTTTTTTCTAAATTGGCACTGAGGATTGAATACAGTGCCTTTGCACTAAGCTACATCCCCAGCCCTTTTAAAATTTTTTTATTTTGATACCTGAGTCTCACTAAGTTGCTAGTTTGCAATCTGCCTGCCTCAGCCTTCCAGAGTGCTGGAATTACAGATTTGTGCCACCATCACTGGCTTTTAACGCCTTGTAGAAGGTCAAGTGGTCTCTGGGTAGAGAAATTCCATTGACTAGCAGCTGTATCGTCTGGGTTTAAAATACCTGCTTTTTGTCAGGTCTGGTGGTACACGTCTGTAATCCCAGTACTAGGGAGGCTGAGGCAGGAGGATCACTGCAAGTTCGAGTCCAGCCTGGGCTACATAGTTAGTTCAAGGTCAACCTGAACTACAAAGGGAGACCCTATCTCAAAAAATCAAAACAAAAAACCACCTGCTTTTTGGCTTTATCACGGGTCTGTTGTAGGGTGCATCTTCTCTGATGGCCCAGGGTAAGATGAACTGGATAGGCTGGCTGTGATGGTGTACTGCCTATCATCCCAGCAGTTGGGAGGCTGAGGCAAGAGGATTACAGTTTGTTTGAGGCCAGCCTGGGCTACATAGTGAGTTCAAGGCCAGACTGAACTGCATAGCGAGTCTCTGTCTCAAAAAAAACCAAAAAAGAGATGACTGGATAATTGCATAGTCATTGGATAAATGTTATTGGAGATGATAACAGGCCATTTGAGAAAGTCCCTTTTGGGGCTAGATTTCTGACCAATGTTCATGTCTGTTGCCTTTTTCAAGTAGAGGATTCACTGCTCCTTGGTCCTATTAGAACTCAATACATGAAACCCTAAAATGTGGCAGCTTGGCATTCTGAGTGTCTTAAGCTGAATGAAATTGAGAAAACCACCGAAGCAAGGAGGTTACCGCTGACCTTCTACTTTTCTCCTTTGAAACAGGCCATAAAAGATTTCTCTGACTGACCCTCCCTGTAAGTAGATCAGAAGACCCTCATTGCAGAGGGATTCTGCCCTATACCCAGAGTTCAAGAAGAATCTGGAAAAACAGGCCTTGCTCAATTCCCCCGAGTTTATCACTATCGGATCACATCGTTTCCCTCCATAAAAGTACATAATTTTCCTGGACTCTTTGGACTCCCATTTCTAAAGACGCTTGTGTTGTGTAAAACACTAAATTTGCCATGCCTTTCTCCTGTTAATCTGTCTTGCTACAGTAGGGGTGGAAGAAGTCAGCCCCAAACTTGAGTGAGGAAGAGATACCACTTGTTCTCTCCTATGATTTCTTGTCTTTGCAACAAAGTCTGCAGCCGCCTTTTCTCCCCCTTGACCTTCTTGTATCTAAGTTACCTAGACTCCCTTCGTTGCTTGCTTCCCCACCCCCTCCAAGATGGCATCTTGCTATATTGCCCAAGCTGGCCTTAGACTCTAAGGTTCAATTGATCCTCCTGCCTCAGCCCCTTGTGTAATCAGGACTGCAGGTGTGTGCCAACAAACCCAGCTGACTTCTTTTAAAATATATTTTTATCGGGCCGGGGGTTTAGCTCAGTGATTCCACCACCTGCCTCTCAAGTGCAGGGACCCAAATTCGATCCCTGGTACTAAAATATATATACATATATACATATATATATATATATTTTTTTTTTTAAATCAAATGAATTTACTGTTCTCTTTATTTCTAAAGAATTGGATTTTTTGCCTTTTATAATTTTTTTGCTTAACATTTCCTTTTGGGGTTTATTTTTCATTTTTCAATCATACATATGAAATCAACAGCAACACCAGCTTTACCAAAATTAATGGTGAACAACACTTAGAAGAAGAAAGCAAACTATGCCATACATGTGATCCAATACTGTTTGGCTGCTGAAAGCATATTCCAGCGACACCCAGAGAGGAAAACAACCAGTTTCCTTACAGTCTGCTGTCTGTTGTCTGGATGCTTCTGTGGGTCCATCCTGAGGCAAATATCCATGGGTTGGTGTTGGCTTTTCTTGGGCACACTTGGTGCAGTTCCCTGAGGGCTGCACTGGGGCTTCCTATCATCGTTCCCTAGTTTAGGGAGCCTTACTTAACTGCTCTACTACCAAGGTGGTCTGGCCCACAACCTCTAAAGGCGTGGCCCTACAAAGATGTTTAGATCTAATAATTCCTTCCTTAGTAGGGAAGTTGGGGGTCATAGCAATTCTGCTTAAGTTTTTCCCATGGTGTTAGTTTGACTCAGCAGAAGCTCATATATGATTAAACAAAGTGATGGATGTCAGCTACTCTCTTGCTTCACTGTTTATCATTCTTTTTTTTTTTTTTTTTCTT
>NW_022900949.1:63265451-63302760 GCF_012274545.1 Fukomys damarensis
TTTTTTTTTTTTTTTTTTTTTCTTGTCTAGGGAACATGAAGTACCGGTAGGCTCAGTGGCTTAGCAAATTTCAGAAACAATACAGTCACTATTTGTCAATGTGATACGATATATGCTGCCCTGTCTTATAGAAAGAAAGAAGAATGCAGTACTAATGTTAAATCCTTGTCACTGGGGACTGTGGTGTACTTCTGTAATTCCAGCTACTCTGGAGGCAGAAGGATCACAAGTTAAAGCCTACTGTGTGCAATTAAGTCTAAAAAAGAAAAAGCTGGGGATGTAGCTCAATTCCTGAATGCTTCTGAATTAATTTTTCAGTACTGAAAAACCAACCAATGAACAAAGAAGCCTAATCAAAAAACTTCCTCCTCCATGTGAACAGGAGAGGGAAGTAAAAGGTTGCTGCTGCTCCATAGACTCGACATTTCCTTCTTTCCTTACTTCCAGAACTGTTCTTATATCTGGTACTTGTGAAATTTTCTAAATCAGCTTGAGCCAGAAGAGGCAGCACATGCTAGTCAAGAAGATTGTAAGTTCTTTGTCAGCCTGGGCTATAAAGCAAGTTCAAGGCCAGCTGAGATAAATAGACCCTGTTTCAAAAAACAAAAGCAAATGAGTTTATTTTTTCCCATTAGTGGGAAAGATTGGGAATCTGCTGCCTGAAATGCCATATTCTTTAAACTTGGCTCAAAGGAATACTAAAGCCATGGATCCTGGCAATCCTCCTGTTACTTCTGCTCTGTCTGATGACTCCCTGAGCCTGAGAAAGGTCCCATTCATACTTGCAAAATCTGCTTTTTGAGAATTAACTGCATCCGAGACAGGCAGATGATGTTGTGCCAAGACTTTTCTTCTGAGTTTCTCTAGCATCGTTGGATTCTTCAGTAAAGTGAGAGTAAATCTTTGAGGTATGAGTCTCTCCTCTGTTATCCAAGTCCATGTGATGTCAAGGGCCACAATGGTGATACCAGTATTTTTCATAAAAAGGGTACTGGCTCAGAACACCAAAAAACAGTAACGTTTCATTAATTCAGGGCCCAACAGGCTCATTTCTCTGTCCACCGACAAAAAGTACAGCAGATTTACCAAGAGAGCAGCAATTGCTGCTGGGCTAGTTGGTGAAGATATTTCCCTGGCTCTGTTGTTGGGAGCCTCTCTGATGCTACTACCAAGGCAGCTGTTTCAATGAAGGCAAATCACAGAGAGAATACAATGCAAATTTATGAAAAGACTGAAGAAAATAAAAGACTCAAGGTTAAAAATTAGCCACGGAGACCCTCTGAGAAGCTGAGGCAGGAAGATTGAGAGTTCAATCTCAGCCTTCGGGCAACTTAGTGATTTAGTGAGATCCTGAATAAAAATGATCTGGGCATATAGCTCAGTGTGAATACCCTGAGTGTACCTCCAGTAATCCCCCCCCCAAAAAATTAAAATGATTATGAACAATAGATATTAAAAAAATAAAAGTAGGGCTGGGGATTTAGCTCAGCAGCACAATATCTGCCTGGCAAGCATGAGGTCCTGAGTTCAATCCCTGGTACCAAAAACAAATAAAGAAATGTAAACAACCAAATGAAGATCAAAAATATTTGGAGAACTGAACTTGGTGTTAAACATCTGTAATCCCAGCTACTCAGAAGTTTGAGGCAAGAAGATTGAGAGTTCAAGGCTGGCCTCGGGACATTATTAAAAGCCAGTCTGAAACATAAAAAGATACAACTGGGGTTCTAGCTCAGTACATACTGTATTTAATTCACAATTCTGAGAAAAATACTGCATCTCCTCTAAAATATGTACAGATTTTTTGTTTCCTTAAAACAGTACAATATAGCAACTATTCACAAAGTATGTACAGTGTATAAGATACTATAAATCAGAGATGAGAAGAATGTGCTTTATTAATCAGCTTTCCCATTGTTGGGACACATGTCCAATGCCCACAATTTAAAGGAGAAGAGATGTAATTTAGCTCGTAATTTCAGAATTAGGTACATGGTAGGTAGGCGCCAAGGCAGGAATATCATGCTGAAAAGCCTCAGTGGTGACAAGCTGCTTATTTAGTTCATGGCAGTGTCAAAGCAGAGCTGGGGAGCAGAACCACTGGGGAAGAAAGGAAGGGCCAGATACAGGACCCAGGGTCACACCTTCATGACCGCTGCTCCCAGACACACCTAGTAATGTTCTCTACCAGTCCCCTGGCTATTTCCCAAACCAATCACTGTCACATGTCACCACTGAGTATATGAAATTTGAGCCAGGAGTCATGACGCATGCCTGTAATTCCAGTATACTAGTAGGTTAGGGCAGGATGATCACAAATTTGAGGCCAGCTTGGGTAACAAAAAACTTATGAAGACCCTGATTCAAAGTGGTTGGGGAGAGGCTAGGAACGTTGCTCAGGGCGAAGGCCCTGGGTTTAAACCCACTACCCACACACATACAAAACTGAGCACCCATAGATTTTGATATCCTGGAACCAACTCCCTGAAGATACTAAGGGTTAAGAATCCCACTGTGAGATAGCAATGAGCTTGTTCACTTAACTCCTATTCCTCCCATCCCTCCCATTAAAATTATATCAAAATTCCAAATAAATATTAAAACAATTGTAGCAATAGAACATGTGAAGGTGCCATTAATTTTAAGATATTTTAACCTTTTACAAACTATGAAGAAGTAGAATTGGATTTAGATGTTGATGACTCTAGAGCTCAGTATTGTTCCTCAAAAAAGCTGGGTTTTGTCTAGAAAATTAGGGTGTGGGATTACCCAGTAAAGTTCTAAGAAATTCATCCTCTTGTTTGACATCTCTGAATGATGTGAATTCCTTTTGGTCAGTTCTAGAGATGGCTCTTTCTGACCTGGAAGCCTCTAGCCAAATGCCAGTCATCCAGTATATAATGTGAGAGAAAAGAGAATGTCAGTACTTCCTGGCTTTTGTATTATCCTGCTGAACAGGCATGATGATAACTACCAGTCCTGGAAGTGTGTTTCTTGTTCAATCTGAGTGCTAGGTATCTTCCTAAAGGAGTTAGAAACATCATATTATGGTGATTCATGCACACCCATGCTCATAGCAGCATAATTCATAATAATTAAATCTATATGTGGCCTATATGTTCATCACCAGATCAATGGATAAAGAATACGTAGTGTTTACACACAATGGAGTATTACTCTGCCATAAAGAAAAACTTGAGTCATTCGGAGGAAATTAGATGCACCATGAGACCATAATGTTAAGTAGAATCCATCATACACACAAGCTTAACTATCACATGGTTACTCTTATATGAGAAATTCAAAATATAAATAAAGAGTAATAAGAGATAATAGAAATGAAGGAGATAGATCTTTCTCAAAGGGGAAGTGGATCAAAGAAGGAGGGGAGGGAAAAACAAAGGTGTATTATGTGCATATACCAGTTCCACACAAGAATGTAAACATATACTACAAACGTGTACTAATAAAAGTTGTTTTTGTTTTTTTAAAAAAGGAAAGGTTTATTTTGACTCATGGTTTCAAAGGTTTTAGTCTATGATGACTTGAGTATGTTGCTTTGGGCCTATGGCGGCACAGTACAGGAGTAGTGGCAGAAGACAGCAGCAGAGAGCAGAGGAAAAGCCTGGCTCCCAGTGTCCCAGTGCACCCTCCCCCTCCACCTTCATCCCGCTAGTGCAAAAACAGCAAAAAATCCCCATAGTGCTACAGGCTGGCGACTCAGTCATTAGCACCTGGGCCTTTGGGGTGCACCACCCAGCACAGTAACCTGTTCTACTTTCTGGAAGATTGCCTTTCTTTTGTCTCTTCACACACAGGCATTGGGACAGATCCGTCTTTGGAGGTAGGACACCTTTAGAAGTCTTTCTGTTGATGTGATTTGTGAAGCCTGGGGATGGCCATGAGGCTGAGTAATCGCAGGCCTTTACTAGGCAGGATGTGAGTCTTTAGTCCACTGCTGGCCTCACTTGATTCTATCCTAAACATTGCTATTTTTTTCTCTCTATTTTTATTGTGCTGGGGATTGAACTCAGGGCTTTCCCACTAAGCTGTATCCCCAGCCTTTTTTTTAAATTTTGAGATCTAGTTAAGTTGCTGAGTTGCCCAGGCTACTAGGTTCAAACTTGTAGTTCTCCTGCCTCAGCCTCCTGAGAGCTGAGATTATAGTAATGTGCTGCCACACTCAGCTTGATATATGTAATATATATAATATATATCATAATATATGATTCATATATATATCATATATATATATGAATATGTATACTGGCTTGCAATGCAAAGTATCTTTTTTTTTTTTTTAAAGATACTGTCTTGCTATGATGCCTAGGTTGGCCTCAAATTTGTAGGCTTAAGTGGTCCTTTTGCCTTAGCCTGCTTAGGACTGGGACTACAGATGTGTACCCCAAAAGTATCACTATGTAAGTCACTAAAAGTCACTATAAGAAATCTCATTTTCTCACAGTCTTCTGAAGAAGCCAGGCAAATACGTGGAATAATCTTAACTTTAGACAAAAATAACTTTGTTTGTTTTTAACTTTTTCTGATTTGTTTGGTTATCAAAGCACAGTCTGCAAATACTTCAATTGTTTATAACTGGCAATGAAATTGAATAATGAGCACCCTCTTCTGTCCTTTTACAGTTGTGCTCACACTGATTAGCATTTGCCAGATTATGATGTAGTTATTTTTATTCGCCTGTAATTCAAAGCATACTTTTAACCTTTTTATTTTTACTATGTCTGTTTTATTGTTTAAAAGCAGGTGCCAGTAATGGAAAGTGGAAGCTCCATTAGAACTCCAAACAGTAGGGAAATAGATTTTTCCTTGTGGTCTAAATTGCCTTTTTGTTCACTTTTCAAAGGTTTAGAATAGAATTATGTTTCACTAGTTTATTTTCTCTCTACAATACACTTTCCTCATCTTTCTAAACTTTTGTTCAGTGTCTATAAAATAATTGCTTTACCCACAATTGCAAAGATTATGAAGATACATTTTTAAATGTATCATTGGATTCTGCAGATTTCCTTTTTGATTTTAAATTTTTATTAGTACATGTTTGCAACACATAATAATTGCATTAATTGTGGGGAGTTGGTACAAATACGTTCCTCATCTTAAATCTCTATTTCCCCTCCCTCTTCTGCAGAAATTTTTAGTGGTAATATTGGAGGAGGAACCAGGTGTGTTCTATAATGAAATATATGTACACTCAAACTTTCAATATCATTTTATAATTTGAACAGTACTTCATTTAAACATCTTTTTCTGTGTGGCTGAGTAACCTCTGACCAGCTTGAACTCTGCAGATATTGGCTCTGTGGGAGGTCTTTTCGGAAACAAAAAGGGCAGATCTCAGTGAGGCTCTTAGAAGAAAGGAAAAGGAGCTTTGTAGTTCTCAAACACTGTTGTTTCCTCTGAAATACTTCATCCCCTCCATAAGCACAGTGAAACAAGTTGGAGTAAAAAAGAAAATGGAAAAAGTTCATTTTAATTAGTATATATTCTGCCTTTCAAAAGCTATTTGTTTTAAAAAACTTAGACCCCCCCCCAATAAAACACGCAGTCAAAAAATTGGCATCTGAAATGGGTACTTCTCCAAAGAACAAGTACAAATGACCAGTAATGAAAAATATTCAGAATCTCTGGCCTTCAGAGAGATGCAAATTAACACTGAGATTCTACTTTACTCCTGAAAGAATGGCTATCATGAAGAAATCAAATAGTAAAATATATTGGTGAGGCTGCAGGAATAAAGGAACGCTGCATTGTTGTTAGAAATGTAAACTAGTACAACCATTATGGAAATCAGTATGGAGATTTTTGAAAACGTTAAAAATAGAAATTCCATTTGACCTAGCTGTTCTACTACATATCTTCCTAAAGGAGTTAAAGGCATCCTATTACAGTGGTACATGCATACCTATGTTTATAGCGGCACAACACATAATGTAATGAGGGGTTTTGGTTACACATTTTTGCATATTATATATTTATATATTATATATTTCCATAAAGAAGGCTAAACTTAAGAATTGTAGAAAAATGGATATACCTTGAGACCATAATGTTAAATGAAATAAATCAGATACATAAGCTTAATTATCACATGGTGTTTCTTATATGAAAGAGCCAAAATATAAATTAAAGAGCAAAATAATACATAATAGGAAACAGGAAGATGGATCTTTTGCAGTTTTGAAGGGGATCAAGAAATGGGGAGAAAAAAGAAATGGGGAGAAGAGGGGAAGGAGATGAAAAAAGTTTTCAGTGTTTTGTGTATGTACCAATTCCCCACAATGAATATAATCATTATGCGCTGCAAACATGTACTAATATAAACAAGGGTAAAAAAACTATCTGTTCTATGGTAGGAATTAAGGACTGATGAGAAAATTTGAGTTGAGTGATGAACTTAATTTAGGTACAACTCTATTAGCAACCAGCATCTACAGGATAAAGTATTTTTGCCAAGATATAAAAAAGGGGAATCTAGAGTTCGCAGTGCTAATACCTAGTCCAGAAATATATTTTAATGTTGAAATTTAACTTGTGTTTTCTCTTTATTTGTAAGGTGAAACATATATTTGCTTATAATAGTTTTTGACATTTTCATGTAAAAAGGAGGGAAAAGCAGAGCTGGTGGTGCATGCCTGTAATACTAGTACCCTGGGAGGCTGAGTTAGGAAGTTCCCAAGTTCAGGCCCAGCCTGAGCAACTTGGTGAGACCATGTCTCAAAATAAAACTTTTCTTTTTCTTTCTGGTACCAGGCATCAAACTCAGGACCTTGCTCTTGCGAGGCAGGCAGAGGCACTACTGAGCAAAATCCCTGGCCCTGAATAAAACATTTTTTAAAAAGGTTGGGGGTGTAGGTGAGGGAGTGGGCCCTAGGTTCAATTCTCATAGGCTTGTTATAGAAAAAATTGCAAATAGTTCATTTATAAATGGGCAGTTGAAGCCAGGCATGATGGCACGTGCCTGTAATCCCAGCACTCAGGAGATCGAAGCAGAATGATTTTGAATTCAAGGCCAGAATAGACTACCAAGGAGACCCTGTCTCAAAAAACAAAGAAAAAAAAATGCAGCAACAAGTAAGAGTATCATTTAGCTGACATGGTGTCACATAATTATAATTTCAATTCTAGCTGAAGGAAGACTGAAGGAAGAGGATTACAAATTCAGAGATAGCTTGGGCAACGTCGTGAGACCATGTGTCAAAATAAAATTTGAAATGGGTAGTTCAGTGGTAGGGTGCTTATGTAGCAGATCTGAGTATTTTACTGAGGGTTTCAGATGCATTTTGGAGACATGCATTTCCTTCAATAACCAAGATCACAAAACTGCAACAATGTGTATGTGGACTTTTGGGAAAACAGTGGAGTGGTCAGTAAAACAATGCAGCTTCTCTGGGATTTGGAATTAAGACACTGGAAAAGAATGAATTGGGAAAGGAAAAAAGAGAAGTGGATCTCTGGGAACCAAAAAGAATATGATAGGAAAACTAAAACCTACAGAGATGTCAAAGAGACAGAAGACAATAGGAAGAAGTGAAGGGACAATCTGCACCTTCTCCCTGGCTCTCAGCTCGTGAGGAAGGAAGACAAAATCTAGAGAGGCAGAATGAAAGCCGGGAACTCCAGAGGGATTCAGGGAGAAACGTGGTGGTCGAATGAACTGGCAGGTACAGTAATCTTCAGGGAGAACTTGGGATTCTGCTCCTATGTGAGTCTTTCAACAGGCAACAGCTAATGAGTGACCCTGGTCCAAGTGCCCATTTATTGTTTTTTCTTTTTATTGAGTTTATTGGTACAATCTAGGTATACAATACATTTACATTCATCATTGGGATCCTGTACATTTACAGGATAGGTCTTGATTCTCATTTTTTCCCCTTGTCCCTGCCCTCCCTTCACCCTCTCCTCCCCTCCCCATTTAGAAACCCAGGTGCCCATTTATTCCTGGAGAAAGTGCTTGGGTGGATGCCATTCTGGGGAAGGCTTATTGTTTGAACCTAGGACTCAGGGCAGTTGCAGGATGGCCTCACTTCAGGGTGCCACATGTTGTGCTCTCACAGTGACTGTGTGAAAGACAGCTGCAGGAGACAACCATAGGAAGAGATCCCTTGAGGGGTTTAAGCTACAGGACACAGGTCTCATGCCACAGCCAGAGGTCAGGCTCAGCCTGAATTACTCTGAATTTGAAAGTTGCAGCATTTGTACCCTCTATTTTACTGCCTAAATGCCTGCACCCAGCATGGATCTGGAATCTGACTGCCCTTTCTATCTACTAGCATGAGCAGGGACATGTCTTGACTTGGAACTGCCTCAAAATTGTAGGTCCCAGGGGCCAGGGATGCAGCTCAGGAGCATCGTGCCTGCCTGGCAAGTGCAAGGTCTTGACTTTGAACTCCAATACCGAAAAAAAAAATTGTAGATCCCAGAAGAAAACCACACATTCAGCATCATAGAAAAATTTCTTTTCATTTATTCATACATTTATTTTTATTTTTTTTGGTGAGTGGGAGCATTATTGTTTGTTACTTTTTTTCGTTTTTTGTTCTTTCCTTTTCTCCTTTTTCACCAGTGTATTTGAATTTGGGGAATTTTCTAATGTCCTTTTTCCTTGCTTCTCATCTCTTTTTCTTATTTCTTTTTTTTCTTTATTTTCCTCCCCCCTTTTGTTTGTTTGTTTTTTTTTTTTTGAAACAGGGTCTCACCATGTAATTCAGGCTGGCCTCGAACTCAAGGTGATTCTCCTGCCTCAGCCTCCTGAGTGCTGGGTTTACAAGTGTGCACCACCATACTTGGTTTCCTCTCTTATTTTTACTCCCTATATGAATTATTTTTTCCCCTCTTTTTAAGATCTTGTATATCTCATCATTTTTTTTCTCTTACCTTTACCTAGTTCTATAACTTCTTTTTCTACTTCTCAATAGGATGCTTTGTACCTCTTCTCTCACCTTCTTTTCATATCATACAATTTCAGGTTTCAAAAATTTCCTCTTGCATCTGCCATTTCTAATACCCTAGTCACTGGTGGCAAAGCTATGGCACAAGTGCCACAGCAGGCTGTCTGTATCATTGAAAGCTCTGAAAGGTTCACTATAACTGCCTTATATCTTTATAGTATTACATAAAGTATTTTATTCTTTAGATAGTTCTCTATAAAATTATTGTTGAATTCTTTTTTCCCATTAGAGATATAACTGTTTCATTTAATACATATTAGCTGTAAGCCAATACCTGAGTTGTCTTAATATTTATACCATAATTGTAGATTTCTCCTCTAGGGTTGGGCATTGGACAACATAACTGGTTATTATGGTATGTTAATATCCAATTTGTTGGGGTCAGGGATTTATCTCAGTGATGCTTCACAAGCAGAAGTTCCTGAGAGTTCCATACCTGGTACCAGAAAACAAAAAAATCCAATTTGTCTTAGATAACACTACTGTAGCTGATTTGCTTGATGTTATCTGTATCACATAATTGTTCCTATTAATGTTTTCTCTGTAAGCCATCACTCAGATTACCTTTGTGACATTAACAGTATTAGAGTACACTCCAAGAGAACTTGATATAGTACTAATTACATTGAATCTTCCCCTCCCAAATAAAGAAGTTGGTCAGATCTTGGGGCTGAGGCAAATGACTATTGTTAGCCATGTGCAAAGTATATCACTGAAAAGCTACTAACTAAAGAGATCTCTATACTAGCAGCAAAGTCTTTGCACTATAAGCATTCATAAATCTCAGTATAAACAAACAAACAAAAATGGAAACATGAGATGACAAGGCAACAAATTACCTCCCAAACCCCCAAGCCATTCAGTGGAGTATTGAGGAGAATAGTATACGCCACAGAATTGAATTACTTGAAAGGATAACAGGACATTAGAAAGCACATCAGAGAGGTACTCATCCAGGTGTGGCAGCACATGCCTGTGATCCCAACACATGGGAGGGTGAGGCGGGATGATCTCCTTGAGTTTGATGCTAGCCTGGGCTACATAATGAGTTCAAGGCCAGCCTGAACTAATAGCGAGACCTTGTCTCAAAAAAAAAAAAAAAAAAAAAAGATACTCTGTGGGATCACAGAAGATATAACTAAACAGGTAATGGAAGTAATGACTATAATCCAGGAGACTTCATAATACACTAATAAAAAAACTAGATAAAGCTGAAGAAAACAATTCAAAACATGTATGACCAAGTTTACCAATAATTAGAAACCATGAAAAAGTTTCAGTCAGAAATCCAGGATATGAAAATTTATAAAAGTATGGACAGCAGAAGTGATCAGTGTGAAGACAGAGTTTCAGAACTAGAAGACAATGATGTCTTCAAAGATCAACTATACAAAGACTTATTAAAAGCAAAGAGAAAATATGAAAAATGATTGAACAGCTACTAGATAGCACAAAGAAGTCTAAGAGTAATTTGAATAAGTGAAAAATCAGAACACAGAAGCCGGGCATGGTGGCACACACCTGTAATCCCAGAACTCAGGAGGCTGAGGCAGAAGGATCACTATGAGTCCGAGACCAGCCTAGGCTACATAGTGAGATTTCCAGGTCAGTCTCAACCACATAGTGAGTAAAAAAAAAAAAAAAAAAAAAAAAAAAAAATCGGAACACAAATACCACAAAAAACTTGTTCACAGAAATAATGGTGGGGGGCCAGGGATTTGGTTCAATAGTTCTGCCAGCTGCTTTGCAAGCACAAGGGCCCGAGTTCGATCCCTGGTACCAAACAAACAAACAACAACAACAACAACAAAAACCCCCTAAATGTCGGAAAGGAAATAAACAGATAAATGAGGCATATAAAATACACATTCAAATAGCCATGACCAAAAGAGAATCTCTCTGTGCCACATTATACCAAAATACCAGAAGTCCATCACAGGGACAAAATATTAAAAGCTGTCGGAGAGAGGCAATGAATCACATATAAGGGTAAACCCATTAGAATTGCATCAGACTTAACACAAACCTTAAGGAGAACTTGGAGTGAAGTGTTTCAAGCCCCCCGCCACCATGGTAACAGCTTCCAACCCTGACTTACATATCCCGCAAAACTTTCCTTCTAAACTGGCAGAGAAATAAGGTATTTACATGACAAGAAATTTATGACCACCAAACCAGCATGAAGAAAATTCTCCTAGAAAAGACAATGAAGCCAACAATGCTAGGAAGTAAAAAAGAATTAATACACTTGGTGGATGATGAGCAGCTAAGCAAAAGAAAAAAAAACAAGAATAAGGAAATCAGCAACAGGAAAATAATGCAATAGCAGGAATAAGTCAATACCTTTTAGTAATAACTCTCAATGTGAATGGTCTCAATAACCCAATCAAAAGACAGATTGACATAATGGATCAAGAAAAAAATCTAACAACCTGCAGAGTACAATAAACATTTGTTTCAAAAATAAATTCATAGATTAAATATCAAAGGATGGAACACAATATTCTTTGTTCCACAGGAACCCAGACAGTAGATGGAGTAGCTATCCTAATCTCAGACAAAGTGGATTTCAAGCTAACATTCATCAGAAGAGACAAAGAAAGTCACTATATATTGGATAAGGGAACAATTCAACAGGAAAAGATAATTATAAATACATATCCACCCAAAAAAAAAAATCACAGTCTTCTAGGGTAGGGGATTTAGCTCAACCTTTCTTTCAAGCTCAAGGTCCCGAGTTTGATCCCTGGTACTGCACCCCCCCCCAAAAAAAAGAGAAATCATATCCACCAAATATTGGCTGACCAACTTGAAAAACAAACACCAGTGGACACAAAAAATCAGAGAAACACTAATACAACTGTAATACTCCACTGTCACAAATGGGCAGATCAACTAGATTAAAAAAATCAACAAAGAAATATCAGAAATATCTTTGAACGTAACCTTAAAAGAAAAAGATTTGATATCTACAGAGTGTCCTATTAAACAACAACAAAATATACATTCTTTTTAGCAGCACATGGACTTTCTCCAAATCAGAGCATATACTACTGGGTCACCAAGCATGCTTAAGTAAATGCAAAATAATTAAAATTAGGTTATAAGAACTTTATCATAATCCTTTTGTTTTACAGTTTTGAGGAACATATCTGCATTTATATTTGTGTGAGGAAGATGGCTGTGGTTGTTTGTCACCCCCATGCAGTTTGCAAATGGAACAAAATTTTTCCAAATACTTCTGTTTGCGAACTAAATTGTTTGCAAACAAAAGTGTGAAATGAAGTGTTACTGTACTTCCAAAATTTTTATGTGAATGGTCTCAATAACCCAATCAAAAGATACAATCCCAATTAAAATGCCAATAGCATTCCTCACAGAATTAGAGAAAATAATCCTAAAATTCATATGGAACCAGAAGAGGCAAGAATAACAAAAGCAATTCTGGGCAACAAGGGGCAGGCAAGAGGCACCACAATCCCAAACTTTAAGTTCTACTAGAAAACTACAGTGATAAAAACATCATGGTATTGATAAAAAAACACACTTGTGGATCAATGGAATAGAAAAGAGACTTCAAAAACAATCCCAGGCACACTCAGCTATCTTATCTTTGACAAAAGGGTCAAATACTTTCACTGAAGGGAAGACTAACAAATGATGCTGGGAAAGCTGGCTATCTACATACTGAAGATTGACTCTACACCCATATCTCTCACCATGTGCTAAACGAAAATCAATATGGATCAAAGATATAAAATCGAAACAGAAATACTTATCTGCTAGAAGACAAACTAGTAAACTTCTTGAAGATGTAAGTCTAAGCAAAAAATTTCTGAAGAGAACTTTGGTTGGACAAGAAATAATATACAAATCAATAAATGGGATTACATCAAATTAAAAAGCTTCTGCACATCAAAGGAAAACACAGAGTAGAAACAACTACAGAATAGGAGAAAACTTTTGCCAGCTACTCCTCAGACAAAAGATTCTAATATCTAGAATATTCAAAGAACTCAGAAAAATTAGACACCCCCAAATTTAAAGACCCAATATAAAACTGGACAGTACAGATAGCTAATAAATACATGAAGACATTTTCAACATCTCTGGCAATATGAGATTTGTAAATGAAAACAACACTGAGATTTCATATCACTCCAGAAAGAATCACTATCATCAAGAAATCAAATAATAATAAATGCCAGAGAGACTTCAGGGAAAAAGGAACCCTTCCCTGTTGTTGGTGGGAGTGTAAATTGTTACAACCATTATGGAAATCAGTATGGAGATTCCTTGAAAAACTAAAAATAGAAATTCCATTTGACCCAGCTGTTGCCCTTCTAGGTATCTTCCTGCATCTGTCATGTTAAAGACATGATAGTACAGTGTTACATGCATACCCATGTTTATAACAGCACAACTCATAATACCTAAATCTTAGGAGGAGACTGTAATGTGAACAGATGAATGGATTAAGAAAATGTGGTATTTATACATAATAGAATACTGCTTTCCCACAAAGAAGGATAAACTTTAGTGATTTATAGCCAAATAGGTGCACCTAATGTTAAGCAAAGTAAATCAGACACCCTGAATGATTCCTCTTATTAGAATATTGCATGGTTTTTGTTCTGTGAGAAACCCAATATATAAATAAAGTGCAAAGGGGCCAGGGATTTATCCCAGTGGTGCCTCCTGCCTTGCAGTCACAAGGCTTTGAGTTGGATCCCTAATACCAAAATAAATAAATAAATAAAGCAAGTGCAAAATAAAAGACAGACAATAGGAAAAAAGAAAGAAAGAAAGAAAAAATATTATTATAATCCAGCATGGCCAATGAATCTAAAAGTACCTTTTAAGAGTAATTCCTTAATGTATTTTTCTGCCTGTTAGCCTAGGTGTTAATCCATGTTTATGATAATTAACTTTATAAAGGCTTTTAAAATTAATAAACAAACCTGATGCTGGTAAACAAGAAAAAAAAATTTTTTTAAATAAAAAAAGAATTGAGATGTGTTATGTACACATACCACTTCTTCACGATGAATGTAATCATTATGCATTATAAACATATAAAATATTTTTAAAAGATACATACAGTATGTATGTTTCAGTGAATTGTCCACATTCCTTGTTAAAGTTGTAAAAGTACTAACATTTATTAAGACTGGTTGATTAATACTGGATGGCTTCATATTCTATGCTATAAAATTTTTTATTAATTAATTAATTTACTTACTTATTGCTATGTGGTTCAGTCTGGCCTTGATCTCATTATGTAGCCCAGGCTGGCCTCGAACTCATGGCAATCCTCCTGCCTCAGCTAGGAGCCTCGAATGCTGGGATTACAAGCATAGGCCACCATGTCAGGTATTACTCTTGTACTTTTGTAGATGCATGGAAACTCTTTTGATAAATACTGGTGAAGGCCAAGCAAAAAACAAACAAAACAAAGCAGCTCTTCTTGAGTTCAGCTTTCCTGCCTATGTGTGTCTGTGTGTGTGTGTGTGTGTGTGTGTGTGTATGTATGTATATATATATATATTTTTTTTTTTTTCCCTTCTTACTAGGAACTGAGCTCATGACTTTGCATTTGCCAGGCAAGCACAGAGCCACTAAGCTACAACCCTGGCCCCTGTGCTCAAGTTCTTTTCTCCCTGACCCAGCTCATCATGACCTCAGCCACATGTGAGGAAACAGTTCTCTCATAAAGGGAAGGGGAAAGACCGGAGATACTTACACTTCATCACTACCCCTTCCCTCAGGAAATTCCCCATCTTTTATCTCTGTCAGACACACATGAATCTTTACAAAGATTTTATAGCTTTCTTTGGTGCCAGATTTTGGAGGAAGCACCGGATAGGGTGTCAGTTCTTTTTGTCTGGCAGTATCCCTTCCTACCTTCATTTGGTAGAGCAGTTTTATTTCTATGGGGAGCAAACTCTCCCTGATTCTAAGTGGAACCAAGTGAAGAGTGTAACTCATAGTGCCTGCCTTCCCCAGTCACAGGGTGGGTGCATAACTGGGGTCTGTCCACACATGCATTCAATCTAAGACAATATTTGACCTATATGGATGGATGCGTGACCTGAGTCAAGTCAGTAAAAATCCTTTCCTACAAACTTATTCACAGATAGTAGAAGCAAGTTGGCTTTTCTCTCCCCTGGGATCACTAGCTGAGATGATTGAAGCTGGAACTGTCCTGGGCAGCTCTCCAGCTCAATTTCTGCAAGCCTAGAGGAAGCTCACATGTATTAGCTGAGAACAGGGTCAAAACACAGAAAAGCAGAGAGACAGAAGGAGCAAAAATGAGAGTGAGTGTGAGGAAGAAAAAGACTCTGCTTGGTTAAATTTTAGTCAGGTTTCTGAAACTTCTAGTCTATCTGTTCACTTTCTTTTATTTATTTTTAACAAAACATTTATTTGTACATTTTGGATATAGATAATGACAGCACTCATAAGGAATTTTTACCTGAACATGATATATCCTGCTTCTTCTTTTTTCCCCATTTCCCTCCTTGCCTCAAATCCTTCTCCCCTCCCTATATGCAAAAGCTTTGTTTCTATTTTTTCCTTCTATTTTTACTTTTTTTTTCTTGTCCCTTCTTCTCCCCACCCTGTTTCCCTTTCTGTTTGAACATTTTCTTCCCATTTCCCAATATCTATTATACATTTTAGCCCTTATTTCCACTTTTGGTTTCTTACACCAGAGAAACAATGAATATTTAAGCATGTGTGTCTGATTTATTTCATTTAAGAGTATGGTCTCAAGGTCCATCCATTTAGCTAGAAATGTCTCATCCTTCTTTATGGCAGAGTAGTACTCCATTTTACGAAAACCCCCACATCTTCTTTATCCATTCATCTGTTGATGGACATTTGGGCTGTTTCCGAGATTTAGCTATCACTAACTTGTGCACTTTCTTTTAAAACCCAAGTCTCAGTGAAGAGCCCTGCTGAGTCAGTTTACCAAGAACCTCCCAGCCTGGATATCTGGTCGCCTTCCATATCTGATCAGGTCCTTTGTCCTCTGCAAAGATGCCCTGGTGAAGTCTAATTGTCCTGGCTTGTCTTCAGCAGGAATCCTGTTAGGTCACTTCAGCCAGAGTCCCTCTTAATTCTGAAGTTTCCTCCTAGTAATTTTCCATCTACAGACCCATAACCTGTTCCTGGTGTAGTTTCACAAGCTGCTGTATTTAGAGTTGAGCTCTAAATCTTTCTCCCTTAATGCAATAGCCTGTGGCAGTGATCCTTGTTATTATTGTAGTGATCTGAGTAAAGCCTCCTTACAACGATTTAACAAGTATCTTTGAGTAATTTTTTTCGTTGACAAGAGGGAAATGATGATTTTAATTGTTAGACTCATTGAGACCCAGTCTGAAGTCCTTAAACTTTCCTCCATTTGAAGGTAGAAATCACTGTGTTGTCTTGTTAGTGTGCTTGACTTTGTTTTTATGTGTATCCTTAAAGTTCTTGACTAATGTAGAGAATAGTGCTGTAAGAACAGGCACTGCTCTCCACTTCAGAAGTGCTAAGACTGACCACCTAGAGTAGTGATTGCTATAGAGAAGGGCACTTGGAGCTTGCCGATACTCCCAGCTCCTGGGGAGGAGGAGAATCACAAGTTCCAGGCCAGCTTGAGCAATTTAGTGAAACCCTATCTCAAAACAAAAAATAAAATGGGCTGGGGATGTAGCTCAGTAGGAGGCACCAGGTTCATTTCCCAGCACTGCCCAAACAAAAGAGAGAGAAAGATGTGCTGAAAGAGGAATGACTCCTCCTTGATAAGCTCTTTGGTCATAGTATCCCTGACTTCCTGATGCTTTGGCACTGAACTACATTCTCAATCTTTATTATTATTTTTTACTTTGAGAAAGGGTCTCCCTGTCTCTTAATTGTGCAGGCTGGGCTCAAACTTGTATTTCTCCTGCCTCACCCACCCAGAGTGCTGGAGTTACAGTTGTATGCCATCCATACTTCGTATTCTTGCTCATGGATTTAACTCAAGATTATTGCTGGTTAAATTGGAGGATCTTTAATATGGCTATTTTTCAACAAAACATCATTTTTGCACAGCTATTAATATCTTCCAACACACAGATTCCTGTGGCAGTTAAAAGCAAAACTAAACTAAATCAAAAAAGCCCATCATCCATGTGACAATGGGCTCCCACAAGGCACATCCATCATCGTATCATGTACCAGACACTCCTTACAGGATTTTCTGTGATCCTGATATCTGCGCACATTCTGTATCAAGGCAGAGGCGATATGTAGAAATCTGGCAGCTATTTAGCAGGGAGGCCAGGGAGTGATGTGCCAGTATAATTAATGAGTGTCATCCCTCAGAAAGTGAGGAGGAAGGGGGTTGGGAAAGATGCCTTTCACCAATCAATGGCATTTAAAAAAATTGATGCATTCTTAGCCCTTTTACTGCTGGAAGGACCTTAAATCTAAATACTGCTGTAAAGGGCTTTCTATAACTACTTTACAGATGGGGGGTCCCTGTGCAGGAGGAAGCAGGGAGGATTCAACCCAAGATTTTTCTGCAGGGATGAATTGAGCTGTCAGCAGGAGGAGTCCCTTACCCTTAGAAAAATGGTAAATCCTTACTAGAAGATTACATATTGTGTAACCAGAAGGCTATCCAGAAAAGGTACTTTACTAGATAGGATATGTGAAAAAAAACACAGACCCCATTTCTCCAATTCCCCTTTAACCAGTGAAGGAAAGGATATTATTTGTTTTTCTATTGACTCTTTGGTAACCATGGAACGGTTTGTGTAACCTAGAGAGGCTATTTACTACCCACTGTCTAATCCCTTGTTGTTATTCCGATTGTCACAAGCAGAGGAAAATAGTTGTTCTGCTTCCAAAAACTTAGCAGTGTAACATAATTTTCTTGTTTTTAGTCAGTGACCTTTCTTTGATTAATTGTGTTTTGAAAAAAGACTGGAGGGGAGAGCTGTATTAAAAGATTATGGGAAAAAAAGATTATGGATATATATGTTTTAAACATTTCAGCACACACACACACACACACACACACACACACACTCACACACACACACACAGGACTCCCACCAAGTTCAGAATTGTTACTTTGGGAAAGGGTGAGGGTAGGAAAGGCCAGAAGTCGGTGTTTTAGTTGTATTTGTAATGGTTTATTTATTTAAAAAGGTTTGGGGGCAGGAGCATTACATAGTGTCTGTCTTTTTTTTTCCTTCACAATACTGGGGCTCAAACTCAAGACCTTGTGCTTGCCATGCAGGTGCAGAGCCACTGAGCTACATCTCCAGTTCCCATGTCTTGTTTTTGGTAAGTTTGAAATACTGCATGATTTAAAAATTTAAGAATTTGCAATGCTATGGAAATTAACTAAAACTATCAAAATCAAGAAGGCATAGGGCCAGTGATTTAGCTCAGTGGCACCGCTGCCTGCCTTGCAAATGCAAGGTCCCAAGTTCAATCCCTGATACACCCCCACAAGGAGAAGCACACAAGTGCTTTTGTTATGCACTTTATATCTGAGTTTATTTCAACATGTGCATCTGCATTTTTTCAGTTCCAGAAAAACAAGCATAGGAGGTTGGGGGACAGATAACTAATTGGTGAATGATGGCTTGTCTCGATGCCTTTTTTTTTTCCTTTTGGCTTTCCTATTCACCATGGAGATTACCAGCAAAACAAATCTCTAAAAAACACTTGTTTCCACAACAGAAAGCCATTTGGAGCCCAGAATTATTTATCTACCTTTCTTTCTTTATTTCTTGTGCTGGAAATGGAACCCAGGACTTCAGAGCATGCTAAACAGCTACACCCCAGCCTTACTTAGCTTCTTGTAAACTGGGGGTTTTGTGTGTAGCCATGTTTAAAAAAAAAGAAAGAAAAGAGAAATTTGGGAAGCTTTTTTTTTTTATGGGGCCAAAGAACTGCATATATTTTTTCTAAATCGATTTCTTCTTGGTACCTTGGCAGGAAGAAATTCAAGTGGTAATTCTGGCGGCTTTTTCTTGTTTCTGGAAGTCCAGGATTGCTTTCAGGATAAAGTTTCTTCTTGCCCATGGTGCTTTGCTGTGACATTGTAATTGCCTCTGTTGAATTGAATAATACAAATGAGCTGTTTCTATGGTATCCACTAAGTGGGATGAAAAGGTGAAACCCTAGATCTAGTGCCGAGAGGTCACAGTACTCCCCCCGCCCCACTAACTGTCTGTCAAAGTGGAATGGTAGTCAGGCCGGGCTCTTCAATCTCAGGGACTGATATGTAACTTCCTGAGCAAATTCACGCATGAAAAAAAAAATGACTTTGGGTTGTCTCTGAGCTCAGAAAAATCTCTGCCAAGCCCATCCCAACCGGCTTTCCCAAGTCTTATTGGAGGAGAATTTTAAACTGAAAGGTGAGTGAGGAGCGGAGTCCTCAGTCCCACCCAGCCAGGCTTTGAACTAACAATAGGGCAGGTTGAATGAAGGCTGATAAAAGGAAATCCTGGAATCGCAAATCCGGATCACAGCGCCGCAGCCTAAGCGAGCAGCGATCAGCGTTCCGGCTCGCATCCGTCCCATCAAGTCCGTGGGCTCGGTGGGTTTCAGCGACTTTTGAACGCCTGCTCTGTGCAAACTTTTGTGCCACGTATCCCCTTCTTCACCCCGAGCAGGTTGGCTGCTCCATTCTGCCAGCTACTAAACTGACCTGATTATGTAGTGCCGAGGAGTGGCATTTGGAAAGAGATTGGAAGATAAATTAAGAAGTGTATTACTTACACTCCCCAATTTTAGTTGTATTTTACTAAAAAGAGGGTTCCTAACATGTTATTTTCTTAGATTGGTAAAGAAAAACAAAAACAAAAGCAAAACAAACAAACAAACAAACCCGATAAGCTGGGTGGTTGGAAATTTTGGATGTGGTTCTAACACTTTGATGCAGGCTGCATATACTTCTGATTCCCGGAGCCCTTCACTTCCAACTTAGTTTCTGCAGATCCTTTACCCACCCACCGCCGAGGCTCTCCAGACTGCAGCCCCAAACCGAGCATCAGTGGGATGTTCAGGGGATCTTTGAAATTTGCCGGGGGTGGGGTGGAAAACACTTCAATTCCAGAGCGTCCGGTCCTTGTCCACTCGGAAGCCCCGCAGGAGTGTGTGGGCCGTGGGTTACAGGTCCACTTAGCCCGCGGCGGCTCCAGTCCACTCCCTCAGGCTCCAGTTCCTGATTTCCCTGGGAGCTGCGGGCCCTGGAGGGGGGGCTCCAGTGAAAGCGAGAGAATTTGAATGAGAAAGCAGGTTGTGGCGAAGGCGCGCGGCTCTTCCCAGCTCCTGGGGGTCCTCTGGCTGGCGGGGAGAATCGCCCACCCGGGAGGCCTTTGCTGACTCTCGGCAGGGGTCTGGAGTTGGAGTCACAGGGGCCAATAACTCTTCGCTCTGCCCTTAGGAGGTTGCTGCTGCGCCCAGGACTTTAGGATCCCTGCATCTGCTGAATACTCTGGGCTGAGGTGGGTGCTTTTGGGGAAGGAGGATGGAGGGGAAAGAAGAGGGTGTGCCGAGAACGGAGGACTTCAGCCGGCTCCGCAAGCCACGGAGCAGGTGGCCCGAGCCCGCTCTTGGCCGTCCCAGCCCGGACGCTGGATGGACCATGGGAGCCTGGCGCGTGGGAATCTCCCGAGCTCTGCTGGGGACTGGGTTGCGGCTGCTCGCGGGGTTCTGGGACGTGAGTTTGCCTGATCAAGAATTGAACTTGTGTCCCATGCAGTCACGGGTGGGGTTTCGCCCGTGAAGGCTCAAGCGCCGGTGCAGGATGCTACGCGCCGCCCAGGAGGGGGTCCTCGGGCTCCTGTCGGACCGCCAGGCGCTGCGGGAGAGCAGGTCCGCGTTTCCCGGCAAGGGGGAGTGTAGTGTCCATTAAACTTGGGAGTCTTAGGTGACCACTGACCCCACTCAGAACCCTCTCAAAGAAGAGCTGGTGCTTGGCCCCAGGAAGATTTACTCTATTGCCCCTTCCTGGGACAAACGCAGGGCACCGAGCAACGCGGCGCGGTGCAGAGTCCTAGCCGCGGCGGCGCACTCTGCGCCTGCGCGGGTTCCCTTGGCGACGGCTGAATGGGTCGGAGACGCCAACCCAGCGAGTTGGAGCCGGGTCTCCTGTTGGGCTCTGGTCGTTCTCCCTCATTCCCTCCCCCCTCCCCCCGACATTTTCGTTTTGTTTGTACCTTCGAATCAACTTAGGATCTCCTTTTTGCCTTAGGAGTTCAGCACTAAAATAAGAGGTCACTTGATAAAAGAAAAAACCAAAATTAAACTAAATCTTTCCTCACCTTTATCATTATATCATAGAAACAAAAGTGAGAAATTGACTGTTGGGGCAGTAATTTAGGTCCCTCATTTTGTATCCCATGAAAGCGCGGACAAAACAATACTTCCTGGTGTGGAGTATTTAAAAAAAAACTCAGCGAGGGATTGGCCTGGAGCCACCGTAACGTTAAGAAGCGGACAGACCTGTGCTGCTTTCTTCAGGTGGAGAGGGGCGTGTACCGCCCAGCAGCTCCCTTGACCCCTGGACACCGACGCTTATGACAGCCACTGGCGTTCCGAAACGGACCAAAGTAAAACAAAATAGAATAGAAACAAAAGCTTTCCCCAAAGAGACATTGCTTTTCCATCTGTCTCTTAAGTTTTGGGCTCCGCAAGCCTGCTCATTGACTAGTTTTCTTAAGCATTTTCATTTTCTTAAATTCGTGAGTCTTGACAGCCCCAGCCCCTCTTTTAAATCCCATTTGTTTACACACAGGCGAGCATTTGGCAAGAGTACACATCTTAAGGAGAATGTAGTGGCATCTGTAGCTTGTTGCTTAGTTTTAGTTTTTTTTTTTTTTTTTTTTTTTTTTTTTTGGTACTGGGGATAGAGCTCAGGTCTCTGGGCTTGCGAGGCAGGCAGAGGAACCATTGAGCTAAATCCCCAGCCCAATTGCTTAGTTTTAAAAAGACTGAATCAGTATTTGGTAAAGTGATTGAGACCTAGTTAAAATTACATAAACATTTACTAGAATTACATAACTGCTAATAAAAGTTTAAAATGAAATGACTTTTCCTGGAACAAAGTGTGGCACAAAATACCTTGGATTGTTCTGTATCCTATTTTTAAGCAAATTGCTTTCCAGAATTTCAAGTGTTAATTAGTGGTAGAAAGTTGAAGATAATGCCCTTCTACTGCCAGCAAATAAAGTCAACATACTACTTTTCAAATGATTAGCAACATGCTAAATTCTTGTTCTCATGTTTGGTCATAAATATGCCTTGTGTAATGTATCTTGTGCAAATATTAAAGTTTCTATTAAAAAATGGAAAAACTTAGTTGTCAGGTTCAGGTTCTTTGTGACCCTGTTTGGTGGTTTGAAACAGGAACGGGCTGTGATTCCCTAATTCTCAGTGACATGTGTTTCTGCTGGTTCCAGGAGGTAAACTGCAGTTTTAGCAGATCATGGGATAATGAGATTGGGAGTGCTCCTGGGAAATCTGTGAGAGGCGCTGGGGAGGAGACAAAGGGAGGGAAGGTTGGTGGGCAGAGCCAGGATTTATATTTGTGCCAATTTAATACTAAATTTTGTTAAAAATTATTGCTTTTGTTTGATACATTGCCCACATCAATTTCAATTAAATTTAATCTTTAAATCAGAATTTATGTTTAAATTTATATCATTTAAATCATTTAATTCTTTAAATGTATTCTTCTGCATACTTATAGGGATAGAATTATAAAAATAGAATGTGATAAAGGTGCTTCATGGTAGGGTGCAGACTTCTAGATCCAGAAACAAATGCTTAATCTTTGATTAAGAAACACAATTTTTTAGCAACTTAGACAAGACGATATATATGTTAGAAAACATAAGCACCTGTCTACTTACATCTTTGTAGTACAGGCTTGGCCCTAAAAGTTTTACTCTTAGCAAGTGTGCAGCACTCAGCTTGGGAGAACACAGAAACCTTCATCTCAGGTTTCTTGGACGAGGGTAAGGTGATTCAGTAGTCCTTTGTTCTGGCTCCACGTTTCATGACATAATGAACCTCCTGCCAGCTTCCTTCTAAGAATAATGTTGGTCTGCATGGTTGAAGGATCATGACTGTTATTTCTCTGAGGGAAAAGGAGGGGGAGAGTTTACAAAATTATAGAAGGATAAAAGGAATAGAGCATTTAAACATTTTAGCTTGTGAGCTGGAATAATTTCTAGGCACTTTTTTTTTTTTTTTGGGTACATGGGATCGAACGCAGGACTTAGTGTTTGCAGGGCAGGCAGCAGAACCACTGAGCTAAATCCCCGGCCCTTTCTAGGTGTTTTTAATGAGTTTAGGTATATTGAAATCCGCTACAGCCATGACAAACTTCTGGCAAAATATTGAGCAGGGTTGACAACACTTTCTCTTCTCATTTTTAGGACGTAGATGCTTAGGGAGATTCTGGTCTTCTTTTTTTCAACACCTCATGAGTCTAAGGATAATTATAATTATAAGCTAAGAGAAGCATGCTGAGGAGCATCCCCCATTTGGTTATTGCTCTTTGTCTAGGAAAATCAGACTTGGCTGTGAATTGTGGACCAAGTGGTGCAGAACTCATTACTTTGAACAATGCCTCCTCGGCCTGGGAAGCATGTTCCTCTTCTCACTAGCAGGGGCTTATCCCAGGCTGGCTTTGGTCACAAGGAAAATCATTTAGACACAGTTCAGTGGATACTCACTCACATCTCTTTGACACCCATGACCATTTTTGTTTAAGGAAAAATCCAGTATTGCTGTGATAGGGTGTGCCAAATTGGAAGTGTGTTTTAAGAAACCCATGAAGAAGTTTACACAGCTTTTTGTTATTACCATCAAGGTTCCTGTCTTCTGTGCTTCAAAGTGGAAGAGGACAGGATAACGCAGAAAGGACAACCAGGAGAACTTTTACAGCAAAGTTAGAATTTTTTTTTTAACCAATACTGAATTTTGGATCACCAAACTGAATGTCTATGCCTCATTGTCATTAACTTATAGAAAATGATGACTACCATATATAATTATATAAATCAGGAAACCAGGGCTTAAAGTTACTAAATGATTTTCTCATTCACATAGCTGTTAAATGGCAGAACTGGGATGAAAATACAAAGTTACTGATTTCTAATGATCTCGCTGTCAGGAAATTTAGAGAGGAGACATCAAGTCTTTGTTTTAGACTTGCTATTTGCATTCATATGAAATTGCTATAGTTTTGGATGCAAAATGATGAAGCATCAGCAATTTCATATGGTTTTACATAACACTTAATAGAACTGACATGTGATGTGCACCTTGTGATAATATGTTTGGTTATAAATATATATATATATTATGACAACACATATAATATATACCTATAAAAAGAGTCATTTTTCAGTGTATACACATACATTTTGGCCTGAGGAATTTTTGGATGATTGATTTCAACAGAAATCAAGTTTTCCCTGGTAATTACTTTTCTGTAGGTATCTTAAGCAAAGGATTCTGCAAGAAAAGGAAGAAATGAACATACAATGCTCTTAACGTGTGAGTGGGCATTGACTATGTCTCTGTGCAACTCACAATAAACAAGAGATATTAGAATTGTTTACCGTGGTACTGATGAGGCTCAGGGTAGTTAGTTTCTTGCAAAAGAACTGAGTATGGAACAGAATGGGAATTTGGACCCATGTATATATTTTTTGTATGTTCTATTACATAATTATGTTGCCACACAGGGACCTAAGATTAAATTTATGAAAAACACTGAGTTGTTTTGATTTGCAAATTCCCCACCTCAGGTAAAGTACTGAAGGTGGAAGTGTTTCTGATCAACTTTTTGGTGAGTGGAGAAGCTGCTTCCCCGTATGGGAGGTTAAGAGGTTATAAATTCAGGTCTGGTTCCAGAAACACATTCAAGACTTTGTTTATAAACTGAGTTGGCTATTTGTTTAGAATTGAGTAGTGTTTAGATTCTGTTCTTTAGAGGTCTTTCCACATCAAAGTGGCCCACTTATCACTTCTGAATTGTCAATTTGATGTTGGTCTGAGAAAAACTTTCTTGGTTTTAAAGTGTGTTTTCTGGCAAGACTCAGATATTAGTTTTATCCTGAGTAAACTTCTGCTTATTTTTCTTGAAGTAGTATTGAGAAACTTACTGTGGAAATGAACTAGATAATGTTTTCCTATAATTCTCTTCAAATTGAGTATCAGATTTACCTTGGAAAGTTACTGAAAATACCTAAAGTTATGCCAGAAGCTGGAATTTTGGCACTCCGAAAACCGCGCTGCTGTTGTACTTGGAGCTTGCGATTGGATTGTACTGAGCTGTTTTCAGATTTGCAGTATGTCTGAGCTAGGTTACCTATCTGTGGAGAAAGTGAGGCTCAGAAATGTCCATGCTTATGCAGTCAATCTGGGGAAGATGAAGACTTGAACCTAAATCAGCTGATGCCTGGTCTAGTGTTCTGAAAAGCACACCTCCCTCTTGGGCCTTCCTAGGCTCCAACTCTAAGGGTGAAGAAAAGGCTGAGGATCTCAAAAATGGAATAATGGATTGGACTCTGCATCAGAATGAAGCTTCTACTTCAGACACTGCACAGAAAGATCTCTAAGTTTTGCTCTTCTTGAGTTGTTTTCTGTGGCTCTTTCTAGCCTCTTTTCTCTGTGGTTGGTTCTTCTGAATTTAGCAAGAAATGTAGGAACTTGTCTAGCTATTCTGTGCCACTGGAAGGTGGGAAGACCTATTTCAGTGCTAGTGAATGTGAGTTACTGATTAACCAATAGAAGGCAATCATGGTTTCGCTTTCATCTGTCTGCATTTCCTTGTTGGTAGTTCACAAGAGTTAAATATTTGAATTCAGCTTCCCAGTTCCATCTTCCTTCTCTCTTCAGTTTAGTTGAAGAGGCCTCTGGACCCCAGAACAGATCTCTATGAAGTGCAAATAAGTCCTCTGAAAATTATGTCCAGTGGGAACTTGGAAAATCTATTCAGGTTTTTCAGACATCAGAATCGTGGATCAGAAATTCAGCGAGTTAATTAACTGGTAATTGTATGCAATTTAGTTCTCTAGACTCCTGTTTTCTTTTTGCCAAACAACTCTTTAATAATATGGGAGGTATTAAAAAGAAAATTTATTTTTTCAAAAGAGATTCTTTATGGAAAAGGGTAATGTGTTCATAGAAGGAGTTAGGATTATTCAAAGATTCTTTGATTTTTATTGCAATTTAGAGACTTTTGGTTCTGTACAACCACTTGTGTAAAAAAAGGGAGGTCTGAGAGAGAGAGAAATCATTTTCTTATATGCATATAGATCATCTCTGGGAGGATATACAAAAAATGAAAACAATGTTTGTTGCTGGGGGGACAGAGGGCAGAGGTAAACTATTAGTTATATATCTTTTGGTGCCTTTTGAATTTTAAAACTCTCAATTTAATAAATAAATAAAGAAAGAATTCTTGGGTTTCAGTAAGAACTAAGTAATTAATGTCCTTTTAGCTCCCAAGTGTTAGATATAAAAGACTGAGAAGCAATTTTAAAGGAAAAGCAAAATAATTTTCTTTTTGTAAGTTTCATCAAAATTTACATCTAGTAATTTTAAAAACTAGTTTATTCTAACCTCTTCTGTATTTCCTGATAGTTCTTGGGAAGTGTTTTGCAAAGTTTCATATTTTTCTTCCCTCTTATAAAAAGCATCACTATTGGCTGCAGCCAGATTCAGTGGACCAATGGAAATCAGACTCGTTCAACTCTGGAGCAACTAAATGTATCTTGGCAATGTGTTTATGCGGTGCAACTAGCAAGTTTCATTTTTCAGTTTAAATTTTTTTTTATCTTGCCCATTGGTTTTTCCTTAGAGAGAAATCAGTACAGTGTAATTATTCCTGTATTTTCCTGAACAATGTCTGAATGTGAATGTCAGAGGAATATTTTCTGCTTAAAAGAAAAACTAAACAAAACAACACACACAAATACACACACACACACACACACACACAACCCAAGAGAAAACCCTCCTTTAAGATCATATACAGTTATTTTACCATAGCTTTTTTGTTGTTAAGTAGGTTGTGAATGGGAAGTATTTTCTGTTTACTGGATGAATTATTTTCTGTTTACTGGATGAATCATTAAGATACAATCTTGGAAGAGTGAGCACAAACTGTGTACCAACTTCTTTTTCATTTGTCAAAAGAGAGAAATGTGAAATCTATTATTTACTGTCCAAGTTTCAGTCAAAGGCAAAAACTCAAGTCAAGACAAGATCTCAGCATACTGTTGAAAATTATCTCAGTCTTGGTGAAGAAAGTGAAAAGACTATATTTTTTTCATAGAATGCTTATTACTATGTTAATTTTTTGTCTTTGGGAAAGAATAACTGAATAGATCATACATTCTCAAGGTTACATAGTTTAGAAATTTAAAAGAGAATTTAGAGAAAATTCTCTCCATATTTCTGTCTGTCACCCATTCAACTCATTCTCTAATAGACCAGCAATGTTATTAGTTTCTTATATATTTTTCAAAGAAATTTATCTATCAAGATAATACATGTTTTTCATTCATTTAAAAGTAAAATGGCAGCACACTAGCTACATAAGTTTTTGTTTGTTTGTTTTTGTAGTGCTGAGGATCTAATCCAGAGCCTTGTGTATGCATGCTAGACAAGTGAACTGCATCTCCAGTCCAGCACAATTTTTACATTTTATTTTTATCTTGTAATGGTATATGAGTGTATTATTATATTAGAATATAGAGCTTCCTTATTTTATTCATTTTGAAAATTTATTTATTTAAATGCTGGGGATTGAACCCAGGGTCTTCACACTGAGCTACATTTCCAGATTTTTTTTTTATTTTTGAGTCAGGGTCCTGCTAAATTGCTAAGTTGCCCAATTTGGGCACAAACTTATGGTCCTTCTGCTTCAGCCTCCCAGAGTGCTGGAATGACTAAGAGAATATACCACCACACTCAGCTGTTCATACTTTTTATTATTTCCTCTCTTTTACTGAATGTGGGAACAATGTGCTTTTGTTTTTCTAATTTCTTGAGGTATAACATTAGATTATTTACTTGAGATATTCTCTTTTGAGATGGTCACTTGTTGCTATAAACTTCCTTCTTAGAACTGCCTTTGCTGAGTTCTGTAAGTTTTGGTATGTTGTATGTTCATGTTTGTCTCCAGATATATTTGAATTTCACCTTTGGTTGTTCAGGAGCATATATTTTTTAAATTTAATTTTTATGCATCTATGAATTTTCTGAAATTTTTCCTATTGGTAATTTCCTTTTTTTATTTTTCTTAATCCATTTTCTTTCAAGGTAAATATTGGTGGATAAAGGCTTACTATTATCATTTTGTTAATTGTTCTCTGATTTTGCAGATCCTTTGTTAGTTTCTTGCCATATCCTTTGTAATTAATGATTTTATCTAGTTATATGCTTGCTTTTTAAAAAAATAATCTTTTAAAGAAAAAAAGTATTGCGTCTATTGGTACATTTGAGGTGTTCATTATGATCACATTCATCATTGGGAATTTGCGTCTGTACATGATATATCTTGGTTCTTATGTTTTTCCTATTCCCTGCCCTCTCTTCAACCCCTCCACCCCTCTCTGTGTACATAAGCTTTGTTTCCATTTTTTCCTTCTTTTAATTTTTTCCATATTTTCTATAAGATTTTGCTTTTAACATTTTTATTAGTACACGTTTATGGTATATAATGACTGTACTCATAATGGAGAGTTGGTCCACAATACCGATTCCTTTTACATCTTTTCCTTATCCTCCCCTTCCTCTATCTCTTAGATCTCTTCTCATTTGCAAAAGATTTATCTCCTTTCCTATTATCTGACTTTTATTTTGCTCTTTGCCTTATTTATGTTTTGGGTTTCTCATATAAGAGAAACTATTTTTCTTCATTTTTACCACGAGGCTTACACAAAATATCTTATCATTACACTGGCTAGTCTAAGGTAATAACAACTTAACTTTTTTTTTTGGTACTGGGGATCTAACTCAAGACCTTGCTTTTGCGAGACAAGAACAGTGTTGTGAGCTAAATCCCCAGTTGATAACAACTTAACTTTGATCCAATAAAAATACCCAACATTTTTATCCCCTTAATTTTATGTTTTTCATGTGATAATCTATATCATTTTATACTATATATCCCTTACATATTGCTGTTATTTTAATAATTTTGTCTCTTAATCTTTGTATTAAATAAGTGACTTACACACTACTGTTACAGGATCAAAGTACTGTGTTTTGCATTTAACTGTATACTTTTACTAGGTACTTTTATACTGTCATATGTTTTTGTGCTACTAATTAGTATCCTTTTCTTTCAGGCTGAACAGTTTCCTTAAGTGTTTCTAGTAAGACAGGTCTAGTGGGAGTGAAGTCCCTCAGCTTTTATTTGTCTGGGAAAGTATTTATCTCTCCATTTCTGAAGGATAGCTTTGTAAAGTACTCATGGTTGGCAAGATTTTTTCTGTCCTTCAGCACAATGAATATATGTATCGTTTGACAGTTTCCTGACCGCTGAGGTTTCTCTTGAGAAGTCTGTTCCTAGAGTTATGTAACTGCTTTATATATATGATATGTTTCTTTTCTCTTTCTGATTTCAATATCTTTTGTCTTTGAATTTTGACATTTTGACTACAATATCTCTTGGTATAGTGTTGTTTGGATTGAATATGATTGGAGACCTTTGATTCTCTATACCTAGGTATATATCTTTCCCCAGATTTAAAAAGTTTTCTGCTTTTACTTCTTTATATGTTATCTGGCTCTTTATCTTTCCCTTTTTCTCTTTAACTCCCATAACTCAAATAATTCTGTCTGTGTGTGTGTGTGTGTGTGTGTGTGTGTGTGTGTGTGTTTATACTAGGGATCAAACCCAGGACCTCACTTGTGCTAGGCAAGTGCTCTATCACCAAGCTATATCCCTAATGCAGATATTTGCTCTTTTGATCCTATGCCATAAATCAAGTAACCTTTTTTCATTCTTTTTGATCCATTTTTCTCCTTCAGCTCTATACTTTCAAGTAACTTGTGTCTGAATTCACAGATTTTTTTTGTGTTGTGATCTGTTCTGCTGTTGGTGTTCTCTACTGCATTTTTCATTTAAATCATTGTAGTTTTCAGCTCTACAATTTGATTTATAAATAATTTCAACCTCTTAAATTTCACATTTTTGTCACATTGTTTTCCTGATTTCATTCATTGTTTCTCTGTATTTTCTTGAAGTTCACTCATTTTTCTTTAGACACTTATGATTGGTGTAGTACAAGCTTGTTAAAATGTGGGCAGGGCTAGCATTTGTTAGGTAGCTTAGCTCCAGAATGGGTCTGGAGAGTGAGTTATGGTTACTGTTCTGGAGTCTGAAGTTGTGTAGACCTTCTCAGCTCTGATTTTATTGGCACAGGCCCAATGCTAAGGTCTGAGGCAAAGTCTGGTGCTTACTTTTCTCACATTTCCCCATGTAAAGAGTATTTCTCACCATTCTGTGCTGTCTGGGGTTGGGGAAAGGATGATAGGGGTAATGTGAAACTCTGTTCTACCCGCTTTAATGTCTTTTCTAATTTCTGTGTTATTCTCAGGTGCACAGTTTTGCGCATATCCAAATATAGCTATAGGATATACTTTTAGAAGTAGGAGTGCTGAGTCAAATGTATATACATTGTAATTTTGATAAGTATTAAGTTGGCCTACATGGAGTTTGAAGAATTTTTACTTCCATCAGAAATGTCTCACAGTGATGATTTCTCCATACCCTCGTCACACTGTGAAGCTTCATGAATTTTTTTATTTTTTTATTAATCTGATAGGTAAAAATTAATATCTTGGTGTAGATGAAACTTACTTTACTCTTTTTCACTTGTAGGTGACTTTTACATCTCATTTTGTGTTTTTTACAGTGCTGGGGGATTGAAACCAGAACCTTGAACACATTACTACTTAGCTATACCCCAACCCACAATTTTCTTCTTTAAAATTGATTTTGCTTTATTAGTCCATGTTTGCAATTTATAATGCTTACAGTCATTGTAGGGAATAGGTGCATGCACTTAACATATCTTAATTGTTTTATTCCCTCTCCCTTCTCCCTCCTCTCTCTACCTACTAACTGCAATTTTTTAAGCTAGGTTTTACATTTATTAGAGGTATGAAAAGAAATAAACATGCTCTGCAGAGCAAGTTCAGGCCCACTAACTCTATAATCTACAATCCATAGTGTGAAAGGAAGAATGCAGTGGTCACTTCGTGCATTTTCATTTTATCTATCTATCTATCTATCTATCTATCTATCTATCTATCTATCTATCTATCTATCTATCTATCTATCTATCTATCATTTATCTATTTTGATACCAGGGATCGAACTTGGGACCTTGTGCTTGCAAGGCAGGCAGTGAAACCACTGAACTAAATCTCTGGCCCTCATTTCATTTATTTTTAAGTTCATGTTTGCAATATATAATGATTACATTTAGGGTGAATTGTTGGCAGATGTACTCAACATATCTCAGTTCTTTCCATGTTCCCTTCCTCTGTCATCTCTCATAGTCTCCATTTCTTGGTCCCTTTTCCATTTGCAAAAGGTCTGTGTTCCTGTTTTTTTTAATCTGTCTTTTATTTTGCTCTTTAATCACACTTAGATTTCACACATAAGAGAAATTATATAGTATTTAAGCCCTTTTTGTCTGATTTATTTTATTTAACATTATATTTTGAATCCCAACTGTTTCCCTACAAATAACCCAAATTTATCCTTCTTTATCACCATCTACTATTGCATTGTATATTAGATACTACATTTCTATATCCATTCATTTCTTGATGGACATGAAGTGGTTTCCAAGATTTAGCTCTTACAAATTATGTTGCTATAAAAATTAGTACACATGTATTGCTGCATTATGATGTCTTTAACTCTTTTGGAAAGATGCCTAGAAAGGGATTAGCTAGGAAAATGGGATTTCTATTTTTAGTTTTCTTGAATCACTATACTGACTTCTGTAATGGTTTTACTAGTTTACATTCCCACCAGCAAGATAGGAGGATTCCTTTTTCATTGCAGACTCACTAATATTTTATTTGCTTTTTTTCCTTTTATTGAGTTTATTGGTACATTTTAGGTATACAGTACAATTACATTCATTATTGGGATCTTGTATCTTTACATTGACAGGTCTTTGTTCTCATTTTTTATTTGCTTTTTTAATGATTTTCATTGTTTCTGACATAAGATGAAATCTCACTGTTTTTAAGATTTGCCTTTCTCAAATGGCCAGCAGTGTCAAACATTTTTCATGTATTAGTTGGCCACTGTATTTCTTCATCTGAGAATTTCTATTTTTAGTTGTCCATTTTTTGACTCCATGGTTTATTTTGGAGAAGTCTATTTTTTTGAGTTTTTTAATATATTCTAGATATTATTTCTCTGTTTATGGAATAGCTAACAAATTTTTTTCCATTCAGTAGGTTTTTGTTTACTCTGTTTTTCTTTTGCTATGCAGAAACCTTTAAATTTGGTATAGTCCCATTTGTTGACTTGCTATTATTTCTTGGACCACTGGAATTCTCTCAGAAAGCCCTGGCCCTGCCTGTGATTTCAAGAGTGTTACCTATTTTATATGCCAGCAGGTTGTTTCTGTTTTCATGTTTAGATCTTTCATCCATTTTATTTTTATTTTAGTATAGCACATGGTGAAAAATATGGGTCTAGCTTCTATCTTCTGCATGAGGATAGCCAATTTTTCCAATACCATTTGCAAAACAGGCTGTCTTTTCTCCAGTGTATGTTTTTGGCTCTTTTGTCAGAGATCAGGTGGCTGAATATGTCTGGGTTTTTTCTCTATCTTCTATTCTGTTTCATTGATCCACAAGTCTGTTTTTGTGCCAATACCATGCTGTTTTTTTTTTTTTAATGTAGCTTTATAGTATAATTTGAAGTCAAGGATTGTGATGCCTTCTGCTTTCCTTTTATTACCTAGGATTGTGTTTGTTATTTTCAGTCTTTTCTTGTTTCATATGAATTTTAGGATTTCTTTCTCTAATTCTGTGAGGAATGTTATTGGCAGTTTGCTTAGGGTTGCGTTAAATTTGTATGTCAAATTTGGAAGTACTGTATGGCCATTTTGACAATATTAGTTCTGCCTAAACAGGAACATGGTGTATCTTTCCATTTTCTATATCTCAAAGATATCCTCTTTGATCTCCTTTTTCAGAGTACTGTAGTTTTCATAGTAGGGAACTTTTACTTCCTTAGTTAGATTAATTTAATTTTTCTTGATGCTATTGAGGAGGATATTGTTTTCCTAATTTCTTTCTCAGTGAGTTCATTATTAGTGTACAGGAATGGTACTGGTTTTTGTGTGTTGATTTTATATCCTTCTACCTTGCTGAATTTGGTTATTCTAGAAATCTTTTGGTGGGGTTTTTTGGTATTTCTGTGTAAAATATCATGTCATCTGCAATGATGATAATTTTATTTCTTTCTTTAATATATTTATCTCTTCTGTCCTGATTTCTCAAATGTTTTAATTATTTTATTGAACAAGAGTGTTGATAGTGGATATCCTTCTCTTATTTCTGATTTTAGAGGGAAAGTTTTTAGCTTCTCCCCAACTAATACAATGTTGGCCATTAGGAATACAGTTTTCCATTCCTAATTGCATTAATGTGAGTCTTTTCTCTTCTTCTTTTGTTAAGTTTGGGTAAGGGTTTATCTATTTTATTTTTTCAAAGAACCAGCTCTTCAAATTCTTGATTTTGTGTATGACTTTAAAAAAAATCTCAATGAAACTAATTTCTGCTCTGATCTTTAAGTGATTTTACTTCTTAAACTAGGTTTGGGTTTAGACTGGTTTAAAAATATTTTTATGTTTATTAGTACATGCTTACATTCACTGTGAGGTTTGGTACATATACATAACGTCTTTTTTTGGCAGCATCAGGTTTATTCAATTATTTTAAAGTATCAAATTAACTACCATAAATACAGATTAGCAGTCAGACTAACAATAAAAAACCATGTAAAATAGTTATATGAAATCCACATACACTTTTAGATACATTGGACATGCTGGAGTAGAATAACTTCTTTTTCTTTCTTTTTTCCTATTGTCTGTCTTATTTTGCACTTTATATTTCTCACATAAGAGAAACAGAATGATAGTTAAGCTTGTGCATCTGATACTTTGCTTAATATTGTAACCTTAGGGTGCACGAATTTTGCTATAAATGACTCATGTTTACCCTTCTTTGTGGCAAAGCAGTATTCCATTATGTATAAATACCATATTTTATTTATCCATTCATGTGTTGATGGACATATAGGGTGCTTCCAAGATTTGGATATTATAAGTTGTGCTGCTATAAACATGGGCATGCATATATCACTGTAATATCATGTCTTTTTGTGTGTGTGTGTGTGCCAGGGATTGAATTCAGGACCTTGCTTGCGCTTGTGAGCCAGGCACAGTGCCACTGAACTAAATCCCAGCCTTTATAAGATCATGTCTTTAACTCTGTCAGGAAGATACCTAAAAGGGGAATGGTCAAATGGAATTTTATTTTTAGTTTTTTTTTGTTGTTGTTGTTCTGAGGATTGAACTCTGGACCTTGTACTTGCAAGAGGCCGTGGCACCACTAAGCTAAATCCCCGGGCCTATTTTTGGTTTTTGAGGAATCTCCATACTGATTTCCGAAGTGATTGCACCAGTTTATACTCCCACCAATGTAGAAGGGTTCCTCCTGGCATGTAGCTTCTGCAGCATTTCTTTTTGTTTGATTTCTTGATTATAGCCATTCTTTCTGGAGTGAGAAGGAATCCCAGTGTTTTCATTTGCATTTCTTATGTGGCCAGAGATGTTGAATATTTCTTTGTGTATTTTTTGGCTCTTTGTACTGCTTCATCTGAAAAGTATTTATTCATTTCAGATGACCAGTTTTTAATTTAGACTTTAAATTTGGGGATGTCTAAATTTTTTGAGCTCTTTGTATATTCTAGATATTAGTCCTTTCTCTAAGCAATAGCTGGCAAAATTTTCTTCCCATTTTGTAATTGTCTCTTCACTCTGTTTGTGTTTTCCTGTGCTTTGCAGAGACATTTTAATTTGATGTGATCTCATTTGTTTTTTTGGTGAATTTTTTTTTTTTTATTGAGTTTATTGGTACAATCTAGGTATACAATACACTTACATTCATCATTGGGATTCTGTATCTTTACATAATAGGTCTTGATTCTGATTTTTTCCCCTTGTCCCTGTCCTCCCTTCACCCCCTCCTCCCCTCCCCATTTACAAACACTTTATTTCCATTTTTCAGTTTCTCATATTTTTTCCCTCTCCCTTATTACTTTCCCCCCACCCTTCCCATTTTCCCTACACCTGTAGCCCTTTACTTCCTATTTCACATTATTAATTATCTCATTAGGATCCTGTGTACTATTATCATTTTTCACATCAAAGAAACTATTCGGTATTTCAGTTAAAGAAATCTCTGTATGAACATTAAAAATAGGGAATCCTAAAATAAAACTAAAAAGGAAAGTAAAAGAGAAAAGCCAATGATGTAACATTAAAATAATCCTTAATTCTGGAGATGAAAATGGTCCCTGAACATATTTAAATTGCTTCTTGCTCTTATAATCTTATCTTATTATTTTTTTCATTATTTAGAGAATACTTTATTAGTTTCTGTAATAAAACCCACGTAGATAGGACCTTACATATTTAGTATGATGTGTTACCCCTGTATACATGGAAAAAAATAAAAAATAAAAATGAAAAAGTTAACATTGCTAGACCAATATGGCTGTCCATTTCTGTACAATGCCAAGTCAACACAGTAAATTGGGATGACTTTTTCCAAAATTGGCAGCACCGTTAAAGTTTCCCAAAATTCAATTTATATATATATGTATATATATATTTATATTTATATAAAAAGACTAATAATAGCAGTATGTTATGCATCGATAGCAGCAACAGCTTTTCCAGGTTCTGCAGTCATCTGAACAAAATTATAGACGTTCAGCACATTCCATTAAACAAAACAAAACAAAAAGAAACAAAGAAAAGAATAATATCCAGAAAACAGCAAAGCTCTGTTGCTGTTGTGGTACCTGGCACCATTTTTTTTTTATTAGCATCTTAATCATCATCTGGAAAGAGAACAGTCTAGAGTAATATCATTAAATGTAGCTCTGATAAAGCACAGTCCCTACTGTGTATCATACAGCAGGTATAAGATATTTTACATTTATAGAGGTATGATACAGTGCCGTCCTACATCAATAATACTAGAATCAGTTTTGGTTTGAAATTTACTTTGCAAATAAGATTGCTACCCCTGTTTTTTTCTGGGCTCCTGTCACATGGAGAATTGTTTTCTATCTTTTCACTTTCAGTCTATGGGCTTCTTTTTGCACTAGGTGTGTTTCTTGTATACAACATATTGTTGGATTTTGCTTCTTATTCCATTTTGCCAGTCTATTTCTCTTGATTGGTGAGTTGAGGCCATTGACATAGCTGGTTATTACTGATATGTACTGACTTATTATTGACATGTTATTGGCCTTTTGTTGACTCTTTTTACTTTTTCACCTTCTCCTTTTAATTTCTTGCCTTGCCTATTTGATTTGCTCTGTTGGGTCTCATGGCGTTGTTGCCTTCATTGTCCTTTACTAGGATATTGTTTAGAATTGCTTGTAGTGCTGGTTTGGTATTCATGTAGTTTCTCAGGTGTTCTTTGTCGTGGAAGTGTCTTATTTCCCCATCCATTTTGCAAGAGAGTTTTGCAGGATACATCAGTCTAGGTTGGAGGTTGTTCTCTTTTAGTACTTGAAATATCTCATTCCAGGCTTTCCTTGCCCCAATGGTTTGTGTGGAAAACTCTGCTTTGATTCTGTTGGGCTTTGCTTTATATGTGATTTGTTTCTTTTCTCTTACTGCTTGTAGTATTTTGTTCTTCTGTTGGGTTTCTGGGATCTGGATTATTATATGTCTAGGTGTAGATTTTCTTTGATTGTAGCTAGTTGGGGTCCTATGTGCCTCAGTTATCTGAATGTCAAATTCTTCCCCTCTGTTTGGGAAGTTTTCTGTCATTAATTGTTTGAACAACTTTTTAAAGTCATTTGTATTTTCTCCTGCTACTTCATGTATTCCTATCAGTCTTATGTTATTCTTCTTTGCATTATCTAGGAGTTGTTGGATGGATTTCTCATGATCCCTTACTGTTTTTAAGAGACCTCTCTTTTCATGGTCACTGACTGCAATCTTATCTTCTATATCTGAGAGTCTATCTTCGCATTC
>NW_022900949.1:63302956-63352169 GCF_012274545.1 Fukomys damarensis
GACTTCCATTTTGCTCACTATCTCTATGGGTATCTGGGAAATAATTTCTGTTTTGAATTTTTCTAGAGCCTGATTGATCTGTTTTGTTACTTCCTGTGCTTTGAGTTCAGGGTGTCCTGGTGGTTCACTATCAGCCTTTTCATCCTCATTTGCCCTTCTGTTTGCCATTGTTGAACTGGAAGTCTGTCCTTGTGTCTTGCTTAAGTGTTTTCTCATTTTTATTTTTGTTGTCAGACTGTTATCACCCGTATCTTCCCGATATATTTGCGCCCTAGCTTCTGTGTCTCTAACAACCCACAGACATTCTTATGTTCATAACATCAGAGAAACAGCTCATCAAATCAACCGCAATGCTTTATCCCAACTGATAATCAGCAACATATCAGCAACACATTAAGATCAAGCACAACTTGGACACTGACCACCTGTGTTAGTCACTAGTCTATCACCCTTAAATCATTTGAATTAAATTGAAATCAAGAAGCAGTCCAGAACATGTCTGCAGTGAACAAAATTTCAATATAGTGTATTTACCATTTAATGGCTCAGACAGAGGGAGGATGCAAGACCCCTGGTCTCAGTTAGCTGATGGCTGTACCCCATGATGCTGACTGACCTCGGGCTGCAAGGCCCAGATTGAGTTCCCCATCCTTCTGAATGGTTGAACTCCACAACGTTCTATTATAGGTTTCCCACGCCCTTTCTTTAAAGATGTTCAAAGTTGGGAACTCAGAAAAATACCCTTGATGACCACCTCTGTCTTTGCAGAGTGGGTCCAAAGACTGGCACAGTCAGGAGGTCTGAGAGTGTGTGTTGGGGGGACTTATGGGGGTTCAGGGGTGCCCACGCAGCTACCTTGTGGGTGCTTGAGTGATGGTGGCTGGGTTGAGAGCAGGCATGGCTCTCCTTTCCACGGTGGATTGGGGCCCAGGCTACCTCCCCGTGCTTGAGCAATGGCGGCTGGGTCGGGAGCAGGAGTGGCTCTCCTTCCCGTGGTGGATCGGGGCCCAGACTACCTCCCCGAACTTGAGCAATGGTGTGTGATCTCATTTGTTGATTCCTGGTATTATTTCTTGTGCAAACAAGGTTTTCTTCAGAAATTTTTTGCTTACATCTTGTCTTCAAGAGGTTTACCTGTTTTATCTTCTAGTAGATTAAATATTTCTGTTTTTTTTTGGTACCAGGGACTGAACTTGGGTCCTTGCGCTTGCAAGGCAGGCCACTGAACCGCTGAGCTAAATCCCCAGCCCAAGTATTTCTGTTTTGATTTTAAATCTTTGATCCATTTTGATTTTAGTTTAGTGCATGGTGAGAGATAATTGGTATGTATTCAGTCATCAGCATGTGGGTAGCCAGTTTGCCCAACATTATTTGTTAAAGAAGCTCTTTCCTTCATTGAGAGTATTTGACCCTTTTGTCAAAGATAAGATGGTTGGGTGTGCCTAGAATTGTTTTTAGAGCCTCTATTCCATTGATCCACAATTCTGTTTTGCTAACACCATGTTGTTTTTATCACTGTAGTTTTGTAGGATAACCTGGAGTTTGGGATTTGTGATGTGCTCTGGCTTGTGCCTACTGCCCAGAATTGCTTTTGCTATTCTAGATCTCTTCAGGTTTTATATGAATTTTTGGATTGTTTTGTCTAGTTCTGAGAGGAATGCTATTGATATTTTGATTGGCATTGCATATAAAAGTTTTGGAAGTATGGTCCTTTTGACTATATTGGTACTGTCTGTCTAGAAACAGAGGCTATCTTTTCCTTTTCTAATATCCTCTTAAATCTCCTTTTTCAGAATACTGTAGTTTTCATTATAAATGTATTTAACTTCCTTAGGTTAATTCCTAAGCATTTCATTTTTCTTGATATTATTGTGAAAAGTGTTGTTTCCCCAGTTTCTCTCTTGGTGAGTCTATTATTGGTGGACAGCTATTGGTTTTTGGGTATTGACTTTGTATACAGCTTCTTTACTGGATTTAATATTCATTCTAGGAATATTTTGGTGGAGCTTTTGGGATCTTCTATGTAGAGGATCATGTCATCTCCAAATAATAGTTTAACTTCTTCCTTTCCTGTCCATATGCCTTTTATTTTTTATTTTTTATTGTCTTTCCTGAGTGCTTTGGTTAATGTGTTAAAAACTATATTGAACAGGAGTGGCGATAGTGGCCATCCTGTCTTTCAGCAGCTTTCTATTTAATATAATGTTAACTGTTGGTTTTTTACAGATAGATTTTAATCAGATTGAGATAAAGTCCTATTTTTATTGTCTTCAAGGTTCTTATCACAAACGGATGTTGGATTTTGTCAGATTTTTTTTCTGCAACTTTTGAGATTATCATAGAATTTTTATTCCTGCTTCTGTTTAGATGGTGCATTACATTTATTGATTTTCATATGCTGAACCATCTCTGCATCCCTGAAATGAATCCTGTTTGGTCATGATGTATGATCTTTTTGATGATTTGTTGCATTCCATTTGCCTGTATCTTATTGAGCATTTTTTAAAATGTTGATTAAACAGTTTGACTTGTAGTTCTCTTTTTATTGGTCCCTTTCTGGTTTTGGAATCAGGACAATGTTTGCTTGTAGGAATGAGTTTGGGAGTACTGTTTCTCTTTCAATTTCATTAATGATTTTAGGGAGTAAGGGCATTAGATCTGTAAGTTTCATGTAACATTTGACAGGGAATCTGTTGGTATCTGGGGTGTACTTAGTTGGTAGTTGTTTTTATTACTCTAATTTCATTGACTGATATTGGAAGATTTATAATTTTTATATCTTCTCGATTCAGCTTTGGTAATTCATAAGTGTATAGGAATCTATTTCTTCTGAATTTTTCATTTTAATGTGGGCTCTCTAGTGTAGTTACCAGTAATCTGCATTTCAGCTGAGCTGTCTGTGATTTCACATTTTTCATTCTAATTGCATGGTTTTGGGTCTTTGGTAAGATCGGCTAAGGGTTTATTTATTTTGTTAGTTCTTTCAAAGAACCAACTCTAATTATAATTTATTCTTTGTAGGTTTTAGTATTTCTTTGTTGACTTTTTGTCTAGTTGATCTGTCTTTTTCTGACATGGGGTATTTATGTCTCCCATTACAACCGTATTGGTGTTTATCTGATTTTTCATGTCCATTAGCGTTGGTTGAAATTGTGTGCCAGTATTTGGAGCATATATATTTATAATTGTTATCTCTTCTTGTTGAATTGTTCCTTTAATAAATATGTAGTGATCTTTCTTTTCTTTTCTGACCAATTTTAGCTTGAAATTCATTTTGTCTGAAATTATGATAGCTATTCTAGCTTTTCTCTGGGTTCTTGTTGCATGGAATATTGTTTTCTATCTTTTGACTTTTAATCTGTGTATTTGTGTTTGAATAAAATGTATTTTTTTTTATTCTGCATATTGTTGGGTTTTTTCCTTGATCCATTATGCCAATCTATGTCTTTTGATTGAGTAATTGAGACCATTCACACTGACGGTTATTACTGAGAGGTATTAACTTATTTCTGTCATTGCATAATTTTCCTTATTCTTTTTCCTTTTGTTTAGCTGCTCATCCCACCAAGTGTATTCATTTTTGTTTGTTTGTTTGTTTTTTGGTACCGGGGATTGAACTCGGGTCCTTGTGCATGCAAGGCAGGCCACCGAACTGCTGAACGAAATCCCTGGCTTCTGTATTCATTTTTTAAAAACCTTCTCAGCGTTATTGGTTTCATTGTCCTTGTAGGATATTATGGAGAATTTTTTGTCATGCTAATTTTGTGGTCATGAATTTCTTGAAGTGTGCTTCGTAATGGGAATACCTTGCTTCTCTGGCAACTTAGAAGGAAAGTTTTGCAGGATACAGAAATCAGGGTAGAAAGGTGTTATCTTTTAGGACTTAAAACACTTTACTGCAAACTCTTGACCTTTGAGGTTTGTATTGAGAAGTGTGCTGTAACTCTAATGGGTTTAAGTTTATATGTGTTTTTTTGCCTTTTTCTAACAGCTTTGAAGATTTTGTCTCTGTGATGGACTTCTGGTACTTTGACTATAGTGTGGTATGGAGAGGTTTTCTTTCAGTCATGATTACTTAGGATTCTATCTATATGTCTCATTATTCTGTATGTTTATTTCTTTCTCAATAGTTGGAAAGTTTTCTGCCATTATTTCTGTGAACAGGTTTTTCATGCCATTTGTGTTGTCTTCTAATTTTTTACTTATTCAATTTTTCTTTAATTAGTCTTCTTTACATCATCTAGCAACTGTTGAATCTATTTTTCATATTCTCTTTTTGATTTTTAAGGTGCCATTAAGTAGTTTGCCTTTGAAGGCATCACTGTCTTCTAATTCAGAAATTCCATCCTCATACTTGTTGCTTCTGCTGCCCATACTTTCAATATAATTTCTATCTCCTGGATTTCTGGCTGAAATCTTTTTCATGTATTCTAATTGTTTTTTAACCTTGTCATTCATGTTTTGTATGATTGTGTTTAACTTATCTAGCTCTTATTAGTGTCTTCTGAAGTCTCCTGGATCATTTTGGTCATACCCATTATCTGTTTAGTTATCTGTGATCTTGCTGAGTAATTTTAGACCTGTTTACTAATCTCCTTTGTTATCCTTTTGAATAAGTTGGAGGTGTGTCTTATGCTATTCTCCCTAAAGGAGATACCTGGATTTGCTTTGGGAGATTTGGGAATTTTGGGAGGTATTTTGTTTTGCTTTGTTTTATTGTGCCTTGTCTTCTCATGTTTGTATTGTTGTTTTGTGCTGAGGCTTTGAATACTTATAGTGTAAAGACTGTCGCTAGTATAGAAATCTTTTCAATTAGTAGGTTTAGTTAGGAGTTATATTTTAGGGATGCTCAGCCCCAAGATCTGATCACCTTGATTAATTTGAGTGAGGAAGGTGCAGGGTATTTAGCCCAACACCCAATTCATTGGGAAGGTAGTCTGGTGTTGTTAATGTCAGAAATGTAATCTGGATGTTGGCTTATGGAGAAAACCCATTAATAGGACTAATTATGTGACCCTGGTAATATTAAGCAAATCAGCCACAGCACTGTCTAAAACAAATGGTATTTTAACATACCATCCTTAACTTTAGAGAAGAAATCCACAATTATGGTGTAAACATTGAGTAATACATGAGTTCATGTATTGACTTACAGCTAATATGTAATAAATGAGACAGCTATAAATCTGCTAATGGTAGAAAGTTAGTGGTATAAAATTACTTTTGAATTCTATCTAAAGATTAATAAAACTTTATGGTTATAAATTATATAAGGAGTTGCCAGTAGGGGAATGCAAGAGGAAAAACTTGAAACCTTAAATTATATTATACAAGAAGGAAAAGAAATGGCACCAAAAATCCTATTGAGGAGTAGAAGGTGTTTATAGAATTTTGTAAAGTGATGAAAAAATAGATAAGAAATAAAAGATGAAAAGAGGGAAAAAGGGCCATGGATTTAGTTCAGTGTTGTCACACCACTTGCCTCACAAGTGCAAGGTCCTGAGTTCAATCCCTGATTACAAAAAAAAAAAAAAAAAAATTTTTTAAAAAAAAAAAAAAAAAAAAAAGAGGGAGAAAAAAAATTAACAGGGAGTAAAAATAATTGAAAAAAATTTAATGGGAGAAAAATTAAAAGGGAGGTTAGGAAAATGGTGAAGCAAAAAGAGAAAAAAAGAATTGAGAAAAAGATATAAGAATCATGGAAAAAGAGCAATGGCGACTTCCCCAAGCTCTAGTAAACTTGTGAAGATGATGGAGGAAAAGAACGAAGGAAATATTAAAAAAAGAAAAAAGAAAAAAGTTCTCTTTGATTTTGAATGTGTGGTTTTCTTCTGCAATCTATTTTGGGGCAGTGTCTGAGTCAAATGTGTCCCAGTCATGCTAGTACATAAAGAAGGTACAGAGAGCCCAGGCCCATGCTGGTAGCAAGCACTAGCAGGCTGTATAAGTAAGGCAAGGGTACCAATGTCATGACCTTCAAGTCCCGAGCAATGCAGTCTGGGAATTACCTATTGCTTATGGGAATGGCACCTGTGCCTTTAGGTGAAACCCTTCAAGTGGTCATTTTCCAGCCCATTCTCTGTAGCTCTCTCCAATGACTGTCTCTCACCCAGTCACTGTGAGAATGTAACACTGGGAGCCCTAAGGTGAAGCTGTTTCACTGCTGCTCTGAAGATCAGGTTCAAAAAATCATCCCTTCCCTGAAATGGCATCTGACCAATATTCTCTTCAGGGATACGGTGGGTGTTTGGACGGGAGTCCCTCATAAGCTGATGCCTGTCAAAGGACTTATGTAGGAGTAGAATACCATGCTCTCCCTGCAGATCACAGAAGCCACCAGTCTGATTTGTGTCTGTGTTTCTCTCTGAGGCTTTTTGGAGTCCCCCACTATCACTTTGTCTCTATAGATTCAGTCTCCCTTTCCCATGATCCATGAGCCCAGAGCCAGAGAGAAAGTACTGATTGTCTCTTCCTTTCTTTTTTTTCTGTTCTGTCTCTTCAATTTCTCTGTAGCTTTTAGTTTTCTCGTCAGTATCTTCCTGGTTCCTTGGGATCTACATCTTTGTTTTTCCCCCAAGTTGTGATTTTTCTAGTGTCTGGATTTTGAATCTCAGAAAGGCTGAGTTTTTGTGGCTCACCACCCTGTCATTTTCCCCTGGAATTTTTTTCACATATCTTGATGTTCATCAATAGGTTATTTATTTGAGCTCACTTTGGTTTTCTAATATGGGCATTGGCTGCAATATACTTTTCTCTAAGAATACTTTCATTTTTTTTATAGGTTTTGGCATTGTTGTTTGATTCCAGAAATTGTTTCATTTCTCAGTTGATTTTTTTTTGACCCACTGAGTATTCAGAAGTGTGTTAAGTTTTCAGATGTTTATAAATTTTCTGTGGTTTCTTTTGTGATTGTTTTCTAGTGTTCACAACAATCTGATACTATACATGGGATAATTTTGATTTTTTAATTTAGTTAAACAGGCTCTGTGAACTAGTATGTGGTCTGTTTTGGAGAAAGTTCTATGTGCTGCTGAGAAGAATGTGTACTCTCTTGTAGTTGGGTAGAAGATTGTAGCTATCCATTTTGAGTTAATTTGTTCAAGGGTCTAGTTTAGCTCTAATATTTCTTTTTTTTTCTTTCATTGAGTTTATTGGTACTTTTTAGTTATACAGTACAGTTACATTCCTCATTGGGATCTTGCACCTTTACATGATAGCTCTTGGTTCTCATTTTTCCCCATGCACCTGTCCTCCCTTCACCCTCTCCACCCTCCCTTATTTACAAATACTTTGTTTCCATTTTTTCCTTTTCTCATATTTTTCTTTTCCTTTATTTCCTTTCCTCTACCTTTCCTACTTCCCTTACACTATTGGCCGTTTTCTTCCTATTTCACATTATCAGTTATACGATTTGGATCTTACTTACATCTTTAGTTTTTCACACCAAAGAAACTATTTGGTATTTCCACACGTGTGTCCTATTTAGTTCACTTAAGAGTATGATCTCAGTTTGCATCCACTTTGATATTTCTTTGTTGATTTGTTGTTCAGTTTATTTTTTTGAATATTTGATCTGTGAAAGTGAGGTATTGAGATCACTTACTATGATTCTGGTTTTTTTTATATACAGTGTATTTGTTTTATGAAGTTAGGTGTTCCAAAATTTGATACATATATATTTACACTTGTTATCTCTTCCTGCTGGATTGTGTCCTTAACCAATACTGTGGACCCTCAAGTTATGACTGGCCTGACATACAAACAACTTGGGTTAATTAGGTTAATGGGATTAAACTACCTCTTGTCATCTATAATATGTACCAAGGTCAACATCCAGATCTCAGCAGTACTGATTTACAACCAATTTGAGTTACAACCAGCCCTTGGGAACCAATTGAGTTTGTAAATCAAGGGTCCACTATATAATATATATTTTGCCTCACAATGAAAGAGTAGGAAGTATCACTTCATTCTCTCTAGTATAGATTCAAAGTTGAATTTTTTTTGGTTCAAAGATGAATTTTGAAGAAGCAGGTGAATAGCTTTTTTGAACACTGCCTGATGGAAGAATAAAGTGGACATACTTACTTTATTTGAGTAGTATGCACTTAGTTTCCCTTTACATTTTCACTCCAAATCTTACTATTTCTCTTAATCTCCTTAGCTCTGGGAGAGCTGATATCTTTGGTACTTCAAAGTATCACTAGTCCTGACAGAATGGTATCAAAGGTAGGCTTTGCTGTAGCACTGCTTTGTGTCTTCTCCTATTCTTGGAATTGAATCTAACTTGAATTTCTTACTGTTCCTTCTTGTGGTTGTATAGAATTCTTGTCTCCTAACAATACTGAAGGAAAGAAGATGTCTTGGTCATTGGAACATCCGTGGATTCTGATGTTGTTTGCTTGGATACTCAGGAGATCTGTAGTCTTTTTTGAATGGGGATGATATTCTCCTGAAATAACAAAGTGTCAGTGAACCAGGATCTGTCCACTAGAATATGTTGTCCTCACCCCAATTCTCATGATTTTAGAATGGAAGTACTAGATATTCAAGAGAAATAAACTGTTGTAGTTAGGATCTGCAAGGGAATAGATTTAATACAGGACAGTAAATTTATAGGATTATTTTATAATATTCACCCCCCCAATAAACAAATGCAGAGGAGTGCAAGAGATCTGTCTACAGAGTAGAGACCCAAAATATCCAGCCAAGGATCTGGATCCTTTTGGCAATGTCCCACAAAAATCTAGCTAATGGCCTAGAGTTTGAGGCCTTGTCCTCCATGAATCCAACAGCAATAAGCTATGCAATAGCCTCATACAAGACCTTATTGAGGAGGATCTGCATCAGGAAGGCCCAAAGGCCAGTGGTGCAAACTAGAAAGCCTGTGCTGTTAGGGTGAAGGGTTTATGCCATCAGACTGAGGGATCTACACTGGAGCCAGGAAGTGATGCTCAAGGCAACGATCAGAGCTCCTCTGACCAGGACAATAGTCATCCATAGTAACAGCAAGGATCCCAGCTTCTTTGACTAAGAGAACAGCCAAGTTTGCATCAGGAAAACCAGCTGCAGCAAGCTTCTCCTGGAAAATCAACAGTCCACAATCTTCTCTTTCAGTTCACTTTTTATGCTGTTGGCAACAATCCTCAGGTGGGTCTTCCATGCTCAGAACCATGTTGACTTGGATCAGTGTGAAAATTAGTTAATCCACCGCAGAAATTATACAAGATAATATAATAGATGAAAGCATACAGGCCAGTGGCAAATAAACAAGAGTTAGGCACTTTATCATTTTTTTTAAATTGGTTTGTGTTCCTTAGACTGAATCTGTGACTTTTTGTACTGAGTAGACATCTGCTCTCCCAGGAAGCTGTATCTTCAGGTCTAGTTGCTGTATCTTTAAATATATTTTTGGTATAAGTTTAAGAAAAAAATCAAAATCTGCATGATAAATTTCATTTGAGTAATTTATAATATTGATTTTATTTTCCTATGGTCTCATTAATGGTTTCTATGATCTCTTTCTTCACATTTCAGCTTCAAGTAGGTTGCTTAATAGACTAAAATAGAATCAATAACGTGCAAACTTGATGAGAATTAGCTAATATGATGTGTTGTAGCCTACCTGTACAAGTCTGTTTCTTTCCAGAGCTCCTGAGAATTTGTCATTCAGATGGAGATAAAGCTTAGTAGTAGTGCTTGCCTGGCATGTGCAAGGCCTTGGGTTCAATTCCCAGTTTTTTAAAAAAGTCATTCAGGAACTCATCATGGTGGTGCATACCTGTAACCTCAGTTTATAATCTCAACTACTTGAGATGCTAAAATAGGAGGAGTACAATTTCAAGGTCTGCCTCGTCTACATGGTGAGGTCTCATTCAAAAAAAGAAAAATAAAAAAAAGAAGAGAATTCATCCCATGAAAAACAAAGCTGAGCTTCCCTAATTTAAAATAGTTGAAGGCTGGGGATTTATCTTAGTGGCACCGTGCCTGCCTGGTAATGCAAGATCCTGAGTTTGATTCCTGGTACTGGAAAAGAAAGAAAGAAAGAAAGAAAATATATTTCTCTCTCATTGAGTTTATTGGTACATTTTAGGTATACAGTATAGTTACATTCATCATTGGGATCTTGTACCTTTACATGACAGGTCTTGGTTCTCATTTTTTCCCATTGTCCCTCCCCTCCCTTCACCCCCCCATTTGCAAACACTTTATTTCCATTTTTTCATTTTCTCATATACTTTTTTCCCTTATTACTTTTCCCCTACCCTTCCCACTTCCCCTACACCTTTAGCCCTTTTCTTCCTATTTCACATTGTCAATTATCTCACTAGGATCTTATGTACTGTTATAATTTTTCACACCAGAGAAACTATTCGGTATTTACACATGTGACTTATTTATTTCACTTAGGAGTATATCCTCAATATGTATCCATTTTCCTATGAATGAATTGAATTTCTCTGTTTTTATGGCTGAGTAGTATTCCATTTTGTAGAAAAACCACATCTTCTTTATCAGATCTCCAACTGAGGGGCAAATGGGCTATTTCCAAGTTTTAGCTATTACAAAGTGTGCCGCTATAAAAATAGGTGTGCATATATCACTGTGATATGATTCTTTTGGAAAGATACCCAGCAGAGGGATGGCTGGGTCAAATGGAACCTCTAGTCCCAGCTCTTTGAGGTATCTCCATATTGATTTCCATAGTGGTTGCACCAGTCTGCACTCCCACCAACAATGGAGAAGGGTTCCTTTCTCCCCACAGCCCCAGCATTTGTTATTGTGTGATTTCTTGATAGCAGCCATTCTTTGTGTGGTGAGGTGGAATCTCAGTGTTGTAAGAAAGAAAATATTTGAAGCTGGATGTAGTGGTGCAAGCTTGTAATTCCAGTGCTTTGAGAGGCTGAAGAAGGAGAATCATGAGTTTGCTAAATTGCTAAATTACCCAGATGGTGCTTTGAATATGAGATACCCTAGTCTCAGCCTCCCAGAGTGCTGAGATTATAAGCCTGTGCCACCATGCCCAGCTAGGACAGCAGGTTTAATTGCCCACTGCAAGTCATATTTCTTTTTTTTTTCATTGGGTTTATTGGGACTTTCTAGGTATATGGTACAGTTACATTCATCACTGGGATCTTGTACCTTTACATGACAGATCTTGGTTCTCATTTTTTTTTCCATACCCCTGCTCTCCCTTCACCTGCAAGGCATATTTCTTGTTGAAGCTGAGCTTCTCATTGTGGGGCACAGTTATTCTAAACTCCTTTTCTAATATTTAAAACATTTAGAAATCCTTGATTTAGAGATGATTTGTATGAATGAAGAAGTTTTTATATGTCAGATCTATACAGTAAGTAGGTGAAATAAGAGTTGTAAAAAACTTTTGTGTGTTTGTCATTAGGAAAAATTACCAAAAATTTTAATATTTGGCTAGAGTTCAAGAATGATGTTCACTGAGAGATGAAAATCTAAGTATCAGTTAATCATTCACTCATTCCTTTGGATGTTGGGTTTTCAGAGTAGTCTTAATACCAACCTGCCCTTAGTGCCCATTTCTAGGATGAGAAATATATAAAAAATGATTCTGTGCTTCAGTTTCTCTATCTAAAAAATAGGGATGATAATTATACCCTGTGTTTGAGATAGTTACAAAGATTAAATAAAATAATATCTGCAAAATGCTAGCCATACTAAGATATGTCAGATGTTGTTAAAATAGGCATTGAACTAATGCATTTTTTGGTCCTGATGTGGCCCTCAAACAGTATGGTTTTGTGGCCTTGAATGTGCATTCCCATGGTTGAGTTCTGTTTTTAGTAACACTCCCACTCAAGTAATTCTAGATAAGTAGAAAGATCACTTTCCTAAATGCAGTGAACCAGTAAGAAATTAATGAATACTCAGGCCAAAAGCTGGGAAAAGAGGGGTCCATTGAGCACCGAAGCCTTCTAGGCATTTGCCAAACCTGATTAACTTCAACTTTAGTTTTCATGGGCTGAGGACACAGGGGACAAAAAACAAGGTGAGACATCTGAGAAAGGGTCCTCTAGTTTCAAAGATGGGACTTCAAAAGGCTTCTCTCAATATAGCAGGAAAAAAAGTCCACAAGCAAAGAATCGTCTTTTTCTTTCCAGTTCTGTAGGACTATAATGAAAGCTACCTATTAAGACCTTAGTGCTGAGCAGATGCCTCTTTATTTGGCCCTAAGAATTTGTAATACTGCATCAACTCTAATACAGTTGTGCATCCCAATAACTACATGGTCAGAAAAGCCTCAAAGTCAAATTTGGTTTACAGGGTTCTATATGGAAAGTGCCCCTGGTATTGGACAAAAGCCATTTTTTTCCTCTCTTTCGGGAGAAATCTATTTTTTTCCACAGACCACAAAAAGAGTATATTCTTTTACTGGTTTTTGTTCATACATTTTAAGTTTCAACTTTCAATAATAAAATTTAATAAATTTGATACCTTAATCATAAAAATTTGCTGTACAGATTTTATGTTGCCAAAGTCTACAGTTCATACAAAATATCACAAGAATCAAACTGATTCAATCCATGTTCAGTCACACAGGAAGAGGAAGCTGATGATTAATATACATTCAAATATTAAATTATTGATATGCATAGTGTATTTGGCACTGTTCATTATTAAACATCTGCTCAGAGACAGCCTTTGTTACAATAGTCCGTACTTCTCTATTCACATTAAAACCAGCCTCTGGACTTTACAACACTAACCCATTAGCTTTAAGCAGAAAACTACAACTTGAACTGCGAATGGAATGCAGATCCTCCCTTCTTGCTCTGCTCCATCCACATAGAAGGCTCGATTTGGTGATTTTTCCATTGTGGTGAATGTTAAGAAGAAGCAATGTGAAGACAATGCCTGCAATACATATGAAGGCATACGCTTTTCTTTACAGTGATCAATTCTGAGGAGCTTTGATGACAGAGAAGTGTGAGGATTTTGCCAAGAATTATAGAACGAGCAATGCTGTTCAAATCGTAGATGGCACTAGCAGGCACACTATGTGAGAAAGTTCTGGAAGTCTTCTCAATTACCTGAGTTTCCAAGGAGTGGAGTTGGGAACACCCAGGTTCACTCATCCATCCATGATCATTTCGGACTTCACTGTAGTAAAACAATACAACTTGAGAACATCTCTCTAGGGTCTTTGTGTTGTGAAGAACATTTGAAAAAAGAGCTCTTACTATACTGAAATGCAGAATTGTAAAAATTTAAATATTGAATTAGGCAGTCAAAACCCAAAATGAGTAAGTTGTAATATTAAGAGAAATATATTTTTATTTTAGTCTATAGAGAACTCCCACTGCCAAGATTAGAATGCAAATAAGCATCTCATAGAAAAAAGGGAACCCTCTAAAAAATCCACATAAGAGCTGAGGATGATTAACCACAGGGTCTACCCAAGGTGATTAGAAAAAAATCAAATAGAACTTGAAATAATAAAAATGTAATAACTCATTGGATTTTAAAACATATAAATCCAAGCTGAATAGGGCATTAGCCAACTGAATCTGAAGAAAATTTTGATAATAATTTCAAAATAAGAGCAGAAAGAAGATGAGAAAGGGAAACATTTAAAAAATAGTGGCTTGGTCAGGATTTTAGTTCAGTGTCACTGTGCCTGCCTCACAAGCACAAGGTCCTGAGTTCGATGTATTGCATGCAACCACAAAAAAAAATGGTGGATGAGAATTTTTAAGGACCAATAAAAATTATCACATATTCATAAAGTCATATGAATCCCAATCAGTATAAGAAAAAAATAGACCAAATATAATTAAACTGGAAAACACAAAAAGTGAAGAGGATCTTATGCAGAGTCAGAGAGAAAAGACAGTTAATCCTTGAGGACATGACAAATCATCCTGAGACTGCAACCATAGAATTCAGAAGACACTGAAATATTATCTTTTTTAGCACTAAGAGAAATTAATGGTCAGCCCAGGATCCCATTTCCATTAAAGCTATCATGAAAAAACATGGCTGAAAGAAAAGCCTTTCAGATCTATAAAAACCTAGAAAGTTTCTTCTAGAAGATCCTCTCTAAAAGGATATAACTTAAGTAGAATAAAAAATAGTCCCAAATAAATGGCTCATGAAGAAGTAATGGAGAGTGAAGAAAGAGAAAAGCATATATTTACTGTATAAAATAATAATATTTTCATTGAGAAATAGTGATGCAAGTTGAGCAAAAAAAAGTTAGTATAAGGTTCTTGGATAGTTGGGGAGGAGCTTTTTTTTTTTTTTTGGTTTTTTGAGACAGGATCTCACTATGTAGTTGAGATTGACCTGGAACTCACTATGTAGCCCAGGCTGGTCTCGAACTCACAGCGATCCTCCTGCCTCAGCCTCCCGAGTGCTGGGATTACAGGAGTGCACCACCACGCCCGGCTTTGGGAGGAGTTTAAATATAATTATTAGTTAGATTTTAAAGTGGGCATGTTAAAATTTCTAAGGGAACCACTAAAAATTAGTAAAACAATGGATAACTTTCTAGAGAATTGTTAAAAATGAAGTAAAAAAAACCCCACCCAAAACCAAAAACCAAAACCCCAAAACAGTCTCATGGAAACCAAGACAGCTGAGAAAGGAAGTATAGAATATTCAAGACAAATAGTAAGCACAAAATAATATGTCATTCCCAATGTATCAGTGACAAAAATGGAACTAAAGATTATTAAAATAGATGAAAAGTTCAGCTAAATGCTGCTTGTAGCAGATACATTTAGAACATAGGGTTACAGAAAGTTTAGAAGCAAAGTCATAGACAAGGATAAATCATTGATTAAAAACAAAAAGCTGGCAATATTGATATCAGGCAAAATAGACTTTTAAATGACAAAAAAATATTTTTTTTTGAGAAAAAGCAGTAAGTTTAAAATGTATCAGGTTATCAGAATATAAAAACTTATGCACTTACTGATATGATTTCAATATAAAGCAAAAATTGAGAGCACTTCAATGGTATACTTATTCTTTGAGAGATTTTAATATTCTTCCTCATTTAAAAATGTTTATTTATAGACAGGGTCTTGCTATGTAGTTCAGGCAGGCCTTGAACTCACTATGTAGCCCAGGCTGGTCTTGAACTTGTGGTGATCCTCCTACCTCAGCCTTCCAAATGCTGGGATTACAAGAGTGTATCACCATGCCTGGCTATTCTTCCTCATTGATAAAATAGAAAAAAATCAATTAACATACACATGATACAAATAATAGATGAATAATATCTATTATTATGAATATGAATCATATGAATAATATGATATGAATAATAACAATAAGTTTGAGCTGATAAACATATGAAGGTCACAGTATCTCAAATATTGAAAGAATATACATTTTTTCAAAATATAGCACACATATAACATTTATGGAAAATGATCCTAAATTATGTCATGAAGTCAGTCTTAATTATCCAAGGATTGATATTATGCAACTTAAATTTGTGACCACAATGCTATTACAGTAGAAACTATAACTAAAAGCTATAAATAATTATAGTACTATGATTCAAAATAAGTTTTGGGTCAAAACTTTGGGTCAAAGGGAAAACTAATGAAATTGAGAAAATATTTTTCACTGTATGATAACAAAAATACTATGAATCAAAATTGGGGATGAGGGAAGCTGCTAAAACATATATAACCTTAAGTGCCTGCACAAATAGCCTGAAAACAAATTAGTTAAATGTTGAAGTTAGGAAGTTAACAAAAGATGCAAAATAGACCCAAAGAAAGTAGATGGAAGGAAGTGATAGTAATAATTTCATGTCATTCAGTGGAAATGACCAATTCTGACAAAAGTTGGCTCTTTGTACAAACAAATAATGTGATGGTGAGGTTGATTTAAAAAGAAGAGGAGGCACAAATAAATATTAGGGATGGAAAAGCAGATAGATATTAAAAAGCTCTCAGTAGTATTATGGACAATTTTGTGCTAAACCATTTCAAATCTTAGAATGAATGAATTTTCTAGATAAATACAACCTATCAAAACTGACTTAGAAAATATTGGAAAGTCTAAACAATACTATAATTTTAAAATAAAATAACCCAGTAGTCAAATAGTTCTCTGTAATGGAAAAGTACAGGCTTAGATGAATTTATCAGCAAGTTCTGAGACAGTCAAAGAAAAAGGCATTTCAAACTTGCATAATCTCCAGTTTTGAAGATCGAAACTTGTTTTATGAAGCTATGATAAGGTAAAAAACCCCAAAACCCAACCTGCCAATAGCAATATGAGAAATGGAAATTATGGGCTTTCTTAGGACCATACATGTAAAAATCATAGGCAAATTATGAACAACCTAAATACAGTAACGTATAAAAAAGGTAACACATTATGACTAGGTGGGATTTATCTTGGAATTGGCTTGACATTAGAAAGTTCACATTAACAGTTTCATAGAGAAATATATTCTGTTCATTTCTTTACGTGCAGAAAAAGTGTCTATGTTCAATATCAAATTATGCAAAAAAGTTCACAAAGTTGGAACAGAAGGAAATCTTTCTTAACACCATAAAGGATATTTACAAATAGCTTACATTAGAAGTTTTCTTGTTAAGATCAGGAACATTGTTCTATGCAATACTGCATTTCATAGTTAATATAATACCATATCCTGTTTTTCCCCATATAGCATGACATCTTGAGCAGTTTTCCATACCCATTTACAAATTTTTTGCAAACAGTTGTTAATGTCCTCACAACAGTTGATGCTGCCCCAATAGATGGAAAGTGTTTTAATTTTTCTATGTCATAAAAAATACCACAGTGAATATCTTTATATATTCATTTTGATTTGTATCTTTCTTTAGGATGCGTCCATAAGATGAGTTACTGAACCACAAATTAAGGACTTTCAAGCTCTGGATGGTTATCTTTTATACCAGTTCTTTCAAATATAGCATCCATGCCTCTTTGGAGAATAGATTGAATCTTACGGATCAACTAGCTTAGGGCATTTCAGCTCCTAATTGCTTTAAAGAAAAGAAAACACACCAGGAACTTGGGGTTTAGTGATGTTGCATGTGAGCCTTAAAAAAATGAACAAAGTACCCTTTTATTTTTCTCCCTTTGTGTGCATAGCTGGGAGGAGGCAAGGATGTGGAATTAGGCTGTTTGCTGTGCACTTTAACTACCAGTTTGGTAGTGCTTAGAAACCTGTGGGAGATGGGGGAGAGGGCCCTCCATAGGGGAGGCCACCTGCAGTGCTCTGGGGCCCTACACAGGTTTCTGAACTGCTGGAGAAGCTGTTAGCATGGGCCTGGGCCAGAGGAAGAAGGGCCCTGGATCCTTCCACCACTGCCTTGCTTTATGTAATTCTCTTAATTTGTTTTAAATCTATAGAGAAATGAGAAGAGAGAAGCTTTTTTTGAAATCTTAGCTTTTAACTGGATCTAGTTTGAATTCTCAACTGGGGGGAATACCTGCCTCAGTAATTCCCAAATATGTATCAGACGCTGAGGTACAGGGTAGTCTAAGAACTTTTCCTATGCCTTCTTGTTTCTAAGTGCTTATCATTTTATGTACTTTACTGTCAGAACCTCTTATGTTGCCTTTTATCTCTCTGCAAGGCTTAAAGAGAAAGAGATCAGAACTTAAGATATAGGTTAATGATACACAACTGATGTGTGAGAGTTCAATCTTTTTTAGAGTTATTTTAATAATGAAAGATAAAAGATGAATGGATTAGGGTATTAGGAAGGAGTTGCCTACAATCTCAACTGATTAAATGTGGAGTTTTGAGGATGGAAGGGCTCAGGAGTAGCAGCTCATGGGGAGCACAACTTTTTATGTAGATTAGGTGTTGGGTTGTGAAGAGATTGTCTTGAGATCACGTTAGAGGCAGAACTGGGCTCACCTACGGCCTTTGGGTGTCTGGTTAGGTTTTTTCCCATTGCTGCTGATCCCATGAATTAGTTACTACTTCTTTTTCAACAACACAGAGGAGATTATGTTTTGATTTCTGGTGATAGCCTTATTCATTTCAGTAGCAATTTGGAGAACTCTTGAGCCCCTCAGACAGATTTTTCAATTTGTCTGGGTAGAAAACTTGGCTTTGTTGGTTCTGAACTTGGCCCAAGTAGCTCATATTCACTTGAGTTTCATTTCAAAGCAGCCTCTCTCCATCTGATACCCAAAGTACTGACTCTACTCAGACCATCTCCAGTCCATACACTTCAAAAGCTCTTGACTGCAAGGAAGAGGTATACAGTTTTTGAATAAGTAATGTTTCATTTAGTCATTTCCTTCTGTCTCTTTTTCTTGGTCCGTAGTTAGAGTTGGGTTGAATAGCAGAGATTGGAAGACTCAGTGTCTTGACTGTCATCAGTAATACAATCCCAGGCTCTTTCCACAGAGAAAGCAGAATGTCAGAGAGGGAATGGTGCCGAACACAAAGTCTAGCCCTGGACTAGGGACATTGGATTTGGTGAGAAGATGTGTGTTTGCAACTTAGTGGTTCCTGTTATTCTCTTTGAACTCATGCTCGTTAATGTGTGACTCACAGGACAATTGTAGGGATAATTTTAACACATAAGACACAGAAGGAAATATTGTGTCAACCATGAAGTGATTTACAAATACATATTAAGAAAGAATGTAGGTGGATGGGACTATAAGCGCTGTTATCATTTAACTCTTGAAGATGAGTTTTAGCCCAACTGTTACTTGAATCTTCTCTTCATGTTTATATGACCTTTTAGTCATTATTACTGCCCTAGAATTTTGCAGTTGATTAAACTTGTTTTTCACATCACTTTTATGTTCTGTAGAAGTATGTTCATTGATGGTATTACAGGCAACTGAGTTAGATAGAAATTAATAGACAGACAGGGATGGGCCCTCAGAGAGTCAGTGTGAAAGATGAGAACACACCAAAACTGGTTGGAGGCACATCCATTGAAGGCCAGGCCTATATGCCTATATGCCTCCCGGAGGAATAATCAGCAACTTGAGATTGTACTGTGATTGGTATCACCTGGTCCAGTAAAGTCTCGATAGACATCCAGACCCAGTAACCAGGTGGGTGACTAGAGCTTCCAAACCCATCCCTTCCTGATAATGCCTTTGTTCTTTCCATGCACCCTTTCACGTGGTTCACTTTGCACATCCTACAGGTTGATTGTAGTTCGACCCATGTTGTACCCACACTGTGACTCTGCAGTATAAATTACCCCTGACAAGTGCCTTGGTGGCAATCCACTTCTGGGACCCCTCCTGTCTCAATAAACCTTTCCTACTCTTAACTTCTTTTGTCCCTTGGAATTCATTCTTCAGTTTCAGGGGACATGAACTTGGTACATCCACAGCAAGCAGGTTAGGCATTATACTTCTCCTATATCAGTGGGACTAGAGTGTCACAACATATTTGCAAGTTATTAAATGAAAAAAGTACACTACAAAATAATAGAATGTAGTTTTTAAAAAAGAAGTAGACTATAATATCCATGGTAGTTTTCACTGGATGGCGAATGATATAACATAAGTTTTTTGAGCTTCTCTGGAACTTAACCATTCACTTAAAGAACTCCTGCTTAGGAATGGTGGCACCGGTACCTGTAGTCCAGTTGAATTTGAACTGCTTGAACCCAGGAGTTCAGGACAGTTTGGGGAACACAGTAACATTCCATCTCTTTAAAAAAACCAAAATCTCATTTTGAAACTAGTTTTAATAATAATTGTTTATATACCTGATTGTCTTTAGTTGCTGCAATTTGTTAATTTTGTGCGTCATTTTAAGGATTAGGAATCCATATTTATAACATACAAATGTTTATAGAGCCCTAAATGTAACATCTTAGGATGTACAGTATTTTGTAAGCCTAAAAGAAAGTTAAAACAAAAAGTCAATTTAAAACATGTTTGCTTTTGCCAAAATACTAACCAAACAACTTCAAATTGGGTGTGTGCAGCAGAAGGAAGTGCATCTCATTGTACGTATTGTGTCATGGAGCATTCAAAAGACCTCTGCCTAATAGTTGGTAGTAATGTCTCGCAATTCACATATTCTTTCTGGGCCCCAGTTTCCTTCTGGCTTTGCTGTAAGAGGTTTTGATTAGCTCATGTTTAACATCCTTTTCGGTTGCTTCCCCTTAGTGTGTACTAGGCTGGGATCCTTCTAAATCTAAAACTAAGATGGTTTTATTGCACAGCTCTCTTCTTTCTTAACCCTGAACTGCATCCATCATCTCCACCTTCATTACTATGACTCTAAGTTTTAATTAATTTGATTCTGGAGGCCAAAGCCAGTGTGTCCTTTCATCAGTCTCTGATTGGCAGGAATTGAAGAAATGGGGCATATGAAATTTTGATGTTTTCTGAGAGAGAAGTGTGTGCAATGCCTGAGTCTGGCACTCAGTGGAGCTCAGATCCTGCTCCACCAGCCTTTTTGTATTTTTTATTTTGAGACAGGATCTCATTCCTCCTGCCTCAGCCTCCTAATGCTTACAAGGCATGTGCTATGACATCTGCCTTTATTTTGAGACAGTTGTCTGGGTGGAATTTAGGATCTTCCTGCCTCAGTGCCTTAAAGTGTGTGACACCAAGTCCACCTTGGGGTTTTTGTTTCCAAAGGCACTAATGCCAGTCATGAAGGTAGAATCCACATGCCCCACTTTTCATGCCGTCACACAGTGATACAAACATATACATGTTGAGGAAGGGGACACAGACATTAAGGTTGGTGTGGGCTGTGGCTGAGGTCCCCACTCGCAGCTGGGGAACTTGACCCTGGGCCTTCTTATAGTGCAGTGGCTGATTCTCCAGGCATACATCTTGAGAGAGAGAGCGCTGGGCAGAAGACTTACCCTTGTTATGACCTGGCTTTGGAAGACTCATAGCATTAATTCTGGCCAACTTTATTGTTATAAATGAGTCAGAGTCCAGTCCATATTTAAGAAAAAGTGAATTTATATTCCACCCTTACAGGCCATATTTTAAAGCCACCATATTTTAAAGTTACATATTATGTAACAGTCCAGTTCCTTCTGGTGTATTACAACTAGAATCTTGGGTTTGGAGTCTGAAGATATGAGTTCAAGGCCTACTTCTGTCTTTTCCTAGCAGAATGGGTAAATCACTTAATCTCTCTAGTACCATCTTCTCTTTTGTGCAGTAGAGGGAGATAACAGTGTATTTCAGAGGATTAATAAGGGTCAAATGCAGGTCATCTGTATAAATATATTTTGCTAACTATAAACAAATGTGTGTTATTCTTTCTTCTGCTGCTTTTATTTACTACCTTCTTCCTTGGATTGACAGTGAGCAGATAGGTTGAAATAAAAAAGTGACAACTTGAAACTATAAGATCAAGTTATAAGGAAAAATAAACATGAATATAGAGTTGTTTAATTCCACATAAGTTAAAATATTTCTAAAATAGATCACAAATACATATTTTGTAGGAAATATCTGTTGTTATTGAAATTTACTCTTTTTTTTTTGAGAGAGAGGTCAGCCTTAATTACTTAGTGAGTGATACCTTTTCTCAAACTGGTGGTGATCTCCCTGCCTCAGTGGCTCATGTAATCATGAGATTACAGGCATGTGCACCACAGTTGGCCTAAAATTTATTATAATCAAGTAAATACTGTTATTACTGGAAATTATTTCCAATTCTTGGAAAAAGATTTCTAATTAAAAATATAGAAAACTCCAAATTATATATGTTGGAAAAAATATAGAATGATGCACACCAAAAATATGTAGCCATTCCAGGAAAGGAATATGATATAAGGGAGAGGGGACTTCTGTTTTTTAAAAAAATTACTGAATTTCTATATTGTTTGAGTTTTATTTTTTATTTTATTTTTTATTACTTTTATTTTTTTGGTTAACAGTAATATTTTTTCTCTCATTGATTTTACTGGTACATTTTAGGTATGCAGTACAGTTACATTCATTACTGGGATCTTGTACCTTTACATGACAGGTCTTGGTTCTCATTTTTTCCCCTTGTCCCTGCCCTCCTTTCACCCCTCCTCCCCTCCCCTTTTACAAACACTTCATTTCCATTTTTTTCATTTTCTTGTATTTTTTTCTTTTCCCTTATTAACTTTCCCCTACCCTTCCCACTTTCCCTACACCTTTACCCGCTTTCTTCCTATTTCACATTGTCTATTATATCATTAGGCTCTTATGTACTATTATAGTTTATTCATGCCAGAGAAACTATTTGGTAATTACACATGTGTGATGTTTTATTTTTTAAATTGCTAAATATAAATAGCAGCTTGTCTTCTTCCCTCCCCTCCTTCCTGTTTTTCCTTCCTAACTTCCTTCCTTGTACTGGGGATTGAACCCTTAGTGCTACATCCCCAGCCTTTCAATTTTTTTTTTTAAGACAGAGTTTTGCTAAGTCACTAAATTGGCCTGGTTGGACTTGAATGTGTGATCCTCCACCTTCAGCCTTCCAGAGTGCTGGGATCACAGGGGTGAGCTGCTGCACCTGCCACTTATATATTTATGTGTAGTGCTGAAGATTGAACCCAAGGCCTGGAGTGTGCTGAGCACATGTTCCACCACTAAGCTACACAGGACTACCAGCCCTGATGGCATTATTTATTTAACTAAAGATTTATTTTCAAAGAAGAGATCTTTGTACCACACAGTATGGGTTAGGGAGAGGGCAGAGGTGGGGGCTATCAATAATCAGCTATTTTCTATCAATTTATACAAATGGTTTCACACAGTGGTGAGACTCCCTCAGCTTTAGGGAGTAGGATAAGCAGTCAGATTTAGCCAGATGAGGCTCAAAACAAGGACAGTTGTGGCCTGTGGAAAGGTGAGTTATGGTACATCGCCTGAGGAAAAGTGGGATAGGCTGGAGTTAAATAAGATGCCCTTTGGGGAAAGTTAAGGATGGGCACCAGGGAGCCAAGGAGAAACTCAGGCAAAAGCTTTAGTAGCTGTCATCAGTTCCATTAACACATAGACAGTGCTGTGATAGTTTACTGTTTTCACTAAGCCACTAACGTCATCCTGTAATACTTTTACAAAACTCTAGATGGCTTTAATAGGCCAGACCACGAATTGTTTTCTATCTGTAGTTTTTGCTTTTCTTGCTTTTCTTTGGGTTTTGCCTACTTTTATTCTGGGAGCAGAAAGGAGATTGGAATTCTGAAAAGTTTCTTTAGCCAAATCCTGTGAACAAAGGGGGCCTTGTTCAGCGTTATGCACATCAGCTTTTGGAGGAGTTTAATTCATCAGCTCGGATCTCTGCTTTTCAAGTTCTTGCTCTAGTTAGCACTGTGCTTCTCTGTGTCTGTGGAGGTGGGAATCTCGTGAAGGAGAGGCGCTGCTAGTTCAGTGTGCTCAGGCCTATACCCTGCTCAGGTTACACCAATAAATCCAGCCTGTGTGGATCCAGGCACTAGTGGTCCTAAACAAACACCCGCAACAAGCAAAAAAGGGTTTTTTGCTTTTTTTGTTTTAAGGTGCTTAGCTTATCCACGACTATATGGGCACTATTCATTTCTAACCTTTCTGAAAATTGATCACTTGGTTCACAGAACGGTATGAACACAAGAGTCAGCTTCCTCACCTGCAAATGAAATTTCCTGAAATGTTACCAGCCCTGGCTGCTTTGGGAACTGGTGGGATGGGGCTGAGGCCTGGAGAACATAAACCTTGCCCCTTGATGGTCTATGTATTTGCCCACAAGACAGCAGAAACCTTGGTCCTTGTTGGTGCTGTTTCAAAAAGTTATTGTCTTAGTTTGCTAAATGGCCTTCAAGCTTCAGGGAAGACCTGTGGGAGTTTTCTAGGGCCTGGGAGACTCCTGCTCCACGCATGGAGTGGTAAGAAGTGTGTGTTGTCTCACAGTGCTGGGCAACTGACTAATGGCACTGTGCTACCGGTGTGAGCATGTGGCTGCGGTTTTCTTCATCTTTGTCTCACTCTGCTTCCCCTGACAGGGCAATTTGATTTTGATGCTGTGCCAGAAATCTTCAGACAATGAGTTACTGGAACTCAGAGAAAAGGAACTGTGTGCAGTACCGCAGGCATTTTCTGGTGGACAACGGTGTATTTCATGGTGAGCTGTCTACTGTGTTTGTGTGGTTGGATCTTTCATTTTGTTTCTGACAGCACTTTTATTCTACATTCTATATGCAAACACAGTGTAATGGTTGGGCTAAACCAAGAGCATCAGGTAACTTGTTTATGGTTAATTACCCAAAAGACTCCCACTGCACATGTTGTTAGCAATGTGCCCCACCTCAGTAACAATAATGGAATTTTAAAAAGTGCTTTCCCTCTTCTCCTGCACTGTGGACTCCAGGAATATGTCTTCCTGATGTTTGAAATTATTTTGAGCAAGGCCCATAGTAATTGTGGTCCATAATAATTACCAGCATGCAAATGTTAAAGGGCGAGATAGTCACCTGTTTTAGACACTAATTAAAAAGAAGTTCCCTCTTTATTGCTGTTTTTTGGAACTTTAAGACTTATCTGTATATCAGGCCACATATAAAATCCACAGTGGAAGAGTTTACACATTTAATCATTACCATCAGGGTGGATTACTACAGCCATGAGTCAGAGAATAATCAATATCAGTCATTTTAATGGCAAAAGAAGAATTGCCTTTATACTGCTGACATCTGTTTGTATTATGGTAATGCAGTCAGGGATAAGCTCTGTCAATCCGGTTATCAAGATACTTGTGAGTGAAATTTATTTAAGAGCCAAAGATTTATATGGCACCAGAACTTTTGAGTGGTCTCCAGTGGAAGCCAGTGGAATTATAGAGGGAAGTGAGATTTCACAAAATGTAGAGGGCTGTTCAGCAGAATCTTATAATCTAAGCTACTTTTAACTTTCTAAAGTTGATTTTTCTTTCTCAGTTTGGTGACAGACTTAATGTTAATGCTTTCATTTAAGTTTCAGATAAGAAACACAGCTTTAGAGTTGACTATGTTTTCTTTTGCAACATTTATTATATCACCTTGTTACAGTACAAGGGAATAGAAAAGGAAGCAAACATAAAATGACTGCTGAAACTGGCATAGCTGGTTATTTGCAAGGTCAAAATAAAAACTCTTGGGGCTGAGAATTTAGCTCAATGGTTCTGCTACTTGCCTCACAAGCTCAAGGTCCCAAGTTCAATCCCCAGTACCAAAAAATAAAAAACAGAACAAAACTCTTGCCTGCACCTTTCCAGGCTGGCTCTCTTGCTATTACTGCAGTGAAGTGCTCTGAGCAGGGAGATGGGGAACTGGAACTTTAAAATTTGGAGTGAGGTTCTGCTTAGCTTTTTTTTGAATATAGTGCTGGGGACCTCTTCATTGCTTTGTCTTTTTTATGCCCAGTGCTCATTGAATGGTATTTTCTATTAGGATTTTATTTATGTATTTTAGGAAATAACATCTCACTGTGTTGCTCAGGATGGCCTTAGATTCTTGGACTCAAGCAGATCTTTTGTCTCATTCTTTCAAGCAGCTAGGACTATAGACATACACCACTATGTCAGGCTAACTTTGTTTTAAAGAAGAATTAATATGATAATTGAAGAAGCACAGGAATTAGAACTAGATTTACTTTTCCAAACTTTATTTTATGACAGTTTTAAAATTTAGATTTAAATGTCTTAAATTCATTATTTTCATTATTTTAAATGCCTTTTTCTAGAATCTCAGAAGCTATAACTTGAAAATAATTTTAATATAAATTATATTCCAGTTAGCATATGACTATTTTGTAGATTATGTGAAGGGCTTGCTGAACATTGTTATATTGAATCCTTTCAACATCATGCAGCAGTTATTACTATTACTATTATTTTAACTTGTTGAGATATGATTTCTCTCAGTAACTCAGTCTGGCTTCAAAGTTACTACATTTCCCAAATCTGGCCTCAAGCTCGTGATTCCCCCACCTTAGCCTCCTCTGTGCTGGGATTATAGGACTATAACACCCCACCTGGAACAAGTTACTTTTAACCTCATATTATGGATGGAGGAACTGAGGCTTGCGGAGGTTTTGAAGTGGTGATCTGAAATTCAAATTCAGGTTTCCCTGACTCCGAATCCCTACTGATTCTTTTCTCCCAGGCTGCCATTTAACTTTAATGGGAAAATTAATATTCTGAGTGATTTAAATTTTATTCAACAGTATTTGTCTGTTATTAGCTAGCAATATAAAAATTTGAACAAATTATATAAGTTCTCCAGTAACTCACTTCTCTGTAAAATAAGCATGTTGGTTTTGATGGTTTTTTTAGGTTCTTTCTACTTCTAATCTCTGAAATACCATTGAAGTATTTCTTTTTTTTTACTTTTTTATTGCTACATTTTAGATATACATCATGATAACATTCATCATAGGGAATTTGTACCTGTACAGGATATATCTTGCTTTTTCTTTTTTACCCATTCCCCTCAGGAAAAAAAGAATAGTAGGAAAAAGATAGAAACAAAACTTCTAAGTAAGGAGAGAAAGCGGGGTTGAAGGGAAAAGAAGGGAACCAAGTATTTCTGAGAATTACAATGACTGTATTTTGCGATACACAAGGGGGCAGTAGAGTACTTAAAATAGGACTGTTACTATTTATTCAAGTGTACTTCTGAAAGGATTTAGAGATGTTAAATCCTCTCAAGATTAAAAGGATCAAAGCCAGTTAGAATTATGATTCTATCTACTTACAATACAGTAGAAGCTTTAAGTATTTCTGATAGCATAGAGTATCGTTTTGGACTTTTATGCCCAAGGAAATGTGGTACATGGAGAGGCTTCTAGTGCAAAAGGTGAACATTTTGACCATGCTTTTTGTATACTAACTTGGCTGTATATGTTGATAGTGCCCTTATAGAATCAGATCAATCTAAATAAAAAGAAACAAAACCTCTTCAACATAAACAGAAAAGAACAATTCCCCTCATTAACGAGATAAAGAAATTTTGCAATATGAAGACTTGGATGATGTGCAAAGGTGCTAGCAAGAATCTCTTTATACATACAGATGTAAGCAGTGTTCCTCATTAAAATGAGTACTCTGTGGGCCACAATAAAAGTAAAAATGGAAATGTAGTATTTTAACTTCTCATAGGTCATAAAGCATAACCTAAGCCTCATTTTCTGAGTATAGAGGCAATATATTCTCATTGGAAACAATCTAGAATAATACAACCCAAAGAAGAAGAGATTATTAAATCCACTGGAAATTGGCTACATCTGTTCAGACTTTTATCTGTTATTTCATTTTCCTAGTATTTCTGACTCAGAAAGGACTATTTGGGAAAAACTTGGGAAATATCTTCTGGCCAACAGAAATGAGCTGGTTGCATTAAACTTAGTTGTATGGTAAATAATGAGAAAATCCTGTTAGGAATCTTAAATTTTTGTATTTCTCACTACCTTTTCCCAGATGTTTGGGGAACATGTTGAATCCAAAGGGATTTGAATCTATCAAAGAAGCTAATTGCTGGGATTTCCCTCCTACTTGGCTTTTATTCTTCTAAAGTGAGTGAGAAAAAAAATGAGCAGAGAATATTTTGTGTGGTATAAACCGTGCCTCAATATCTTATGATTTTAATTATTCTGATTTGAAAATTGTTTATTTCTTTAGCTACTTCTCTTGATTATAGAGAATTACAATTTGTTTTCATGATCTGGTATATAATCTTGATTCTTTTTTTTTTTTTGGTACCAGGGATCGAACTGAGGTCCTTGCACTTGCGAGGCAGGCAGTGGAACCACTGAGCTAAATCCCCGGCCCCCAGTCTTGATCCTTTTTTTTTTTTGGGTACCGGGGATTGAACTCGGGCCCTTGTGCTTGCAAGGCAGGCCACTGAGCCACTGAGCTAAATCCCCGGCCCCCAGTCTTGATCCTTTTTTTTTTTTGGGTACCGGGGATTGAACTCGGGTCCTTGTGCTTGCAAGGCAGGCCACTGAGCCACTGAGCTAAATCCCCGGCAGCCCTAGTCTTGATTCTTAAAGCAGTGATCAGTGTACTTGTAATGAATGTGTATAATTTCTTGGGCACATAAGATTGTCCAAACATCTATTCCTTAATAAAATAGTCTTTTGTCACTGACTAACATGAGTTCTTAGCCACATGTAGGATGGAAATCAGACATGGGCCGATTCCTGAGCCACTTTTGACCATCACTGTTATCTGCCCTCTTTTTCAGGGGTTACCATTGGCTGAGGGTTCTTCCTCAGTTCATACAGAAAGCACAGACAGAGTGGTAAAGCCCAGCTCTTTCAGTGTTAACAGCCCTTTAGTGTCACTGACTTTCAGTGTGCCAGCCCAGAACACTCTACTAACAAAATTGTACTTCTCTTTAAGGAGCTATGTTTGTGTGTGGTGTATGTTATGTGTTGTATGTGTTTGTGTGTTGTGTGTATAGTTGTGTGGGTAGTTGGGTTCCTCTTGACCAGGGAGAAATCAGTAGCTAGGACTGACCCTCAAGCTTTCAGGATAAATATGATTATATTAGAAAAAGAAGATTCCCTTCACTGAGTATCTACCCTTACTAGAAGAAGAGAGAAGAATGGCAGATCTTGCCTGGTAAACAGTAAGAGGGGATGCAATTATGCAGGAGTAAAGTATGCAGAAGTATATTTGAGTTCCAATTAATTAGGCCAGTTTATTAGCAAGTTATGACTTTGTCAGCCTGTGTGCTTTAGAAGCAGATTTTATTATTAGATTTTATATTAGTGTAACATTTCTTTCAAATTTTTTTATTAGTAACTGTTTGCAACACATAATGATTACATTCATTTTAGGAAATTGGTATATTCTCTATTCTGTTTTTCCCCTTCCTCACCACTCTGCCCTTAAAAAATTTTTTTGCCTATAAGTCCTTATGAAGTTAAGTATCATAGCTGTTTCTCTACTGAGTCAAAGCCTAGTTGTACCAGTCAGGGAAAGTATAAACACCTTTTTCCCAGTAAATTCCATTCATAGAAAATTCCTGTTAATGCATTGGCAGTTGACATTTTGTGAGCATCAGTAAAGTAAACCATATTATCTTTAGACTCTTGGAGAGGAAGGAACATTACAGGGCAAGAATTTCAATGACAAGTCTAGAGGAATTGTTAAAAAAATAGACCTTAAGGGAGAAAATGCACTCGAGTCATTTAGGTTTTATAAGTTTGAATAGAAGTAATTCTGGAAGCTTTGCCAAGTATTCCTGCTGTAGCCCACTCAAGCCTGCTCAGCCCCGCTGAAGTCCACCATGGAGACGGTGATGCCCAAGTGCGTCTTGCACCAGACACCACAATGAGAGTGCAGTCAAAGTCTAGGTGTGGGCTTGGTGGGGACTCCCTCCAGGTGGATTCTCTTGCATGAATTGTTTGTTCTCTGCAACTACAGTTTTCATATCAATAAGTTGCTGGGATTAGGGCAAATGACCTCTAAGCCCATTTCTAAATGCTAAAATTTTAACAAATGCTTTGTTCTTTACTTCCTCAGCTCACCCTGCTTTTAAATAGAGGATATTTGGGGAATTTGATGTGAATTAAATGACCAGGTTTATACTCTTTTCTTTTTTACCTGTCTGAGAAAAATCATAGCTATTCATATAGGCTTTAGAGAAGTGGATATTTATATATCAGAAAACAAAGCCTATAACCTTTAAAACAAACTGTCAGGAAACATACTTGTTTTATAATGTTTTGGGAGTGTGTGCTCTTCCTTGAGTTTTTGGAGATGAGAAACTTCAGTGAAAGCCTCAGTGAAATGCTATTTACATTTTAAAATTTTAAATTCATTTCTTTTTTTCCTTTATGATTGGCATTATTGATTTAGTGTGGTATATATTTGAAATTATTTTATTTTTCTCTATGAGTGCTTTAAAAAGCATTCTGTTCCTTTGTACTAACTTGGCTAAACTCTTAACTTTGTAGCTACTTTTGGATTTTGAGGGTTTGATCCATTTTAAAACTTTAATCTGAAACTCATTTAAATCCCACCTCTCCCTAACCCCTGACCTGGGTGTTGGTGGCTGAGAAGAAGGGGAGCTTCTTCTGTCCCTGCTCTCCTCCTTCTTCTGATGAGAAATTCAGGGCCTTGCTAGCCAGGTTTGATACAAGGAAGAAAGACAGGGACAAAAGTCTGCTAACCCACACGTGTCACGGATGTTGTGGAGCTCTAAACCCTCTCTGGTTCCATCATTCATGGACCTTTAATTCCACCATGATCTTGCTGTCACCAAGATTCTTTAGAGAGGACCCACTCTCTCCCTTCACCTCTTCTGTGTTCCCTTTGGCTTGTGCATGGCTGTCCTTGCCCCCAAGGTACCGAGGCAACTGTCTGTTCCTTGCTCTTTCTCTTATCTCCATTTTTGTTTCACATGGAGCTCTGCGGACTTCCAGGGTCTGTGGATGATGGGATGGGTATGAAGTTCACCCTTCCTCTACCCAGACCTATTGACTGTTGACTTCTCACATTGTTATGGGGGCTGCTCCCTTAAGGCTCCGCCTAAAGAAATCTGAGTCATTCAACTGTAGTTCTTCCCCTGCTTGTCTTTGAGAGGGAGGGATGTGACTTCCTGTCTCACTCATCAGGTGCTGTCCTTGCCATCCTGGGCACTTTGGGTGTGACCCATATAATGGGACGCAGGCAGTGTAATGTGTATGGAGTCTCACTGCTCAGCCCCTCATAGTTCTCCTTGGACTTCTCTAGAGCCACTGCCGGCAGGAATTTGTTTGCTTGTATTTTAGACTAGGGCCCCTAAAGGTATCTGTGCTTGCATTTTATAAGGTTGTGCAGTGCATTAATCAGAACCAAACAAAGATTGATATCTGTAAAAAAATCTGTGTTGAGATACCTTAGCATAAGCCTCATCTCACTGGGAATCAAATTCAGGGAAAAGATTATTACTAAGGGAAACTGGTCACACTATGTTCTCTATGGTGAGGTCATTCACCTTCTGTAAGGATAGAAGGGGTGAAAGGTCCCTGTAGGGTACCCAGCAAAATGGCAAACTGAAGGTCTGGGTGTGTGGCCCAGGTAGGCGAGAAAGTAATGAAGTTCATTATTCAGAGCTTTAGCTCTGATTGTCGAAAACAAGCCAATTTGCTTTGAATAAAGCTCTTTGGCTGGCCTTTTTCATTGGACTCTCAAGTTCTTTTTCTTAAGCTGTGGCCACTGGGAGGTCAGCCAAATAGAAAGGCTCTTGATTGTTTTATTTCTTTATGCTTGGAACACCATTTTTTCTAATTACTTAATTAGAAAGAAGAAATAATGTGTTTAATAAAGTTAACTTTCCTCAGATTTGCAGACTTCTCATGTTTTAAGTGGTTACTTAATGAGAATTATTTCCCCTTAGACCTGTGTTACAAATTTAAGCCTTTGTTCCTTAAGCCACATTTCCATAATTATAATTAATTTTTCTTTGCTCTCTCATTTTCCTAATGTGTGCACAAAGATTGACAGGAGGATGAAATATCTTTCTATCAGTAGGCTCAGGGTTCTTCCAGAGCATTGTAATTATTTAATTTAGTTGTACAAAAGATCCAGATTTTTTTCTTGGGCCATAGCAATAATTATTAGTGATTGCATTTGTAATCATGAAAACCTCCTGTCTCCCATCTGTCAAAACAAAGCTGAAAAACTGCAGTCTATCCTTTCATACTGTGTAAATGAAGTCACTCCAATGGACCTCATGTTTTATTCTAAGGCTCAATCACCAATTCTGTTTGGGGTTTTTACAAAATGTAAGCTGTTCATTTCAAAGGAGTACCCAGATTTGTAATTTAAAGGCCATAGCCTAGTGTGAAGTGGTTTCCTCTATGTGCACATTTTCAGCTCCCACGTAGATGCCGGTGACCCCAACAGTGCACGTGTTCCTGTGGCAGACAGTTCCTCTGGGCTTGATACCCACACGCCCAACACCACCTACTGGCTCCACTGAGGTCCTTCAGGTCCTTGGACTCAACATATCTACAGCAGAACTCCCTCCTTCCTTTTTGGTGCCTGTTTGTCTTCCAGCCTTATCTTGCCTTGCACCCCATCTCCACTGGCCTTTGCAGCCCTTGCCCATGAAGCCAGCCCTTCTTCACTTAGTCAACTTTCAGTTTATTTTTGGGGTCTTACAGTAAAAATCCTTTCTATAGAGAAGTCTTTTCTGACTTTCTAGACCAGATTAGGCTGTGGGTGATATTCTTCTGTAATCCTGTGTTGCTGCCTATTGCATATTGTTATTGTAACAAACAATTGTGTAACAGGTAGTTTAATCTTTGTCTCCTACCCCTAGTACCCAGTCAGATCAAAGACTGTCCTGACTTCTCTTTCCAGCACATAGTACTATGCATTTCTTGTAGTAGGTGCTCACCAAAATAACACTGAATTAATTTTCTCATTTTATTTAATATGGTAAATAAGATCCATCTAGTGTTTCATTAGTTTTACACAATTGGGTTTGGTCTTTAACCTTTTTCTGAGGACTGCTTGGTCCTCTGGCTACCATCCTTTTTTCTTTCATTCAGGCTTTTGCCTGAGAATTCATAAAAGAAGTCCCCTAAACCATCTCTCCTGAAATTGAAAAGGAAAACAAGATCACTTCTGAAAATCCAAGTGTATCTTCGAAAGATTATTGAAATTATATAATGCCTTGGAATGAATGAGGATAAGTCTATTTATGGAAGAATTGCTTAGGTTTTTAAAATTTATTAATACTTTCTAGACTTTCCATGTTGGTTATGTGGATATGTATTTCATTCAATTCTGAATTTGGAGATTTCTCTTCTTAAAATAGCACGATTAGTAAAAGTTGCTTGATTCCAGTATTGTGTGTGCTTTTAAAATTCTCTGCGGCTGTCTCTGAAAATTTCCACTTGCAGAAGTGGACATTGTCTGTGAGGTAATTCTTACCAGCAGCAGCATAGAATAGGTGTAGAGGAGGCCTGAATTCAAACAGAAGCACCTGTTGTCTCTTTAAGAGAGGAGGAAAGAAGACCTGGTCGTACATGAAGAGAACAAACAAACTGCACAGGGCTTCTTTAAAAGTTAAGAAGATGCACTTTTATTTCATCTTTACAAATAAGCAAAAATGGTCAGTTCTTAGGCCTTTCATCTAAGAACCTTAGGCAATATGAGAGTACAATATTGATTTGCAGATAGCAAAATTGCTCTGAGAGATAAACACCTATCTGAAAAGTGTAAGTGTAGGATCTATAAAAACTTTGTTGCCATTTTTTTAGTGTTTTTTAAAAATAGTGTTTTGATTAATTTGCATTGGGGTGACACTGTTCACAGCGGGATAACTGATACAGAAATAAATATGAAATGCAGGAATGAAGTGAACAGTGCCATCATTTGGAGTATATCAGATGCAATCTCTAGTTTTATGGGAATTATTTATCCACTTTGGAAAACCAGAGACACAGCTCTTATAGCCATTTTGTATACTTGCATCAGGCTACACATTAGAAAACTGATGCTCGGGGTCCCAGTTATTCCTTGAAGTTAATAGTCCTATCTTATCTCTAGAAGTCTCAGAAGTCTTATCTTAGGATCACTCTTGCTTCGCATAATATATCATTTTTTGCATATAGGATCTTATAGGGGACAAAAAGAGGAGTTTGGGGCTGATGTTAGGATAAATCAATTTAGGTCTTGTTGAAAGGAGTCAGTGGATGATGCTGTATTGAATATTCTTGGCGCACCTTTGGAAGGTGTTACGTCAATGCCAAATCAAGGTTGTTATTAGAATTGGCAATGCTGACTGCTATAGAATAAAGGTAAACAGTTTGTCACAAGTCACATTGTTAGACTATAGTGTTAAATCCAGACTTGTCAGACTCTAAAATCCAGTGTTTTTCTACTATTGTGACATGATTCTGTATTACCTAGATTTATCTCTTTTAAAGCACCTAGGAAGTGAGGTTAGTTAGACGCTTTAGATGCTGCTAGAAACTCTGCAGAAAGGGCACTATGGTGAATTGCCTTGACACTGAGTTGGGGTGGGGGAGCTGGGAACCAGGGGTGTGGTGTCTACTGGACAGGTCCCTGGGAGCATGTTAGAAATACAGACTCTTGGCTCTTCTGGAACCTCTTTGATTGGAATCTGTATCTCAACAGGATCCACAGAGATTTTGAGCTGCATTGCTCTGTGAGACCTATCGCGCTTGAGTGTAAATTATCCTGAGTGAGGTGTATTAGTCCCTGTTCTCCAGGGAACAGGAGGAAGATGGACTGGAAGGGAACTCTTTCCACCATATGAAATGTGAGGTGTACAGCTAATGACAAAGACCCTGAACTGTGTTTCGATGCTTAGATTCCTAAGTAGGAGAGTTGAGGGCTAAAAGTGCCTAGGTAATTTTCTTTATAGTATGGGCTTAAAAACAGGAACCTCTATGTTTAAAACATAAGAAGACACAGTTAAGGAAAGAAGTAGTACCCTGATTTGCAATGATGCATAGCACATTGGAACCATCCAGGACTTGAGAAGCCATTGATAAGGGATTTTACACAAAACCCATACCTGGGCTTTCACATTTGTGAAATCTCTGAAAACATTACCCTAGAAACTGTACACATTTGTGCATTCTTTTCCTCTTCCTCACAAAACCTTTGCTTTTCAATGTGCTGTTACTCCTTGTCCTTTGACTAAAATCACTTTCTTTTTATAGATGAGAAGTAATTGACTGGGGCATATTGATACCAACCAGTCGGTGGCAGGATTAATACTGAAGCTAGCATTTTGCCATTTCATCTCAACTGACTTCTGTGATCTGAGAGCTAAGTGGATTTTCTGTGGGATAAATTTGCACATCTCTGCATTTTCTGATTATCAGAAATGGTGAGCTCGTTGTGATGCCAGAGCATTGTGACTTAAGTAATTTTTTTGCGTGGAAGTGTTTCAAGCACTCTGTGTACTGACTCAGTGAGTATGGAGATGCTGCTTGTGGAGCTGTTGGAGGCATGTGGGTCCTAGGCACTGGCTCTGGCTTCCCGTCACTGAGGGCACCAGGGCTCTGAGAGCCTGGGCTCTCCCTGCCTGGTTGCATTCAACTGACTTTTTATGTGAGTGTGTCTTCATAGTTAACAAAAGACCATTAACTCTCTGTGGGGACCAGGTGTTGAACTTTACAAATAGAGTAACCTAATCCATGTAGCATTTAGATCAGCAACAATTTCACTATATGACAGTTTATTTTCTGGTAAAGTTTTGACTCCATAAATCCAAAGGACTTTTAGAACATTTTTTCATTTCTTGGGAGACAAGTTTTAAAGTTGCTGCTCTGTAAAACCACAGATAAATGGCCTCTGTGGAAGTTAACAGTTAAATCAGACCCTCCATGTGTCTGCCAGAATGTTGATAGGAGCGTCTAGATCCTTGTTAATTATGTCAGCCAGTGACAGGAGGGTTTTTAAAAAAAGGATAAATACTCGATCTTAACTTCTCAACTTTTAACCTGTGTTTGGGACCTTCTTTCATAGGTTTGTCTTCTTGCATGAGCCCCTGAGAATCCATGTGGGAGATAATATTCTGATATGTTTCTTATTTTGATCTCTAATTATATTTGTGATCTCTTCTCCCTTATCATTTCTCCTAAATTGTATAAATCGGCGCAGACATTAATGTCTAGAAACCATAGGTACCATATTTGTGATATTAGTAATATAATTTTTTTCTTGGTTAGAGAACAAGTTCTGCATAAATCACAGTACTAAATTGTTTCTAAATTAGATTAATTTATATAAAGTGGTAAAATGTTATTATTGGGTTTCTATTTTATTATCTTAGTATTCATGGAAGAAATTCTTTTCTCTTTTCTCCAAGGTCTTTAACAAAATTAGCCTTCATAATCATTTTCTGCTAGTTTAATGTGAATGAGGGAGACTAATGAAGCAGAAAATTAAAATACTTTTGATGTTTTAATATTAATCATTAATCTACACTTCAAAGTTATTTCTCTCATTGATAAATTTATTGCTTTAAAAAGTATTTTCTAATGTATTTCCTAGCTTTGTTAAGCTTTTAAAATTCTTACTACTTGAACAACATCAGTGAGCAGGAATTTTGGAAGTAAAATCAATTTAATTATTGGCAGAGGCTTATTATATATTGCTCTCAAGCATTTCACTGCTCTGTGTATACAGATTTTTTAAAGCTATGAAATTTAAAGCATCTTGAATATACTTTCACCTCTAAGAGAGTAAGCATTTGCTCTGACAATGTTAGAGTGGTTATAATACTCATACTTGTTTTTCTAATAACAATCCCCAAAGTTTTTATATAGAATTTTCAGACTGAAAGAGACCTCAGGTTATTTACAGTATCCATTTTTGGAGTTCCCTTCTAGAATGAAAGCTCTTGTGAACAGAGAACATGATTTTAGGGCCTGGCATATGAGGGATACCCAGTAAGTATTTAGGGAATGAATCAGTGACTTCCTACTTTTTTATCAGTGAGAGCCCCAATTCTGGACAGGTTAAAAGCTGGGCCTAAGATGAGTCCAGTTTAACTATTAGCACATGGTAAAGACCAGGTCCCTGGGGACTGTGGGTGCAGTCCATTATCTGTATCATGCTGTGCCATGAGCCCACATTCACAACTTGACTTCTTGGTCTCTTTCTCAACCAAGCAGATTGCTGACTTCCAGGTGCTGGTGTAATCATCAGTCATCAATCCCTAGCCTAGGTCCTTATACCCTTAGTTGGAACAAGGGATGTTGCTCCTTTCTTCTTCATAAATATTTTTTGACCTAGGTTCTTGCTGAGGGTTTAGCAGTTAGCCAACTGGAAATGGCTTCTCTGTAAAGATCTTACAGTTTTGCCTCTACTGCTCTCTTCTTCCTTCCCTTTTCTGTCCTCTAGGCTCACACAGGACCTTCATGTTAGATAACGTTTACCCAATTGTTTTGATCATTGTGTACTTGTATATCCTCTTTCCATACACATACACATGCTTGTGTGCACACACACATACACAAACACACACTTTTTTTTTAATCATTTGAGAATAAATTGCATATCTTCTGGCTCTTTGCTATGAAACACCTCAGTGTGTCTTCCTTGGAACAGTGATCTTTTGTAATCATGGTGCAGCTATCTATGTAAATAAATTTAACATCAGTAAAGCCCCTTAATTTTTCTTTCAAAGTTTTTTAATTTATTAACTGGTGCCTACATGGAAAGAGGCCTAGGAGAACAAAAGCAACAAATGTAGAATTAATATTAAGGCTTCATAAATCCTACCAAGTTCTTAAGGCTTCACACGCGTGTGGCCTTAGAAGGACCCTCTGTTTGCTTTAATGCTTTGCTGTTGCTATCTTGATATTCTTTGGGCTCAGAACTTTTGAATATGTTCTTGAAGGAGTTGTTGTGAATAAAGAAACTGAGACATTCTCTGGTGAAACCAAAATTTGAACTCAGTTCTTTTTGATTCAAAATTGGATGGTGTCACATCACCTCCAAGAACACCATGCTCTTTAACTCTTCCTCCACTGTGTTTAATTATTTCTAGAGTTGGAACTGACCTGTCTTTTCTTTTTTTCCTAAGGATTTCTACCTTCTCTTGATGGCATAGGCTCTCTCTGTTGTAAATCTCTGTGCTGAATTATTAACTAGAAGGCCATTTGGAAAAATTTAACAATGAGTCATGTCTATCTTAAGGGAACTGTCAATGAGTAGCCTCCATCTGAATCTCCTTCCTGGTTTATAGAGAAGACTACCAGTAATCATTCCCTTACTTACCCTTACGTGTTCCACAATCCCAGCACAGCTATTCCTGCACCCAGCTTTTGAAGTCCCCCGGTTATCCTCTGGGGTCTAAGTCCTTCTATATTCCCAAGGTAAAGAAGTTACCTGGGAGTTAGGTAACTGTGTGGAATCTGAGTTTCTGAGTTCAGGTGGGTCTTCCTGATCTCAGACCTTCCTGGTGTTCAGTGCTTTTTTGATCCCTCGTAGGCCCTGGGAAAACATCAGCAATAAGGCATTCAGCATCCTGATCTCAGGATTTACACTACGGTCCTCCATGTTACTGTTTCCTTTCCTCATGTTAGGATTCTTTTAGGCAGAAGAAAAAAAACGAATAAATCAGGGCTGTCAAGGGGAAAATAATATAATATCAAGAGAAAAGCAAAAGAAGTGATTTGATTTAGAGGAGACACTGCAAAAGGCATCAACGTGTGAAAATGTGCTACTGAAGCCGTGGAGAACAGCCACCTATTATTTTATCAATGAGAGAAAGAAGCTGATTTTTCATTTCTGTGGAGTAATTTAAGTTAGAAATGTAGACAGTTGAAGTAGCACTGTGAGATATGACATCTTGACAGTTGTGACCAGAAGAGTCAGTACAATCTCTTTTCTTCATTTTCTTGAGGGGCTGATGTCTCTCTGCCTATTTCATTTAAGGACATTCTTCCTCTAGAGGTCATAGCTTGTTATTAGATTTTTTTCTTTCTTTTGTACTGGGAATTGAACCTAAGGCCTTCATACTGAGCAACATCTTCAACCTTTTAATAAACATCATATTTTTGAGACAGGGTCTTGCTAAGTTGCCAGATTGCCTTGGCTCGGTTTGAACTTGCAATTGTCCTTTCTCGGCCTCCCTGTGTGCTGGGATCACAGGCATGTGCCATCATGTCCTGCTGTGTTTTTCACTATCCTCTCTAGACTGAATGGGATTGGATTTTTGTTGTTGTTGTTGTTTTGTTTTTTGAGACAGGGTCTTGCAATGCAGTTCAGTCTGGCCTTGAATTCACCATGTAGGCCTTGGATTTAATGGCAATCCTCCTGTCTCAGCCTCCTGTGGGATTTGATTTTGAGAGGAGCACATCTGTCTTCTAGTCCTACAGATGTCTGTGGTCCCTTGATGACCTCTACTCTTCTCAAGAGCATCTTTCGTTTGCTGCACAGGGGAGAAAGCCCTGAAATCTGCTAGGTTTGGAGGGACCTCATTGCTCTGAAACAGGAGTTAGTCCTTCCTCAGTTAGGCCTTTGCTTTGGAGGACCTGGAGAGATTTTCCATAGTTGTAGTCACTATCTCTTGGGCCTGGACTTTTATGGGTATTGACTTTGTACGAAGGGGATCTGGGCTGCTTCCAACTCCTTTCATACTAAGTAGAGCTTTATTGAGAGGGGAGGTTGTTAAATAACCTAGAATCTCCCCTCTCCACAATGGTTAATTTCATGTTTTCATTCATTAGGGACCAGTCTGAACATGCACAGATGAGTATTTATCTGTGTTATCAGTATTATGAGACATAGGGGTTCGCATTATGATGACCTCAAGTATCTTCTGTTTGAATGAACATAATACAATTCTTATTTGACTGACTAAACCAAGACATATCTGGGCAGATAGCATCATTTACCTTTTATTAAGCTCAGAGATGTCGGATTAAGGCATGTTAAAATGTCCTATTATAACTTATCTGATATGTTCAAATGTGGTTATTGTGCAAGCAAACAGTCTTCCTTTAGCTAGAGATCTGGAGGATACAAGCACAAAATGGATATTCTGGACTTTTACACTCCATTGTCCAGCTCCTTCCCAAAAGGGAGGAAGAGGGGCTTCTCTATTCAGGGGAAAATTGCTTCCTGAGTGTTATGGGGGAAGGTTTGAATGAGTAACTACTTAAGCTTTGAGACTCTAAAGAAAGTTTCAGCCCTGAGGTTAGATATTTATTTTATATGTCATTGTCAACAATCATTAGAGAGTCCCATGTGCCTCCCTATCTCTGGTTAATTCCCCTCTCTTACTGCTATAATTAACACTGATGAGAACTGATGAAAGTTATCCAACCAATAGATCCTGATTTACAAAGTATGAGTACTTTTTTATACCTGAATATGAGTTCACAAACCCCAGATATCAATCAAATTTTCACATTTCTTGAGTCTTCTCCAGGGGCAGTTCAAGTGCCTTCTGTGTTTACTGGCTGTAAGCTGCTGGGTTTCTTACAGGACCTGTGAGTAAAATCTTGCCAGTCAGGTTTCAGTTATTTTCATGGTTTGCTCAAGCTGAAATCAGATGCTGAGCCTACCCAGGACCTTATGTTGAATTATGTTGATGCCTTCATCATTGACAGTGATGTGCCTGTAAATTTTTATGCTAACCTATAAAATCAAACTGACATGAGTGATAAACAGTCAAATCTTTCAAACAAATAATGAAAAAGTTTATTTCAAAGTCAAGCATCTTGAAGGAGAGGATCAATAAATCATCACTGGGACATCATTTCAAAAAGACACTTGGGCTGAAGATTGGCTCATCTTTGTGCTGTGAAACATAGCAAAATTAAATATGGATAATGCTCTGTTTGGGGATTCAGATGCTTAAAATTGTGTAGCAATTACTGTCCACTGATGCATGTCGGCTTTTAATGTAGGAGGAGTCCAAAATGGTTTATTTGACAAGGATATGTGATCCACAGGACATGTTCTATGACACTTGTATACACAGTTACATCTCTCCAATGATAAAACAGCATTGATGAACCTGCTGTGTATACAGACCCCCACTTTAGCCATTTTCAGTCTTTGTTTAGCAGGCAGTGATTGGAAACCTTCAGGTCTTCATTTGCTTTCAGCTGAACTTTTGGTGGTAATACTGGGTTTTACAACTCGAAGTGTCTGGCCATCCTGTGTTGTTTTGTTATGTAGCTATTAATTGCTCCTGGCAGTCTGTATGGTAACTATGCATTGGGAAAGAACACTCAGATTAAATTAGAAGCCCCAGTTTCAGATAATTCTCCTCCAAGTTACTTGTTTTTATGGGCAAGTTGTGGAGAATTCCTGAGGCTTAGCTTCCTTGCCTGTGATAGGAAGATGATTTCTTCATATAGATGTGACCAAGTTCATTTGATGGCCGTGTTCCTGACAGGAACTTGTAAAGACTGGCATAGAAGCACCAGGCAGGAGTGGCAAGATGACAGTTCTTTCTGTTGCTGAGCACTTAGGTATATTGCATGTACTTTTGCTTGTGAAACACCTTAACTTTTTCTTTGAAAATGAGCTCATAGTAGTATTTCATTTGTTCCTTAGGGCTTAATCCAAAAATTCTAGCAATTTTCTGGGATGGCCTGACAGGGAATTCTGAGCTTCATCTAATAGTGATTTCCTTAAAAGGACAAAGCTTTCTACTGTGCTGGTCTTCCTTGACTTGGTGATATATAATCCCTACTCTCTTTCATCCATTTCCAAGTTTGCAATGGCTATAGCTTTAATCTAGGGAGTTGAGTCCATTGTTAAATATAAACTGAGAGCAGATTTCCAGTCTATCCCATGGATTATTCATAGTCACTTAGCGGCTAAAGCTGCTAACCTTTCAGTTAGCTCTTTTTTTTTCTTTCTTTAACTGTGTGTTATGCACAGGCTGAGGAATGGGATGATACTGTCTGCTGCTTCATAACTAGATATTACTCAGGGCAGCTCATTATTACAGATAGCCGTGAGTGCTTAGAGGGTTTGCCGAAGGATTGGTGACTGGTGTCCCTGCAATAATCTGAAACATCATTCTAGGGACTAAGCAAAGGAGTTCAGACAGAATGCTAATTCAGTGGTAGGTGCCCATGTTTTATGGAAGGAAATGTGCTTACTTATCCTGGGAATATCTCCAGGAACGTCCACTTGGGGATTTCTCTGCATCTAGCTCTATGGGTTTGTGCATATATTGGAAGATGCTACTGTGGTTTCATGCGTTTGTGTAGCTATATAGTTATATAATTTATATTGAGAACTTGTGGATTCGTGTGCAGTTCACGGAAGGTTTATTTTGGCTCACAGTTTGGAGTTTTCAGTCCATGTTGATTTGCCTGTTGTTTTGGGCTTGTGGTGAGACAGAACATCATGATGGAAGCACACGGTGGAGGAAGCTGCGTAGCTCATGGGGACCAGGGAGCAAAACAGAGAGAGGAGAGGCCAGGGTCCCAGCATGTTCTTGGAGGACAGGCCTCTAGTGACCGGAATTCCTCTCACTAGGTCTCCTTCCTCATGGCCCCACCACCTTCTAGTAGCACTGTAGGCTGATGACCAAAGCTTCCACACCCAGGCCTCTGGGGGACAGTGAGGTCCAAACCATAGCACTGCTTTGATTGGTGAGGATCCTTGACTCCACGGCCAGAGTGTGGGATTCAAAGCCAAGGATTCAAGCTCATCTCTCTCTGTCTCAGTTTCACAACTGAAACCATGGAAAAGATTGTACCTAACTCCCTCATAAGTGTATTGTAAGCATGAAATAAGGTATGTACAAGGTAAGGAACAGTGTCTGGAACATAGTACGAGTTTCAGAAGACTTGGCAATTCTCAGCGAGCTCGCCATCATTACAGAGCACCAGTGGGAAGAGGTCGTCTTCTTTCTAGCTGAGTAGTACTAAACTGGCAATACTTTTTAAAAAGTAGTTTTTAAATATAAAAGTAATAGTGCTCATTCTAAAACATTAAAATACTGTATGGTAAAATATAAAGAAAATAAAATACTTAGAGATAATCACTAATAACCCCTTTCCTATAGTTTTATAATATTTATTCTATGTATGTATACACATGTACATAATTAAAATGATGTTGCATATATAGTTTGTGTCTTCCTTTTTAACTGGGTATGTCAAATATTCTCCTGCAGTGTCTTACAATCATGGTTAATGGTTAGATAGTATTCCAAAGTGCACATGTGTATTTTATTTACTCTTTTCCTTATTTATAGGCATATATTTACTTATTTAGTTATTTTTAAAACAAATACCAGATTTTTATCTGATTATTTCTGAAATCATTCTATTTCAGTTGTAATGATTATTGACTAAATTTAGTGTGATCATTTTTATAAGTCTTGCAGCATCTTGCCTGCTAACTTTTCATTAAACGTATTATAATTTATGCCCCCAATTTAGTCTACCACCAGAGTGTGCAGTTTCCTGTGAAATCCATCCTTCACCTCTCTACTTAACATTTTCAGCAGAGAGCCAGAGGACAGCCTTAGGAGAGTGAAGCTGGGCATGACCCAGAGACTAGTTGAGTGATTGCCTTACACTAGCTTTTGTATTACCTTGTATCTTATGATGAAAACTGTGCTGATGCTTTAAAAATTGAGTGAATAATTTGGAGTTACAGTTTTATAGACTGTTTTTCTTATAAATATCTTTTTTTTTTAGTGCCAGAGACTCTAACAACTTTTAGCTTTATAAGGGGATATTATTCAACTGAGAAAAATAAGAGGAATTCTGAAGTTGGGCACAGAACATTATAGATGGTTCCCATGACCTGATGCATGGAACTGGTGGGAAGAGCCTGGCTGTCATGTCAGCTTGGTGTGAATTGTGTTTCCATCAGAACTTTGTGATCTTGGACACCTTGTCTGACATGAACATCAGTCTTGCCTTTAAAATATTAACCCTGATATATCTTCTTGAGGATTTTTATGAAGCTGTGAGAAGATGATACTTTTGTAGAAGTGCTCAATGAGTGGTAGCTTCCATAAGAGTCACCTCAGGTAGTGACATAGCTGCCACATTTGTGTTAAGTTTTCTAGTTGGACCTGGGAGTCCCAGGGGCTGATATAGTCTACATTTTCACCTCAGTTCGGAGTTTTTCAATGGTAAGGTTGAGAGGGGAGTGTAGTACAGACCTTTTTAATTTGTGACTTGATTGAAGTTATGCCAAACCAGTGATTGAGTTGGCCATTCACTTGCTGACTTAGCTTCTATTTATTGACTCTTTACTTGTTCAGACACTAGGGCTAGGACCCTCTACTGGCTCATTTACTCCTCAGAAATATGCTACAATTCCTAGATGATATTTACTCTTAGAAGCTTAGAGAGGCCCCTTCACGAGGGTTGTTATATTTAACAAATAATACAGGAAATATTACGTGGGACATACTTACACTAAAAAGTTACTTGTTGTTTACCTGAAATTCAAAATTATCCTCACCCATTGCTTCCCCAACATGGCAGTGAGTTAGGGAAAAGTCCAGGACTTATGCTTTGATCTGTTCGCTTTCAAAGCTCTTTTCGTTGTTGTTGTTTTTTTTTGTTTTTTTCTCCTCTGTGATGTTTCCTTGAGAAATCAGAAAGAGAATTCAGGTGTAAAAGATGAGGAAAATGCTGTCAGACTGGCTTTAAAATCCTTCATTCATTGTAAATTTAAAATCAAACTCAAATATACTTTTCTCTCTCACCTGATTGGTAAAAATGATTCTGTCTTAGGTCTAATGATTAAAGATAGAGGAGGCTATTAAGGGTCTGTAAGGTACTTACTACACGTTAAACACTGTGCTAGAACCAATCTGGAAAAGCTCAAACTTTTCAAATGAGGATTCCAGTTCAGAAGTTTAAATTCTGAGGCTGTCTGGGTATGGAAGTGGTTTTCCGGAAGAAGCACCACTACTCAAAGCTTGTTGGCTTCGTCTTGATGTTCTATAAAATCTTCTGTTGGGAGAATACTGGAAAGTGATTGGGGAGAGGTGGTTATTAGGAGCTATGCCCCTGCTGACCTTAGGTGTTTAAGTTTTATGAGTCTCTTAATGGGCTGGGTAGATTATTGCTGCTGAAGGATTAAATATGTAATACAGAGTAGTTATTTCTGGGTCTCAAAAACACATGGGTGCCCTTTTGTGGTCAAACGCATACTCATGGGCCTTGGTGATTTCCTTTGTGAAAGCACTGAGTGCTCACCCAGATGCGTGAGTGATTTGGTCTTCAGAAGTGTATGAGACCCCTCAGGTATAATCCTGCCTTGTGTTGTGCTGTAGAGCTCTATGTCCAATCCTGTACGACAGCTTTTCAGGGAGGAGCTGGGGATGCTTCAAGGGCTGGAAGAGAGGGGATGATCTGCTGATCCTCCCTTGCAGTGGAACCTCAGAATTGGATTTGATACAGCATCTTTGGAAGGAATGTCTTCCAAACCTTCCTTGGGAGAACTTTGGTTCCATCTCTTACTTGGACTGAGTGGGAGATTAACTCAAAGATACCTGTGGCTTTCTGGACATCTATGATTCTGGGCAGCCAAAAGAACTAGAAATTCATTTCTTGATACTCATTTTGTGTAATGGAAACACTATTGTCTTTTCATACAAGTTTGCCTGGGAGAAAGTAAACATTTTCATTATTTAACAGGAGTGACTGTGTCAGAGATAACTCTTAATTTTGGGGTGCCACTCTGTGCCCAAACCACTGGTTAGTTTATCACTGCTTTTCTGGGTGGTTGTAAAGAATCTCAAGACTAATAATACTAATGATGATGATATATAATGTTATGATTACAAGCATCTTATGCATACTAATTCTTGCAATAACATTTTGAAGTAGTCCTATTAGTATATCCATTGTAGAAATAAAGAAACCAAAAAGCAGAGAATTGAGTAACTCTTCTAGCTACATAGCTAGTTGGTGCCAGCTAGAGGTTTTGAACCTAAGCAGATAGATTTCTAAGAGTTATTTTGTATGGTTGTGTATGCCACTCTGGCAGATTTCTAAGGACCTAATGGCTACCTTGTACAGCTGTGTATAAATGTTATGTAGATTCAGTCTTGCCAGAAAGCTGTTCTAATTGTGTGCAGACACTTTTGACATTCAAATTTCTCAGAAGTATTTAAGAGTAAATAGTGGAGTTTGGAAACTGGGGAATGTGGTATGCGGTTTGCAGAACCCGTGAGTAGGGATTAGGGTAGAGTTTGTACCTTGGAGTCAAGAGATGAGCTAACATTCTGGGTGGGGTGGCTCTGATAGGAATGGAGTAAAGGGGCTGACACTAGGCTGAGCGGAATGGGAGATGCTGAGAGTTCCAAGGGGCAAAGGTGGGTGGGGGTCGGTTGAAGTTGAGGAAAAGAAAATGTCAGTAAGGTTTGCTATTTAGGAATTGATTTCTGGGAGTAAGGGAGTTGATGCTCAGAATGGAGAGACCTAGTTACAATGTTTATATGCGAGACAACAGCGAGTTGTGGGTGAGATACCTGAGTGTCTCTACCTATCTCTTTAAAGAAGTTGATTAGACTTGCAAATAGTGCTTTTATAGACTTCAGGGAAAACTGTGCTATAATAATATGCTGGTTCATTCACTAAAAGTGGACTTTTTCAGACCAATTCTTGCTATTTACCTTGTTCACAGACCTGTAATTTTTTTTTTCTCCCAGAAATAGCCTTCACTGCTTAAGCATTTTGAAACTGTAACCTCATTTCCTTCTAAATTGGAAACATTCCAGACTTTTCTGTGATCATTGCTATGTTTGTGTGTGGAATAAGGACAGAGAACAAGGAAAAGCTGTAACACTTTGAATAAATATGCACTTAACCTGACTGCCACAAAAGTAGCCCATAGTGCAGAGGACCAAACATAGCTAATTTCTTAATGGGTCTTGTTTGCCTCTGATGGAGCGATGTTTGCTTCTGAGAGCACGTGTGCCTCTGTGTGTCTCAGTGTGTGTGCTTGTTCAGCTTTTGCATTCAGCCTGCGTCATTCCTATGGTAATCAGTATCTCTCAGTGACCTCGGTAGGTGAGGAAGGTTTCTTTGATGGTTAAAGATCCACTCTTCCCAGACATAAATGTGCATAATGCCTTGAGGGCTCTGAGTGCTGCACTAGCATGCAAGTCTCATACCCAAAGTAGCCACAGCGTCTGCATTCCCACAACAGCAGCAGTCCTGAGCAGATGCTTCCAGTGTGCTTATCTGGCTGTGCTTTTCACTTTGGGACAAAGTTCTGTAATCACATCTCATGGATTTATTTTCTCCACACTATAAAGCCGGAATTGTGAAGATCTCATCATGCTATAAAAGGAAGCATGAGCCAAGTTCTGGGGGCTGCTAAGGATTTCTTTGCCTTCCCCCTTCCCCTTTTTGGAGACGTGTATGAGAAAAAGGCTTTGCCTTTAGAGAAATTTTACTGCTCTAGCCAATAATGTGTAGCATTATTAAATTTAATGGCAGACTTTGAAGTGTATAAAAACTTAAGTCCAGAAAAAGGTAAGACTCATATTACTAATTTTAAGGTAAGTGTAATAGTTCTAGAAAATGATGGTAAGCATTTCTTTTTAATTTCATGTTTAGTTAAGATTTATTTGAATTCTTGACAATATACTTGGATATATTTCTATATGGGATGAAAAGGTAAAAAAGTATTTTGATTAGGTAAAAGTGGGTTGTCTTTGTAAACGTGTATTTTTATAATGGTAGAATTTGCATGCTGACAAGTTGAAAATATATGATTATAACAAAGTGGTATTTGTATTCTTAAGTGATTAGTGAAGAACACAGACATGCTTAGAAATGCCATTTGTCTGACACTTAGAAACAGTGGGTTTTAATTTAAACATTGTCAAGTCTTATTCCCTTTGAAAAATGGTGAATAAAGTTATATTTTAACTTTCTACAGTAATCTAGATGAAAGATTCCTAATTTTCATCAATTAGAGATAGTTACAGCTCCTGTAAATAATTGGCTTTATGAAATGGAATGGCATAAGTATTCAGCACAGATAAAATGGAGGCAGTACCCATGTATCACGTTCTCAGTCTATCTGTCAGCTTCAGGAGCATGAAGGAAACATTCTAAAGTATGAATAGTTAAGAGATCAGAAATTTAAAATATATGGAGATCGTTCTTGAATTATAAGAAATATTCTTGCCTGGTCTGACAGAATGAATAAATGACATGTCAAGAAATGTCTTCTAAACTTATCCTCAAGCTGAAATTCATCTGTCATTTCAGGTTATCCTTGTGAATTAACTCAAATCAATTAGTGCTTGATTTGAGAGACTGTCTGGAAATTGTTGCTAGTTTATGATATCAGCTACAGTGTGGTATGCTCAGAGTATCAACAGTGATGCTTGCTTTTTATTCAGAAATAGAAATTGTACCATCTTTGAGATTTCCTGAGTATTCCTGGATTTTCCAAGCCTGGAAAAGAGGTTTTATACAGAAATAGGATAAGATTTGATGTACTCCCATGTGCAGTCTGTCAGAGCAATTCTCATTTCAAATTTGTCTTTTAGTATGTTTGGGAACTCTTTTGTTTACAGGATGTAAGAGTAAATTGAATTGCATAACACGCTATCAGGACTGTCTTGCTTTATAGCTCATGGAAGTAATGATGAAAGTGACTTTTACTTTCACTACATAAAAGATGGTCTTTAAGATTAAAGTTAAAATAAAGCCCCAATTCTTAAATATTATGGGAATCAATTAATTTTTTTAGTCATATAAGCTTTTAGAGTTGACTCACATAAGTGTCTTTTTTAAAGTAGATGTTTTCACATACAGATAGTTTTACTAGAGTTTTAAAATTGAGCATATATTTCATATTTTACTTAAAATATTTCTTGGATTTGCTTTAAGAATTTGCTTTGTTGAATGAAACATTTTCTTCACTGTCCATCTTAGTTTTAAAATTACCTCAGTTGGCAGCAAGACCATTTTTCAAGAGCTATTTCTACTTAATTTCAGATCAATTTTAAGAGGAACACCTTAAATTATGTGGAGTGTGTAAAATTAATAGAGTCTGAATTCTCACAAAGTCTAAGTTGCATTATTAAACAGTAATGTTTCAATTGACAAGATTATAAAGTTGATAAATATTCATTCAGAGGCAGGAAGACCAAAGAAAAGACACCTGAGTTTTGGTGGCATATCCTTGCAAAACTGTTAAATGTAAAAAAATATTTGATCATATATTTTGTCTTTATGTATATATCTATGAAATTATTTCTGCAAATATTATTTGCCTTACAATACGGTGTAACAACTAAATCTCTTGAGGTAGAACTAGAGAATTGTCTGTCTCAGTGGCTCTTAACACTGAGAGAGGGTAGGAACTTGAATTGTAGCATAAAATCAGAAACCAGAACAAGCTTGAGGCATCTAAGGAAAATGCTTTTATAACCTTGTTATGCCTATGAACTTCAACTTCCCTTTTAGAAAAAAAAAAGAACAATACTACTTCTTTGCTTACCTCAGGGTTATGAAAAGAATTACTGGCATAATGTTTCTGAAAGCATTTGGAAGATGGAAAAGGAAAAGGATTATAGAAATGTAAGATGATGTAGCCTGAGAAATAATGTGCATTTCACTGAAAGGAAATTGTATTATTCTAGGGTGCCAAGTAAAAGCACTTTGACCTAGTATTAGGTACTATCTGGTACTAATTTCTCCATGACTTACACTCCAGTAGTGTGCATGCTGTGTATATGTACCTTATGGAAGGGCAGATGTCATTGTAGGAGTGAGTCCTAGATTTCTAGAGTAGGGAGAAGCCATAGCAATCTCGTTCTTTTTTTTTTTTTTTTTT